>NC_092013.1:21875456-22587626 GCF_042242105.1 Pempheris klunzingeri
AGCTTTTCACCTGTAAGGATTTCTTAAGGAGCCAATAAAAGATGGAAAGGAGGTAAAAAAGAATGACTAACTGATACCTAAATGATCTTATTGTTGCACCATTTCAAGTAAAAGATAGCATGCTTAAGGAACAAAAGATGTAGCATTCAAGTATTCCAAGTACAATTAATATTCTGTTTTTTTAGCAAATTGGGACATGATATTTTAGTGCCAAAAATAAACTGGTCTTAGTCCAATTATAGTTTGGAATTTATCAAATAAGGATGTTTATCATAACCATTCATTAAAATCATTAAATGAGCTTTAAACTGACTTCAACTCAACGCAGACTGTCAAACATGTGTTCAACCTGGTATCAGACCTACAGTGCAGTGGTTCTCGCACATCCTCACCTGTGCTGCTTTGATAAATTACTGCAGGTAACATAGCAATAATAACGTACAATTTTATCTATCAGTCAACTGTCTGTTGAGGTGAATCAGACAGATTCTAATACCTTTGCTGTGTGAATTAGCAGCCCTTCTTGTTTTCCCTGAATCTTAATAAGCCTAAGATTATATTTCAAACACACACACTGTAGGAAATCCTGTATAATTCGTTGATGTGACAGGTTTTTGACTATGAATAGACAAGGACTGACTGCATATTGAGCAGCTGTGTAGTGGCACTCTGTGTTGGATACCGATGTTGCACACACAAACCTGACCTTTGTCATACAAATTCAGGAAAACGAACGCTGCATTACTGAGCTGGCTTTCTCTGAGCCTTTGGAATCGGACGGACCTTGTTAAATTGTTGACCCTTTCTGGCCACACTTTGAAGGAGGCTGCAACTGAATTGGGACATAATTAAACGCACTCTACTTGAAACATGTAGAGCATCCTCATGTCATTGATTGGCTTATTTCTTCTTACTAACTTCAAAAGCCAAAAGACTCGTCTGTGCAGGATAGGAAGCTGGCAAAGAGAAGTCGTGGATGGAGGATTAAGTGGAAGAAGAGGAGAGGAGATGACAAGAGTAAAGTAGCAGAGATAGAGAAGAGTAAGAGGGCTAAATGCAGAGGGTGAAGAGAGGTAAAAGCCCTGAAGTTAGGACCATTTTCTGTATGTGAATGTGTGTGTGTTGCTGTGAGACGTGGCAGAACGAGGCCTGGCCAACCGGCAGATCTGTTCCATATGTTTCCTGGAGAAATAGAGAGAGGCAGCTCCCCACCACCCCACCCACAGCACAACGAGTCTTCATTTAAAAAGACAAAACAGCCGAGAAGCAAACCATCTGCAGAACTACGTTGTTGTACTGTACTACAGCTCGGGCTCATTTTCTGCAGACTGTAGATATCAGTTTCAGGTAAAGATGAATCTGACAAAGGCAGCTGGTAGGTGTTGGGTTTCCATGAGTCTGCAGGGAACTGGCTGCTGTTTGACAGGGGCCTCCCAGAGAGACTGAGAAGGCAAAGAAAACACACACCATGTCACATTTTCACATTGGTTCATCATTCCTGTGTTTGTGTTTTAAAATTAGAATTGTTTTTGTCTGCGGGGCAGGAAAGTAGAACTTCTTGTGTACAGGATCAAACGAGCAGCACCTCCCAAAATGTATTTCGAAGCAACTTCCTTAATGATCCAACATAATGGGCAGTGGAAAATTGCTATATCAAAATGCCTTTCTCTCCATGACACTCCTCTTTGCACTCCATTCTGTTTTTCCTTGTGCCATTGATGAACACATTCAGGTGATGCTTTGTCAAATGAGTGAGCAAGTTAGACGTACAGCCTAGTAACTAATGTAGCATATGATCTTCTGACCCACCAGTCTTTGTCCATCATCATTGTAGTTAACTGAGAAACAGTCATTTTAACAGTAAATGGTGGACTTTAATGATACTGAAGGATTTTCATGCTCAGGGTTATCTGTGTTCAACATAACTAAGTAAGTTACACACACACAGAAAGGTTCTGTACATGCAGGGGTTAAAACAAGGCTACATTCATTCTGTATGTCTACAGCCCCCCCCCCAACCTACTGACGGGGCATCGTTTTACCCAAGGTGATTATTCATCAATGTATTTCTCACACAAACAAGGAACAACAACAGGAACATCACATTTACGAAGTAAATTCAATTTCCAGCACATAATCAACATGAGCAACAACTTGCTACATCATGGGTTCTAATCATGCTTTACTGTAGGGTAATGATGGGTTTTTATAATATGTTAAAATTTTCCAACTAGCTACCTTCAGCCCAACAAGCGGTGATTGTCAATATGTTCACACAGGTGTGTGTGCAGCAGGCAGGGGTCACGGGGTTTGCACATGCTATTTTTAACGAATGGAACAGCTTGTTGCGAAAAAGAATACAAAATCTCCCGTTTGGGATTATTTTATGATGCGTCTAAAATCACTTACTACGCCAGACATCAAGACAAATTTTTTCCACTAGTAGCATTAGTGCTCCCTAGTGCTACTAGCACCAGTTAAATCAACATGCAATGCAACACATTCATATTTTTTCCATCTTTACTGAATTACTGATAAATGCTTTGTTAATAAAGAGACAATTTAACTTGTTTAACAGGTTTCAGATATTTAAATTCATTTCCCTGAGATCAGCATCATGATGAGTAGCAACACAGCATCACTCCTAGCACCGTGACAACAAAATAAACACCAAAATTGCTGCTTGCTAAGCATCGCTGCTTAAACACATCGCATCAAACAAAGTGAAGCCTTCCACTGACACTTAAACTGAAGTGTTAATCACATTACGCCAAAGCTGCCGTGGTCGCTGTCCTCCATCGTCTGTTATGTTGTTCTCTCTGTATCAACTGAGTAAACTCCATCTGTTGATGAAGATGATGTGATACATTTGAAGAATTCTGGAAAAAGTTAGTAATTGGAACTTGATATGGGATATTTTTGTCATAAACAATTTACCCTACAAAGAGAGTTTTCTTCTGTTAAAGGAACAGTATTATTCGTTTCTTGCCACCTACCAGCACCTCTTAAACTGATTAATCAACATCTTATATCTTATTAATTAAATCCGTAAAAGCGTAAAAATGTAAATAGGAAGACAGAGCTGTTTCTTGTCTTTCTTCTCATAACTCTCAGGAAGAAAGCAAATGAATCCCAAAATGTGAAACTATTCCTTTAAATCCATGCCATGTGAAATCAAAAGTGCAGGATTTCCTCCTGTCTTTTGTTTGTTTGTTTGTTTTGTGTTTTGTTACTTTACCTGCAGTCGTACAACATTTTTCTCCACCTGCTACAATGATTTTCTGCTGTCCAGTGAGTGCATATTCTTCCTGTAACAGTTTTTGTTGGTGATCCAGGACTGTAATACATAAGACAACAGCCATTTCAGATACTAAAGAGGCTTCATCGCCCTTCTTCTTTAAAATGACTAATTGACAGTGTTCAAACCTGCTTCACTTATGATAATTTCAAGAGGAAATGCCAACATTTCCAATGACACTGAATCTGTCAGGCTGAATTTTGGAGAAACATGAACAAGAAGATGTGTAAGACATCCTCTTTATCTCCATGTGATGAAATGGCTCACCAAAAAAAAAAAAGTCTTCGGCATAAATAGTTACTGTAAATGTATCATACAGCAGCCTGGGTGTCTTCCCTCTTCTGCATCAATCTCCAGACCTCCACTGACACCAAGAGGAGGACCCGTAACTCTTTAGTGTGCAGGGACATCTGCTGGTGCAGAAAGGAATAGCTCGACTGGTCTTTAACAGCCTCCCACAGGGGAAGCCAACGCTGGGCCTGGTAACAACACTCTGAATTATAGTTATTTGAACACAATTTTGCCTTGTTAATTTTTTGGAAACTATATTGAGTTGATGATTTCCAATCTTTGGTGATCAACCTTTTATGTTTTTTTCTGCTAATATCTTTACAACCAGTACCTTGCCTATTGAGTTTTACTTTGTTTTATTGCCTGATATAAATCATATTCTTCCATGTAGTCTAATAATCCCAAATTTGCCCTAGAAGACAAGAGGATGTGAGAATAATAACTCAGAAAACAAAATCAAATGTTAACTTTCAAACCCACTTTCATTTTGACAAAAAGTAAAAGCATAAATGGGGAGGTATTCCAGGTTTATTTAAAGACATACTCAATAAATATAGCACCATTTCAGAGGAGAGCTCACTGGAGAAAACAAGAAAATGTTTTGTTTGTAAAGTAGATGCTCTCCGACATTCTGTGTTGGGAATTACGTTACTTGTTCATAATTGCAACAATAACTGTTGTTCACTTGGTAGCTATAGTTCATTAAAACAAAGTGACATTTAGGGTCAAGGACAATGTGTAATCCAGTCTTGACATGTAGCTTTCTGCTTCTAAATACATACATGCATTGAGATAATATATAACATCCACAAAAAGACAGGCATGGGGCTTCAGAGTGACTTATTACACTAAATAATGCCAGCATCATTCATTGACTGTACATACTTCAGCCAAAGGGAGACTATGTTTTAGTTTAAGTCCTGTTATGTTACAGCTCTGGTCTATAGTGACTCTCCCATGATAATTACAATGTCTCAATTTGAAAAGATGTAATTATAATATGTAAAGAAATGACAAAAGCGGGACAAAGTGTATTTTGTTTGTTGTTTAGAGGTGTTGCAAAGACAAGATAAAGGGTTAGTGTTTCCACTCAACTACATCTCAGTAAAAATAAACTTATTGTTGGAAAGGAAGGAAACTAGAAAGGAAAGAACTGAAAATAATCTCTTTCTTTAAAAAGGCATCAACACGTAATACGACTTTAATCAAGTCATTGGGTGGTTTTACTAAAAAAGTGACCAGAGGGAGGCGCTTTATCTCTGGGAAAGTTTACACAGCAAAGGTTGAGGGACGAAAGGGAGGGATCATCTTACAGAATGTACCTCTGAAAAGGCAGGGCGTTTGTGTTCATTACGTCCACCCCTGTGTACTGTCTGTAGCTGCTTCAAACATTTTCTATGTGCTTATGATTTCGTATTCATTTTCAGCACCAACACCCCGACTTGCCGAGTTTTATTTTAGTTTTTTCCCTATTCAAGAACTTGAACACGTATTAATTGTACCAACACTCAACAACATGTACTGCATTTTCTAATATACAACAATATAATGAAATTTTCTCAAATCTCCAGAATAGCTAACTCTGTAGGAATGCGGTTTCATCTATCAGAATCCTTCCTTATACTGTAACAAGTGTATTGGTAGTTCTCCTTTTCTGAACTGTCTAGAAAGCATTGCTTTCATTCCATACTTCTACTTTCTGAAGTTTCCAAGCTGAACACTCCTCCGTCCAGTTACACAGCGGAAGGTGGCCGGCTGGATATCCCAGTATTTAACAGGGTTGGCAAACAGACTGATGCCTGTGTACATGTTCTTCTTGACGCTTGGTCTGATGGGACAGAAATCGTTGACTCCCACAGTGCTGATTTTGTTGCCATGGAGGAAAATCACCTGAACAGACAGAGAGGATTTGTTTTTTAATCAGTCATTATTGTTATTGTTATTATTATTATTATTATTTAGTCAGTAAACCAGCCACAATTGGGAGTTCTGCTCTCATGAACTGCTTTCTTAAAAACTAAAGATCCCAAACTTCAGACCAGGCAAGAAAGACTGGAAAAGTCTGAGTTATGAATCGGAAATGTAGTCATGATTTTATAGGTCCAGATTGCTGAGTTGAAGGAAACTTATGTATTTAAAAAGGTTGAGAAGTTGAGAGAAGTTTGTCCTCTGGAGGTTTGTTTGCTGAGAAGCGCCTGATTCAGCTGCATTTAGCTGGAAATGCGCAGAGACCCCCCTGCCAATTAGCGTTGGAGCTATTTGCTGTAAAAATCTTAATTGTTCGGCACACAGCATCTCAGAAGCCTCATAGCGGGGTTGCCGTCTTTGAGCATGCTCTTAAATCTGCTGTCAATTAAATCTGGCAGACTTTTTCAGTTTTGTGACATCCACTTTAGTCTACTGATACTGATCAAAATTCCAGATTTGTTCCAGTGTCTATCTCACCTGGAGGTAGCGCAGGGAGCTGAGGCCTGGTGGGACCTTTTTCAGACGGTTGTTGTCCAGGTGGATCACACGGATGTTCGGAGTTCTGACAAAGCTGCCATTTTCTACAAACTTGATCTGGTTAAAACTGAGTCCTAGCCTGCAACAATATCAAAAGAGCGTTAACAGGTTTCTCCACTTAACTATATTTCAACTTCACATTCTAATTTATGCATAAACAGAGCCACTGCATAGTGATTGAGATAAGAGGTGAACTTAAAAAAATGGTTTAAAGCTACCTGACAGCCTGAACAATACAAATGTTGTTATAGAAAAAATGTAAGTTAACAAATTGTGTTAACATAGACATACAACAGTTTTTGTAGTTCTGGTTAGTGTCAGTTTAACCTTTGAATGATTTTCATGTTTACCAGCAAACTTTCAATATACAACGAAGTAAGAAAAACACTCAAAGTGGTATTTTGAGTCAGATTAAGTAAGAACAGCCAGGACGGCTTATTGGAAAATGTCAGTTTCTAGGATTAAATGTGGCTTTTCACCTCTGCAGGTTTTTATATCTCATGAAGTCTTCTACCTCCACCTTAGAAATCTTGTTGTAGTCCAGGCTCAGCTCTGTGATGGAGGATGGGAGGGCTGGGAGATACAAAACACGGCAAAAATAACCAATGTAAAGGGTATATAAAGCATGCTGAGCATCACTTGCTTGTAGTGAAAAATCAAAGCATCGTATTAACAGACATTAGCGGTGTTTATGCCTAATTTAGTCACACAGTTGACGTGTGGCTGTAGGTGGATGACTTGAGGAGAAAGAGGGGGGAAAAAGCTTACCAGTCATTTGTTTTAATCAACTTAAAATGAGGTGAGTGATATTCTACCTTTTGGCACAGCGGTTAGTTTGGCCTCTGCTATACCGATATACAGGGTCGACAAGCCGACAAAAGCCCCCAGCTCAATTCCACTGTTGGTCAGAGGGTTGGCGCCCAGCTCTGTTTAGACAAACACAAATGATCCATTATATCTCCTGATTACAGTAGAGAACATGCATCAAGTTAATTACGATTGATCTATTGTGATGAGTGACCTGATTGCCTTAATTTACATATGTAGAAATACAATTCAACAAAAAACCAGGCTGAAAAAGTCTTGACAAAAGTTATCGGAATTATCTATTGATAACAAATGAAAGCTTTGCTTGATTGAAATGTGATCTTTAGTTCAATCTGTAACAACATTCAGTTAATGCTATCTGTGTAAAGTCATTGTCACACAATGCTGTGGTCTCTTTGTTTTTCATCATTTGAATGTGACTCACTGTTCTTTTGTCAGCGACACAGACTCACCACAGTGTTTTTCAAATATTTGACATTTTTCCTACAATAACAAAATCTGCTTACCGCACCTCTTGCCAATGATAAATTAGACTAATGTCTGATATACTTATTTTGTTATCCCTGATATACTCCAAGTCAGATGTGGATGTGGACAACAGGGCAGAAGTACATACGGTGCTGCATATACTCCATGTATGTGAACATGTTTCCATACATGTACAGTTGGTATGGTTGTTGCACTTCTCATGCAGGCCTTTGCACACATGATCAGATGAAGTGTCTGTCACGCAGACACAGAAGGCACAATTTGGACCACTCATGGTCATGGGAATAATGACTGTTGACAAGTAGTGAGATTTTCATAGCATTGCCAAGAATGATCAAATAATCAGTCAATCTTTATTTACATACTGCCAATTCATAATAATAGTTATAGCAAGGCATTTTTCATATAGACCAGGTCAAAACCAAACTCTTTAATTAAGAGAGACTCAACAATTTAAGAACTTCAAATTAAGGATTGAAGAATTCCCACATAAGCAAGCGATGGAATTATTAGGAATGAGCTCAGTGTGGATTATTGGGTGTGCTAATTGTCTGACATCTCATGTTTACGTTCTATCCACCATCACCGCAGTCTTTTCTTTACCTTTACCTTCTTTGAATTTAACCAGAAAACATTTATATGAAGAAGTGGTAATATGGGTAATTCTGGAAGGCAATTATGAACAACCTATTTTGTCCTGTGGGTTTAAGGACTTGCTGGGCCAGGACGATACATTTACAGTTGACCATTCAAACCAAATATTACAATGTAGCAGTTTTCTTCATCACATCTCTGGTTAAAGCGTTGTTACGTCAATTCAATGAATTGCTGCATTGTCTGGACTGCAGCCTCTCTTGGCAAATGACTGAACACCTTTGGTCTTTGATAATTGCCAGTCTGATGGGCGGCTTGTCCGTTATTCATAGTATCAGCAGTTTGATCTCCAGCATTTTGAAGTGTCCACTGAAACCCCAAGCATAGCTTTGGTGTGTGAAAGAATAATCTCCTCCTACTTAGATTGCCCCTGTGTGATGGGTGAATGTGAATGTAGTGTAAAAGTGCTTTGAGTGATTGAAACGAGTAGGAAGATGCTGTACAAGTCCATTTACCATTACACAGGAGACCATGTCTTACCTAGCACATGAAGTTTCCTCAGGCCCTTGAATGCTTCCTCCTGAATCTTGCTGATTTTGTTTTCATGGAAGCGGAGCTCGATGACATTAGGTGGCAGGTTTGCGGGGATCTGAGTCAGCAGGTTGTAGGAGAGGTAGAGCAGTCTAAGATGGTCCATGTTTCTGAAGGCTTTAGGATGAATCTTAGAGATCTTGTTGTTGATGAGAAACAAGCCCTGATGTGGGAGGAAGAAATCAGAATAAAACTTGGTAGATTCAAACTGAGTTTCTCACGGCAGGTATAAGAATGCAACGGCGGTACCATTTACCGTTTCTGATGACAAGCCACTGTTTTAGCACAGAGCTGTGGCTGTAGATAGTTCACATTAGTTGCTTTGATACAGTAACATATAATCCAGAGTTTAAGGCCTTGATGTGGTTTATTTTCAGCTGGGAAACCATTAGCTAGATTAGCTAGATCAAAGACAAACCAGCTGTTAGCGCTCCTACTCTACCTCTCTTACAGAGGGACTGCCATCTTGTAAGGCCGCACCTAGACTGATATCAGTGAGCTGTTTCTTCTTCTCTGGTAACCTTAAAAGCTACAATATGGGTTTTGACTGTGACTCATTTGAACCAAATCAATTATTTTGTCGCTATACTAGGAAGCTTTTGGTTGAACACTAGATCTGATGTCTTACTCTGTATCTACTTGTGCAGTAGAACAAATGGTGATGTGAACATGCTCTTTTCTGTTTCTGACATGTCTTGTGTTGAGTTTGTGGTTGATTTTGGCCCCAGAGATGCTCATGCCAGTTGTAGGTGTGGGGGGAGAAATCAGGTCACATGATTGTTGAGATTCTTCCATCATTCTGAATTGATTGACAGATTCTAAAAACTGATTTTTATACATTGTTGATTACAGTATGTTGATGTAACAAAGGGGCGGAACTCAACCCCAAGGGCATAGTGCAGCACCCAGACAGGGTACAGTAAATTTTAGATTTTACAACTGACATAATTTTTGCAAGGTGAAGGTGAAATATTGTGTCAATACTTCAAATGATGTAACCCTGAGACCAGCAGAATGAAGTGCTGTACTTAAGCATCAGCAAACGAGTCAGCCAACACTAACTGCACCACTTTGTAAAACTTCCACCCAACTCTTGTTGGGTGAACAAAATAACTGGTCCAGTTTCATTTCAGAAAACCTGAACCCACACTGCATGGTGGACAGTGATGGTTTTTACCTCTTCTGACATTGTTTAAACAAACACTTAATCCTGAATTATTTTTGGAACAAAGGTGGCAAAGGCTGAAGAACCTACATGTGTTGCGTACACAGTTTGTTCAGGCGCCAAATAATTCAAAGTCTAATGGAATACAGCACAGCAAAGCTCTCTGCATTCTGTATTACTTTCAAATATTAATTCTCCTGTAGACTTTCTCATTTAATGTTATCCCTGCTGAGTCGACACACATGAAGGCATGTAGTAACCTCTTGAAATGTGCATGTGGCACATTGATAAATTGATAAGTCGCTGCTATGTTTTCCAGAGTTTCGTGATTTTCAACAAAGGCAGCAGCCAAAAATACAAATGCAGCCAGTCTTTGAGTTAGATTGGCAGGAGAAATCCTGGCGACCTGTCTGGGCCTATTTTGGGTTTAGTTAATAAGATGCTCTACATAGCGAGGTATTGTGCAGGATGTGCTTTGCTGCCATAGCTACACACCAAGGAGCACACCAAACACTGCAAATGTTAATTCAAAAAAGAAAGCCACGTATGATGACTGCATGGCTAAAAATATGACCCCTGTGTTAAGTCAAATTTGATTTAGACTAAACTTGATTGAAAGGCTCATGCACAGCTTCAGTTTCTTATAGACGGGTGCAGAGTAGGAAATGTCCATAGACAAGAAGACAAAGCTACCCACACACACTGTCCTATTACTTGCAATAAACTCAAAACCCAAATTCACAAATCAGAATTTATGTCAGGACAAACACGTAAGTGTCAGGCTTAGGAGATTAATCAAGACTGAGACCAAACCACCATTCAGGCATAAAGATGGATTTTAAGTAATGAATGAATGAAATAAATTTAAAGGCCTCAACAGAGTCAGATTGTCTGATGTCAGGAAGGAGGCTATACCAAAGGAAAAGGACATTATAGAAAAAGGCCCTGCGGCCAGCTGACTTCACAGCTGGACAGATAGGAGATCTTAGAGCATGGTGCGCTAGAAGGGATATAAGGTATAATGAGATCAGACAAGTTTGGAAGCAATTAGAAGCACCTTAAAGTCTGATCTGACATGAATAGGGAGCCACTAGAGTGAAGCAACAATTGGTATAATATGAGGAGAGGATTTTAAATCAACATGTGATATGGCCGAGCCATTAAGCAGGTGTTGAGATTGGTTCTTGTCTAAAGTTCTGCGCTCTAGTTTGTGTGATTTGTTAACTGTTAACTGACTGGAGATCAGTGAGACTCATATGTATTTATCATATTATTTTGTTACAGCAGGTTTGTTGTTCTGCAGTGCCTCTTCTTTTTTCCGATTTTCCGATGAAAAAGTTGTGATGGTTATATTACATGTTTACAAGGCTCAAAGTTATTGATCCTCTGCTGTTTTTTTGTTTGTTTGTTGTTTTTTTCCAATTCAACAGTTGGTCATAGAATGATTTATTGCTTTTATGTTTTAAATACTATAGAAAATATGGAAGTTTTTTTTTTGTTTTTTTTTTAAACATTCTTAGTCACAATATTGGTATAATGAAAATGGCAATTAAATTATTTTCCTATATCGTTCAGCCCTAGTTAAGGAGATGTGACTGAAACCTATGTGGATAGGTTTGGATGAAACTGATGGATTGATATCATTCATTACTTCTTTAACTTCAGACATGCCAGGTGTTAGGTCTGTTTAATCCTCATGGGAGTTGTGGTGTTGATAACTAAGTCTCGAGCAAACCACTTCTGACAGTTTCTCTTACATGAAGCTTGTGGAGGCCTTTAAAGTCGTCCTCTTTGATCTCAGTGATATCATTGTTTTGGAGGTCTAGGATCACAGTGTCTTCAGGAATCTTCTCAGGAACGGAGATCAGACCTGTTGGCAGAAACATAAATGCCTGATTGAAGACCAGAGACGGACCAAAAGTGATGAAAATTAGAGCTTGTGCAACACCTGTGTGTAACATATAAAACACTGAGATGTCCGGTGTGAAAAAGTCATTGTGGTCTTTCGCACTAAAACTCTCAAAAGGTCCCAAATGAATGACGCCTTAACCAAACATGTAAGTAGCATGCTTGTGGTGCTGTGTCGAAAGCAGCACAGCACATAATTCTACAAAGCAGCTAACTAGATGCTGCAAGCTACATCAGCATTTCATTTATTTTCAGACCTCATATGCCCGTCCTGTCTGATATTTTCTGCCTTGAGCAGACATTAGTCTCTGAGGGATCAGACAGTAGAGGGAATTAAGAGATACACACTTTTCCTCTATTCCTCTCACTACAACAGCAAAATCCAACTGACATGTATTGTAGAGGTCTGTGTATTTGAGTTAAAAGTTGAATTTAGTTTAACTTTGTCCTCAAAATGAGGACAGTGTGTGCTGCTCGAGCTTGTGTAGCTGCCTAGAAGAACATAGTAGCTCTCTGAATTAGAAATATAGGACTTGCTCTGCACAATGTTGCACTCTGGTGAACTTTGGTGTGAAAAACCTGTTAGGCTGTGTTGATTCCACCATCCAGAAGAAAATTCACATTTCCTTTGATGCAGAATAATCTTCAACTCCTGGCAGTTATTAACACTTATACTGTCAGTTTCTGACAGTTTAGTACTAAGATAGTTGAGTATGAGATGGCAGAACATTTTAAAAGTACTGATAGACAAACAAACACAAACTGGTTTTAGTCTTGTCGTCTTTTTAGCAAAGAAGACAAATGTATTCATATCAAACTAATCTTCTAGTGAACGTTACACAGCGTTTATAGTAAGATGAAATAATTGGCCTTTATCAGTATCCATGACTGTAGCTCAGGGTGTCGTTCAACACACTGTTTACAGTAACACGTGGATCCAGACGTGTCCATACTGTGTGTGTGTGTTCTAACCCTGATCGGAGCACTGCACCACTCTGGGTGAGCAATGGCAACCTGCTGGACAGTTGTCATCATCATCATCATAATCATCATCGTCATCATCATCATCCTCGTCGTCATCATCTTCACCCGAATCGGCCATCATGATGTCATAGTATTTCAAGAAGTCCATGGTGTTGAGTGGCTGGTAAGGTTTGGCGTTGCCTAGCGCTAGCAGGCACAGCAGGAGGAAGACGCTCATGGTTTTATTAGAAGACTGATGAAACAGTGAAACAGCAGCCTGGGAGAGCTGTAGGGAAAGACAGACGTTAGGTTAGCTGTAGGAGTAATAGACACGACTAGACTAGATGTCATGGCTTTGAGGAAATAACCCGTCAAAGCAGTGGAATGTGTTCTACTTTTGTTGGTTTGTTTTTTCCAACATCAACGTAACAGCAGTAAAACACAGATGCTGTCACAGCATCTATTTCTCATCTGTTTTGACCACTTCAGTGCTGATCATATCCTTTCAAGATGTATCATCAGTGCAATATTTTGCACCAATATAACATGATGCAAACTACAGCACCTTGCTAGTACAACATTGTGGAAATTTCACATTCAATTCCAAAAATGTTCAGCACATTAAGGGCATTATTGGAATTACTTTTAGAGTTTGTATCATTCGTTCCTTAGGAAATATTTAACGTTTTTTGTGGGATTTCCTTTTGCATATTTCCCTGTATGAATGAGAGGACTGTTCAAAGTTTCGGTGCTTACTTCCAAAATCTTCACTCTTCATACATACATGTTTTTTTTTTTTTAAACAAAGAAAAGTTGTTAACAAAACCAAAAAGACAGACTTGGCACTATGAGCCTAAAAGTGAAAACTAAAGACGACCATCCAACTTTCCCACTGACCAGAAATTTCAGAGCAAAACAGTCTTAAACCAGACTTTGAGTGTTGCCTCTCAGCTTATTCTCCAAAAACTGTTTGAGCCAGGAGCCACTCAGCAGTTACCATCACCATGGCAACCATTAATTGTAGGACACCCAGCTGATTGAAATGAGCTGATCTGTAGCGGCTGTTTCAACTAACTTTCTTGGTTTCTTCCTCTCATGTGAATCTCTTGTAAGTGACCAGCCTGAGTCTTAACTGACGTCACACACAGACAGACACAAAGAAACACATAGCAAGTATGACCCTTCAATGAGGGAGCTATTATGGCATATAGACCACACACATATGCAGTCATACATGCTTAAATGTATGAAAACCAATTGACTGACATTTCTGTGGAACAGCTGCTACATACTGTATCTCATAGAAGGCTTTACAGCACAACAAGGTCAGAGCCACCCACACTTACACACAGACAAACAACTCAACTCCCTCTGTAGACGGCAGCTCACTGGAGGGCTCATAGGATATTAGGCATATTAATGACACCTCAACTCCTTCATACACTTAAGTTCATCTAAGTTGTCGCACTAAAACTCTAATTTTATCACCTTTTGTTGCTTACTGTTTTGTCCCATTCATACTATTCCAAATTTTCATACTCCTTCAGCTGTTCATCATATAAAGCTCCCCGATATATGTGAAATGATTTTTTCAGACATTGCATTCTGTAGTTATTATGGATGTATTAACAGGTAATCAGTACTTTAATGTTGTAGTTTAATGTTGCCAGGTCCCAGCCTTGGGAACCCACTGCTGTGCTTTTTGTAGATGTTTCCCTGCTCCAGCACCCGTTCATTTGTTTCAGGTGTGTACTTGTGGTACAAGGGGTCCAAACGGATATTAATTGCTGTGTATACTTTGGGCTAATCTACAATAATGTGTTATATTTTATAAACTGATCACACATTTAGTATGTGAAATCTCGATGTGAAAAGTAAATGTAGCTGCCAAATGAATAGAGCTGAGCAAAGAAATGCTTCCTCTGATATAGTGTTCCAGCCCAGAGAAGGCGTGTAAGGGAGAGCAAGTATCAAGTAGCACAACATGGAAATACTCAAGTGCAGTATTTAGTAGTATTTATGTATTGTAGTTAAATACAGTGCTTGAGTAAATGCATGTGTCACATTTCACTGGTGGTTACCATGGTGACATGATACAAGCATTTCAACATAGTAGACTTCTGAGTAACCACCACTCTGAGTGTTGGAGCCATCCTGTATAAACCTATAGTAAGTGCTCGATAGTGCTAATGTCCCCTCAGACCCACCAAAACCGTTTTGAATACTCCAGTTGAGTTTCAGCTTTTCAGCACCAAATTAGCCTGATTTAGGAATGTACTGCTACAAAAGCACACAGCGAAAGGGCATGCAGAGTTCCTACAGTGATCACTCCCTGTAAGTGCTGCTCTTTTTTATATCAGTGTTTCCATGAAACTCTGAAAACCTCTACTGGAAATGAGTTCCTGTAGCCAACATAAATGTTTCTCCAGCTCTCACCTATTCAGCATCTGTGGTGATTCACAAAATGATTTATATATCCTCTCACACAGCCAGCCGAGGGAGGCCGAGATCGGTTTGTTGCGTGCTTCTGGTAATCTTGATGGATTCTGAGCCCCTCAATTGAGCAGTCAGTCCACCCACAAATATGTGGTGGTGGTCGAGCATCTTGCTGCGACAGCAAATACCGCTCAGCACAGACCCTTCCTCTGTCTTTGTTCCACATGTGCTCATTAAGCACAAGTTTTTCCTAATGTGTGTTTGGAAGCTTGGTGGGATTTTGGCTTTACACCTTTTGTTTGCAGATAATTATCTTGTTGTTGTTTTCTTCCTGTCATTCAATCAAACAAGCCTTGAAAACCGATCCAGTAAATCTGACTTCGCTCCAGTCAGACTGCTGCAGGTAAAGCGTTTTTGTTCACATTCTGAATTATATTCTGTTCTCCAGAGGTTTGCATTTCATAAAATATCTAAACCAGAGGGACGTCATCAGCTTTTATCCCCCTCCAAACCCTGCTGTCTCCATCAGGACTACATACATACAGAACATGTCATTGCCAGTTATGGCAGCAACAAGTTACGAGTATTGTTATGATCAAATAATCTGTCAGCTATTTTACTGATTATTAGATTCATCTTCAAGTCTAGGAAATAGTGAAAGAAAATAGTGAAATTTTCAATCCTGGTTAAACAGAGCTCAAGAAAACATGACAATGCATTACATTGACAATGTCAAGACATTGTTGCTCTTAAAATAGTAATCTTATTAACCCATTACTTTACATATTAAACGCACTGCCAGGTAGTTTCTTGCTGATTGTCTCTGCAGTCATGCTAGTGTAACATCTGCATTGCCCTTGAAGTAATTTGGGAAGTATGAGGTGATTCAGTCAGTTTCCTTCATCTGTTTGTATTTACGATTTGTAATGACTGTACTTTCGGAAAATTACTTTGCATTTTTGTCAAATGACATGAACTTGAACTAAGACCCCTTTACACGTGAATGACCACAGCATTCAGTATAAAACCAAACATCTTCAGCCATTCAGATGTATTTCACTTAAAACATCACCTACAGACTTTTGAACTTTCCTTTAAATTGATCTGGTTGTGCTCTACTATTTGCATGCAAATGAACTGACCTGAACTGAACTGAAACACCTCCACCATCTCTAAGGCATTCAGCACACGTCTTGTAAACTAACCTGAACACCTCAGAGATGCTGCATTCTCTGAAAAAATCACAAGCTAGGTCGACTAGTTAAAAGCTTGAGAAGATGAGGTTGGTGCTTTGTAGATAAATCAAGGGTGTCTCCTACCTGGGCCGTCAGGTGTGTTTGTGTCCTGGTTTAAACCCCACACAGTGAGGAGAGCAGCAGCAGCAGGGTCCAGCTGGAAGGCTGAGAGTTGGATCCTCAGTCAATTCATTCCCAGTGATCGCAGAACAGCATCACCCTCTCTCTCAGAAAAGAAAAAAAAAAAAAACAACACAGTCCCCAGAACACCCCCACTGACGGAAAACCTCTGCTGTTAGGGTGAGAGGTTCAGTTTCAGTTAGGAGCTCTTGACTCTGTCAGTGATCACACCGTCTACGTGTCAGGGACTAGATTTTAAAAGCCTTTGTTAGAACTTTAGTCATGCGCTTTTCATCAGGAGCTTTGAAGTGATGCCAGGGTAGTTAGCTCCAGACTCCTGAGTGCTCAAGTCTTTATATAGAACATACTGGTAGGTCTGTCACCTCCCCTCTGTTCACAAGCCGACTGCCTTATTAAATATTTTACATCAACCTGAATGGTTCCTACACTAAGGAGTGCTGGCACTGGGTTAAACATGGATGGTGGGACTGTACAGCTGCTGTAACTGTTTGGGTTTTCTCAGTGAAACTACAACAGTTAGGGTGGAGGTGAGCCAGCCCTGCCAGGGATTGTTAGGATGATGCCATCTGCCATTTTGTTTGAGGAATTCCTTCATAGTAACTGGCTTCCCCAAAGAAAGAGCTGCCATGTTGACCCACAAAAGATTTAGGTAAACATCAGTGGAATGATCAGCAGGATGAGGATGTTTGAGATGTAGTGATGTTTGTTATCAGGCAGCAGTAGAGCTTCATGCTTAACAGGACGGGATGATTATTATTATTAAAGGAATTCTGATTCTGATTCTGATTCTAATTCTGATTCTGATGATGCCCAGAGAGAATGAAGATGGAAATACAGACTTTTCAAGACTTTATCTACAATCCAGTGTCTCATTTTTAACTACATGACACATCCCTCTTTTCTCATGCACCTTGTTACTGTGTGTAAATGTTCTGGCAAAAATAAGACTAAATGACTGTGCCAAGTACCTTTTTACAAAACAAATCTCCATGGTAATCTAACATGGTCTGAACTGTAACATTTCTGTTACGGTCATCACAGCTTAAATGTGAATTGAATCACATCACATTAACATAAGGCTACAGCAGCGCTAGGTAAAATAAGCAGAGAACAATTAAATCCACCTAAGTCAGAGCACTGCAATACATCTGGTGCTGAAACAATTTGTCAATTAGTTTTTCATCTTTGCAGTTTTATATTCGTTTTTTTTTGGATTGTTGATAAAATACAACTAGCAAATGAAAGACTTCAACTTGTGCTCTGGGAACTTTTGGTGGATGTTTTCACATTCTGACATTTTAAAGACTCAGTAACTAACTATTAACCAACTAACCACGCTGAAACTTGTTGGCAGTGTGGAAGACCATAAAGCTCACAATAGCATACCATGGCTTCTACAGGCAAGGTAGGATTCAGATATACAAAACTGTATATTGTATGCCAAAGCATGACCAGCAATCCATTAATAAATACTGTTAACATAAAACGAGTCCCTGTAGCTACATTTGTTGTTCAGTTAAAGTGATGGATTAAGTCTCAGGGAATTCCCATGCAAGGACAGAAAGAGGAACGGAGTTGAAGGAGGGACAGTGAACTGCAACCATCAATCTTTTGTTGCAGGAATTTCTATCTATCAGCTTAGCTGCATTCAGGGTCCAACATTAAAACCAGCCAAGCACCAAATGGAGGTGGATTTTCCATTTTTCCATTCCAAGTAAATCTAGGAAAACTACCTGCCACATTAGCAGGTAAATGTTTGTACCAAAATATTCACGACTGAAAAAGTACGCAGAGAGACTCTGCCACACTTTAGTGTCATTTACACACGGGCACACTGCTTCTGTCCACTGCTGTAAACTGGATACATCTATCTGTTTGCCTGTGCGTCACGGCACTGACAGTGTTTACACATCAGGAAAGAAGTGAATTAAATTGCCCGTGATTTTTACGGCCTCGAAAGCACCTACTCACAAAATAATTTTATTTCAAATTTTGCTCTGGCCTCTTTTTTGAGTTTTTTTTTTTTACATAATACCTTATTATTACAATGAAATATACTGAACAAAAAGGCAATTCATTATTTTGACTGGGAAAAAATATGCTTGGTCAGTGGGTTTTGTTTTTTTTAATCTACCAGTTCCCTTGGCTGGTCAGTCGAAAAGGTAATTTCAGACATTGACTGTGTGGTATGAATGTCCCATCCTCCCACTGACTATATATAAAGATGGTCAAAATGACATCTTGATCACCTCCTGGTGGCTGGCTGCAGTGGCCGGCCGACATAGGCCAAACTAAAACATCGAATAGATTTTTCCCCAAGGTGGTTGCTGTAATTTTAGATAGTTCTTATAATGGTGGTGCATTTTGTAAGTGTTAATTTTTTTCTGATAAGTTTGGTTTTAATGAATTATTTGATGCTATAACAAGGGGGTGAAACATGATGATTGACAGCTGCTCTGAGAGAAGTGATGGCAGAGGCACCTGCGGACTTATTTTCAGGAATTGTATGTAGAGTAGGAACATTGAGATGAGATGTAACTTTAACCCTCCATAACCATGATTGTCTGTTTCAAACCGACAGAAATAGTTGCACTACTGGTCACTACTGATCATGACGTCGTCAGCGTAGGTGGGCAGCGCTCCTATCCAGGATAGACTGGCCTCATTTTTGTACAGTGGGATGAAGTGGGGGCACATCATCCATCTTCATATACAGTCTATGCATTCTCCACAACACTTTATCTGACTTGGGAAAGAAAAGGAGGTGTGTGAGATTTTTGTTCACTCGCTACACTTCCTTATTTAACACCATAGCTCCTCCAGGCTAGTCACATAGTTGTAAGGACCTGGGATTAAACACCTCACTGTGCCTGTGGATACTTGGTTTCTTGTTGAACCCTGTCCACCCAGTGTGTAGCCACACAGCTGGGGTGGGCCTGATCACAGATAACAGTGAAACACTAAAACATTTGTCCATTCAGCCCAGTTACCTGGAGCACTTCTTTGTTTTTACATTTGTTTTAAGTGGGAGTGAGTGAAGGTCCTGTAGTAAATAAAGCTACACAATATATAGAAGACTTGATATAGATCATGTGATCGGTGGCTTCCAGCGGTCAGTATTTGCCCCCAAAAATCCTGATCAAGAAAAGTTCACACACATCATGCGCAAATAGGAATTCTGAGTGAGTCCCAACTCAAAGTCTCATCATTCTATGAATGTGAACTGTGAACACTCTTCTTCTTTGGTTTTATTATTTTCCTCTGGTCCACACAGTACTCATGTCTGAATAAAGCTGTAAGCAACATAACAGACGCATGCAATAGATCTGGATGACTAACGGAAATTATTTTAACAGATTGATGAAGGCCGATTCTGTCTAGTTTCAAAACACTGATGATACTGAAAATTCTCAAAGAAGAATTAGTGGCCCCCAAAACTAGAAAGCCTTCAGTTTTTATGTTTGACGCAGAAATGAGCCATACCTACCGAGAATGGAAAAGCTAACAGAAGCTTGCTCCCTCAGGGGTTCACGTGTTATAGTATTCCTTTTTCCATTCACTGCTGGTATTTTCTGCTGAGCTGAGCTGGAACGGCACACTGAGGCACAACTTATGGCAGAGCCAGACCATCCAAATATGCCCTGGTTTGGCAGTCAGACGAACCGAAATGGGAGCGGGTCTGTGTTCTGGTTTCAGTGCATCTTTTCGATGAGGAAATCATATTTTCCAAACCATCAGAGATCTGGTTAACTGATCATCTCATCAACACAGAGCCTGCTGAGCTCTCTTGTTCAACAAACTCTTTGAGTTTCTAAACTTAAACGGCTTTAACCAAATCTTTTGTTCGTCTCATCAGTAGTTTCCAGCTCTCCCAAAAAACAAAAATCACTAACATTGTTTCTAATACATTATGTGGTTCAGATTGAATTACATTTACAGACTTTAATCACTAACTAAAACTACAGTTGTTGCATTGACTATTGTTCACTCACTATTCCATACAATGGCAAAACTATTGAGTCTCATACAAATATTTAAGAATTATTTTTTAGATGTTGCTCTTTCGTTTAAGATTCATATTCAGCCACTTGTGAAAAAACTTAGACCTCCACTTTACATTTCACAAGTTTCATGGAAAATCCAGTGAGAGTCACGGTTATCTGATATCTAAACAAATCTGCGTTTATGATTCCCCTGTTAAAACTTCAGTCTCAGTTCCAATTCCTCATTATCACAGCTTCATAGCTCTGCTCAAACAATGCCCTGTTATGAGCCAGAATTTAAGATTAAAGGATACCATTTTTCCAAACATTGCAGGGATCTGATTAAACCCTGATGTAAACCTGCTTGAGAGAGTTCTGCTCTCTATGCACTAAGAGAGGATTTGTTCTGCACTGTAAGGACAGCAAACCTAACAGTTAACACTTTGTTACGTTTGCCTGGATATCAGCATACTCTCATGGTCCTTTGCCTCTTTATTTGTCCAAAAGCAACCTTTAAAGTGTTGAACTCCTGTTTTGAGCAGGATGTCTGTCGTGCCGTCATCTTTTCTTCAGGGGATCTTGTGCATGAAAAGCTCATACTTCTCAGCTGTTTGGTCTGCCACAGAGAGATTCATGTCAATAGCTTTAATAGTCCAAAGAGGGAAATTGGTTTGTGGTAGTGAAAGAATGCATGGCGTAATTGTTGGAATTACAGTATTCAACTGCAAATTAAATGTTAGAGATTATTTCCTGATGGGAGATGGTCTGGTTCCTGATGGGAGGCGGTCAGGATGTCTCTTGTCTCTCAGGATCTCATACTTTCCAATCTATCAGATGTCTGTAACGGCTCTGGACTGGCTGGAGCTTGTTGTGTTCTTATGTTGGGAAGAATTTCCTCCAGCTGAGCCTTTTAAAGCTGTGAGTCACCGGGGCAACTTGCAGGACGATAGTGCCAAGGAGTTTGCTTTGGTGCCACAAGAGCATCTTATTGCCAGGAAACATTTTAATGGAGCTGTGACAGGGTCACAACTCAGCTCGTTACCTGCTGGGAGTGTTTCCCAGTCAGGCTGCACAACAGAACAGTGTTCACCACCCTTAAACTTTGCCTCACCTGAGTCCACCTAATGCAGGCTGATATTAATATTGATATTAGAGCATTCTGATAATTATAGATGATATGCCCACCCACAGTGAAATCATAAAGTGGGCTCACTATATTGGTTGAACGGTAACGTCATCAAACTAAAATGAGAAGAACGGATATTGTATTTAACCCGTGTCCATTCATTTATTTTCCCTTCTCCGTGTAGTGCAACATTCCCCATATGGTTTGATTAATCAATGATGTCTTGTTAAGTGCCTCATTTAGCATTTTTTTGTAATGGCTGTCTGACCTGCTGTGAGAATATACATCCAACAGGCACACACTGACTTTCAGAATAAAGTGAGTTAAATAATGTAACACATTCTGTCTCTTAAGTTTTGAATAAATGTAAACGGGACACAGTGGAACCTATGAAGCTCAGCGCCAGTCAGACACTGTGCGTAGAATGAGATTATGCAATTTGGTGTCAAATATAGGCATTTAATTGGTACACTGTAGATGAAATAAGTACAATTAATTTCATTTGTAAACCTGTTAGTCAACTGGTCAACTAAACTTACAATAATGTGAAATTTGTTGCAATATAATATGTAAGCAACAATTATATATGAAGAATATATATATATATAGAAACTGTTTTTAATGTATTTATTCGTTTAAATGTTTCAGCTTTTTGGTAAACTTATTAAAAAATATTATGAAATTACATACATGTAACTTAACGTAAGTGTTACCAAAAATTAACTTCATCACACTAGGCTCTACACACTCAGTTTGGATCAGTTTGAAATAGATAAATAAGTAATAAAGATTAGATAGAATTACAGTTCTTTTTACAATTAGATTTTAGATGCCATCACTTTATTTTACATCCAAATAAAGTGGTTTTGATCTGTGGTTCCCAAGCTTTTTGGCATGTGACCACTTAAAATGAGTAAATGTCTACTTGCGACCATTGCCAGTGGGTGTGTATGTCTATAGGCTATGACCATGTCAGCTAAAGAGTATTTTTTTTCACAGTTTTATTTTAGAATAACTTTTAGAGGTGTGCAAAGTTCTGCTTATCCAATAATCCACATGGAGGAAAACACTGAAGACGAGATGAACATGACGAGGGGTGGGTGAACAAATGTATATTTGTGTAGCATGTTTTTTTTTCTGGTTTCATATCATGTGGGCCATCGTGTGACCAAAACTACAAATATAAGATCCAAGTTATGATATACTGGATTTATCCTGAAATAATTCATCCTGTCATTAAGCTGGATGAAGGCTCAACTTCATACTAATCATTTATACCTGATGAAATGTCGTAGATAAAGCTGATTTTGGCAGTGATTTCTTTCAGCTTTATGTCCTCATGCTGGGGAGCACTGAAGGGGTCATGTGACTGAAGGCTATTCGATTGTTCCTTTGTGTGTTTGATTTGTGAGACTGATGAACACAGCAGCTGTTCTTGTTGGCAGACGAGAGGAATTTTCTTTTCTACAGGAAAATCTTTGATCTCTGAGCTACGGCTCATTGGAAGAAAGTTTCCAGCTAAAGTATGACGAGATGACGACTGCCAGCATCTAGAAACTGACCACACATTACTGATTGTTGTTTTTTATTGCTTTTCTACTTATAGATTTATTTTTGTCTGCACATAATTATCTAATATTTCCAATTTGTCTTCCCAAAGAACAAGCTGAGGTTTTTGTCGTCTTCACATTTTCAGCTTTTCTGTTCCAATCGTCCTTTAGATCTGTCTGCTACTGAAGTAAACGATCCTAAACCTCAAGCGTTCAGAGGAAAATATTATGATAAAGTTGCCGTTTTTCAGCTCTGATAATTACAGCTTTCACTGAATGTGCATTGCATGAGGGTAGAAGGCATGTGATGCAACGAGCAGCTCATTTTATCATGACTCATTCTTTAGCAGTCATCATGGCTCCATCTCCTTCATGAGGCTTGAAGCGTTAATTTGATAACATGAAAGTAAGTGAATGTACTGCTCAGTGTGCTGGATGTGCTGACAGTGAAGGGGATCAGGGATCTAGCGGAATATAATGAAACCTTTTGTTTGGGTGTATGACTCATACAGTACACCTCACAGGTTGACTGCAGCATTCAGTGTCAACACTTGTCTGATCCTAAAAAACGTCAATGTGTTCCACACTATTCCAGATGGGAATAAGAGGCTTGTGTAACCTCGTTCCAGACCTCTGAATCATCACTAATCAGCACTTCAAATTAGGTCTGGTGTTGTGCTCATTAAGTCTGTTCCCAGAAGATTCACAAAAGCTTCCATTTTCAGTTTTTTGGTACATTTAAAGAAGATGTTAGAACTGTCTATTAACTTATATTAGCAGGGACCGCATGGATTTGCAATAACTTGATTATGTCAACTAGATAATAAACTCATTGACCGCTACAAGGATATGTTCTAAAGTGGATGCAGACTGCAGAGGATGCAGTTCGGCAATGTATTTGGTTTTCTGTGTACGCAGTCCACGCAGTAGAAATATCATCCTCTAGTTGGCGTGCATATAAGTGCACAAAGAACCACGATTAAAAATAATTAATTTGGGAGGGACCCAATACAGTCCACCTGATAAATTAGTTGATATTAACTTATCCCATACACATATATACATACATATACTGTATATATAATCAGTGAGAAACAAATAATGTCAGCACAGAATTAGAGATATGTTTGTGTTCTTTTAGAAACATTATCTCAAATATATAGTCTGTCCACCAGAGAGCAGCGTGTGTGTGTGTGTGTGTGTGTGTGTGCGTGTGCGTGCCTGCATGCGTTTATTTTGAAAAATGAATATTGGCCAAATCATTGTGACATTTTTTTGAAACGCCAAATATCAATATCTGTATCTAGCCCTAAAAAGCGAGTATTGGTTGGGCTTTTGTGTGTTGCGCTCAGGCACACTAGGACAGCAAGAAGACAGACGTGAAGTTGATCGCAGGTAGAACACACAGTCTCAGTCATCTGCTCAGATATCCAGAACCTGAAAAATGAATAGCTGATGAAATTCACAGGCCTCTTTGTGGACCTCACACCTACAACGACACACACCTTTATCTGATATTGCACTTTGAGACATAATGAATATGACTACCTGTGCTGTTGTAATAGTTATTCTTTTATCTTAGTAGTGTTGTGAACAGAAAATGGCTAATTCTGAAGTATTGCATTCATATGTAGCAGTGAATGTAGGTAGGACATCATGAATTAGACAGTAATTGAAACATAGTGAAGTTTATTTGACTTTTGTATTGCAGTAATGTGTTAAACTCTAGTATATGATTGTTGACACATCACACCGACATTTTCTCTTTTGATTTATGCTTGTTGGCCAGCCAAGAGCAAAGTGAAGGGCAGGTGTATTTCAATTAAAATGTTCAAATACATTTTTTCAAAGAATACTTTTGGTATCTGTAATAAAACAGTTCTTAGCTGTAAATTAAATCTTACATTTTTGGGCACATTGTACCTCTAGTCAATGCTATTTAAAGCAACTGTAAGTGCATTTAATGAACAATTTTTCCTGCTCATACATAAAGGATTTACTCTCCCAAGCTGCATATTCACTGTCAGTGCTGATGTTGACTTATTAATAAATAACACAACAGTTGCACAGGTTGAAAGTTGAGGCATAAACATAAATCTATAGTATGGTTCTGCCTTG
The DNA here is from genome assembly GCF_042242105.1 of Pempheris klunzingeri. Taxonomy (NCBI): domain Eukaryota; kingdom Metazoa; phylum Chordata; class Actinopteri; order Acropomatiformes; family Pempheridae; genus Pempheris; species Pempheris klunzingeri. The sequence continues at coordinate 21,900,678 of NC_092013.1, forward strand.
GGGAATATTTAGGGTATCAAAAAAAAAAAGAAGAAGAAAATACTTCTTCAATACTTCTGTTCACCCACTAAACGTTCTGCTTGAGGAGAGTTCTTGGAGAGACCTTAAGGTCCAAAGCATATGGCAGAGGGTTCACTTAGTAGTTGTTTAACCCCAGACCTCATAGAACACATAGCTATGCTCATCTCCATGAAACCCTGTGCTACCCACAATCCCCACAATCTCAGCAGTGAATGAAACCATGTAAACTTGCCAACTGCATGGAATAGTCTCTTATTCAGTAATGAGACAAGGCAAAATAGGGGTACCTAATTCCAGTTATATCGGTGTGTTTAAGGCCCACTGTTACTGTGGGGAACATTACTGAAGCATAATATTGTCTAATCATTTAAGAAAGATGTAATTATTTTTATGTGGTCATCAATGGGTGAAGTCTGCGCTGAACTATAAATCAAAACCTACGGCATACAGTAAGACTCCCGTCACCCCCTGCGTCAAGGATAAATCCTTAAGTGCACCAGAGGAAGTTATTATCCTGCTTCTGTTCACCTAAGTGCAGATAAAGAATGTGAAAGATGGAGGAAATGGGCAGGGACGTCAGTACATTCTCTGTCTCTTTATCTGTCAGAGGGATTAGCTTTCCAACAGCTCACAGTTAATCCGTTATGCTCAATCTTTAACACAAAGAGCTCAAAGGATGTGTCACGCATGTGATCTCACTACTTCCAATCCTTTCCATGTCCGAGTTTTTATGAAAGACGGCATTGGAAGGGACAGAGTTGAGAAATGGAACATGAAGGTGGTGAGGCTGTTAAAAATAATGTGTGGGGCTTGTGGTCTCACTTCATAGAATTCTTTCCATTTCTTTATTAGGATTTTCATTTTACTGTGTATGGTGTGGGAATTCTTTCCATTTTAGATAGTTTAACATTTTACTAAAGTTGACAGATGTGTTTGATTTTGAAGTCTGAAGGTGTTCTATCACCTCCTTACCAGGCAACAGTGCAAAACAACTTACCAGACCTTAAACTGTGTATTGGGGCCAGAGAAAAAGAAATCCTACTTTAATGCAGCTGGTAAGGGTCCAGTCCAAGGATATTACAGGACACTGCATTCCCATAAGACAAATTACACCAGCTGTAACTGTGTTTTGACATTTTTTTACATGTTCAACATGGACGTTCTACTCATGGTAATTTATAATTATTTTGGGTGTAATTTCAGTAACATAGAGCATCAGAGAAGGCTAATGAGGGGAAATGTATCTTGTTTTGCTATTTTGACTTCCCTTGAAACATAAAAAAACTAAATCTGTTTCAGGGGGTTTAAGCAAGTGTCTTATTGTTTTGTATGAACTCGGATCACTTGGTTTTCTGGGGTTTTAGGACCACACTGGAGGAGGAGCGTACACAGGTAAAGGCTGTTGGTGAGATCTTCTGGGGGTCTATGTAGTTGTTCTCCAGTCGCAGGGCCACCAGAGTGGAGTCTCCGCTGTGGTTTGGGTCACAGATGGCTTCGTCAGGGATACTCCTGAAAGTTACAGCGTCAGGTTGTAGTTAGATGCATTTTTCATTATATCTAGGACTAAAGCCGCAACTAATGTTGATTTTCATTTTTGATACATCTGAACATTATCTTCTGAAATCAGGTATTCATTTTGCCTTCAAAATGTCAGGAAATAGTGAAAAATCACAATTATCTAAAGCTGTGATGTTATTTTGTTCAGACCAAAATCCAAAGATAGTCAATGTGCTATCATAAAGGACAAAAAAGCAGCAAATCTTCACAACTGAAAAGATGGAATGAGACATGGACTACTGGACAACATTTTCAGTCATCATAATGTCAAATAACACTATTATGCAGATGATACACAATTGTGTATTTTAAGATTAGATTATTAACATTTAGTTGTTAAAGAATGTTTTAGACCTAAATGAGTTAAAGACTCTACTTGTATCACAGACACACACAGACACAAGCTCATCTGAAAGTTATTTTAGACCCAACTTCAACTGCCATTTCATCTTTTCATCTTAAGGTCATTGACAAAATGACGAAAGTCAAAGTGACATTAAAAATTTGTATCCATATTTTTACTACATGTCGTTTCACCTAGCTGCCTAAAAGTCAATCAAAAAATTACTGTTTGTTCAGGAAGCTGCATCTAAGTTTTTGACTAACACAAAAAAATTAGTTCACAATTCCCCACTGCTCGCTGCACTTCACAGACGCCATCTTACTTGTTTTTATAGCCTTACATAACCTAACACCTTAACACCATGTGTGATTACTTTTCAATGTCTGTCACAACCAGAAGTCTCAGATCTTCCACTGCTTTACTTTAGAAGTCCCTAATGTTTCCCACAATAAGAGAACGATGTTGGTATTTTCAAAAAGGAAATCAAGATTCTTCTTTTCATCTTAATTTTCTCTCGATCTTTTAGTCTTTTAATTTAGGGTAACCCTATTTTATCATGCATTCAAGTTTTTTTGTTTTTTTTAACAGTAGGTTATTGTTATTGTCTGTACTGTACCACATACATTATGCTAGAATAATTTGCAGTATTTGCTTAAAGGCCGGTTGCAATTTCCCACCAGCCATTTTGGCAGCGAAGATGAAGCAGGGTACTGTGTTTAAATAATAATGTTACTTTTATATCAAACCGTGCTACAACCTGAACTGTGTGTGCTGTGTGGCCTGTGGACCTGTGAGCGAGTAATGACGTTATTCAGGCTGACTCTCAGGTGGAAATATGAATCAACTTGTTTTGTTCCGTGTTGTCAAGACAACTCTCCGTCCAGTGAGCTTTCACCTTCAATATTGTTTGGCCGACTGCTGAATGACTCAGTCGTCTGGTCCGGCTTTGGTCTGCAGTGGGACTCTTTCTTGTTGGTCTTACAAGATTGTATTGAATTTACATTTTTTCATGAGTTCTATATTTAATTACCTGTTCTTTGCAGTCTGAGAAAGAACCAATCTCTATATTCATAATACAGTAAATTAATAAAATCAATGTAAATGATAATTCTCGTTTATTACAACTTGAATCTTAATTCTATGCTTTTGTCCATCATTCATCATTCTATCAGTCATGATAACATTGTACTCATCAATGTAATAGCCAAGATTTATGAATGCTGACAAATCTCAGTAATTAACCTGATCAAGTCAAGACAGCACTTATATACAGTAGGTTTTTACAGTCTGTACAGCAAGAGACAGTTGATTACCATATTATCATAGCTGGTAGGAATGATGGACAATGATCAAGACTAAGTGTGAAGAAGGTAAAGCATCAAAGCTGGTACCAGTGAGACAGTCTCATGAAAAATAGCATCAAATAATTCATTTAGGTTCAAATTGTGTTCTGCCTCAAAAAAAAGTTTAAGAGGAATAGTTGTTCTACTACCTCATATTCAAATGAGTTTTGCAGAGTAACATTGAAAATTTGAATCAGTGTCATTTTATGATTCATTGTTCATAACTTCAAAATAAAGCTTCATTTATGGCAAGAAATCCTTAGAAGAGAGTGGCATATTCCCAGGAAGTAACAATTTTAACGATCACAGGAAAACCTTCAACCCTAAAAGTGGCTGATGGGGGCTTCATACCTGATCTTGTTATTGTTGAGCCTGAGAAAGTGTAAGTTGGTCATCTCGTTGATGCCAGACGGCACAGTGACCAGCTGGTTGTGATCCAGACACACTTCCACCATGGAGTTGAACGAGCCAAAGAAGGACTCAGGTTCGATTCCCTCCCCATCCAGTTTGTTGTAGGAGAGGTAGAGGTACTCTAAACCAGGGTCCATGTGGGCGAAGACGTAGCCTGTTGAGGTGTTGGAAGGACATAGTGTAACTAAGGGAGACCATAACCCTGCTTCTGTCAGTATACTGGGGCTATAAATAATGCTTATTTGAATTATTGATTTGATATTATGTCTACAAATGTCATAAATGTAATTTTAATGGTCTGTGTTGTAGGTAAATGAGGAAAGCAGTTGTTGGACAGGCAATGACGGTGGAGTTGATTTTGTTATTGATTTTCTTTCACATTTCTATGAACATGAGATGCAAAGTTCAACAGAGAACTCCCTTAACGGGGGTTAACGAGAGTGTGAGTGCGCCACTCCAGCTGTCGTGAGCTGGGACAGATGTTGGACAAATGTTCCTGCTGGCATGTTGCTCTGCACTGCTGAGCGCTCAGCGCAACATTGCAGCAAGGGAGAGCAGCATTTGTGTGTTGTACTTTGTGGGGATCTGGGACTGTTACATTTACTAAAGTTATCATTTTGGCAGGGATAAGCTTATGAGCTCCTCAACCAGCTGAACATTAATGATAGCCTCATCTGTGTTAAGATATGTTGAGATAATATTAGCAAAGCTAATACTGTTATAACCACACTGTAATTGGAAAAAAAATGCTTTTGGATTGGTTTTAGAACATGAGATAAATTCATGAGATAAAGTTTTTTATTTTTTATTTTATTTTATACTGGATGCAATACACTTTAGCACAATTTGGATCCTGTTCTGCAGTCTCTTGATTGATTACTTTTGTAGCATCAAGATTCTGTTAATGGTTGGGAGAGTTTTCCCCTATATCCTCATGCTAAAATTGACTGTAAAGCCACAGTTTAAAGCTGTAAATCCTGGGGGTTAATGCCTGCATCTTTCCATTGGCTACTTGTTTCTATATAAAACAGCTTTGTTGGTGCTGAAAATCTTTGTAGGCCTACTGTTTTTTGACACAGAAAATCGATTAGGAATTTATAAGGGGATCAATAAGCAGAATTGATAATGGCCTTGGTATCAATAATACCGTATCAGTTTCGATCCTTAATCAACCATCAACACTTTCCACCTACCAGGTATCCTCTCTATATTGTTCCCCACCAACACAAGGTGGACCAGAGATCTGGGTAGGTAGGATGGAACCAGGTAAAGGTCATTATGTGAAAGATCGATAGACTCCAGATTTCTGCAGAAATATGAGGGGAGGTAGAATTTGTAAAAAGAAAAAGGGGGAGAGAGTGCATAAGTAGTACAAAATAGTCCCAAAAGAAATATTCCTTTTTTTCTCTTTGAAACATTCAGTAATACTTTAGGATAGGTGCCACTTAGACTGAGCTAAAATGTTCTGCTGGAAACAGCACATGAAGGAATGTTGGTGAAATTAAAAATATCTATATTGAAACGACTACAAAATGACTATTGAAATACATTACAATAGCTGTGACCCAGGTGAATCGATGTGACAGATCTGGGTTTTTTTTTCAGACCTGTGGTTGATCCAGGCCATCGGGGCAATCCTGGTCTCATCGAGCCTGTTGTGTCTCAGTGAAACCACATTGAGACTTTGAGTCTGATTGAAAACTGCCTCTGAGATTTCTTCAATCAGGTTATTCTCCAAATACAGCTCCTTAGAGACAGACAGAGCAGAAAAAAACAAATGTTTTACATCATTAAGGTCAAAAAAGAAAATGTTTTGATTGGTGGAAAGTCATGGACAATTACTGGAATTTAGTGTCAGGGGCACAGTAGGATGCCATAGAATTATGGGTTTTTTGATTTTTAATAAAAGCAACAGTAGGGTTGTTACGAGTTTGTCATTAAACAGTTGTGTTAACTGAGTGCTTTTGGTTCAGAGATCTTGGCAGATTAGTTTGTGGTTTGTTGGGACTGTTTCACATTATAAATGCATAATCCACCCCAAAACTAAATTCACATGTTCTACCTGCAGTGTTTGTTAAAACTGGCAACCCAGTCAGACGAACAGGCAGCTTGGGCAATAAACCTCAGACACGAACACATTATCATTAAATCATTATCATTTTTGGATATACAACTGAGAAAGTGTCTGATAAATCCTGGAATCCCAAACCAAAGAACAAATGTTAAAAGTTGAAAAAAAAGTTTGGGGTTTTGGAACTGCTGCGTGTGTGTAGAAACTCTCCAAGGTTATAACATGAAGCCGGTTTTAAGGTGGATTTACAGCAGCAGCATGTCGCTGGTGTTATGCAGTGTTTGCGGTTAACCAAAGGCTCTAATTACAAGTTGGGTGGACTGGTTTCCCACAGGTAGAAACAGAGTTTACTCAGTAGAGTCTTAAATCTCAGAGCCAAAATGTAAATACTGAAGTATCAGCAAACCTAAATTCCTATCTGAATGCAGCCAGCTGCTCAGAAGGCCTCGGATAATTTGACTGAATGCCTCATAGATCCCTCAAGCATATTGCTGGCAACTGTTGTCCAAAAAGTCAACCTAGCTACTCAGAGCCTCCACGCTGTCAATCACAAGTATCTTAACACCTTATAATGACATGTTGTCTTTTTCAGCCCACCAGGAAATAAACTTGTTACAACAGAAACACAGCAGTAATAAGCTTTTTGCTTCAGGGCTAAACAAAGCCCTCAGTACAAAGTCACATTGAGTCCTTTTTAACTGATTGGATCATTGAGGATTGAGCCTAATTTGCTGTTGGTCAGTTTTCTGTTTCTAGTGGTACCATCACACCAAAGCAGCAGTTGGCCGTCATTTTTGAACCCAGTGTCTGGCTATGTGAGGTATCTTTGCGTGGGGATGAAGTGTTACTGATAGGAGAGATACAGTAATTATGTGAACAAATATTACTTCGTACCAGCAATGACATGGGAAGGCCCTGTGGTACGGTGCGGAAGTGGTTTCTGCCCAGTCGGAGGTAGGAGAGCTGGATGAGGGGAGCAAAGGCCCGAGGATCTACATTCCCCTCGCTCAGCAGATTTCCCTCCAACTCTAGAATTACCAAGCTGCTCTGATCTTAAAGATAAAAGAAAAACGTCACTGTTCCTCAACTGCAGCAAGGAAACGTCCATGAGACTTTAATAGTCTAACAGTTCACACTCTGCAAGACAGAAGAGCAACATTTTCATTTTATTGTCTACAACGTATATTTATAACTATAAATAACTATATTTATATAACAATTAAGAACCTCCACACATGATCAGTGGTATGAGCTGTGTAGATCACAGAGTATAATGTACGTTTACAGACTACAGACTCTGTCTCTGTCAGTATGGAGGTGCATTTTGGGATAGCAGTACCTTGGAAGCTATTTTCATTGATTCCTCTCAGTCTGTTCTCACTGATCTTCAGCTCCTGCAGGGTGGGGGGAAGGTCAGAGGGCACAGCATCCAGAAGGTTCCCGTCCAAGTACAGACGCCTTAGCATCTTCAGACCCTGACACACACACGCACACACACACACACACACACAGGTGCTAGTCATACTGATAAGGAAGACTTGATTCCAGCAGCTACTTCTTTTCTCAGGTCTTTGAGATTTTCAGTTTGTCTGTTTTAGACACCTGCCTTTACACTTTGGTCGTTGGACGCAGGTGTTACAAATATCATCATCAGAATTTCTTGAAGCCTTTAGAGAAACACTAGAATACAGTCTGATGGTTGGGTTACTTTTATTCTAAAGGGCTGCAGTGATATTGTTTGTCTTACTTTGAAGGCTTTAGCATCAATGCCTGCAGAGGTGAGTTTGTTTTTCTTCAGATTGATCCATTCCAGGTTGGGGATGCCATTGAAGGCTTCTGCTGGGATGCTGCTGATGTTGTTGCCTGCAGGTCAGAGAAGTTTGAGTCAGTGAACACCAAGAGAGGGAAAATTGGCAGTCTGTCTATAACTGCAGTGTTTCTGTTTGCTTGTGTTTTATTTATTTGCATCATTTGTTCCAATCATTGCTTTGCTGTTTATTTTGACTCACTCAAGCACCAAATGTGGATTAATCCATCGCTGTAAATTGTCCGCAACAATCCTACTGTTTGAGTAACATTTGCTAAAAACTACAGTGACCAGATGTTTAAGGAAATTACTGAGCGTTTTTAATTCAAACAATATATATTTTAGTTGTTTTTAAAGATTGACTTCTTCAATCGGAACCTTTGAGCTTAGGGCTGAGTGCAACAGACCAGGTAGTGAAGTAAGCAAGTACTGATGAGAGGACAAACACATTGCTGGTTTTGGTCTTTTCATGGAATTTATGGATAATAAGAAAATAAAGAATAATGTCAGGCTTATCCTTTAAGTAACTTAATAGTTTTGAAGTAGAGCCTCCAGTGCTTGGTGCAAGTAGCCATTGAAAAATAAAGTGTGCAAAGTTCAAAAAGTATTAACTCAAGTGAATCTTTTAGTTTGTGTTGTTTTTAACTTAAGTCCCACATTTTGAAATTTGAATAGGTTAGGAACTAAATTTAGATCAAATAAAATACTGTCACATTAGTGACGTATGTGTTGAAAGTGATGAAGATTCTTCTTCACGCTGCAGTGCGTGGAGCTCTCTCTGGCATTACTTTCTCACTTACCCTCCAGACTGAGAGATTTGAGCTCAGGTATGGCCAGAGGAGGGAAGTGGGTGAGTTTGGCATTCTCACATGTCACTGTCACATCAGAGATGTCACAACCTGGTGGAAGGCCTCTTCTGTTCTCTGCCTCCACCAGCCCTTCCTCCTCCTCCTCCTCCTCCTCTGCTTCCATCTCCTTCAGCTCGTCCTCCGTCGCAGCAGGAGGTCTTGGTATTGGGGCAGGGAGGAGGTCTGGCTCCTCAGGTTCTTTGTGCTCTGGGGAAGGCATCTGAAATACATCTCCTCTCAGCCACACCTCCTCCTCTACCTCCTCCTGTTGCTCCTCTTCTTCTTCTCCCACCAGAGCCAGCAGTTCTGCCCTCAGGATCTCCTCCTGCCTCCTCCTTTCCTCCTCTAGTTTCCTTTCCCTCTCCCTGGCTTCTCTCTCTGCTTCCTCCTTCCGCCTTTGGTCTTCCTCCTCCTGTCTCCTCCTCTCATCCTCCTGCCTCTTCCTCTCCATCTCCTCTATCTGCCTCCTCCACTCCTCTTCCTCTTTCTCCACCTGCAGCCTCAGTGCCTCCTCCTCCTCCTTCCTCTTCTTCTCCACTATCTTCCTTTGTCTCTCTGCCTGCTCTTTCCTCTGCTTCCTCCTCTTTTTCCTCGCCTCATCCTTCTTCCTCAGGCGCTCCTCCTCCTCGCGGTGCTCCTCTTCTTCCCTCCAGAGGATTCGCTGGATCTCCTCCTGGGTCAACGGGGTCACAGGCTCGCCGGGGTCATTGGGAACTGGGGAGTCACCAGAAAGGTCAAGGCTGAGGTCAGGCTCTAGGGTGGGTGTAGGGTGGTGCGGGGCAGCCAATCAGGGAGCAGGAGGTGGTTGAGAGGAAAGCAAAAAGGTGGCGGTGTAGAAAGAAAGAAGATCGAAAGGAAGGGGATGGAAAGAAGAGAGTAGAGAATACAAAGGTGGAGGAAGCAAGTAGAAAAAATAAAGGAAACTAGAAGAAAATGATACAGGATGATGGAGAGTTTGTGAGGACGGACGGACAGACAGACAGACAGACAGACAGACAGACAGAGAGAGACGGGTGTGTGTGTTAGTGTTTTAGACAGACAGCTAAAAGACCAGCTTGTAGTAGCTACAGAGCAGACTGCTGCTGTAGGCCAGTCTGGACCAGATCCTAGTGAACTGTACTTGTATTACCACAGTCAAGTAAAGTTGGTCTTTTTATGTCCACTGATGTTGGTACTGAATCTAAATGTAATACTTATTTCAATGAATTTAGACCAATCTTGGCTCACTAGTCTAACACTTAGGGAAATATTATATGAAAAAGACAAAACTACTTGTCTGACAGTATCTTATAGCCTTAAGATCAAACATTTTCAGTAGTTTCCTGAATTTTCTTCTTCTTTTTTCCTGGTGATTCTTAATCCCGTCTACAAAGCTGTGATTGGCAGGTCAGACGGCAGGCCTGTTTCACAAATCACAGATGTGAGCAGTGATTCAGACTATTGCTAAAGCTGGTTGCTATGGTGATGGCATGGGGAGCGTGTAAAATAGAAACCGTTCAGGAAGAAGTCTCCTGACACTTTATCTGATAATACCTCAGTGTCACTTGATGGGCAGAACCCTTTTCTTAAGTGGACTCCATACATACAGCAGACATAAATCATACGCAGAGTACTCATACAGATACTTACATGTTTCTGTGGTGGTTACTATCAGGTTAATGCTGTATTCATCTACATAAGTCATAATAAGTCATAGGCAAAATGACTTGGAGAAGTTTCCTCCTGCTTCATCTCCATACATGCACATAGTGACTGTGCAGTGTATGACTGAACAATGAGGTAGTTATTGTCAATTCAACTACTGCATTCCCCTGGAATTTCACAAAGGTTGTATAGAAAAGTTTCCTGTTTACGATAAAGGATGCACGTGCAGCAGGGAGGTACAAAATTCATTGCCAGTATCATGAGCATTTATACTGTATGTGGACGTTTTCAGGATTCAGAAATAAAGTAAAGTAAATTTGAATGAGATATGGTAGCTAGTGGCAGTGGTAACACTAAGCACGAGTACACAAAATGAGCTTTTACAGATAGTGAGAAATAACATGAAATTCTACAGTGTATACAGGCAAAACTTCACTCATTAAATCCTGCACAGGCACAGTTTTATTAGTTGCATTATTGATAAGCCCCGCAGGATCATGAAAAGAAGCTCCGCTGACCTCTTTGTGGTTATCAGCTCTATCAAGTCCCACATCGAAACATTAAACTCCAACAAAGCATTGATCACAGAGCCTGACAAACATTTGTACTATTCAGCTACTACACAGCTATAAACACAGAAACAGTGTTAGCTGTCTGACCCTGAAACAGGAGCTTCTTCCTCACCATTTTCTGTTCAAGATTATCCAGCACCTTATTAAAATCCAGGGATCTGATCAGACCACTAGAGGTATCCACTCTGAGCTAACAGGGAGGTTTCCTTCATGGGATATTTAACCATTTGCACTCATTACTTTTGTCATTTGTTCAGTTTATGGCACAAAATGACTTCTTATGGTGACCTCCCCATAAACTCTCACTAATTCTGGTGTGTTTTCTGCCTGCAGCACGTGCATACGTCTCACAATGATCATTCTCAGAAACTCGTGCATCCAGTCTTCATATTGATGAAGTTGAATTGACAGTAAGGTGAAACTGATTTTGGACATGTTGAAAACAACATGTGGGACCCCCCAACATACAGACATAGTAAAACTCTCACAACATGTGTGCTGATTTGACCCAAAATGTGCTAAACACATTTTCAAAGCCATGATGGAAGCAGGAAGCAACATGCTGAGGCCTCAGAGATTTAAACATCAGCCCAATATGTATGACTCAACTGAGAAACAATATGGGTTGGATTACTGACCACACTTATTATATTTGTACAGGTCTTTAACTTCTATTGTGACTTGTTATTTATGTTTCAGCTCTTGTTCTGATGAGTTAGAATCACATTTCACTTTTTGGCATGTAAATAAATTCCTAGTTTAACCACTCAAAGTTAAACCAGGATGTAGTGTAGCAAAATGGTTTGGGTAATGACTATAATGTGTACTTTCAAATCATTATGGTCAGGTGAACGTTAAAACATGTCCAACAGCACGTCCTGCTCAACCTGTTGGAAAGCTGAGGGTAGCACTGCTGCCATGTCCCACATCTCAGTCATAAAGTTGGAGAAAAAATTTTTTTCAGAACTAATTATGATTATGTTGTGCTCTCTGTTGCCTCTGGATGTCGCACCATGGCGTTGCCACATGTTGTGTTTCTACCTGGCTCCATGCAGACGGGACAGCACTCCCCAGCAGGGGTGAAGGGGAAATGGCAGTGTATTATGGGACAGGTGATCTCATCACAAACCACCCGCCCTCCGGTACACAGACAAGTCACACAGGGCTTTGGAGACCAGACGGCCTGGTTGAACATGGTCAGACCCTGGTACACACACTGGCCCTGCTTACCTGAAACAACACAGACACATTACAGTCAGTCCAGTCATTCACTGCAGTTCAAAATGTTTATTAACAGGGCAGACAGTGACGCTCTACATGGGGCCGACTATGAAGGGAATAAAAGTAACTTGGTTATTATTAATTTATGACCACTTTGAAGTTGAATATTTCTTGCAAATTGAGTCTATTAACTAGAAATGAAGAACACCAGTTACATGGAAGTGGAGGCTAGAGTGATGAAGTTTTTGTGGTTTTCCAACCAAGGGAGGAGCTGACCAGGAGCTCCGCAATAGACAAAATTGAAACAAATGAGATATGTGGGCAGGGATTCAGAGGTCTAGAACAGAAACCTGTGGGTCACACCTTTAGCCTTGCTGAGCCTTATCACCCTGCTCAGCAGCAGCAACAGCAGCCCCTGGTGCCGTAATTACTGTGTGTGTATAGTTAAATCTAAAGCCTGTACTTTGCCATCAGAACCAGACAAAGCAGTGATTTGTAGCGTTTCCACTCCTCCCTCTGCATTAACTCCACCTTTCAACATCAGACCAGGAACAGGACAAAGCTATGACTGACAGTGAGTCAGTAGAAAAAAACCACTATGATATGGCAGGAAGAGGCTCTTTGTGTCTATTTTAAGTCTGTCTTGTCTGTCATCTATCCTTTCTAATGGTATGCTCTTTGTTACGTCCATAGAAACACAGGTAGTTAAGAGGCTCAGGTTATTTCTCTTAAATACTGGCTCTCCTATCTTTGTGAGCAGTGAGTGTGTCGCCCTGTCATCTCTGCTGGGAGCACACATACTTTAGAGCTTTTCTTTTCTCTGTAAAATTATGTCTTGCTGTCGTAGAATCTCGGTATTGTCCAGTAAATTGCAGTGTATTGTTTAAATAATACAGCAACTCTGCTGTGGCACCATCATTTATGGTGTTGGTTACTCCCAATGAAACAATTAGTTGATTCAGTGATTGACAAACAATGAATTAAAGGATAACTTCTGTTTTTTTACATCTGGGTTCAAAATGAGTGTTGGATACAAGAAGTTTTGGAATTGGTCTAGTAGATCACCTCAGCCAGCAGTCACGAACAGGCCGCACACGGGCTGCAGAGACTTCAGTGTAATCCTTTGGGGCATCCAAGCCTGTCAGAGTATGTTCACTAAAAGTGCCACTGACAGACTGATTGTTATTCAAGTGTCTGACAGCATCAAGAAATGATCCCTACAGAGACAGACCTGTAAGATCCTTGTTAGTTATCCAGACACGGCCGTTATATCGTCCTTGTCAAAGCCACCAGACTCCAGTAATTTTACCTCGCAGAATACAAGAGTTCCAAGTCTAACCCTGCCTCAATCAGTTAGTGTGTTTGTGTTATTGTGCGACTTTGGTGTTTTAAAGGGGTAACTCAGATCTAACACAACGTTTGTGTAACACACAATATTATCCCCCAAAGTCCCAATATTGTTTTTGATTATCTAGTGTACATAAAATAATTTAACCTGAAAGTAATTGACATTATATTTTAGATAAAACATGTTTTTAAATTTAACTGAGGAACAAAATTCTGATGCAGTGAAGGCTGTTGAAAATGCTAATGAAAATGGGTGTTTCCACCAAATGATGATTTAGATGGGAGGCACTTATAGTTATAGTTATAAGTTATAGAAGAGGCAAAAAGCTTGTAGTCTAGTAGGTTGACATTGGGATCAAATTATTTTGTCAAACTACTGTTCCCAAGATCAAGCTTCCACACAGTAATATTTACAGAGATAATGGGTTGCCATGTTTGTCAGACATCTCTAACTGTCTGTTTCTGTAAACTGCAGTCTGATCTGTTTGGTTATTGTTACAGTCAGTTTTGTCTGCTTGTCTGAACACAGAGGCATGTTCTGATATCCCAAACAACAGTGAAAACAGAACCAACAAATTTAAATCTGTGTGAAAAACAAAGTCCCCCTGCACCTCCCAATAGCAGACTGCCACCAACGGCTCCTTCCCTTCAAATTACATAATGCTGACTTTATTGTTTTAAGCTGATGGGCTTCCATGTGGTTTTGAGGGTCTTTGGAGTCTCAGTCCTCATCTCTGTGTGGGATTTTTCTGGACTTGTTTTCTGGGTTGCCTTTTTTTCTCACAGATGGTTTTTCCTTCTGTCCATGTTGGAATGTGATGATTTGTCATTAAATTGCTGAGCAGTAATAACAGATAGCCTCATTATGAGAACAAGATGAAGCCTCTGACCTGAGCTGACTGCACAATTATATCCTGTTTGATTAGAATATCCTGTTTTTATCTGGTTAAAGATTTTATTTAATTACATTAAAGTTTTATTGTCTATAAAACTCTGTTATGCAAAATACCACTTAAAACATTGAAATGCAAATGTTTCCATGTTGGTTTACATATAAACATACAAACATTGGGACAAACTAACTTGATGATTTGTTTTGGAAAACTGGTTGCACAGACACAGCTCCTGTTAGTGCACTGCACTTCTAAAAGGGGTGTTGCTCACTAACTTTCATGTTAGGGCTGCAACCAATGATTATATGATTATTTTCATTATCGATTATTCAGCCAAGTGTAATCTAAATTATTATCTATTATTCATTTGGTCTATATTTCCATCTCGGTTTCCCAGAGCTTGAGGTAACATCTCCAAATGTCGCGCTTTGTTCAATTAACACTCCAAAACCCAAAGATACTGAACCAGGAATTTTTGGGCATTTCTGTAGAGTAAATGTAAATCAAACAATGATTTGATTTGATATTTCTCCTATTGTATAGATGTAAGGATTAACTGAAAACAAGTTATTGCATCTTTGTGCAAGTATAGTTTATACTTTATACTAGTTTATAGTAAACAAAACTTCAGAATCAGATTATGTGAAGGGCTTCTCATCCAGTATTGCATCGAGAGATACCAACTGAACGTAATAGGTCTCATAGGAGAACAGATGGTTCCGTTTTTGCAGAGTTATATTTCTATAAAAATATTCAAAAAACCATAAGGTGGACTGTATCAGAACAGGCACTTCTAGTGACATTAAATTGAAATCTGTATCAACCCTAAAAAGTGTGACGGGTCTCCTGAGTTACTGGTCTCACTGACCTGGATTAAGGTTGCTTGTCTCACTGACCTGGGATAACATTGTAGCTGGAGTGATGTTCTTGCAGGTTCCTGTTGGACTGCACGAACAGAGTGTTTCTTTGGGTTTCTCCGGGCTCTACTGGGATGGTGGGACCAGGAACCAGTCTGATCTTTAGAGGTCTAGAAGGCCCCGCCCGGATTCGCCCATGACCTGTTACACATGATCATATCAGTTTTTATTCAGAAACTTCTAAAAGACAGACACACTGACTTTAATGTATCACCATTCTTATATAAATCCAAAGTGGCTGAATCATTGCCATATAGATTTTCAGCACAGACTCCAAGAATAATATAAACAGTAGAGGCCCCAAGATGCTCCTCTGTAGGACTCCACATTTATTTGGTCAATCTGGTGTTTGTTCAAGTGTCAAGTTCGAGGTCAGAAAAAAGAAGAAAATAAGACTGTACTTTGAATTATGATGACAAGAGAAGCATAAGACGATATAAGGACAGAGTTCAACACCACTTTGAGTTCAGGACTTTTGATAACAATCTTCTAATATGACTGCATGATGATTAACATGGATTTACTTGATATCTTACTCTGTCCGTCCCTCTTCCTCTTTCCCCGGCGTGTCTCCCCATCCTGGTTGCGAGGTCTGGTCCTGACCTGGGTGTCTGACGCCGTCAGGACCACCAACAGCCACAGACTGGCCACCACCAGCCACCACCTCATCCCTGTAGAGCAGCACAGACCAGATTCAGGTTGCCTCACAGGAATCTTGGTATTGATAGGAAGTTTTTAACACAGTGTCGATACCTGTCTAGGTACCTACACCAAAACAAAAGCTTACTTTGACGAATATAAATGTTTCTCTATTAATCTCTTTGTCGTGTAATAAAAAAGCCAAGTTCTTAAATATTAAATGTAGGTTAAACAAAAGCAGTCGCACAGTTTTCAATACTCAATACCATTAACAAACTTCAATCTATACCTAAAAAGAAATGGCTTTGATAAACACGCCTAGACTTCACTGGTTCCACAGCAGGAATCCAGCAGGGTAAAGGGATACGGAAAGGAAAATTCTCCCAATAGCCATGGTTGGAAATCAAAAGTTTAGAAGCGCTGGGCTGCCCCATGGCCTTGGGGTTTAAGGCGCTGACCATGAACCAACCAGGCCTTTATTTCCTGTCGTTCCCTATTCCTCTCTTCCCTCATTTCCTGCCATCATTCCACCGTCAACTCTCAGTATTGGCATATCGTAAAATGCCCCCAAAAAAACAAAAAATGCTGCAAACGTGAAAGGAAATTATTGTTTTTCACATATAAGTATTTTCACTGGTCTGTTCTTGTTCAAACTTTAGAACCCTGAGTTATTTCAAAAACCAGCAGCTATATTAACAAAAGCAAACACATCCATGTTTTGTGTCCATCCACTGAAAAATAGACAGAAGAAAGACAGAGGTTCTTACCTGCAGCAGCTCCTCAGATAAAAAGAGCTGTAAGTGCTGCTGCTGGCCCTCATATAGCTCTGCTGGGCCCTAATGGCTGGTTCCCTGCGAGTGCGTGTGCGCGCGTGTTTGTGTGTGTAATGACTAGTCTACACACAGCAGTCCTGTCATTATTAAAGTAGAGATCTGACATTAACACGCACCTTCACACACCTGATAGTTTGTTTTGTGTCTGATTCCCCCTCTGAATGGAACAGATTGAACCAGGCCTCTGGATCTGCCTCAATAATAGTTATAAATGTTGTGTGCCCCTGGTGCATGATGGGAGATGTTGAATAAAAGGAGCTTCTGATTTGTTGGAATAGTGCCCAAACAAGCCTGAGCATCCAGGAACTTCTGCAAAACATCTGAGAGAGAAAACCCCCACAGGTTTCTCCTCTTGTGGATAAACAAGTTTCATTATAAAGTTGTGTTCCAACACATTGAGATAACATGCACGCAGCAAAAGTGTCCCCGCATTTAGTTCCTCTGTTGCAGCCAGAGTAACAGCAGCACTCCAGTAATATCCAAATTCTTAGAGAGTTTCACTCTCAGGGCACACCCAGTCCTGTATTGTGTGTCAGGTCCTGATTCTGCCCTCAGACCTAATATATACTAATATTGATGTGGTGGTGAAATATACAATTGAAAGTCTGCACAGGAGCTTTTATTTTGAAATCTGACCAGATTGTCTTTACCCGAGATCTTGCCCACCTCATCTGCTCTGTGCTGTTTAGCGCGGTCAGGCCAAAGACGGTGTTGAAAATAGATCAGGCGCCTAAGTGTAAACAAAAGTGTTTTAAAGCTCCCATATTCTGCTCTTTTTCAATTTCATATTTGTATTTGGAGGTCCTGCTAGGACAAGATTACACAGTTTAATGTTCAAAAAACACATAATGCTTCTCACAGCAGACGTGGCTGCTGCAGCTGTTTCCAGCCTCTATCTGAACGCACCATTTTAGAAAAACAGAAACAATCTGCTGCATCACTCTCGCCTTCCACATCTTAATGTTACCAGCTGGAGCTGGAGTTGGGGAGGAAAAAACAATGGAGGACATCAAGGTGGTTTTCAGTGGGCGGTAACAGTCAACTTGCTAAATGGTTGGAGGAGGACACATGTTCAATAGATCCCCTTATGACATCATAAGAGGAGCCAAATTTAAAACAACCATTTTTACATGTTTACTAAAAGATGGAGAGAGGACGATCTTTTCTCATAGTATGGCGGTCTGTAGACACACCAGGCACACACATTTATATGGAAAAGACTTTACTAAATGCATTATGCATAATATAGGACCTTTTAAATCTGGATTTAATCCAGATAAATACAATTTAAACTCTTTTACAAGGCTAAACAGTGATTAGTTTGTTAGTTTTAAAAACAGCAGCTCCCATAATGTCTTTCCAGAGCAGCGGCATGTTACATCATGTTAATAGGTCTCCTTTATCCATGACATCCACCCACGCTGTCTTCGCATTAATCACTTCACATGAATCA
This sequence comes from Pempheris klunzingeri, assembly GCF_042242105.1. Taxonomy (NCBI): domain Eukaryota; kingdom Metazoa; phylum Chordata; class Actinopteri; order Acropomatiformes; family Pempheridae; genus Pempheris; species Pempheris klunzingeri. The sequence goes on from NC_092013.1 coordinate 21,918,598, forward strand.
TTCACATTCTCTGGATGAAAACTGAACTTAAGTCTGCAGCTCAACAAAGCGGAGGTCTGAACACACAGTCAGTTAGACCCTCCCATCTCAACTCAATGAGAGAGAGAGAGAGAGAGATCCATGAATACTGAGACAGAGGAAAGAAAACAGGAGGGAGGGGAGAGAAATGGAAAATATTTAGCTGTTCACTTTCTGGATGAGCAGGCTCAGATGGAGAGACTTCCAGCAGGAACAGCAGAGGATAAAAATAACCTGCAGGCTGTGTTGGTGTGTAGGGTTTTGTCCTGCTGCTGTTTCTGTTTGCTTCCCTCAGTATTTCACTTACTGGACTTGGGGAAATAGTTAAAGTTACTTGTGAATACCACAACTTCTTTTATGTGTGTTTTTACTTTTCAGTTTCAAAAGCTCCAAAACTTTTCAAAAGATATGCCCAAAGTTTGACTCTTCATAGATTTGTAGATTTTCACAGATGTTTTTTTTCCTTTGTCTATAAAATGTCAGACAATTTGGGAAAAGAAGTCCAGTGGGACACATGACATCAGTGTTGCTGTCACGGGTTACAAAGCTTTTGTGTACTTGTGGTTAAGCAACTGAGTATCTATAAAGATAATCAAACCACTTCTTAGTTTTTCAGTTTGCTCTGCTGCAGCATTGTGATCTTTATTTTCCTATAATTTAGTTTCATCTTCTTTCCTGCTCTGATAGAATGTGTGACTCTGATGAATCCTCTGGTCCATGCTTTTCTGTGGTTATAGCAATGAAGAGAGGAGTCCAAGATTCATTCAAGAAGTTTATGTAGGTGTACGAGCTCGGAGTCCAACATCACAGGCATAGATGAGACTAAGGAATACAGAGTAAAGCTACCACATATATAGGATTCTACAAACTATATCTGGTTTCGGATACATGAGAGCATGTCCCAAGATGGACTTGATCTTTCCTTAGAACAACCAGTTGTCCAGACAAAGCGGAGTCGGAAGAGTAGTATGCTGACTTGAGAGTAACATATATACCATGTAAGACACAAGTTCCTACAGAATCATGTTACATGAGAAAAACCTTCTAACAGTGTCCACAAATACCAGTGACGGTCTGGACAAAACAGGTTTTCTTCACTATTCGTCCTTTTAAAGAATTTGTGGTCTTGCTTTATACAAATGCATCAGCCGTAAAATTGTGATTAATGATGTGTAACATCACTTCTGCTTGACGTGTAATGATTGACAGCACTGCAGCAACCATTAGCTAACTCGTCCCCAAAGCAGGCAGCACAAAGAGTTAGATAGGCACCTCTGAGAGAATTCTGCTACCCAACAAGGGGCACTTTGTCACATAAAGCTTCACGTCTTGGGTCTTCAGTCAGGTTTGTGTCTCAGATTTGACGGCGACAGTCAGGTTCAGTCACGTCATGTTTCATAGACGCAGGTGTGGACCAGGTTCAGGTCAGTTGTCGGCTCATGTAGGACTCTTTTTACTGTGAATCTGATTCAAAAATATCATCACATGACAGAAAACACAACTGACCAAAGGAAGACAGATTGTCAAAGGTTTTTTGGGGGTTTTTTTTTTAATCCATAAATAATTTTGTATTTATGTTGATAATTACTGAGCAATGACTCCACACCAGCAAACCAATTTCTTTTTTATCTATAACAGTCCCCCAAATCACCAAATGTCCTCTTGTGTTTGATGTTCTTAAACACGACAGAACAGATGAGGGGAGTGCTGTGTCAACACCAGGACGAGTATGGACGTGTACGTGTATCTATTTATCTGAAAAGCTCAAAGAATCCGGTTCAGTTCAGGTCTGGGCTGCATTTCAATGAACACAACATGAGATCCTGTAAGTCACAGTCTCAAGCTGCGAAGATCATCTACAGCAACTGAAACAACTGTTTACAAATTGCATCGCAAGATAGACAGACTTGAGAGAGAGAGAGAGAGAGAGAGAGACAGACCGACAGACAGGAGACAGAGAGGAGGAGGAGCTGAGGACAGACAAACAGACAGACATTAACTCTACTTTACCAGCAGTAAGGCGGCTGCAGGACTTGAGGCCAAATTCTTCCACCCTCTTCTCCTCCTCTGGTTCTGCTGTAGCTTTAGGAGAGGTGTGTGTGTGTGTGTGTGTATCGCTGTGTGACCACACTGTAAGTGTGTGTGTATTGTTGTCGGTGTGTCTCGGGACGTGGAGCAGTTGTGCAGAGCAGAGCAGGCTAATAGATCTGACGGAGAGCCAAGATTTGAACTGCAGCTGAGACAAAAAGAGAGAGTGAGCAAGAGTAGTAGACAGAGAGAGAGGGAGAGAGAGAGAGAGAGAGAGAGTGAGACAGGTCCAACATCTGTGTTCCTGTCAGAACGAAGACACGGCCAACATGCTGCACTGTACTGGAGAAAGACAGCAAAGCGAAGCGACAGGAGTTCGATATTCACGTGTTGAAAGGACAAAAACAGGAGGAGGTTTACTGAGTGGAGTATGAGACATGAAGGCTGGTTCAGCTCTGTGGTGAAAATAACAGGAAAGTCTCAGGAGGAGGTGAAGAAGAGGTGAAGTTTTCATGTAGGACAAAGGTCAGAGGTCACACAAAACCAAATATCCCACTCCAGTGTCGACCTGAAAGACTTGATTTGAAAAACAGGCGTCTGCTCAGCAGCACGTTAACATAAAACCCCAGAACGAAGGTGGAGGAAAAGCCTCAAACCCTGAGCTGCATGGCAGTAAAAATCAGCTCAGTAACAATATGAGTAAAATGACTGGAAAGGGTCCGTATGAAATAAAAAGGAAAATCAAGGCAATATTATTTAACACACATAAAACTGACAACAGCAAGACGATGACACACAAGACTAAGATTATTCTCATTACCAATCAATGTGCTGATTATGTTTGGTATGTTTGGTCCCAGAGCCCAAGGTGACACCTTAAATGCTCCATTTTGTCCAACCAGCAGTCCACACCCCCGATATATTCTGTTAACAACGATGTATGACAAAGAAAAGCAGAAACTCTTCACACTGGAGTAGAATTGACCAGACAATGATTTATAGTCTTCACACTTTTTGTTTAAAACCTGACTGCAGTAATTCATTCATTTCAGCTCTGGGTCGACTACTGTCCTGTTGGCAGCGTCAACATGCATCAGTCCTCCTTAAAAGCAGCAGAGGTTTGTAACACTCGTTGCTGTGCAGGATTCGCCCCTGCTGCTCGACCCAGACTTCTTCATCTGTCTGTCTGAAGTGTTGATGTACCTAAAAATCTATCAGCTGTCAGCCAACAAAGACGTGACTCTCCATCCCTGTTGACGCAGACTGAAACATCTCACCGACTAATTAGATGGACATCCAAAGGACCTTTCATCACCAGCAGCAGCATAATAACTAATGGCTAATGTTAACATTAGGCTGAGGATAATGATCCATGTCTGAACATATATCAGTGCTTCCTTCCTTTACTGCCACATATCATCATATTAGCTCTACATGTGTTGTTAGTGGTTTTAACCCTTTTTAGCTCTTTAGTACCAACATTCACAGTAACCTCACTGACACCATTTCCCTCCTGTCAACACCGAAAGAACCACCTGTCTGTAAATAATCCAATCGCAGGTTAATAACACTAATATTCATGACTGCAAATATTTTGATAAGCCTGCTGGACACATTGTGTTTTGCAGAAGATCTAAAATCAGTTACTGCAATCTGTCGGTGCCTAAAATGAGTTCAGGAGTCCATCTACTGACGAGTGAACTGACTGAGCATTTCTGACTTGCATTAACTTTATTCATGTCACATAGAGACAAGCTGAGAATGCCTGTTGAACGTGTTGATGTGAGGATGTGTCCACACTCATTTATGTCCGTAGACCCTGAGCATACCTTACTTTCAAAGCAAAAGAAACAAATAGAGTAAATAGACTGCATTAGGTTTTATTTCTTACATTTCTCTTTTCTATTTGTGTAGCAGATTTTTTACTATCTAGACCTGTTGTGTAATTATAGACGGCACATTTTGACAGGCGTGTGTGTCACTTTTTACCTAATGCGTAATGTTATTTTGACAAACTGAGAACTTTCAGTTTACTTTTAGTTTCCACTGAAAAAGGGATGTGTGCATGTGAAACGAGGACAGTTTAAAGTTACTAAATAAAGACAAAAAAAGGACTCGTAGAAATATGGCACACCTGATGTGTGGGACAAAGACTTCATTGTATTAATGCGCCTCGCTCTGTAGCACTGATCCCATCCGAATGGGCCCAGACTGTTGACTGGAGGACAGACGGAGAGAGAAGGATGTGTGTTTGGTGTGGATGTGGTGCAGTGGAAGGAGAGTTTAGGGGGAGTCACTCAGCTGCTGCTGGTAGAAACATGAAGATGTGTTTGTTTTTCTGTAAAAAGTTAGTTTGTTTCTCTCATGTTGTCATTCGTCCAGAAGAGATGTGAGGAGAAGAAGATTCTAACAGGGAGACCTTAAGAACATGAACAAGATGAGAGGAACAGACTGCTCAGTAAAAACACAGCAGAGGACAATAAAGACCTGGTCTGGTCTGATCTGATCTGGACTGGACTGGACTGGCTCAGGGAGAGACACACACACACACACACACACACACACACACACACACACACAGCTGCAAGTGCCTTTCAGTTGAGTCAGCTGGACATACTCCTCACCTGTCAGACACACCCCTAATGACTGAAGTATATTGGATACAGACGTGTGTGTGTGTGTGTGTGTGTGTGTGTGTGTGTGTGTGTGTGTGTGTAAATCAGATATCAGATCAGATGTAACTTTAGAGTTAATGAGCTCAGCATCCCTGAACACAGATGAGTCACTTTGTTCAAAATGCCGTCGTGGGTCTTAAAGTTCACACGAGCTTGCTGCCGTTTCTTGAAAAACAACTGAAGCAGCTTCCGCTTATCAACATCTCAGCCGTGAAGCTGTTGAACACGACCTCACACTCAAAATATTCATCCTGTGTCCCTGTGACTCGGTACTGCAGCATGATGATGTGTCTCTGGGTGCTAACTGGTGTGTTTGGTTTGACGTTGTGTGTTTGAGGCCCAGTGTTCAGGCCCCTAAACACGAGCACCCCCTGCAGGCCAACTCACACAACTGAAAATTGTGGAAAACAACAGTTTGTCTCAGCACTGAAGGAAACAACCAGCACCAACCTGGTGGATTGTTGAACGGTTTGTTTAAAAGATAAAAGCGCTCATGTATGCTGGAATAACCAGCAGTGACACAGTAATTCACTCAATGCGCTGTGTGAAATTTTAGGTGTTAAAAGTAATTCTGATATTCTGATAGTATAAATTATCTGCATAATACTTGTCTATAAGCGTAAAAGTACAAGTTTATCTCTGAATGTGTCAGAGAATCAAAACTGAAGCCTCTTTTAACAGTGGTTTCATTTACTTGAACATATGGGAACACACTGCTGCAGATTCATGGTCTTAGAAGAAGTGATGTTTCATTGGTAGAGAACCTTTCTTCATCCTGCCGGTGAATATTGCAGACACAGCTGAAAATGATGTCATCAAATCATCTCTCTCTGCCTCTCTCTCTCTCTCTCTCTCTCTCTCTCTCTCTCTCTCTCTCTCTGAAGGAGAAGTACCCGTCCGTCGTCTCTCTTCCCGGAGGCAGCAGGTCAGAGGTCATGACCCTGAATCATCCTCAGCTTCCTGGGTAATTCCACTCTCACTGACGGAGCTCAGTAACAGGACGCTCAGCTAAGTCTTCTCTGCTGACCTCTGACCGTGTGTGTTTTTGTTTAAAGCTGCGTCCTGTTCCTTCATTGGTCCGTCGAGGTGTCCAGGGACGGCGGAGTCACTCCAAATATTGACCTGCTGACAAAGATCCCTGAAGAAGGTGAGATTGCTCCACTCCTGCAGTTTACCTGAACTCTCCTTACTCTACAGATGGGAGGCTCAATAAAGCCAGCTAAGTTTCCTCTTAAATATCGTAAAGAAAAGCAGCAAACCTTCACGTTAGAGAATCTGGGACCAGCTATTATTTGGGCTTTTAATCAAATTAGTTGCTGATATTTTTTTTACCGCTAAGCTTGATGCAATAGTTGTTGCAGCTCTTCAAGCTATTATTTTAATGTATGGATTTTGACCACAGTCTCTATTTTCCCTCTAATTAATGGAAACATACTTTTTTTTTGGACATTGCAAACCCTTTAAAATAAGTCACCAGAACATGTATTCACTGTTAGAAATCCAGTTTTTACTGACTGAAGCAGCTCTCGGGGGGTGAATTGTTCTTCATGATGCAGATGGGATGTTCACTTCTTTGTTCTCCCGTTTCTGTGCAGCGCTGCGGTTGGTTCCCTCTCAGGCTGTAGGTGGCGCCACTGAGGCCTTTCAGAGTCTGCTGAGGATTTTGGGACCTGAAGCCGCCATAGAGTCTGTCGTCAGGGCGGTCAGCCTTTCACAGGACACGTAACTCACATCATTATCTCTGTGCAGGACCGGCAGTTAAAATGTAAAACATGGCCGTGTTTGGAAGAATCAAACCACAGTTCACTGCGACCTGTTAGACCTACGTGAAGCTTTTATATCAGGGTGTGTAAAAACGGAACAGATGAACATATGAAGAAAACAGGAGAAATGGTTAAGTGTCTTAGAAATCTTTATTCAATAGAAAGAGCTCGACTGTGACGGCTGTAACAGCAGAGCTCATTGGTCAAAATCTACAAAAATAAATAATTTAAATACAAAATGCCAGACAGCAGTGTCGCCTTTGTATTTTCAAATAGTTTTCTTCTCTCAGCTATTTACACACACGCAGTTATTAGAAGTCTGTAGTTATCACAGTGCTGTGATGTTTCTGCAGGCCGACGCTCAGGCAGCAGGTGGACGCAGAGGCAACCAACCAATCAGACTACACCAGCCTGTCGCAGCTTCGTGACAAGTGGGTTTTCTCCTGATTACATAAGTGATGTTCTGCAACATCTAAAACCATCTTTAGGAAAATGATTTTGCAGTTTAGCTCTGAAGTTTTTTGGGGCCCAGTTTGTGTCTTCATGTGGCCGTCCCTTTAAAACCCTGATGAGATTTCAACCTCGACTCGGGGTCCATTTTCTCTACTTGTTCTGGAGCTTTTGACCATAATACACAGTCTTCACCACCAGATCTTCAAGTGTTAGTTCACTCAACTGTCGTGGAAATGGACATGTCCAAACTTCCCATGATCCTGAGCAGCTCTAAGACTAAAGTTTGACAGCCATCAAACTTAATCTACTGCTGAAGAAGGTGTAATATGGCTGAAAGCTCCAAGTGGACCTTTAGTTGAGACCAAAATTTCTCATTTTTGTCTATATTAATGTTGTCTTCCATTATTTTACATTTACAATCATAACGTGGTTTTGTAGTTCTTGTGCCTTTGTGTGGATTAGGAAACAAAGGTGCAACTTGGGAAACAAAAGTCTTGCTTGAGATATCTTTGGTATTTGTATTTTTTCATCTTTTTGTGCAGATGTTGTTGCATGTGGCTCCTGGTGGGTTATCATATTCAGTTTTCAAACTTTTTCTCCAAGTGCCTGATATGTGAATAAGTAATCTGGAAGTACCTGAAAAATCAAATAAAGGATAGCCTCACGTCAGCCACAGGTGGTCGTTCAAGATAACCGAACACTAATTCAATGGTTTTGTTGTTAGTGCACCAAGTGGCTTCATCTCCGTGACCCGATTGACACAAACTGCGACTCGGTTTTCTTGTAATCACACTGACAAGATCATGAAAACCAAATTGGAGTCTAGCTAATGTTACATTTTAATGAGTAACTTTTCTGTTCTGACGAAGCTGCAACGTTTGTGATCAGATGCTTTGGTGGAAAGTTTTACTGTTTAGAAGTTTCATAATAAATCAAACCCCAATCAGTAACAACAGATCTTCTCCTTGTCTCCCAGAGACGACACTGTAACTGCAGAGAGATATCCCCCCCCCCCCCCCCTCCTCCTTCCCTCCGGCTCCCATAAGCCTCTGCTCTCCTGTTATGCTGCCTGTAGCGTCTTCAGTTCAACAGTTAGAACGATCAGTGGTTGGTTCAGTTCACTGCTGTCCACCCTGTAGCCTTTCCCTCCTCCGTCTCCCAGGCAACCAGGCATCGAAGGTGGCCGACTACATGTGAGTGAGAAGAGGATTTATGTGATTGGTTAGAGATCAGACTGTGCAGAGTAACAAGTGTTGGAGAGAGTTGCTGTTCTGAGTGACAGACTGAACTCTGAATTGTTTTAAACCTTTTTAGTGTTTGACAGAACTACGGACCACGTCGTCCTGACGCTGACTGGACTTATGACTGACACACGTCACAGTCGTTCATCCGCTGGCAGGTTGCCACAAAACATGCCTGATTGCCTGAAGTTTCAGCCTTGTAGTTTGATTTGACTGATGGAGGTTGTGGAGGCTGGAGAATGGACACTGTAAACAGATGAACTGAAGTCAAGTGTTACCAGTTTATCTGAAGTCTCCGTGAGCGCTGCTGGTTTAAGAGGACGGTGAGATCACCGGGAGACTCCACAGGGTACAAAGTTTGTACCCGACAACAAAAGAACGACATAATCTGAACACGACATAATCTGAACACCAGCAACATCTGGACCTGAAGTGACTCAAGTCCTGAGGGTGCAGCAAACACTCATCAACTGATGGTACCAAAGAGTCTCACCGTCCTCAGAAACCTCCCAGCGCTCCTGAACACGTCATGTTTCAAACATCAGACGACCCTGTGGAGCTTCGGCTTGGGTCGTCAGGAGTTCGAGGTACTGAGAGTTCGCGGCTAGGTCCACAGCACCTCCAGAACTGATCTAGTGTCAGTCTGAACAGAGACAAGGCAGGTTTGTCTCAGGTCTCAGCTGTGAACGTAGCCTGTAACAAAGTGAGTTTTCTCTACACACACACACAAACACACACCTCCAGTTCTACCAGAACATTCAGGCACATGGACAAACTCACACCACAAACACACTACAAGCCACTTGTGGCACAAAAAACCAGCAAAGCAGCAGCATGAAGAGGGCCGTGCTCTGACACCCGGCAGGCCGAGCACGCTGACCTCCGGAGAGGAGACCAAAAGCGTCTCTGCTCTGCTTCAACCGTCTCGTGTCATAACTTCCCCTGCTTCACTTCACTTCACGCTGCTCTGCAAGCGTACGGTCACATTAGTCTTTTGTTCGCTGAAGTCTGGTGGTGTGATGACACACTGCGTCACATCAGTGGTCAAAGCCGACCTGTGAGTCCCAACCAAAACAGCAAACTCGTAATTGAATTAGTGGTGTGTGCTTCCAATGTCAATAGGAGCAAATATTCGCTGGGCCAAAGTGTAATGTGACCGCACCTTTACAAAGCTACATTTCACCAGGTTAGTTGTTAATTGGAACGTTAAACAACTACTGACATGTGACTTTCCTGTCCAAACAGGCTGAATCTTGTTCCAACAACTGAAAGAGTTAAAATAATGTGCTTTTATCAACACAAAAGGAGGTTTTATGTTCAAAAAAAAAAAAAAAAAAAGTGGCTGGAGAACCCTACAAGAGCTGCTCCGTCAGAGGTCACAGCTGGACCTTAAAGGGCCAGTTTACTCAAATCACTATAACGTGTACAACCCAATGCAACAGATTTCTAACAGTGTCAACAGACAATGAACAGTAAAGGTTTTATGTAAATTGTGCAGGTTTTCTCTTCGGGTTTCTCTCCATGCAGATTGTTTCATCTTTATTTGTCCAGGTTTTGAGATTTCCGCCCCCACGCCAATACAATGGAGGTGAGTGGAATTTAGAGTTGGGATTAGAAAAGACATTTTAAGAATTTCAACAGCAACTTTTCTGGTTTTTCCTTGGAACAATTTAATTCCAAATAAGAGATGTTGCTGTTGATTTTTTCAAAGCTGAGAGAATCAAAAACTTAATTGTATTGAGGTGGGGAAAATAACAGGACAAAAAACAAAAACTAGAGAAATTTTACTAAATGGCAGAGAAAACCGTATTACTTGGTGAACTGACCCTTTAAATGACGCTCTGCTTTCCTCTCTGATAAAAAAATTAAGTCACAAACGTCTGATGAGAGAACACGTTAACATCCTGTCGCCAACTGTCAAAAAAGAAAAACTGGGAGGTGAAACTCACTCTACGATCCAAAATGTCTGCAAAGGATTATGGGTACCACTAACATCTCCTCCGTCCAGAGACACATGTGTGACACATCAGATTGGCCATGTTGGCCTCACTCCTGTGGCTGTAACTATGGTAACTAGTGCTTCTTTTATCATAGTTCAACCTGGACATACATTTCGGCTCTGCCTCAGTGCTGGCTCTACCATCGGCCCCACCTACATTCAGGAAATGACATCATATGTACGGCACAGCCCGCCGACCTGCTTTTCTCTCTCCGTCACATCCACACTCCTTTCTTTTCTCTCTCTCTCTCTCTCTCTCTGTCTGTCTGTGTGTCGCTGTCAGCAGCGTTACCAACGAGAACAAGAACATTCAGACTGACAACCGCAGAGGTCCTATCAGGAGGTTAATCTGAACTCTTGTCACTAGAGCAAAGCACAAAGCTTCCTGTAAGTTTTCTAATAAATATTAATCATGACAGAACACAGCGGTGGGGTTAGGATTCACCTCCTGACAGGAGGTGAGAAGTCAGCTGCCGACAGCACAAAAACTTTAGTCAGTAACAGAAGTATCTGGAAGTCACTTTAGCGTGTGGTGGATTAGTGGTGACTTTTGAGATTTTAATTTTGCTGAGCTGCAGCGGCAGCCAGAGCAGATAACGGTCAACATGAGCGGAGTGAAGAGAGTGCTGCAGTAAAGCCTCGGATAAACAGCTCTGGTCTGAAGTGATTCTGGACCTCTGCATCAACATGGCGTCCCTCCTCTCTGAGGCATCAGCGTGGCATCAGTCAGTCTTTGTCGTTAGAGCGTTCACACAGGATGGAAGAGCAGCGTGCAGTCCTCCCTATCCGCAGTTGTGAAGATGCCAGGGAGCGGCGGCAGAGAGCCCTTTGGCAAAGCGCCACCAGTCCTCAGGTAGCAGGAGACGATCTTCTGGTCCAGGCGCAGCTGGCGGGGTATGCTGTCAAACGGCTTCGGGTCCAGGTCCAAGATGGAGACCGAGTAAGAGAAAGCAGGAGGTCTGGAGGAGAGGAAGTCCCTGAGCCGCCGCTGACTGGGGGGGGGGAGAGATGGGGGGGGACGTTAATGAACAGGAAGAAGTGAGTCTCACATGTTTCAACTGTCGCACAACCATTGACTGACAGCTTCTCTTATAACAGTTCATGCTGCCTTAACCCATAAGTTAGGGCTCCAAGAATCACACAATGTTTTGGTGAGAGACAGAAAAATTCACAGGCCACCACCAAACTTAAATTTGACTGCTTAGCACCCAGAGGTGCACTGCCTGGCTACTGCTGGGGGGGTGGGTCCACAATAGTGATGAGAAGATGCCTTTGAGAAGACTCTTCTAAATGATCAACATTACTTTCAGAACTAAACTCTTACCCTTCATCATCACCCTCTTCCTCACTACTGGGCACCAGAGCGACCATGATGGAGCAGTCCTTGGCTGTCATGGCAACGCGGTACTGATGGACCTGGAGTCAAGACACACAGCGGTGAGATGTGCTGCCCTCTAGGCATGTAAACACCTGAGCTGTGTGTGTGTGTGTGTGTGTGTGTGTGTGTGTGTGTGTGTTGACAGACTTAAAGCTGTTTCCGGCGTGATAAAACAGTATTTTTCCTCAGTTTGCTAAGTGGCGTCTTTATAGTCGTGGTGGACAGTTAAGCAGTTTTTCTTCCGCTCAGTGTCTCAGTGTTCGTACTGATGAGTTACGGCTGACACTGGGACAAATGTTGCAGCAGGAAACTTGGACAATCACACAGAGAGCCTGGCGTGTGTCTCCTGCTCTGTGTGACTGCAATTGTTGGGAAAATTTGGATCCAGACTGACCTTGGCGACAGCGTAGTCCACAGAACCGTCATCCTCAGTCGGACATTTCTGCAGCTTCTCCAGGAAGGCCTCATTGTACGGCCCGTCTATCTGAAGACGAGTTCTGACACAGACACAGGAAGTCAGAGACCAGACAGTGCCCCTTTAGATTTATCTAAAAAGACACTTTCACTACAGTTTTCCTCTGGTACTTGTTAACTGTGTTCTACCTCTCCTTGGGGAAGTCCTGCAGATGTTGCTCTACTCGACGGTACAGAGGATAAAGTCCTTCAATGTCCAGCGTGTCCAACATTTGAGTCTGAAGAATCCTGAACAAAACGCTGTCGCTGGGTAAACCCTGAGAGCCTGCACACACCGAAAGAGAGAGCGAGGGTGGGGGGGTATTTAGAGGACATTTTTTTTCTTTTCTCAAACTGTTTATGGTCAGAATCCTGGTCCAGAAAAAGTTTCTACTAAATGTTTAAATCAGGAAGATTGTTTAATGTCTCACTCAGCATAAAAAAAACATGCACAAAGATCTGAGTCAGGTTTTTAGTTTCACACATTTACATAATCGGATTCAGATGTTATGAGCAAAATGGGTTTTTTTTTAAGACCACAAAAATTTCTGAGGGAGGCTTCTGCACAACAAGTACCAGGAAAAGACAGATGGTACGACAGACAGACAGACCGACCTGTCGGACCAGTCTGCACAACTCACTAGATAAACACAGTGCACTAAATTGTGAAAGTCATGATTTAGGGGGTAGGGTGTTGGAAGAGTGTTGTTGCAAATTATTTTATCAATTCATCATTTTGTCTATTAATAATGAAAGAAATATCTACTAATGATAACTAGAGTCACAAGGTAATGAACAGTCCAAATTGAAGAGAGAAAACTAAAAGGAAGAGACTCAAAGTGAATCACCGAATTTCAAAACAGGTGCCAATTAATTCTCTGTCAATAAGCCAACTGCTTGATTTTGCAGCTCTAATAAGGAAAATAAACAAACTAGTGCTAAGAAGAAGTAGTATAATAATTTAATGAGCCTCCAGACTCTTTCAGCTGTAGCTGACTGGAGCTCAAATATTAAATGACCACTTCAGTGGAATCAGTGGACTGAGACCAGTCTGAACACACACAGCAGGAAAAGCAGGAAACAGGGAGTCAGTAAGACACCGTGGTAGATGGGCAGGTTCTGACCGTGGCGAATCCTCTCCTTGTTGAACAGACTGACTTCACAGAAGCTGCGCCCTTCTCCTTGTCTGTCCGTCACCACCCCTCCGTCGCCTCCTCCGCCGCTCAGCAGAGCGTTCACCAGGACCTACAGACAGACATTTTCCCATGAGGCTACACCCCAATCTCCTCTCTGCAGCTGGTGCTGTAAGCACATTTTTACCTCAAACGCTAATCCTTGTCAGTACAGCGTGTTCTAACTTCAGCCTGGTGTTTTTAAAATAAGAGACCAGCTGATAAATATCTAACTTCAAAGTAACACTGTGACACCTGATCTGAGTTTCTCTCCACACAACACCTGACTGACAGAGTAATACCTGTTTTGCCCCGACACAGAGATGGAATGGCCACAATTTGGTCCGTTTTTCATTTCCGACAGCTTTACAACACCGCCACGTTAGACATTGTGCTTTTAATTAGCACATTTGTGTGTATACACCTGTCTATTTGTGTGTTGGTCTGTTATACCTGGATGAAGTCGTTCAGGACAGCTTTGCTAGTCATGTGACTGTTGATCCGGTTGTTTCCATACATGAAGTACGGTCTGAGGTGATGCAGCAGAGAGTTCAGGTCCAATGAGTCGTCGCTGCCCTCCTTGCTACTGTAAATACACTGACCACCCTAGACACACACACACACACAGTTATAAGTTAATATGATAAATGACTGTGCATTTAAGAGTTATTGGTCGCTGTGATTGTTCCTCTTGTCCATACTGGCTGCAAAGACCCCCCTTCTTAAAATGTAAGTGATTTAAAATCCACAGTCCTTGTTCTGTGTAAAAATGCATTACTAAGTTTATCTGAAGAACAAAAAGTAGCCTTTGTGCTTTCATGCTGAGCCACAGCATCAGACTCATAAAACAAAGTGGGAAGTTGTACTATAATAACTGTAACTTCTAAGATATCTAATTGATTTGAGTGACTCAAGCTGGCAAAGCTTCATATTAGTTCCAGTTGAACTTTCAATTTTGCTCGAGGACTGTGGACTCTATCACATAACTTTAAAGAAGGGATGTCTTTGCAGTCCGAGGGAAGAATTACAGCCACCAGTAACCCTTTAAATGTATTACATGCATGTTGTGTACAGCATCAAGATGGACTTGAAAAGGGTGAAACTAGAGGTTGTGTGGATCGACTGTGCTGCTGCTGGAGTTGGATGTTGTGATTCAAGCAAACACAAACCGATTCCAACTCATACAGCGTAGGAGAGAGCCAGACCGCTGTGTTTGTGTCTCACCTTGAAGATTTTGAAGTTGTTCTGAGGTTCTTCTATCAGGTGTCTGATGGCAAAGTGCATTCTCTGCCTGTTCCTGAACAACACGAGAGAAGCCACAACATCAGCTGAATTATCGGTAGCTGAATGTGTACATTTTAGGGGGGGGGCAGGATATTATAAACAGGACTTGTTGCACAACTGACATTATAAACAGTATATATATAATCTACACATGCAGTATTGTTATATACATTATTATTGTATAACTGTTCACTAAAGCTCCACACATCTATACATTCAGTAGTGTAATCTCACCCTGAGAACAGGTCCAGAGGACAGTACAGACTACGTCTCTTCCACTTCCCACTGGCCACCTGGAGGGATTGAGAGAGAGAGAAAGCACAGTAATGAGGAAAGAAATGTCAGAGAGAGACATAAGTAGAAAAGTAAGAACAATAAAAAGAGTTGTTCTGTAGTTGTACTTTACACATTTGCTTCTCACAAGCTACTTGATCTACTGAAGGGTCCTGATTCAAAACTGTATTTTGAGCGATGACAGACACCAGCTGCAGAGAGCACACGATCCCAGCAACAGCCCAGATATAATAGTTGTTTAATAGTTGTCACTTTATTTGGTTGTTCAGTAGTCGGTGTAGTTGTTCTGTACTCGCTGTACTGTACAGTGGATGTAGTTACCTTGTAGTGTTGGTGCATGCAGAAGCGGCACACTTTGGTCTTGATGTCTTTGCTGACGTGTTTGGAGGACGGCAGAAATCCACATTTAGGCTAAAAACAACACAAAAAAACAGCAGCGGAGTGACACACACACTCATGGTCATGGTCATGTGATTTACTGTTCAGCTCAGTTTGTCAGGATGACAGTGATTCACAGGCAAAGACTTCTAAAACTGGCTGCCTGACAGGGCAGAGCAAATCACCTTAAACAAAAGCTAGAGTTTTAGAACAATATAACAATAATGATAGTTAAATGTTATCTGTGTGTGTGTGTGTGTGTGTGTGTGTGTGTGTGTGTGTGTGTGTGTGTGTACCTTGATTTCGATGCAGAGAGGAGGAGTGTGTGTTGGCTGGTGGAGGACTGGAGATGTCAGGTTGGGCAGACAGAGAGCACAGCCGCTGTAGATGTCCATCACCTTATCACAGCGCCAGGCTGACACACACAAATATACAGATGGTTTTCAGTATGTGTGCTGTGTAGGTAAACTTCAGCGTCATTACATTGGTGACTTTACCTTCTGTATAGATGCATAATGCCTTTGTGCATTTTGACCTAATGAATGAATAAACAAGATCCCCTATATACTAGATCATCAAATCAAAACAGAAATATTACATTTAATATCAAGTAAGACTAAGAAAAGCAAAGAATTCTTTCATTAGAGAACCAGGGACCATCTGAATTTTTGCTTGAAAATTGACACTTATTGAACTATCAATTAACTGACTTATTGTTACAGCTCTCAAAAAAAGTATATAAGTGTATATATACAGTGGGTACAGAAAGTATTCAGACCCCTTCACTTTTTCCACATTTTGTTATGTTACAGCCTTATTCCAAAATGGATTGAATTCTTTTTTTCCTCATCAATCTACACACAATACCCCATAATGACAAAGTGAAAAAGGTTTTTTAGAAATTTTTGCAAATGTATTAAAAATAAAAAACTGAAATATCACATGTACATAAGTATTCACACCCTTTGCTATGACACTCAAAACTGAGCTCAGGTGCATCCTGTTTCCACTGATCGTCCTTGAGATGTTTCTACAACTTGATTGGAGTTCACCTGTGGTAAATTCAATTGATTGGACTTGATTTGGAAAGGCACACACCTGTCTATATAAGGTCCCACAGCTGACAGTGCATGTCAGAGCAGAAACCAAGCCATGAAGTCAAAGGAATTGTCTGTAGACCTCCGAGACAGGATTG
Source organism: Pempheris klunzingeri (assembly GCF_042242105.1). Classification (NCBI taxonomy): domain Eukaryota; kingdom Metazoa; phylum Chordata; class Actinopteri; order Acropomatiformes; family Pempheridae; genus Pempheris; species Pempheris klunzingeri. Next base: position 21,934,929 of record NC_092013.1, read on the forward strand.
TATCGAGGCACAGATCTGGGGAAGGGTACAGAAAAATTTCTGCAGCATTGAAGGTCCCGAAGAGCACAGTGGCCTCCATCATTCGTAAATGGAAGAAGTTCAGAACCACCAGGACTCTTCCTAGAGCTGGCCGCCCGTCCAAACTGAGCAATCGGGGGAGAAGGGCCTTGGTCAGGGAGGTGACCAAGAACCCGATGGTCACTCTGACAGAGCTCCAGCGTTACTCTGAGGAGATGGGAGAACCTTCCAGAAGGACAACCATCTCTGCAGCACTCCACCAATCAGGCCTTTATGGTAGAGTGGCCAGACGGAAGCCTCTCCTCAGTAAAAGGCACATGACAGCCCGCTTGGAGTTTGCCAAAAGGCACCTAAACGACTCTCAGACCATGAGAAACAAGATTCTCTGGTCTGATGAAACCAAGGTAGAACTATTTGGCCTGAATGCCAAGCGTCGCGTCTGGAGGAAACCAGGCACCGCTCATCACCTGGCAAATACCATCCCTACGGTGAAGCATGGTGGTGGCAGCATCATGCTGTGGGGATGTTTTTCAGGGGCAGGAACTGGGAGACTAGTCAGGATAGAGGGAAAGATGAATGCAGCAAGTACAGAGAGATCCTGGATGAAAACCTGCTCCAGAGCGCTCAGGATCTCAGACTGGGGCGACGGTTCACCTTCCAACAGGACAACGACCCGAAGCACACAGCCAAGATAACGAAGGAGTGGCTTCGGGACAAGTCAGTGAATGTCCTTGAGTGGCCCAGCCAGAGCCCAGACTTGAACCCCATTGAACATCTCTGGAAAGACCTGAAAATAGCTGTGCAGCGACGCTCCCCATAACCTGACAGAGCTTGAGAAGATCTGCAGAGAAGAATGGGGAAAAAACACCCCAAATGCAGGTGTGCCAAGCTTGTAGCATCATACCCAAGAAGACTTGAGGCCATAATCGCTGCCAAAGGTGCCTCAACAAAGTACTGAATAAATGGTGTGAATACTTATGTATATATGATATTTCAGTTTTTTTATTTTAAATACATTTGCAAAAATTTCTAAAAAACTTTTTTCACTTTGTCATTATGGGGTATTGTGTGTAGATTGATGAGGGGAAAAAAAGAATTTAATCCATTTTGGAATAAGGCTGTAACATAACAAAATGTGGAAAAAGTGAAGGGGTCTGAATACTTTCCGTACCCACTGTAAGTTACATTTATCCAGTTTCTTTCTTTAAACTAGGGGACCTGCAGCCCAAAATCACCATTAAGTCATTAGTGAGACTAATTTCTCACACTTTACATCAGATATAACACCCTAAAGAGCTGATTTTGTTACCTTCAGATAAAACCCTCAGGAGTCCTACGTTTCTGTAGCTCCATATTCATACAGTGGAGACATGAGAGTGGTAACAGATTTCAAACCCAGATGATTCCCACAGAAATGATTACAAAAAAAACATTTTACCTGGTCTTTGATGTTGAACTTTGATTGACAGCTGTCGTACAAACTCTAGTGGCAGCTTGACCACTTCCTGTAGAGAAAATGAAGGCAGTAACTTGGTCAGTCTTGGTCTCGGTCATCTGCTCTGACACGATATTATATTGCTGATAATACACATACTAACAATCATATTCAAATGGCACCAAATGTTACGATACAATAATTTAGCCTTCACATGCATCAGACTACATGTCAGGAACCTGCCAGTGATTTTTGATACTGTTTTGACAGAGATAAATTCAGCTGTTAAAACCAACTTCCAGCTTGGAATAAAATCTAAATTTAGGCACCATCTGGCATGGAGAGTGTTGCTCATGCTAAAACCCTCCAGACTGAACAGTGAACACTGGAACTCATTGTTTCCGTTCTGTTTTTGCTGCTAGAAAACTGTCTGATTCATCACACAGCTCTGATGGGTAAATCACTAAATTTAGTTTGCCAAAAATGCCAAAAAAGCCTGGAATTTTAGCAGCAATTTATCTCCTCCTGTCTTGGAGAAATGTTCATCTGAAAAGGTTTCTATGAATGTTGATGATACTGCGTGTGGCCTCATTTGGCATCTGCAGCAGACACCAAATGAGTCAGAAGATGAATCCCCCGATAGGACAGGTGAATGTGATGAAACTGGTGCTTTTCTGGATTGACACGCACTGACAATGGGCAATAGGAGAGTGCCGTGTCCTGATGAGCTAACATGCATCAACCCACAATGACACAATGGAGCCTTTTTTAATGCCATAATGAACACAACAACGTCTTACCCCGCTGTGGATGAACTTCTCTCCCAGCAGGCTGCTCATCACGTTGGAGCTGAAGTCAACAATGTTCTGGATCTGCCTGAAGGCCTGCTCCACTGTCTGGAGGACAAAGACCCACACATGGTTTGACCATCAGGCAAGTAATCGCACAGGTAAACAGCAAGTTATACTCAGTTTTCAGACTTAACATCAAGTGTTGACAGAGCAGTGGAGTTATTTGTCCTCTCACAGAGGTACAGAGAGGATCACAAAGTCAGCTCAGCTCAGTTATTATCTGCCATCACTAAACCAAACACCAACATGTGATTCTGCATAACTGGCCTCAAAACAGCTGATCACCATCTGACTCTCTTCACTCTTAGCTTAGTTCCAAACCACAGTCCTCTCCCACTATCAATAATTTTTCACCAATTTCAAATTTTTCTACCGTTGTGGATCAAAAAGTGACAACAAGAGGCCAGTGTAAGGTTGCCAGGACTGGTGAAATGTGCACGTGCTTACTCGCCCCAGTCAAGATCCTGGCAGCCAAATTTTGGCTGAGCTGGAGGCAGGAGAGGGATTTTTTACTAATACCACAGAGTGAGGAATTACAGTAGTCTAATCAACTAATGATAAAGGCATGGATAACCATTTCTGGTTTATTGGTAGACAGAAAGCCTAATGCTTTAAATGTTTCTGAGGTGAAGGAAGCAGGATTGATCCAATGATTTAACATGTTTGTTTACATTGAGGTTTTGATCAAAAATGACACTAAGATTACTGCACTGCTGAGTTACTGAGTGGGACAGTGAACCAAGACTACTGGATAACTGGAAATTTGTACTATCTTGACCTGCGATCAATATCTATGACTCATCAGCATTGACTGCAAGAGGTTTTGTGACATCCAGTTTTGTATGTTGTGAAGGAAGTTCAGCAGATTGACAGTGTTCTGACAATTGTTTGCAGGCTCACAGCTTAGGTAGATCAGAGTATTGTCCACATACAATTGGAAACTCATATGAGGTGGCCCAGTGGGAGCAGGTAAATGGAGAAGATTGGACCCAGCACTGAGCCTTGGGGCACCCCACAGTAAATACCTGTTGCAGCTGAATTGGCCTCAACAATACCTAAACAAAAAGGCCTGTCTTTTAGGGAGGAAGTAAACAATTGTAGAACAGTGCTGCCAACACCCACTGAGATTACCAGACAGTTCATGAGAATATTGTGGTAAATTTTATTAAATGCTGCACTTCCCTGAGAACAAGAATAGATTTATGGCCAGCATCAGCTGACAGGACATCGTCAGTAGAGTACATACTACTGTACACTGACAAAAATCATTTAGGACCTTAAGAAGAGAGGTTTAATTTTTTCTAAAACTGGACAGGAAATTTTGTTTTCTTGAATAAAAGCTAGCTGTTGATCTGCCATAATCTTTCCTAAAACCGTGGCTAAAAATGGGAGCTTAGAAATCAGCCTAAAGTTATTAAGAACAGGGGAATCGTGTGATGGGATATCTATGGGAGCAGTTTTTATTTTTTTTTTAAATTTGGAACGACCCCCGTCAACAAGGAGCAATTAAATTTTCAGAATAGAGGGAGTCGCTGTGTGGAGAACATCCTTTGAAAATTTTATAGGAATTGTATCCAACAGACTCGTTGAGGGCATAATTTTCATCACCAGATCATTTAGCATGGATGAGGAGATTGAATGAACAGAGACCACAGGATGAAACTACACAGGGCTTCTCAAGAATAACTAGAGATACTGGGGGAGAAATGCAACTTGTTGTAGTTGAGAACCTGTGAGTAAAAAAGGAAAGAAATTCTTTACATTCCCCAGGAGTAGCATCTAAAGCCTGGCCTGAGGGGAGGGGGATCAAGGTCTCGCCTTGTTGAACAACATTCTTGGGTTAGTTTGAATGTTTGTGATTAGAGCAGCAAAATATGTCGCTCTAGAATTTCTACCAAGTGCATTAAAAGTCTCAAGTAGGGACTTAAACATCCAGAGGGAACTAGATGTTTTGGTCTTTAGAGGAAGAACATGTGTTATTAAATTTATTTAGCAGCAGAGGGCAACAGGGCTGCGATTAAGACAACGCCATGTTGAACATTACGCAGTGGTGATCAGAGACACCAGTGTCGATACATTCAACATCAGAAATCTTAAAACCAAGAGATAAGATTAAATCAAGAGAGTGACTTTTTCAGTGTGTGGTAAGTTAAAAGTTAAGAAGTCAAGGCTGAAGGGGTCATCAGGGCAGCCTTTGTTGGATGTTTCCATCATAAAAGATCAGCACCTTATCAAATCTAGGCTGCAAATTCAGTTGAATTATATCCAGGTGGTCTATCCATTATCAGAAAGAGAGTAAGCATGGCTAAAACAAATCTCCCACTGCATCACAAAAAATAAAGTAATTACAGCTTTTGTCCCTGTAGTCTCTGAGTGATGGCAGCTGATGAGCAGCTCCAAGTGAATTTGAATTTCAGGACGAGGCGGGGCTCCACTTTGGTTTACATTTGGATCAGGGACTGTGCCTTCAAGCCTTTAATCTGACCAGGATGTAAGATCAGCGGCTGCTCCACTGACAATACACAGAGCTCTGCACTGCTGCATGAGCCAGTACATGCTCCTACACTAAGTCACTATTGTAACTCCGCTAACTAGTATGAACCACACCTTAACCTTCATCCAGCAGCTGTTTTTTTCCTCTCAGTCATGTATCAATCAGCCTGACAGGCACCATCAGGATGACAAATTGTTTTCCCCTCCTTTACCCTTACATTCCACAGCCCTGCGGACAGCCGGCTTATTTACTATAGAACTAGTTTGACAGTTTAAGCTTCAGGCTCAGTGTGGGATGATCCTGCACACCCATGAGACTGCTGTTTTAGGCCAACTGTTTTATTTGACTTGGACAGGTGTTTTCAATAACCACTGGAGACTTAACAAATAAATATCCGAGTGGATGTAGTTTGCTTTGATGATTTGACAAAGGCACAGTTATTACTTGTTGCTTTATGCCTGTAGTCTAAACTGTGCAGCCTCCTGGCTCATTACCCTGCTGTCACACAGCTGTATCTATACCTGCCTTTAGTATCAGTATCAGGCCGGGATCTTGTCAGAGAATTAAACTTTAAAAAAAAAAAAAAAATTAAATAATGTTTTGAAATGTTTACTCAGCTGCACCTCTGGTCCATCTGGACCACCATGGAACGACATGGCTAGACAGACATTGTATGATTTAACATGTTAATTCACACTACACACGCTTAATTTATCAATCAGTTATGACGTGGGAGCTCACACCAAATCTAAGCGGTGATTCCAGATTGAGTCTGTCCATTGAAATTCTGATAAAGTTTTATTCAAACAAGGCGGCTTCGTCCCCAAAAATGAAAACAAAAACAAGAGACAGGAGCTTTACCTTGTAAATTTCTACTTTAAAAAACTTGTTTGGTCTGTTTTGAAGTGAGAACTGAAGGTAAAGACTAATGTGTACGTGGTACCACTCCAATGATATTAAAACAACACTACACTCACTCTGTAAGCGGTCCGTCAAGCTGAAGCCTTTTTGTAAGGAAAGAAATGCCACAAATAGAATGTAGTCAACAAGCACACAGTAACTAAAAGATGCAAACAAACTAGCCATGTGATCTGCATCAATATGTTTTTACTGAGCAGTAATTTGGACCAGGCTTCAGCTTCAGACACAGATTCATGTTTACCTGTGGTGGGTTTTCGGAGTCCTCTGCTGGATACTTTAGCAGGCGTAAAACTCTGGAAAGCTGCAAGAACAGAAGAGAGATTCAGTTGGGATCAGCACAGCCTCATCTTAACACAGGACACACCTGGACTCACACCAGGTCCAGGAACATCTCCAAGAGATTCCTGAGGTGGCTTAAAGTACGAATGGTTCTCAGTGCAACAGGAACAGTGAGTCCATTCTGAGAAATCTGCAGTTTTATGATGGGCTATCATCAAAACTAGCAAGCATTCATTGGCTTCCAAACATTTGAGTCAGACTGTAAGTTGGGACAAGTGTGTCTGAAAAACATTCAACCGAATACACAACAGTGACTGCTTCTGTAAGCACTTGGCCGTGGTTGAATGAAGAACATCCATATACCTGAGACTGCCGACAGAGTAGATACCAGGAGATTGTACCAGACAGTATTTACATGTACACAAGAAATCTGTTCAGAAAAATCAAAACAGGAAGAGGACAGTGATATTGTTATTGCTATCGCTAGCTATCTTCAATGGCTATCCCCCATTGACAACAAATTGCATGCATCACTCCGTAATATATACAAGAAAGTTTATTAAGAAAAAATTACATAGTACATCTATAGGAGTAGCCCAAAAATAAACTCGTCCAATTAAAAAACGCAGTGATGCCTTGTGCGACTAAACAAGCTTAGCGAAGCTTCAGGAACATCAGTTACCTCCATAATAGGATGGATGAGCTGGGAGTTTTTTCTGGTGAATTTACAGAATGGAGCATAAAGTTGCTGTAGGACAGAGTTTTTTGCTTGTTTCCAGGGGTTGGCAACGTCTGACGTCTCTTACCCTTGGGATTTTAATGCTTGTCTATTGCTTTGGACAGCAGGCAGGCTGCAAGCTGTTGTCTTAGCAACAGCGGCGAACACAATACCACTTAAACTCCAGGGGTGACAAGTTGGAAAACTCAAAAAGTTGTCTGTTTCCACTTTAAAGCTCTAATTTGTCTAAATCTTTCTAAAACTAAAACTGACTTAATTTAGGCCAACTTAATGTCAGTTTCAAACTTAATATTGAATTATTTTGAATAAGAGGATGTATCTGCTCTGTAATTATCTCCTTTTATCCTGCTACTCTGATTTTACAGTCCATCACCTGCTTACACGTAAAAACATATTTCAAACAGTTACATGTATGAAAGGAGAAGAAATCAGCATTCTCTGAAACAAGTCCTGCTGGGGAAACAAGATCCACTAGTCCAAGTACAGGAAAACAGGTTTCTCGTTAACGTGAAGTTTACGAAATCAGATTACAGCAAAAATTCACCAGTTATCATGTCACTAGTAAGTGTAAGAGGATTAATTCAGGGACATTCATATTAAAGATTAAGGGGACAACATCATCATTCAATAGGAAAACACATGGAACACTGACAATAACAATAATAACTACAGTATAATTATAGTCATGCACACTCGCACAGATGATTATCTGGTTATTTGAATAATGCGAGCGTCTCTGCCATCATTCATCTTCAACAATTGTTCCTGCACTCTGTCACACAAACTCCCTCTTACATAATCATACCAGTTGAGGAGGAGAAAGTGAAGCATGGAGTTAAGGTTGGGCAATAGTGATGATACATACTGGCATTATTCAGCCAGTGTTGTCTTTATCTCTTGTATTACACCATTGTGGGAAAATGTTGCAAACTGGCAAGCAGGATTCATTAATAGTATTATTGTACTTTCACATGAAAGTTTTTACACCAATCTAATCAAGTACTTTCATATGTCAGACATTTTTGCTGGATCCATATTGCTCTCCCATAATATCTTTATATCTGTTAATATTTCCATTTCAGTCACACCAATTGATCTGTTGCACCGATAATGTCTGGTCACGTTCTGATCAAATAGTTACTGGTTTAAATCATAATTTGTCCACTGTTAGACTGTATTTTAGCTTTTTGTGTTTAGACAACATTCAACACTTCATTAGTTCAGTGCAAAACAACGTATATCTTGAAATATCAGGCAGGTACCAGGATTATAAACTCATTTTCAATCACAAAAAAAACCCCCATTGCATTATATATTGACCAGCTTTAGAGAAACAATGTAAACCATCAAAATCCCAAGAAATTTCGACAGTGAATGGGCTGATTACAACACTACTGCTGTGATCCATTCCCTCACAATATGTCACCGATTGCCCAAGAGCAACATGACCAGACTGGTCCCGTGAATGAGACTTTCCCCGAGTTGGTCAGGTGCTTGTTAGAGGGCTCACCACCATGCTCAGGTCAGGGCAGCGTCTGTCAGCACGGATTAACCTGCATGAAAATCAGCTGATGAGACTGACTTTCTGCCTCCGACTCAGCGAGCAGGCAGCCAGCGTGAAGAGTCCACTTCAGCCAGCAGCTGGATGAAAAACCAGACCAGCTGCTAAAGGCTAACCAGCAGCCGGTTAGGATCTCACATTTTAAGGCTCAATACTTCCCAGTCAGTCCGCCACTTTATCTGGACACCAATCTGCATGTAACGTCTAACACTTGATGGTGTTTAAAGGCGTTGTTGTCCCTGTGAAACAGTCTTGTTCATTGGTCGGGCCAGTTTGAACTCCTAGCTGTTGGCTAGCAAGCCGGCTAAGCTAGCAAACACAGGCTAGCGGTAACGATGATAAATAAAACCCTGGCAGCTGACATTTTACCCCTCAGTCAAAAACAGGCTTTCAAGAGAGTCACTGTTAAGTTTCCACCGGCGGCAACACCGAGCTGAAGTATATTTAACGTCAGAAAGATGTGACCAGGCTGTAGATGTCCTCTTACAGCTAAATGTACACTCCTGCTGTAGCCGAGTTTGGATTAGCTTCATGTTAGCCTAGCCTGACGTTACTCACCTGTACGTGTGACACCACCAGGCTCTTGTTGCCCTCTCCGTGATACTTCCAGTCGTTCTCGTCCATTTTGTCAAGCTCCATCACAGCTCCCGTTAACAGCCAAAGAGTAACACACAACGGCACGGCAACATACAAGTACTTGGACTGGTAGTACTGGCTGCTAGCATGAATCCAGAAGTACTTCAGGACCGACTGACTTCTGCTGCTGGCCGGCCCCGGCTGACCGAGGTACCCACCAAAATACAACTTCCGAGTAGGACTTCAAAATAAAAGTCCTATTAGCGGACACTAACGGCTCTCTGTCAACGAAAAGACACACAATATAATCTTATAATGGTCAAAAAGTCATCATATTACAAAAACGTGATCATAAACCATATAAAGTCATATTATAAGAGCACGTCTTATCTTCCGAAAAAGTAATAATAGGAAGAAAAATTATAACTTTCCGAGGAAAAAGGTCAGATTAAGAACAAAGCTCTAAATTTTGTGACAAGGGATAAGTTAAAGAAAAGAATTTTGTAGTATTACAAGAAAAAATGTACCACACAAGAAACTACAATTTTACGAGAAAAGTCACATTTGAGAAGTTATGATTTTATGATGGCAAAAATCATGTTACAATAATTTTTTTGACGTTACGAGAAAATACAAAACATATTGACAAAAAAGTACAACGAAATGTAATAATTTAAGTCCCTTTTAAAGACGAATAGATGTCAACTTTCGGAATAACTCAATCACCACATGCATCTAGTAATGACAACATTTAACAGTTTCAAATATGCACGTTAACTTAGTATTTCTAACTTTATTTTCCTAAGTCTAAGTCTTTTTTAAAGCTTTTCCGGTATTCCGGTTTTCTCTCTCCACTTTGATTGGCTGGTTGATTGACACGTCGATGAGCCACTCCCTGTTACCTTTATCCACTTGATGTCCCGCCTACTCCGTTGTGATTGGCTAGAGAGGATCGGAAACACACTCATACATATATACAGTATATATGTGTGTGTGTGTGTGTGTGTGTGTGTGTATATATATATATACACACACACACACATCTGATCAGATTTTCAACAGCAGTTATCCCTTATTGTATTCATGTATGAAGTCCACATAATACACCCATATTACCGAACAACAGACAGGGCCTACTTTATCATCAAAAGGTCACGGTTCTAAAAAGGAAATGAATGGTAAAAGGAATAAAGTCTATGGTTTGTGTTGTAAATTAAATTTCAACTGCTTTGTTACTGACTAAATCAGTAAAGGCCATTCAATTCCCCTCAGAACCACGATGACACAGGATTTGGGGCACTCTAATATTGTGTCAGATTTTAGACCACTCAGCATTAGAGGTGTTAATCTTGGTAGAAAGCAGCTTAACAACAAATTTACCAGATGAAAAATGTATTTGGGAAAAAAAAAACTATGAGCAAAATATCAATTTAGTCCGCTGAAATGAACACAAAAACATGGAGACAGGAAACATAGGGAAGATCGTTGAGGGATTCTCGCCGAAAATGTTGGCGTATGTCTTGTTTAGAATTCTGAAAGTCACAGTGGTCCCTGTGTCACTATCAGAGATATTCACCAAGTGTCTTGTCTTACAGGATTCCTCCTAAATGGTGCTACTAGCTAGCTGACGAAGAGTTTCCCCTTCAGACTGATCACACAGCTGCTAAAAGCAACTTTTATCGCCGATCTCGAACAAGGAGACCAAGCGTGGTTGACCACGTTGCTATCCCAGTATACGGTTGTCATCCCATTCCAACGTTCCCTTCACGCACCCACAGACTGAAGCGTGCAAATTATTCCGTGAATGTCGCACCATTTTCTCCGCCAGTCATAAAAAAGATTGGTTTAATTATCAAATGTTTTGTTTTGATTCAATGAAATTAACTCCTGCTGTCACATAAAAGTAGCGAAGTAAAAAGTACAAAATTTTGCTTTAAAATATAGCAGAGTACAAGTATAAAACAGGAAGTGAAGTACAAGTACCTCAAAACTATTGCTTACGGTACATCAAGCCAACTCAGTTACGTTCCACCTGTTAATCAGCTCTACGTTCAGTTACACTAAATTATTCAACCCCATCGCAAATGAGGTGTTTTGGCAAAATTTACAAACTTTCAGCTGTGTTCAATGAACAACTCAAGAACAATTGAAATAGCTCCACATAACTAATATTACAGGTGGTTTCTGCTAATTCAACACAAAATGCCACTTTTAATGACTCCTGCAGTCTCAAAATCACTCAACCCGTTCTTGACAAGCATCTTTAGTACTTAGTAGAGCACCCTTTTGCTGTTATGACCTGCTGCACTGATGCACAGCCAGACACCTGATTCCTGAGGAATCTGAGCCCGTTCCTCATGAGGAACAGCCTCCAGCTCTCTGATATTCTTGGGTTTGCTCGCTGCAACCACCTTCTTCAAATCCCACCAGAGATTTTCTATGAGATTCAATTCAAGAGACTGTGAAAGCCACTCTAGTATCTTCCAGGACTTTTCCTGAAGTCAAGTCTTGGTGGACTTTCAGGTATGTTTGGGATCATTGTCCTCTTGGAAGTTCCTATGACGCCCAAGCTTCAGCTTCCTCACTAACAGCATGGTGGTATCAGATTTCCTGATACTTGATTGAATCCATCTTGCCCTCCATTATTTCAGTTGTTCATTGAACACAGCAGAAAGTTTGTAAATTTTGCAATGGGCATAATTTTAGGTTCAACTGTTTATGTCCTTGTACTGTGATGGCAGAATTACTTCAAATGTGTTGATTTACTCCAACAGAACATAACTAATAGATTGATTTTATTCACAAATATATGATATTCAAAAGTCCTGTCACAGATTTTATACACCAAAGTGAAAGTGACTTGTCTAGTACATGTTTATCCAGCATTTAACACCATCTACATTTTCCCCCTCTTTTCTTCAGCTTCAAATGAAGCAGTAATTCTACTTTTAAGTGCTATTTTCACTTGCTGACCCAGATAGAGCCGCCACGATGCAAGTCTTGTTTATGTGTTAATTTCAGTTGATGATTATCTAATTTACACAAAATTAACTGAGGTGGGTTCTGAAGAGCTTATTTTTGGTTTGATACATCATTCAAACTGTAAGTCACAGTAGTGATGACTGCTGAGTGGGTGCTGTTTAACATGCCCACAACCATAATATGTTTATAACACTTAGTTATCATAGTTCTTTTTTAAATGCTGGCACATTTGACTGACGAGTCATCTGGATTAACTTCTCCCACAAGCTTTTAGCTCTAAACTGTTCTGTGAATCACTCTTGTACCAAACTCATCAGGTAGGACAAGCTTCAAACCATATTCACAAAAAGTGATTTTTTTTTTTTTTTTTATATGGCCCCACACTCCTTTTCCAGCTTTGTCAGGACCTACAGAGGAGTTGAGGCTTGGACACAAAACCACACCAGCTGGTTAATAATAAATCAAAATGTTTTAATACGTATAAAAACAACAAGAAAGACGACGCATACACACACGCACGCACACACTATCAGGACACAGGCGTTCTATACATAATGAATCCTACGGGGACAGAGGACATGTGATCTCTACTGTGACGACACGGCTGCTGCGCGCTCTGTTTGTCAGCCCCTGTGTGGGATCCGGGCTGAGGAGTTTTCCTGTGACACTGTGCTCAGGATGGGGGGGGAAACAGTCTGCACACCCAACAGGCTGCTCACCCACAGTCTGTATATCACATCAGGCTTTGTGTCTCTGTTTCAGCCTGTTGGTGCTCCTTCGTAACTGTACACAGCAGTGATCAGTCCATCCCTCCAATGTCATGTTGTTTGTACGACTGTGAGACCATGCTCCCTGCAGAGGAACACAGACGCTGTTAGACGGGACACAGCTGACACAATGTTCGTCCTAGTTTAAGTATTTAAAAGTAGTTTTTAAATAAAAGCAACACAAACTAATAAATACCAGGTAGCTAATAAAGGCCGGGTAAAAAACAGTAGAGGAAGGGTGGAAATACTGTTTCACCTGATAAACTCTATGTAATACAGATTTCCAGTTGGTTTTTTTTTTTAACATAATACTGTTTTCATCCACTGATGAACTCTAATCACTTCTAAGCCATTTTTACAATCACAGGACCCATCAGCCTAAAATCTCTTGTGCGTGTTTATGCTTCAACGACCTCTCAGGGTCGCAGTGATTCACAAAGATTTTATTTATTGACTGCTTTGTTTTATACAGTTACTGCCTGCTGACTCCTCACTCCTCTAGAAGGACCAGGCTGTAGGATTTAGTGTCATCTAGAAGTGAGATTGCAGATTTCAACCAAGTGAATACCCCTCCCCTCACCCCTCCCTCTGGAGAAAGTACAGTGGCCTTCAGGTAAATTATCCTCTATTTGTCAAAATTTGGCTTCTCAAACTTCTCCCGACACAAAATGGTTAACCAGGACCAGCAACCACGATTCCTCTTCATCTTCATCTTCCAACCTGGTGCATTTTGTGCCACCAAATTCAAGCTGCCACTTAAATGTAAAAACACTCAGGGCCCTCAGTTTGTCCAATCTGGGCTACTGTAGTAACGTGGCTGTGCAACATGGAAGAGGAGCCACTGTGTGCGGAGATATGAGGGGCTCATTCTAAGCTAATGACACACATGGTGGAGATCTGCAGTCTACTGATGCACTGGTCTAGTTTTTGATGTAGTCCTGCACATAATGGCCTATTCATTTCTTATATATGACAAAGCAGCCTGTCTCACATTTATCCTGCATGGTAAATGTAGCTTTTGAATGGAAGTAGGATGAGTTCAGACATTAATACATAGGTTAACACACACTGCCACATGTCTTTGATAAACACAGAAACAGAGAAGACAGGACCTGAGCAGCGCTGCTACAGACACACGTTCATGTCACATGACAAGCCCAAAGAGCGAGGTGGGAGTGGGAGCAGGAGGGTCAAAGGCCAAGCAGGAAGTAGATGTAGACTAGCCAGCTAGCCTGCAGGGAAACAAGCTGTACTATCTCACCGTTAGCCACGTCAACACCCATCTGCCAACTACAGTCCAACTTCACCAAAGCTCAAATGATGGCAAATTAGTGAGAGTGAGGCTGAGGTTAGCAGAGGTCATACAGTCATAAAGCCACAGTCTGGGAAGGACATCACTGTGTAGGTCCACTGCAAATCCAGCTCCTGTGGAGCTACCTCTGACACCGTATCAACAGCTGTTCCATTCATATGTGGAGAAAATCATCTTTTTTACCATTTTTCTGATGTTTCTGGTTTCAGGGTAAAATTATGTGGTAATATTTTAGCAGACTAACAATTCCTCCTTAAGGATTGTATTAACTACAGTTAGTCTGCCTCCCCTTACCCACTGAAAAGGCTCAGTCATTTCCTAGAACAGCTGGTCACTGTAATACTACAGGAAAAGTAAGACTAATGAACTCTAGTTACATTCTGGACTAATAATCATAATGTTTTGGTTGACTGGCGATCTATCATTTCACACTGGACCAGGTCTAATCCAGTGTCCTGGTCTGACACACGATGCAGATTCTGTGTTCTGACCTCCAGACTGTGGCTTTACAGCAGGGGTCTCTGTCAGTGAGCTGTGTGGTGGGGTAGGTGGGGTGTGGTGGGGTAGGTGGGGTGGGGTGGGGGGTGGTGGTGGTTCGTGTTGGGTTGAAACAATACAGGGAGAAGGGAGGGGGTTGCCTTGGAGACAGGCCAGGCTGGCGAGGTGTCAGTCAGACTAGCAGGGCTGCAGGACTAGCAGAGCTCCCAGAGTCAGCAGCAGCAGGGGCGGTGGCATGCTTACCTGTGGCCAGGCCCCCCTCTGCTCTGCCCTTCATCCCTCCTCCTCCTCCTCCTCCTCCTGGGCCAGAGCTGCCCAGGGCCTCCACGGGGAAGGAGGGCCGTTCGCCCCTGTAGGGCTTTGGCCTGAAGGGGAAGTCTTTGTCTTTACCTTTGGAGCCTTTGGGCCGGCCTGCTGTCTTCTTCTTGGACTTGCCATCCCCCTTCACGCCCAGTAGGGGGTGCACCTCTGAGGAGAGACAGGAGACACTCGGGGGTCAAACGCAGTTCTTGACTAAACTCTTTGATAATCAAAAACAGTATCAATTAATTGTAAATTAAGGCCTGTGTCTTGACCCATTACTAATACCTTGCAGTTGATGAAAATAAAGTATCTGACTAACTGAAAATATACCCAAAATGTCTCCGCTACATTACAGTGTGTTAACGCTCACCGTCACTGGGCACCCCCTGCAGTTCGATGGTGGTGGTGCGAGCCTTCTTCTTGGCGGGGCCTCCTTCAGATGAAGGCTGCCGCTGCTTTTTGTCGCCGCCGGTCATCGCGTCCTCTGGGGCAGCAGCCTGGACCGAGGCATCTGGCGGGGGCCCAAAGGGGTTTTCCTCTGGATCTTCCACCTCAGGGGCGATGGGCAGGTACAGCAGGGCCTTATGGTCCTCCAGCTCCTCGTCACTGCGGGACACAAACACAGACGGGGCTGTCAGTGGTGCAATAGTTCACACAGATTCAAAAGAATGAAGAGAACATCTCTTTCTAACATTATATGGTCCTGTTTTACAGTAGCCCCTGGTCCCCCAACACCTAACGTGGACCTTGTTGACCCTGGCGTCATCCAAGCTGGTATGACTCTTATTTGCGGATTCACTTATCCTGAGGTAGGCCTATAGCACCAAGGACCTTGCCGAGGGGTCCACACTGGATACAGGTACTAAACTTCAGAGGAGTAGCTACTGATTTTACTGACTGCAGGCTTGGTCAGTATCACGGTGTTATGGTATACCAGGGTATCCTGTCAGTACGATTTTCAGTACCATCAAAAATGCAGATACTCCTCTTTCTATTAAACCGAGACAGAGATGCTGTATCTAGAGGATGTATTGTAGCGCACAGTAAGCACGAACAGAGGTCAGTCTCTACTGCTGGAACCAGCACAGGAGATGAGGAAGGTGGTGAAAGCGACTGGTGGGGATGCAGTTGATAAGAAAAATGTCTCAGCATTAGGATTATGTTCCCAAACAGGTGCATACATTTCTGGAGTTCCACATTTTCAAAGTAGGTCAGCATCTACGGGAGTCAACGTAGCGCTCGCCAGACAGACGGTCTAATTGGAGACATGAAAATATCCGCACAGACGCTTCGCACACACCCTCTGATGACAATACTTACGTCACACGGACCCTTGTACGCTCACAGATGTGGAAAGTGTATATATAGTTTAAGAGTGTCAAACCACCACTACGATAGTTTTTTAAGTTATGATGCTTAAGACTAACATGTTTTAATTATTCAAGGATGAGATCAGGATGACTCAGGTTTAACTCAGGTTAAAACAAAAAAGGCAATGTTGTTTGCACTGATGGAGTTTGTTGCACTGTTGTTTCTCACCTGCTGCAAAAAGCAACTATGGGATCGACAGTGGTGACGTCCACCTCTTCATCCTCTGCAGCGTCCGCACCTGTAACACGAGCACAAGTTCATGTCTGAGGCATCCAGAGAAAACCAGTGCGTCTGACATCTATTCTAGAGTTTAGATTTCTTAATCAGTCTTGTGATAAATTCTGCAAATTAGCAGTTTAGCAAAAAACAGTGTGTGACCATGGAAATGCTTGACTATTTTCCTATCCTGTCTTGGCTGTTGCAACACCTGAATTTCCCCCATGGGGATCAATAAAGGATTATCCTATCTTATCTATTAGGTGCAGCTTAACTACATTACACATTATTCAGTCATTCAGCTCAAGTCCTTGGTGTGGCAGCTAGATATCAGTATGTGTAGCTCCCTGGGAGTGACTGGGGATGGACAGTTTTATTGTTGATATATACATACAGTATGTGTACATCCATTGTTGCATTTGGTTTTGTTCATTGACATTTTGTTTATATGTTGACACTGACGTCAGCTAATAGTCGTGCTCATCTCACATTTCTCTTTAATGACTGAACAGCACTGTCCTGTCGTTATGCCCTGCAATAAAAAAGATCTTTATTTGAAAAACCACTGTTTGAGAAGTCAGTATATCTACACTGTAACCCCCAAACTCAACCCTGTTCTTCAGTGAGCCAAGAAACAAACAAACATGCAAGTCGACCTGTAGTGTGTGTGTGTGTGTGTGTGTGTGTGTGTGTGTTTATCTACCTGTCTGCTCAGGTTCACTCTTGTCTTCGTCCTCGATGTCAAATTCGGACTCTCTCTCCTCGTACTCCACATTTTCATCCAGCTCTTTGAAGTCCGGAGCAAAAGCACTCCAGTTTTCCTGATGATAAAATCATATGGTGACACCATATTACATCAACTCAGATGATAGTTGTGCTTCAGTTAAGGCCAAATATGGAACATAGAGCCAAAACTTTGATTTCAAGTATCAGAAGCATGAGATTAAGGATGAAATAATCCATGTGTGTCCATGTTCGTTCATGTACCGCCAGCCTTTACCGTCACTGTCTACTCACCACTTGGTTTTGGGCCCAGATGGACACCACTCCGCTGGAGATGGAGGCGATAATCGGACGGACAGGATGCCACTGGACAGAAGTGGTCAAAAGTGAAATGGGTAAATTATCTGATATTACACAACACAGCGTCAGAATATAACAGAAGATGCAGAGACAGAAATGTTGAGTCAATGTTTAAATCTCTACACAGCGTACTACTGAGTCGGAATTTCAGTTTTGACGGCCTTACAGCGACATCCAGCAGCAGCTCTCCTCTGGTTCCATGCAGGATCTTCACCAGGTTGCCGATACTCTTCTCCCAGATGTAGAGAGCATGCTGTCTGGCTGAACCGGCCACGATATACTCGCCATCTCCAGAGAAACAGCAGCGCTTCCATGGAGTCCTGAGCACAGGTGGAGGACATGAACAAGGAGAATGAGGAGAGGAGGGAGAAACAGATGCAGCTGCAAAATGTTAAACTTTCCCAGTAAGTGTTTGCCTCAGAAACTTTTCAGCATTCAGCAAATTACTGCAAAATTTGCAACAAGAAAAACTTTTTTCTCAGCAAGTTGTACGCATACACTTGTCAAAGTGGAAGATTACTGCCAAATCTATCGCTGCATTTTCCCAATTAAAGATATTCCAATTCAGCTACAACTGTACCAGTTTAGATTCAAATAAAAAGCATAACTTTTATTCCCAACAGCGTCCTGTGATGACATACCTGTTTACCAGGTCTTGTAGTTTCTGCATGGGCTCAGGCTCACCATCTCGGCCACAAGTCAGTATCTCCCTGCCGTCATACACCCTGATGATCCGATCTGCTGTGTTTATGAGGAAGCAACTGTACAGAAAAATGACAGGTGGGTAAAAAAGAGGGAGAGATTGAGGCATAGAGACAAGTGAAAAGAAAGCATAAGTGCTGGGGCTTTTAAAATGAGTTTCTGTGTGGTCTCCTGTGTACAAACTGTATTATGGATTCTACAATCAACATGAAATCAGTTAGACTCTTTCACAGAACACTAAGAAACCCAAATAGACTGATGTTAAAGTCCATCTAGGTCTACATACAGAAAATCCTCTCACCTGCCCTTGCGTGCAAATTCAATTGATTTGATGGCAGTGGTGTTGCTGGTGCCAGTTGTCACTCTGAAGGAAGCGACCAGCTCCTGAGTGTTTGTGTTCAACACCAGGATCTTCAACAACAGACAGAAGGACACATGATGGTGAGGGAAAACTCTGGGAGTCATTCATTAAAAACATAAACAGTTGTTTGCGTGTTCAAACTTTGAGTAGCAAATTTACTTAATCCTATCAAAGTAGTACATGTCTGGTGAAAACTGCAGCAATCTATGTGGAGGAGTGTTAGTCAACATTGACATCTGCCACAGCGTCTTTTTAGGTTCTAGAAGTAGCTCTTTCTAAGCAGAACTTTCTTTCTCTGTCAAATTCATATTTATTTGGAGTGCAGTGATGTGATTCAGAAGAGCAAAGTTTGGACTGACCTTTCCTTTGGCATTGCCAGTGTAGATGTACTCCCCCCGCCTGTCAAAGGCCGCCACCACATTCAGGTCTGAGTCGTCATCCACAGGCAAGACGACGTGTTTTGAGTCTGACAGAGTCAGCAGAACTGGGGCTGACTTCATAGGACACACCAGCACCTTGTCCCTAAAACACAAACACAACTTCTTGTTTATGCAAAGTAGCAACGTATATTAACTTAAATTACCACTGATCAAGACAAATGAAACTGGCAAAACCCCATCGTGGTGTGTCACCGCAGTTCGTGGTGTATTTGACCATCGATCGAACCTCAGAACACATCAGATGTACGGACAGAGGCTGCCGGGCCACTCACATGTCTCTGGGGTGACACTGCAGTTTCAGGATGGGTGATGGGAAGCGGAACCTCTGGTCACAGTCTCCAGTCAGGACGTCCCACTGCGAGACAATGTTGTCTGTGGAGGCACTCACCAGCTTGTGGCCATCTCGACTCCAGCTGCACACACACACAAAAACACAAAGATCTTTTAGAAAACAACCTGAAAACCCACCACACTGTCTAAATTGTTTAAACACTGGGAAGCTTAGGGTGGACGTAGCCTAAGATGATGTGTCTCACCATAAAGAGCACACTGGGTGGATGTGTGCACTGATGATTTTGGCGATGCCCCGTGTGAGGAAGTCCCAGATGACGATGCGGCCGTCATTGCAGCCGACAGCCAGCAAGGTGCCCCAGCGGTTGAAGGTGCAGGTGAGGGCCATGCTGATACAGTCCAGGGTGCCATCTGCCTCCTAACAACACATGGAACACAAACACACATGCAACCAATGACACAAAATTATAACAAAAGATGAAACTCCATGTGTATTAGTGATTTTCATTGTATTTTCATGTGTACTTCAAAAGCTGGTGGCTTACCTCTGGATAGTTCTGCCCAAAGGACTCTAAAGAGGAATAACAAAATGAAGTGATGAGAAATACAAGGCAACACTCATACAATAGGTGTGTACTAAAGTGACCGTCAGAAACACAAGCTTCCACTAATGATCATTTAATCCTAATGAAGATAGTACAGATATTCCGTGCGCTACAGCAGAGTGGAGGAGCAGTACAGTCAAGGATGTATTTTCTGAGGTATAAATTCAGAGATTACTTCATTGATCTCAAATTTTACACAGATTATTCAATACAAATACGTAAAGAAAACAACTGGAATACATCCAACATTAAAACTGGAAACTTTAAACAAATAACTTGAATATCCAGAAGAAAGAAGCAGGTAATGACCCATGAGTAAGGTGAGAAATTTGTGAGAGGAATCTTGAAGTTGTTTTTCCAAAGTCTGAGTCAGTAATTTCATAAGAAAGAACTCTGCAAGAAAGTGAAAGTCAAAAAGAAAAAGAAAAATTGTGAGTACTGTGAGGTGTGCTTATATAAAATGAATTAAAGAGCACTGGTATCAGATCAGTGCTCACACTGACTAATAACCTCAGTAGAAAGTAAATACATTAAGAACAATGTTTTAAACAAACTTCTAATTTTCTTAATGGCATATATTTGTTCAAATAATCTAAACAAAATCCTCCCTAAAAAAATTTATTTCAGATGAATTCTAGTTTGACACAAGGATGATTTAGATTAGTACATTCATGAGAAAAGGAACTACAGACAGTATTTCTCAGTGGATTCCTTGTTGTCTCACTTGAAATTGTAAAACAGGTGTTAGACTAATAAATAAAGACCATTTTAATAAAACTGTTCATGTATTTAACCCGACCATAAAAGGACCATAATATTTAAACTTCTCCAACCTGAACTAGATTAAAACGTTAACTACACTGATGGTTTATAATTCACATATAGTTATTAGTCTGTTTCTGATGAAACACATAAGTACAGTCACACTGCTTTGACTCCATCCAGGCCTTCACAAAACAGCTGTATGTCAAAGACCATCATATTAAAACCTGGACAACATGAAAAACTGTTTAAAGCCTGTTTTAGGTTTGTGAATCTTTTTGCTTTCAGAAAACAGAAAATGATTAAGTTAAGTCTAAGTTAATTCTGCATAACTAGAGTTTTATTCCAGTAGCTCTAATGTTACTGAATAATGGGTCACTCCCTGTCACATTATTGTGTGTATTGTTTTTATATGTATCGTTTCTACAATGGTCCTACAAACGTGAAGAGGAGGCAGCCTGCCGGCTTGGTGTGTTACATAACTATATGATAACAGTAACTGTGTGCACTTTCAGAAAAAACGAGCATTTAATTCAAACACAATACGAGACAATATAAGGGGCTAACGTTAACTTAGCTAGTAGACACTTTAGGTTATGTTTTCACTGTTATCACGTTAATCGATCTTTACAAACAAACTCATGCGACACTTTAGGAACTAATATAATATGAAACGCGCAACAGATTTCAACAAAAATTAAACAGCGTGACTCTAAAACTTAATGTAAGTTTTTTATCGGCCGCTGTTAACATGCTAGGCTAACGTTAAGTGCTAACCACAACAAGCTCACAGCGTTATCGTTGAACGAAAAGTCGGGCACATTCACAGAAAGAACAAAAAAATGTTCATTACCGAGCAGCTCTAGATTCATTGCTGGACGACCAATGGTTAAAATTTCCTTAACGACTTGATTTCACAGAATATTTCGCTAAATTTCAATCGTATTTACTTCTGCTGCGACTACCGGGGAGACTGGCGCCGAGCCTCCGGTGAGGACCCCAAACAGAGCGGCGCACAAAATGCCTGAACAAAATACAGGCGCCAAGGCCATAGACAACCATAGAATACAACCATAGACTCCCACCTACTGTTCTGGAGTGTAGACCAGCCCCTTATAGAGAGGGAAAAGACTTTGATTGTATTTATTGATCCCCTTTAGGCCTATTTCAGTGTTTAAGACCACAGTCTCTGCTTTTTGAGTTGACTCTGTAGTGTCTGTCTGCAGCTCCTCTTCTGGACAGAGCTCACACACACCAGATGGATTTTTACCTGATATATGTAATACTACATTTAGTACTGTTACACTTAATAGTCTTATCAATGTTATGGTCTCCTCTCTGCTGTTTCTTCATACTGATCTCCAGTGATGGAAGAATCAGTACTCAGATCTTCTACTTAAGTAAAAGTAGCAGTACTACAGTGTAGAAATACTCCGTTACAAACAAAGTCCTGTGTTCAAAAAGCAAAGTCCCAAAGCATTAGCATCAAAAGTATTGATTACGCAGAATGGCACATTTCAATGATATATATCATATCATTGGACTGATGATCAATGCATTAATTTGTCAATCACTTTAATGCTGAAGCTGGTAAAGATTGAGCTGATCTTAATTACCTTATATGTTTTAATACATACGTACATAATAATGCATTTGTTGATTGTGCTTTTTTATTTTTAATACAGTTGTCAAATAAATGTAAAAAGAAGGTTTTTTTTAAAAAGTACAACATTTACCTCTAAATGCACTAAAATATACTTATAAAGTAACAAAAAAATACTTCAAAATAATACTGAAATGCAGTATATTAGTAAACGTGTGCAACTTAATTACTCTTACAGCATATGTTACTGTGGTGTTGGTTAATCCAGCCAGGCCAGGACACATACAAAGTCCATGCTACTCTTTCTATAAAGAGTGAATGAAAGTTGCTGCCAACATCACCATGCAGCACTTGACCGTTGTATCTTTGTATCTTTACATTATCTTTATGGCCTCAGTGTGTAGGACTCACTACAGGTGCTTATGTGTCACTTTACATGTGCGCCTCTCTTTGAATCCACATCACAGATCAGACGGATTCACAGCAGAGTCACACAGAGACACACAGGCCTTCACTGTAACACAACCAGCTGGAGCTGCTGGTGATGCAGGACCCGGAGCTGGAGCTGGAGCTGCAGCATCCGCCCACTAACCACTTCCTGTTTTCACAATCAAAGTCCAAAATAAACTTGGTCCTAAATGTTCGACAGTCTGGACATTGTGCAAACGCACAATTTGTCTTGAAGTTTGAAAAAAAGAAAAACAAATTAAAATTAATGACAAATGATGACCTGCTCCGCTAATTGTTCAATCAATTTATATCTTATAAACCCAATTTAGTAATCTCATTTTTTTTTTTTCCAGAAAAAAAACATGCATTAATCACAAAAACATTTTCTTTCTTTTGTAGACCATAAAGCCTGTACTGAAATACTGACAAATGTACAGTCCCACTTGGTGATTATGTCTATAAAAATAAGGCTTAACCTTAACCTAAATAAAGTGTCATGTACTGTTTATACAGCACTGTAGGCCGAATGGGTCAGCCGTGTGTCTAGGCTAGTTTATTTGAGGGGGCAAATGAATGTTGTGTTCTGAAGGTTTTAGAGTAAGAATCGACATGCCACCTTAGCCACCTGGATAAAAAAATATTTCAGCTTGTTTCCCAACACGTCACTCTTTCCTAATCCAGGCAAAGATGGAATTTATTACTTCCCTGATTTATAAAAATGTAAAATCAAAAGTTAGTCTGTTTTGCTTTGTATTTTACATTTATTTATTCATTTATTTATTTATCTGTTTGTTTGTTTGTTGTTCAGCTTCATCTTATTTACACTTGATTTCTGGTTCAGTACATCACCTCCACTTTGATACTCACGTCGGTGGTCCAGAAGGCTTTTAATTTGAAGGTCCTGAACGGAAGTCTAGTGCGTTGTCGCGTGCAGCGTGTGAGTGTGTGAGTGTGTGTGTGTGTGTGTGTGTGTGTGTGTGTGTGTTTGAAGGCGCCACGTCGGCAGAAGCAGCAGGCTGAAAAGGGACCTGCGTAGCTCTCAGCCTGCGAACTGTGTGTGAGGAGAAGTTAGAAAGCTGCACGTTCAGCCGAGAAAGACGCGACGATTGAGAAGAAAAGGCCTTTAAAGAGCGAGGGAGCAGGCAGGTCTCCCCCCCACACACACAGACAGATTTATCCACTGCGGGGAGGCTGAAAGAGAAGCTGCCGCTGTCTCAAGTTTCTGTGCCAGGTGTGTTTGTGGGAGAAGCTCTGGGAACAATGGTGAAGGTGAGGACTGACCAGCATCCTTTTATTGTGAAAATATGCTCCATGCACTGCGTTTGATTTCACTAGATTAAATATGACTGTAGGTTTTTTTTCATCAGCAGGCCACTTGAGTGATGATGTGGAATTTGAGTGTAATAATATGTTAGTTTGTCAGGAGGATCCCCCTGTAGGAGAGGGGGCTTTTTCTCTGAAAAGTGTAGTTTTTCTCTCCAGAAGCATTCAAGAGAGGCGTCACAGCTTCCTGCAAATGTTACACAAACTCTGATCCAGCTGGGCCAAATTTTTTTTGGGGGGGGGGAAGGAAAGGAAGGAGGGAGGGAACAAACATTTTTTTAGTCAAGATTCAGCTTCCAGATCCAGTGGTGGCAACTTTTATCAAATAACCTGCAGCACCGTTTCCTAAGCTGGGGGTCTGGGCCCATTTTGTGGGTGACAAAAAAAGATGGGGGGGGTAGGTGGGAGGTGCAAGATGACTCATATTATAGGGAAAAGCATTTCTGTTTTTCTGTCAGGCGTGTGAAATGTGCGCTGGTTTGAATCCTCTACGTGTCATTTAATAATCCGAGTGATGGTTTAGCCGCTGTACTCGCTCACAGTGAGGGAGGCATCCGTCCACCTGAAGGGTCATAAGCCACAAAGGTTAAACCTGCTGACCTACGATGACTCCTGCTCATGTTCAGAGTGGCAGCCGCCTGCTAAAGCTTTTCTTCCACTTCACCAACCAAAATGTGAAAGATGAGCAAGAGGGCGAGTCGTGTTATCACGTTTTCATCACAGACTGAGGAAGAGATAAAGAGAGGAGACGAACTCAGGTGAAGACATAGTTAATATAGTAAAGAATGATTGTACAAATATACAAATGAACTTTTGTCAAACAAACAAGGATGAACTAAATAATACAGGGGGGGCTATATTTCAGAATCTACATATCAGTTCATTTGGAATAAATAGATTTTCGAGTTCTTCTTATGTTCACCACGTGGAAAATGTGAACATGATGTGCAGAGCAGCTCAACCCAACATCAACATCACGATCTCAGTGAATTCCTGTGAGACAAGAGCATGGTGTGTGTGTGTGTGTGTGTGTGTGTGTGTGTGTGTGTGTGTGTGTGTGTGTGTGTGTGTGTGTGTGTGTGTGTGTGTGTGTGTGTGTGTGTGTGTGTGTGTGTGTGTGTGTGTGTGTGTGTGTGTGTGTGTGTGTGTGTGTGTGTGTGTGTGTGTGTGTGTGTGTGTGTGTGTGTGTACACCAGTCTGTAGTTTATCTTTAGAATGTATGTGATTAAAAGGGGTTTGCCTCGAACATAAAGCACCGCCTCCAGGTTTGTTCTCACTGTGCATCAGTTTACTATTTAGGCATGAAGCTGAAAAAACAACAGCTGTTTTTGATGCCTTTTTTTTTTGAGAAATATAAAAATGTTCTTTGACAAAACCTACTTTTGAAATCACAGTAATTGAATGTTAAATGCATACTCCAGTGATTTAGTTTTTCACTTATAAAGTGTAATTTTCCCTGTCATGGGACTAATAAAGGAATATCTTATCTTCTAAAGTTTTGGATTCAACTGAGACGGATTAAAAAAAATAAATAAATGAAAAAGTCTAAATCAGTGCTGCAGAAGCTGTGATATCCCCTTTAAATGTTGTCTAAATAAATGAAATTCAATTGAAAATTTGCAAAATTGTGCCTGAAATCAGGAACTATCTGATCAAACAAGGAGCCACAAAGATTACGGAGCCAAATGTACCAGTTAAGGTTTGATACCCTGGCATGTAAGTGTTTAAGGTAGAGAACTACCTGTGACGGTGGGTTTACTCAGAGTAAAAGTCTGGGGCTTTACCTGTGTTTTCCAGAATGTGAACAGCGTTAACGTGGAGCCCCAGCCTGGGACCAGCGTGGCCTCCGATGAAGCTGAACCCGCCGACAGCCAACCCACAGAGGGTAAGCAGCCAGCGAGCTCCCCAGGCAGCGACTGAAACATCAGCATGGGATATGGTGCAATCTGTGCTCACATGTTGCCCGCTGCTATTTCAGAAACAGGTGGTTTGTCAGGGGACCGTGTGTGTTTGTGTAAGAGCTGCTGCAGCTCCAACCTGCTATTTGTGTCCTCACTCTGAGACACTTTGAGCCAGTTCAGTCCTCTGCTGCTGCTGTCGGTAAACATCACTGTTCTTTGATGAAGCATAATTCTGTTTTCAGCATACCTGCTTTACTCAGCAGGCGACCCGGGGGGTAAATACAGTCCAGATAAAAGGGGGAACTCCTGGTACTGATGTAGCACCATCAACACCTCAGATCGTATCAAATATCTCAGAGGTCAAATATCTGAACAGAGCCGTAGCTTTAAGGATGGCGACATCAGTCAGGCCACCACTTTGGCCCAGACTGAAATATCTCAACAAATTACATAAGACTTAGTACTGACATTCGTGGTGCCCAGAAGATGAATCCTACGTTTTTAGTGATACCCTGACTTTCCCTGTAGCGCCACCAGCAGGTCAAAGTTTTCACTTCACCGGTGAAATGGTTCAGAATCTACTCGATGGGTTGGCAAAACATTTTGTCCAGATGTTCATGGTGCCTGGACAGTGAAATAATTTAGTACTTGGTGTACTTTGGTGAGCGGCTTTTCATCGAGCACCATCAAGTCAGATATTTAAAGACGTAGACCCACAGATGGGGTACAAAAGTCAGGAAGTGGCGATAAATTCATTTCATTCACTTCATTTGCGAGTCTGAAAAACAGAATAACGTCCGGACCTTAAGATCCACAAGGTGTTTACAGGAACAAAACAGCATGAGCCCCTTTTCCACAAATTCAGCGAGACTTCGAGTCGGCAACTCGAAACGACCGAGTCTATGGAAGAATAGCCGACAAGCTGGCGGAGCCAAATGTTGGGCACACGCCGAAACAGATTCATGAAAAGTTGAAAAAACTTGAGCAAGGTTATAAGAAGCTGAAGGACCACAACAGTCGCTCCAACAGCCTGATTTGAATAAATGTACTGGAATTTTGGAAATGCAAGCCACACAGATACCAGGAAGTCTTTGACCCAGGTAAGTAAGTTCCTGGAAATAAAAGTCCCTGGGACTGTTGGTGGAAAAG
The DNA here is from genome assembly GCF_042242105.1 of Pempheris klunzingeri. Taxonomy (NCBI): domain Eukaryota; kingdom Metazoa; phylum Chordata; class Actinopteri; order Acropomatiformes; family Pempheridae; genus Pempheris; species Pempheris klunzingeri. Next base: position 21,961,922 of record NC_092013.1, read on the forward strand.
GGGCTATTGTTTTTACTCATTGGTTCACTGACTTTATTCCCCTTCCTACTGTAGCGCTCTGTTCCCACAGTGAAACCAGAGTCTTTCCTTAGAGATCTAGTTGGATGGTTGGTCAAGTGGAGCAGCATGGTTCCCTACAAACAGCACGTCTGTTTTACATGGCAGATGTCTTCTTCTCTTGGACCTCCTCTAGCAGTGCAGGAGGAGTGTGTACAGTTGTAGAACGCTCAATATTGATGCCTCGTGTGTGTTTTGATTTGTTTTCAGATTCTGGTAAGGACCATGTGGCGCCGACCCCCGGCATGGTGTGGCGGGTGACCGGTGGCCTCTTCAACGTCACCAAGGGAGTGGTGGGCGCCGCGGTGGGCGGGGTGGCCTGGGTGGGCGGCAAGAGCCTGGAGATCACCAAGTCGGCCGTGACCACGGTGCCGTCGATGGGGGTGGGGCTGGTGAAGGGCGGCGTGTCCGCTGTGGCTGGCGGCGTCTCCACGGTGGGCTCGACGGTAGCCAGCAAAGTCCCGTTCACAGCCAAGAGAAAAGACAAGGCCGAGTGAAGGGGAGGAGGGTGAGGCGGAGGATGATGATGATGATGATGGATGATGATGATGATGATGATGATTGATGATGATGGACTTGCCCCGCCCTGAGCCAACAGAGAAAGGCTGCCAGCTGATCTCTGCCTGCCAATCAAACTCCACAGTGCCTTCTGATACCTTTCTCGGTCTTGAACATGGCGGCCTTGTCACCATACAGAGATCTAGACTTTGATGCAAATACTACATTCAGTACCAGAACATTCAGTAGTACTACGATACCATGGCAACCCAGATATACGAGAAACATTGAGTCACTGAAACGCCTCTTTCAAAGTTCCTCATCTGACTTGGAGTGGCCTTTGTGTGCCTGGAAGTGAATTTCTGGCTCCAGGCAGATTATATGAACTGGTATCCACTTCAACACGTGGTGGAAGACTTCATGAATATTTTTATCTGTTTACAATCCAGACTGAGGCTGCTCCTGTCCTCTGTCTTCTCATCACTCTTTTCTCTTTGCTATACATGTTTGGTGAAATGTTTCTGAATTAAGATGCTCATTTTTTTAGGCTTTTTTTTTTTTTTTTTTTTGCTAATGTATTGAAGTACTATTGAAATCTGTGTGACAAGAATAGTGTGTGTTGAGAAAAATAAAATGTTTCAGCGTTGGAAGCGAAGGATCAGAAACATTCTTCAGTCTGCAGCCTTTACTGTGTCTGACCTCCTTTAATCCTCTGGAAGAGCCCCGGGGCGGTGTTTTACCCAGCAGCCTCTGATCTGCATGTAGGAACACTTCTCTGAAATGCATATCTGAAGACTGTAGACAAACACTGGGCTCTGCCCTTTTCTACAGCTATGTTAATGTTGGAGTGTTAAAATGCTGCGTTGGACCTCGGCAGGTTTTTTTTTATTTTTATTTTTTTTAAGATTTAAGAAAAAAACCATTCAGCAGCGTTCGATTCATTGATGGTGGTTGGACAGGAAAAGTGCTGATGTTGTCTGGACCAGTCATTCAGTAAAAAGGTTGAACTGTACCTTTAATCAGAAGGTGGACATTGTTCTGTAATGCAGGCAACAATCGTGAACGTTTATATGCAATATCAGCATATCAATGCAACATTTGGAGTGAGTGGGAGCTGTTGCTGATGGGACTAAACTATGTGAATGTCTCGTATGTGTTTTTTTTTTTTTTTTTCATTATATCAATAAAGTAGTTTGGAAGATCAAAGCTGCCCTGTTGAGTTTCCTTATACATAAACAAAAGTTATGTCAACATTTAGTGTTGCTCAACAAAATCCACTGTGTGTATCGCGAAGGTCTAACAAGACATTGTTAGACTAACGAAATGTCCTTCCTCATAAAACATTTTTTGAAGGATTCAATGAATTCCGTTCCCATCCCTCCAGACTATTTAGTATGTCCAAATGTATGGCGAATGCAGTAGGCTCAAAATACCATAATGTTCCTTCTACGTCTGGTGGCTTTTTTTCACCACGCAAGCTGGCTTTTTTTTTTTTTGGCTACTCACAACCCACAACCTCAACCCCTTACCCAAACCTTTGCACAAGTTTTACAAATCTAGAATTTCTGTCCAGGCTGAACCTTGCTGTAAATCCATGGTGCAATGATGTGCAACAGCTCTATCTTTATTTCTGTCTCTGTTACAGTGCCAGAAAAAGAGAGCCATGTGTGAAAGGGGTGTGACATGCCTACTGGTGACTGGTTGAATAGATGGTAATTCTTTAAGTGAACAAAATAATCATGAAGATAACTGAATAACAATAAAAGGATGTAACTATGGAAATAGCAGCAACAGAGAAATACATTTTTAATTTATTGCCGTGATGTAATACTGCATGTTAGAATACACAATTACATTACAAAGTAACGACAGCAGGGCTCTTCTGTTGACCTCCAACAGTCTGCGCCAGTGATGCACGAATTGCAAATACTTCTGTAGGTACCGTAGTTAATCCATGGATCGGGTCATAGAAATGAACATTATGATTAATGTTGGCTAGGTTGTGGGTGTGTGAAATGTCTGCAGCCATCCCTTATCAGTGTGTCTGCCCATTAAGAGTTCCACTGTGAGCATTTATACATGAAGCACAGCAGCGTAATTTCACTGATTATTTAAATTTGCCAACAGGATCGGTCAGGATCTAATGTTATTTGATGTCCTTTGTTCTTCTGCACATCTAAAAGGTCTCACACGCACATACACAGTGCGATTCATACAGTGAAACTGTTTAGAGTAAAGCAGCCGTCCCCCTGATAAATTCAGAGCTCCATCGGAGCTGTCTAAAACATATAATTTCAGAGGCTAACAGTTTAATTTAGCCTCCCCTGGAAAGTTTCCTCTGCTCTGTCAAGTCTATAACCAGTTTTAAATTTTGCTGTTTAAACGTCCCACATTATTTGCTGCAATGACATTACTGTGTGCATGAAAATGTTCACAGTTACTGAAAGCAGCCCCTCTAATCTTTAAAGTAGATCATTAAAGAAAACACTCATTCACACAGATGGTATGTAAGAAGTGGATGTAGCCACTGTGACGCCTCCCATTGGTTTGCTGACTGCCATTTTGCCAGAAGTGATTCAAAGATTCAAGATTCAAAGACTTCATTGTCACATGCTCAGCAGTTACATGAAGCAATCACTGGCAGTGAAACTCTTGTGTCTCTGGTCCCAGTAACACTGCTAACAATATCAAATGAAACACGCCAGCAAGTAAGTAAGTAAGAAATATAAATATAAACAAGGTATATACAACTAAGAAAATATAGGAAAATAAAATAAAATGTGCAGCTAAATAAAATAAAATAAAATGTACAGCTAAAGTGGCAGTGCAAATTGTTTGCAGATTATGTGCGGTTTAAGAGTCTTAAGGCCTGGGGGATGAAACTGTCCCTGAGCCTGCTGGTGTGGGCTCGGATGCTGCGGTACTGACGGCCAGAAGGCAGCAGGCAGAACAGTTTGTGGCTGGGGTGGTAAGAGTCCTTGATGATACTGGTGGCCTTCTTCCTACACCGCTGGGTGTAGAGGTCCTCCATGGATGGCAGCATCAACCTGGTGATGTGCTCTGCAGTCTTCACCACCCTCTGTAGAGCCTTACGGTTGAGGGCGGTGCAACTGCCGTACCAGGAGGTGATGCAGCCGGTCAGGATACTCTCAATGGTGCGCCTGTAGAAGCTGCAGAGTATCCTGGAGTCCATGTTGAGCCTCCGCAGCCTGCGGAGGAAGAAGATCCGCTGTCTTGCTGACTTGGTGATGAAGTCAGTGTGGTGAGACCAGGTCAAGTCCTCGCTGATGTGAACCCAGAGGAACTTGAAGCTGCTGACTCTCTCCACCGTAGTCCCAATTCATTCCACAAAGACCACCACTGATTGGTTAGTCACAAGGTAGTCCTGCTCTGAAGGATACACTGTAGTATGTCCTAACTGTACACATGCTGCATGCAAAGTAACAAACAAGGGCGGCTGCATTACATACTTCAGTAAAAAGAAAAAGTGTGCTATTTGGAACAAGTTTACTAGCTTGTAGTCTTCCTCTTTTCTGCATTTGCCAGTTGATCCCTCTTGATCAGTGTGAAACTGGGTCAAAAATGTGATAATCTGATCACCTTAATTGAAAGGAGTAGTTCAACATTTTGGGATGTTTTCCAAATTCAAGATGAGAACATCTCTCTCAACTATCGCTATATTTACTGAGTGTTTGTTGCTATTAGAATCATTCAATCTTTAAAATGGGTGAAAGAAAGGCTAAGTGCCTTCATGTGAGAAAAATGTGTTTGAATCCATGCATTGCTGTGGTCTTTAATCTGAAGGCTTCTAAAACCTTCACAGTCGGCATGTTTGGTTGAAAGTCAGGATAAGATGCTGACCTTGGTGACGTTCCCAACCCCCCTAAGAATAGTGGACGATCTTGACTAGTGACACACACACACACAGAATAATAATAATGATGTATATTCAAGTAAGAACATGTTGAGCTGAAAGAATTTTTCTACTTCTACTCCTCAGACCACAGATTGACGAGAAAAACAAGTCTTTCCACATCACTGCATACTGCTCAGTTTCCAGGCACCCTTCATTCTTCTGTGCCTCTGTTGACCCCTGAATGATTTTTATGGTGTCATTCACTGTTGGAAGAAAGTGAGAGAAATCCCAAGTACCTGATAATTAGGCTACTGACTGCAGAAATGTTTAGGTCAACAGAAGCACAGCTTAATTAAACATTTTACCAATGTATTATTTTGAGATGCTGAAGCTGCCTTTCTGGGTTTTAGAAATATATTATCATATATACTTATTATTATTATTATCATTATTATTATTATAATTATTATTATTATCATTATTGTTATTTTTGTTATTCATGTCATTCATTTTGTTATATGTCATAAATATAAAATCATTTCAAATATATTAGTAAGCACAAATGAAAGTGGTTGAAATAGTTAAAATAAGATGAGTAGAGGTTGTTATATTTGCCTCTGTATTTTTTGGATAGTACACAATGTGCTTACAGTAAATTATGGGACGTTATCCAGCTGTAATGAGATCCAGCTGTGGGTGTTAAACCAGAGGCCGCCACATGTGGCCGACAGCAGAGGGCGGTGTCGTTCACTCAGCGCCTGTAAACGAAGAAGAAGAAGAAGACGAGTTCCGCGAACCCGGAAGAGAGACGTGTTTGCTGCAGCCTGTAACGTCCACATGTTGTAAGGCTGTGACTGCACACATGCTGTCTGTTGTTAAAAGAGGACTATAAAGTAGATTTAACAGCGAAATGAAAACTGGTCGAGTCCTATAGCTCGTTAAAGGTAAGACGCGTTTTTTACCTTACAGAATATTTTCTGAAAAACAAGTCATCAAAATGTTGCTCGCCGTTTTAAGAATGATTTAACTTTAGCTGCTGTTGCTAACATTGTATGTATCCAACATGTCAACAAAACACGTACTTATATGCTTCTGTAAACAGCCTGGATGTAGCTTTGATAACTTTATTATCAAGACAGTTACGTTGCTAATGGCAGATGAACCTTTAATGACACATGTCAGCTAATTACTCAGCTTAGTGAAGCTACTCACAGCCTGAAGATGTTTTCTTTACCTTATCAAGATGCGATACAACAACAATCTAAAGACTGATTTCATATGTATGAAGAGTGATGGTATTTTAAGCTTGCTGTCTGCTTCAAGGAAAGGAAAAGGTCTGTTTAAAACACTGTCACCTGTAGGAGGTTTGTGCCATTAGAAACTGTTGCTTGTTCCAAGTCAACAATGTGCCACCAAGTCAGTAAATGTTTGAGTGTATTGCATTTAATATGAGAATGAACATGTCATAAAAGTCATTAGTTGTCCAAGAGTGCCAGAATCACAAGTGCTGATGACACTAGCTGTGGTGGAAAGTAAATATGTTGACTGTACTTTATACTTCTGTTTCACTCCATCTCAGAGGGAAATATTGTACTTTTTACTTCTAAACCTCACCTCATTCTTTCATTCTTTCACCATACATTATTTTTTGTATATACTGTACATGTAAACATATATATATTTTATATTTTTTATTCCCTTTCTTTGTATGTGTGAACTGTATCTTGCACGTGTGAATCAGAACTGCTGCTGACTTGAAATTTCCCCATTGTGGGATAAATAAAGGAATATCTTATCTTATCTTATCTTAAAACATTTACTCTGTTCTGACAAACTAGCAAAGTGAGGGGAAAAAATAAAAGTGTACAAAAAACAGCACATTGTTAAAGGTTAAAACAGTGTTTCCTAGCAGATTTCTATGATTTGATTTGATTGATTTTGTCTGTGTATTTAATTTCAGTAACTGTATGAGGTCCAAAGCAGGTTAAATATCCAACATTTTACAAAAAAGATTAAAAAACACACACACAGCTATGCAGAAGAATGTTGTTTTTTCTTTTTTCCTGCCACATTAATCATCTGAGGACAGATTTATCTGATGGACTGAGCTGCTTAACTGCATACAAACTAATAAAAGTGAGCTTCAACAGTAAAATACCACGTATACATTGATGCATCAATAACAACCAAATGATGTCATATCCAATAATATATCACATATGTGTCAAGTCATGGAACTTTCTGTATTGGGACTGCTTTTAGTTTTCATATGCTCTTCTTCGTTTAGCACAAACAAGCTCATTCTTTGGATTGCAGAAAGTATTAACATCTGGAATAACATCTGGAATAAGAAGCATTAGGATTCAGAATGCAACCTTTCATGTTACGTTCCTCGATGGGTCATCTTATTCCTGATCAAAACACAGTTGTCACTGACAGTCTCTGGTTATGAAGTAGTCTTACACCAGGGATAAAAGTGCTAAGCAGAAAACTACCCAGGAGTCTATCAGTAGTATAACAGAGGTGGACTTTACTGCTTGTCTAAGCTGATGGTCTGTTGTGGTTTTGTTGCTCTTCATCAGACACTGTTAGAAGATGCTGAGCGATTCTGAGGCTGCAGAGCTGCTCTCCTTCTTAAGCCTCGGCACACGTCCTGATGTCAAAAATCAGGCCACAGAGTACATCTTGGGGCTGTCTGGAAACAGGTACTGATGTCTGAGTCTGATGATGATGATGATGATGATGATGATGATGATGATGATGCCTTTAATAGTGCAGCCTTTCATTATAATGTGGCAGCTTGGCAGCCTTGTTTCTGCTGTGATACAAATGTCAGACTAGTCCTGAGCATCAGCAGCAATACACACACACACACACACACACACACACACACACACACACACGTGTCTTTTCACATCGCAGCTGGTGATCAAAGGCACCAGAATGTAAGTTTTAGACAGATTTGATGTGAGATGCTGCAGGTGTGCTGAACTGTAGTGTAATTGGGCAGTGGCTATGAATGATATAAGTATTACTCATCATTATTGATCAGGTGTATTAATGAAAATACATCACTGGTGACGGACTAACTAACTCACTCTCTTTTTGTATGTGTGTGTTTTCAGGGATGGCTGCCGCTACCTCCGCACTAAACCTGATGTACTTGTCGCCCTGTTTGCTCTCACGTCTGACCCCTCTATTGCTATAGCGAAGGACTGTTTCCACATCCTCATCAACCTGTCAGCTGATGAGACTCTGCACCAGGTGATCAGTCTTAATCGATCAGCCGATTGTCGTCTAAACTCAGTGTTGATTTCCTCCTTGAAGGTCTCACAGATGCATGTTCTTGGTTGTGTCTCGCCCAGGTTTTAGTGGCAGATGTCAAAGTTCTTCCAGTGTTGTTAAAGAACCTTCTGGATCCAGAGTACCCGTTCGCTGATCAGACCTGCACCATCTTGTCCAACCTGAGCCGTCACGGGAAGACCTGCAAGACTGTTTTTAAGGTGATGGATCTGGAAGTTTTAGAAGGGGAAGAGGGTTTTATACTCGCACAGCTTGACTCTGCTGCTGCTGCTGCTGCTGTGCTCCTGGTTGAGCCCTGATCGGAGTGCTGGATACTGAGATGAAGTGTTTCTTCGTTGTTTCAGGACATCCAGGAGGGAGTTGGTCTGGCACAGCTGGTGGAGATCTTCTGCACTGAAGGTTACAACAAGAAAGCCAAGCTCCACTACCTGGGTCCTCTGCTGTCCAACCTGACACAGCTGCCCGAGGCCAGAAGCTACATGATGGACAAGGACAGGTGACTGATGACACTGCAGGACAAGAGCTGATGCTCAGGCAGAAGGGAGATCTGAATCTGACAGCTTTTGTCATTTTTCAAAACTGATATCATGCTGTTTTTTGCAGCTATTTGCAAGATTTGCACAAGTGTAGAGAGCTCCATAAAGTCCTTTTTATTTTTTTACAATGCCCACGTCCTTGCCTCCCTCCTTCCTTCACTATTCAACAGGCCCAGTAAGAATTTAGAAGAGACAGAGGAGAGTGACCAAAATGTTGTATCACGGTCTGAAGGCAGGACAAATATGTGCTGATATTTGTCGTACTAATCACACTCAACTATGTGACGCTCACATCAAAAACAAACAAACATACGCAAAGCATATTCTTCTAGTCTTCAAGTCTATTTTCTTCTATTTTACACATGTAATTACGATGATTGTGTGTTGGACTCTGCCAAAACACAGGTGACCGACACTAAGCACTGTGCCTGAACGCACCTTGTGTAGCCACAGACAGGACTGCTCTGGGTAGACATAATTTAGAGAGTTAAATGTGTGATCCATAGGGCCGTACTGGACCAAAGAAAGTATGCTTCAGGGCACATCCATGAGCTGTTGCACCCCTAATATTCACGAGATCCAGACGTTGGCACCCTTTGGCCCTGCAGCTGCTGCAGCGTGTCATAATTGTCTGTGCGTTGCAGATGTGTAATCCAGAGGCTGTTGCCCTTCACTCAGTACCAGGCATCAGCGGTGAGGAGAGGTGGAGTCGTAGGCACCCTGCGCAACTGCTGCTTTGACCACGGTGAGACACACACAGACCTTTTGTGCACATTTTCATGAGTACTGGGTTACCTGATACCTCAAACAACCTATTGTGGATCTACAATACAATATTCAAATACATCTGGTATTGATACCAACGCAAAAACAGTCATCGTCGCGTTTGACTCTGTGGCCTTTCGATTTGCTGTAAACAAAACATACTTTACTGCACTTTTTGCATCATTTCTACCCAGGCACCACCACTCGCCTAAACTAAACAGAGTATTTCTAGTTGATGAAAATGTGTCTTACAAGTGCTACATGTGTGAAAGGTTCAACTCAGGGCAATGTCTGGAGTTCATATGAGAAAACCATTCAAGACACATAAGTAATCTTTACTCCTCCCAACTACAAATAAAAGTCAGGGGAAGTAGCTCCTGCAGGGTCTGTGATAGCACCAGCTGATGTGACTTTTTAAAACCAGAGAACCTAGTTCCTCTGACCTGAGTCTTCCTTTTAGACTGAGCACTACCACTGTAGTAATTAGACAGACAGAATAAACCAGAGATGCTACACCAGGTTGGTTAGTTGGTTGGTGGGTTTTATTAGGCAGTTTCATCAAAAGAACACCAGTACTGCCGTGGTAATGACTGTTTACATCAAGGAAAAAGTCTATCACAAGGCTATCACAATGAAGCCCAGAGGCTCCTTTCCATTGTGGTCCCATTGGGGTCAAGAGGCACATGGCAAGAAAGGCAAAGTCACGTCCTCACTGAGCTGTGGCCCAACTGTACTTTCAGTCATCTGACCCAAACCTACCCTCAATCTGTCCAGCCCATCATGAGTGGTTGCTAAGCGACTCCGTGGACATCCTGCCCTTCCTCCTGTTGCCACTGGCCGGTCCGGAGGAGCTGTCGGAGGAGGAAAATGAAGGTGGGTGTGTGTTTCTCATAGTTTAACTTAATCCAGTATGTCAGGCTTTAGAGGATTAGACTTCTAATATTCTGTACATTTGTTTTTGTCAACAAATCCCATTAAAGGGCAAAACCAAGAATGAACTGATTGTACAGTGTATGCAAGTACAAAGCCTGATGTTTCTTTTCCCCCACAAACACACCAATGAGCCTCACCGTTGCACTGATTGTTCCTTCATTACCACGAACACACACACTCTGTAGTTTATGTAGACTCAGTCCCACATACCATTTTCTAAAAAAACGACAGTGTCCCAGCTGTTTGAGGAAATTGCTGAACCATTTTAAGATTGGATGTCTATGTACTTGTGAGCAGTTTGTGAAGATCTCTGTACCAGAGACGGGGAAGGGAATTGAAGGACGGACAAACGCATTGTTGGTTCTGCTCAGGTTCTTAAACAAAATGCCTTCAGTCCATCACGATCCAAAGTAAGCCCAGCCACAGTAGAGCCGGCTGAGTGTAACAGGAACTGATATGATGTTCAGGGCTGCCTGTGGACCTGCAGTACCTGCCAGAGGACAAGGAGAGAGAAGAAGACCCCGACATCAGAAAGATGCTGCTGGAAACACTTTTACTGGTACGACACAGCACACACACACACTAACACACACACACACACACACACACACACACACACACACACACACACACAGACTAATATTGTCATGATGAGGGCTGTACTTTGTATGTTGTGTAGCTGACAGCAACCCAAGGCGGCCGGGGGACACTAAAAGAGAAGAACGTTTACCCGATCATCAGAGAGTTGCACCGCTGGGAGAAGGACGTCCATGTTGAAGCAGCTTGTGAGAAACTGGTCCAGGTAGGAAAGGTTATCAAACAAATCCTCCTTTAGCTGTCAAATTCATGAACTAGGTAATACTAAACACGTTGTGATGACTTCTTTTTAAATGCTACTCTTGGCTGCCTTCCCCCTTAAAAAAAATCTAATAATTAAGTTATATTTTGGAATTGTAACAAAAAACGTGTTTTTGTGTCTGCATCACAATGTAAATAAACAAATAAAAAGGTAATAAATAGGTAATTAATCCAGTTGTAAGCTCATGTTGTGCTCCTGTCAATCTAATTATACTGGAAACAGACAAAATGCGTTTTGTGGTTCTGGTTCCTGACTCCAGACTGAAAATAGAAACAGAGCCCTTTTTTTTTTTGCTATTTTCCAAACTGAATAAAATAAGTGAATGAAGGTCAGAACTGCAGCTTGATCAACTGTCACCAGAGCTGCTTTCAGCTCAATAATTTCCTGAATCAAAGCACAAGAGACCTTTTGTGACGGCAGATCTCTGGACATGTCATAGCAGGAAAAGCACGGGTCTATTTAATATCATTAATAATGGCTGCATTACACTGGTGTTTAGCATGCAAGCTCACTGAAAAGCTCACACTTATTGGAGCGGAGCCGTCGCCTGTGTTTTTAATTCCAACTCTGATTCTCCTGCTTTGACGAGTCAACGTGTCCGCAGTGAAAAGATCCAGCGGCCATTTTATTCTGTGTAGAGTGTTCGAGGGACAGTCAGGATGGTTTTTGGCTTTTTCTTTATGTATCCTGATTCCTAATCCTCAAGGTCTGGGGTCATATTAGAGTTGTAACGATTAGTCAGTTAATCGATAGGTAACTACAAAGAAACATTCTTATTAAACTATTTTTCTACATTTCTCTTTGTGTCTGTGACTCTGGGACGCTGTGATGGACGTTTGTAACTATTTTCTGTAATTTTATGGACAGTTAATTAATTAACTGAGTAAATACTCTGTTACATGTCACCATAGGGAAAACACAGGTGTAAATAATGAAATGAATTATGACTCAGTCTAATTATTTATTGTCCATGCTGATACACTGTCAGTGTCACTGTCAGCATTACTGTTATTAGTGACACACCTGTGCTTCTTGCAGTCAGACAGGTCAATATGTCTGCTGTGAAAAAGGTTTAGAACAGAAGATATTCCTTTATTAGTCCCACAACGGGAAAATGTACGTTACTGCAGCAGTGGGTAACAAAAATAGAGCATTCAATACAATACAATATAAATAATAAACCAGTGGACAGCGATATAAACAGGAGGAGAAATATTAATATGTATTAGTTTAGGCTAGAGGAAGTATAAAACAATATGATATAAAAAAAGAAAAAAGTATTGAACAGGGTGAGGTGAGATCATTCAGGACAAACTACATCGTCCAAAACTGCCGTAAAATGAAATCCACATTTCTCAAACAGCTTCAGCATTATAATTCTCACGAAGGAGGGAGTTGTTGTTGGAGTAGACTGCTTTAGCTTCAGCTCCGTGGACGTAATAAACTGGCAACTTCTCGCACACGTCCAGGTGCTGATAGGAGACGAGCCGGAGCAGGGGATGGAGAACCTGATGGAGGTGGAGATTCCCGAAGACGTGGAGAAGAAACTGAAGGAGGCCGACGCCAAAGAGCAGGAGGAGCTGGAGAAAGAGGAGGAGGAGGAGGAGAAGAAGAGGAAGAGCAGTGAAGCGGAGGGGACGGACAAAAGAGAGAAGGCAGAGACTGGACTGATACGATAGAGCCTGTCCTCAGACCTGGAGTCTGTAACTATTCTGGCTAGACGTGGGTGTCCGTTCGTTTTCAGAAGGAGCCACAACACTGATATTTATCAGCTGTTCCACAGAGCAGCGGCATCACAGCTGGAGAACAGTCAAAAAGTCAAAGTAAGAGATGATGTCAAAGAAGACTTTTCTGGATTTCAGAACTGTTAAAGCCTCTCATTAGTTTCATTGTCTATTACTGAAATTCAAATCCTGTTTTATGTATGACAGCGATGAAGCACACAATGTTCGGTCAGGACTTTTCTCCCTCCTCTGTCCTCCTGTTATAAGGGGAGGAAAGTTATTTCATAGATGCGTCTGAGATGTCTCATCAACTTTAACTCGGCTAATTCACAGTCATTCACGTTCATTAAACTGATTTTATTATTTTTATTAAAACATTCTGAATCACAAATACATCATGAAATCAAATGCCGTCATGATTTCAATAAAACAATCAATCGAGCTTTATTTATTTGAGGGTGAAGTTCACTCCTTAACACCCAGTTTTCCCTTCGTTTCCACCTCAGATCGGCTTACTGTTGGAAGAGCGCTCTGTCTGACAGCATCATGTACTGCATATAGTGCCTCCTGTTGTTCCACCTCTCTGTTGCATAATTTCCCCAAAACTCTGCCGTACAGATCGAAACTCTTTGGAATCTTTGAGATCTCGACTGGAATTAACAATAAAGTTCTGTGAGTTTGAACAGCGTTTGGCTGCACAAGCACGACTGTTGTTGTGGATTGGTGTGGTTGTTTAGGAGATTAAAGGGAAGATCCACCTTAAAAACATGGAAACTTTGCTTAAAGAACAGCTGACATACCTCTCATCTGTGTTTGTTGATTATGTCTCAGTTTATTCTGGTGTCATTAGTTCGCATCACAAGGACAATCAGGAGAATCTTGTCCTTTGCCAGATGAAATGACAGCGTCACCACTGACTGTTTATTTAGGACACAATCCTCAGTGCTATGAAAAGCATCACTGTGCTGCTGAATTCTCTTATGTATGGAGTCTGTGGTGTCACTGGGGTCATTATAATCTGAAAATCACACACGTTTGAAAAATAAGCAGCTTTAATGGCGATCATGTGAGCAAATTGTTAATACATTTCATTTGTTTTCTGATTTATAATTCAGTTGGCACTTTGTAATCACTTCTGACTAAGATAACCTGTAACCTGCATTTTTAGGAGTCTTTACCCCTAAATCCATATTCTTTGCAGTAAACCCTTTAATTTGTTAACCCATTTAATTACGCTTCAATACCTAAATACTGATTAACAATCTTGTATTTGCACTTGAAACATTGCAGATCACTGGAGGAACTGACAGTCTTTATCAAAATGACAATGTGAATCTGCCCCTGCAGCCATCCTGACTTCCTCTTAATTCAAACACAATTTGCCCTCTTTTTTTCCTTATGACAAGATCCATTTATCATCTGACACTGAGAGCCTCTCACTGATTTCTGGTCAGATTTTCATCAAACGTCCGGAGATGAGGATAGTTGTTGCTCCTCTGAGGCAAATGACACTGGTTGACCAGAAGAGGGTATCAGAGTATCACAGTCTCTAATCAGTTCCCCACTCTGACGTTGATCTAAAGTCCGTGGTGGTTGATCTAAAGTCCGTGGTGGTTAATCCTTAGATTGAACATTAACAGACAAGAATAAGAATAAGAATGATTCAAAAATCACAAAATGGTTTCAAAGGTAAGTTAAAAAGTTGAATTATTTTAACTGAAATGCAAATCATGTTAGAATTTTGTGTTTTGTAGTGTTGACTTTTCGTGTTATCTGTGATATTCTGACATATTCAAATGATCTCTGGTGGAAATAGCTCCACGTAAACACCGTGCAGTGAGATAACTGCAGTGCACTTTAACCTCACCACAACTGAGACTTGCAAGATAAAACCAGGAAATAAAACACAGCTTATTCTTCTGTCTTTGTGAGGACCAGTTTTAGCTTAACTCTTTAAACTGAAGACAATTTTGAAAAGTATTGACTATTTTGTCGTACTATATGTTGTATTTTGGGGACTGTTCTTTAAAAAGGGAGGACAATTTGACAAGGATTTGCCATTTTTATCTGGTCACTGTATCTGATCACTTTCTAAGCACAAATAAAACACAACCCCCCCCCCCAGGTTACAGGTTAGCAGTCACACTCCCCCATTAACCACATATATTTGTTTATACATCATAATAATGAAAGATGGTGGGTAATACATGACATCTCTCTTTTGTCACATCATAGGAGTGATACAGACTATAATTAGATCAACTTAGCTTTAGCTTTTTAATACTTCATCCATGAAAGGGCCCCATATCTTCAAAAATGCCTCCTGTATGTTATTCAACTTCAAAAGTAATTGTTCATAAGTGGCTATTTTAGTCATCTGTACAAAGGTATGACATTGTTAGTTTTCCAGTGTCTAAACACTATTCTGCAACCCATGGAGAGGGCCAGTCTACTCCACAGTATCTGCTGAGCTCATAGCCCTTCCCACCCTCGCACTTTTTCCCAATATACAAAGTGCAGAATCTTGCACAAATTTTGTACCAAGTACTTTGACTTATACATTATTATATTCTCCCATAAGTTCCAGGTCAGTTGATAGTCGTAGAGCATGTGTGAGAGTGTGCCTTTAGTCCTGTGACATCTCCAGCATTAGTCTGAATCCTGTAGTTTTAGTCTGGCCAGCTATTTCACCCCCTAAGTCTTCCTCTCAAGCTCCCTTAAACCCTATAAAACCATAAAATTTAGAGGCCCTATTCCTGGCCAGCCGATTGTCCTGAGACATTTCCTGCACCAATGTCTGGTTTATTAAAGGTACAGTTAAGGTCAAAATTATTAGCCCCCTTCATGAAATCAAATAAAACCCTTATCTTTTCAATGACATGGGCCATAACCCAAAGTGTTCATAGTTTGTTTGCGTCCACAAGAGCAAAGACAAGATCTGCATAAATTCAAATTAACATTTTTACTGCTTTGCTGAATTGAAACAAGAAAAAAGCAAAAAATGCAAAGGCCAAAATTATAAGCCCTCAATTGACAATTAATAGTCAATAGTGTAGCCTCTCTGATCCAAAACTGACAACAACCCCTTATGGTAGTTTCTAACTAAGTTGGCACATGTCTCCTGAGGGATGTTAGCCCATTCTTCCATGGCAAATTATTCAAGATCATCCAAATTGCTTGGCCTCCGAGCATGGACCCTAACTTCTTGATGTTATTCTTCAAAATATCAACATAATCCTCTTTTTTCATGGTCCCATGCACCCGAACAAGGTTTCCTGTGCCTTAAGCAGCAAAACAGCCCCACAGCATTATGCTCCCACCACCATGCTTCACTGTGGGAACAGTATTTTTAGGGTTGAAGGCCTTGCCCTACCTTTGCCAAACAAGAGCAGTATCCATATGCCCAAATAGCTCAAGTTTGGTTTCATCAGACTAAAGGGCCGACTTCAAAAGCTCATCCCCATGTTTCAGATTTTCTCGGGCAAACTTCAGTCGGGCTTTGATGTGCTGCTATGAGAGCAATGGTGTTTTTCTTGGACGATGACCATGAAGTCCACCACGATGAAGAGCCCTCACAACAGTCTTACGTGAAACATCCGTCCAGAGGAAGCCAGTTCAGCAACAATCATCTTTGCAAAGATTTAGGGATTCTTGTTGACACCTGTGACTATTTTTCTCTCCAAAGTTTTGGAAATCTTGCGTTTTCGACCATGGCCAGGTTTATTTTTGACAGAATTTGTTTCTTTATGCTTTGCGATGATTCAACGCACAGCAGTACTAGACACCATTAAACGCTTGGAAATGGCAGTATGTCCTTCCCCCTTAAGATGAGCATCCACTATCTGCTGTCCTGAGGTCCAGACTAATTTCTTTGCTTTTTGGCATGTTGATATCACTTCTTACCAAGATTTTGGAGCAACTCTAGAGTAGTCCCTTTCGATCAAGTGGTCAGGTGACACTAACCCTGCTTCTTGGAGTCAGTTTTCACCATATTTTTCATAAAGAAATCTTGACTATTTATTTTACATTCCAAAGTGAACCAAAATGGGGCCATATCATTGATGAAGGATTTACTATATAAAATTTTATGAATATTGCAAACATTGAGCAGTATTTTAGGGAAATGTTCCTAGTGGGCTAATAATTTTGACCTTAATTGTAATCTCTTTTGCATAGACAAACTGGAGGTACTTCAAAAAATCATTTTGAGGGATTTTATACTTAGTCCTCATCTGTTGAAAGGAAATGAATTCATCGCCCTCCAAGACATCTTTAATAAACATAATCCCTGCTACAGCCCACCTCCTCCAAAACACAGTCTTCCTGTCCACCTTCAACAATTTATTATTCCAGAGCGATGAACTTAGAGTAAAAAAAGGATTTGATCCTAAAATGTGGTGTAATACTCTCAAACGTATTCTTTCAAACCTCAGTAGTGGATTACTAAATGGGATTTCTCCCCGGTTCCGTGTTTTAAAAACATGGATGGGAAAAGGTTCTGCAATCTCCAATTCAATTGATACCCATGGCTGGAGCTTGATCTTCTGAACAACATATTTTGGACAACTGATTAAGTGAGAAAGCATAGTGATACCTACTCTTGGTAATCCAAGGCCTCCATCCGCTTTGGAAACATAACATTTTTTCTATTAAATGGTGGTCTTAGCCTTCGTTTTGATCCCAATATTCAAAAATTTCCTGCTCTATAAAATTCCAAAATTTTAGTCGATTTAGTAGATTAAGTCTCCGATGTGTTATAAGCTCCCTCGAGCCAAACCCAAGACATAACACTGTCTCTACCGGGGCATGATCCAATCTGATCATACAATATTACCAATAAAGACACAAGTAGTCATACCTTCTAATTGTTGAGATAATAGAAAGTAATCTATCCATGAGTGGGTAGAATGAGGATTTGAGTAGTAAGTATACTCCCTTTCGTGACCAGTCGTAGTTCTCCTACCAGAACATCAATCACTAATATAGATTTTTGTGCTGCTCTTGTGCCAGGTTTCTCACCTGGTTGAAATCCTCCTATTAGAACATATGAATTACCAATTTGTTTTGCTGTGTTACACAATTCAAGGAAAATCCTGGCAAATCTGTATTAGGAGCATAGATATTAATAAGGGAGCATCTGGCCCCGAAAGGTCTACATCTATTGCCACCCATCTTATCTGAATATTGTTTGTTAAGATTAATGTTAATCTTATCTGTTATTTTGATAAAGTTAATAATTAATGTTAAGATTCTTATGAACTAGGATACTAACACCCCGTTACATTTAGTTGGTTTTAAGGTTGAGATCAAAAATAGATATAGATATAGGGGCCAGAGGATGAGTAACTGTATGACAGTGTGGGTCACACAAAACCTGTTGTGTGTGTCAGTAGATTAACATTTTTTAATCATCAGTTTGTGTAATGTTATTTGTGTAAATTCACTTTTACATTCAATGAGGACCTCCCAAGTATAGAAGTTGAACTGTGTGTGTGTATGTGTGCTGACCAGGTGTTTCTTTATCAGCGCATTTGTGAGTTTTTCCACCTTGAAACAAGGTCAGACATTTATCAACATTAGCTCTGCACTACTAAAGTGATTTGAACTTTGTAAAGTTTGATTATTGACCTCGGGAACTCATCCTTCCTTTTATCTAACCATCTGCCAAGTGAAAAGGAGAACAGACGCAAAAATAAAGCACTTCCCCAGTTAACCATTAATCATCCATTGTTACCAAACAGAGCTGTTTCGTCTCGTGTAAAGTTTTTGGGGTGTGATGTACTTGATATATATATCTGATGAACTCCCTCTATCCAGCCATCAATCAGGGGTGAGAATCAGAAATAGTTGCTTTGAGCCATTTCTTATCAAGAACTCCTCCAGTGCAATGCTCTCCAGAAAACATATTTTTACTTTTTTGTTGCACGGTTGCAGTTTAACTGTTGGCAGGAGAGCTGCTCCTGAACCAGAGTGCATGTCGAGACTGAACACACTGCTGCATTTTTGTTCATCGGAGGCTGAAGACAGGAAGGAGAAGAAAGGAGACTTGTGTTGAACGGAGGTCAGCTGTTGAGTAACTAGGCAGGTCCATGGGTCCCTGCCAGCCTATCACACGCAGAGGTTTCCTGTTTCACTTCCTTGTATATATCCTCAGAGCACACACATGTATTACATGTAAGACGTGTCCTTCACATCAACAGCTTTGTTGTCTGTACTGTCAGATTGATCTGACACACTTTCAGAACAAGTACTGTTGCTCTGTTCCTACACATGCATCTGACAGGTGGAGGGACTGCTCACTTTATAGTAATCTTTTACATGCAAAACACGTGTGAGATATGATGCAAATTGTACTTTATTTTATTATTTATCATTGACTGAATCCTTCACTGCTGACAGCACTACTGTCATGAGGAATGAAAGGCTGCACACTGTTTTAGTAGCTTTGTTTCACTGAAACAAGACTCCACTTCCCAAATGAGATTTTGTCTTTATGGGATTACCAAATTTGTGATTTGTTTCAGAATAGACTTTTTCATAGTAACTACAATGCATTGTGGTTTTCTATGTAATACCACAAATTCTTTGTCCTTGCTGCGTATCATGCACTGTAGATTTCTCTGGTACGATACAACAGTAGATCTCTTGTCTTCTTATCAATCTAACATGAATTTTACACTGAGTCTGTGAGTCACCCAGCTCTCTCAATCCAAGCTAATCACACACAGCCAGGGGAATGTGCGTTTGTGTGTATATGTACCCTGAAGGGATTGTCAGTCCTGTGAAACATTCACCACACTGCTGAGAGGATATCAACTCCCTCACTTTCTCTCTCCTTTAAGTGGGGAGGAATGAAATGTGTGTGTGTGTGTGTGTGTGTGTGTGTGTGTGTGTGTGTGTGTGTGTGTGTGCGCGCGCGCCGTAATAAAAGCTGTCAGGTCAGTGGAGCAGCATGAACCAGATCACACACAGACACTGATCAGTCTCATAGTCATTACATATGAGCACAAAGGAGGCTGTTTTATTAAAATGTGGGTAGAATACAATTCAGATCTGTGAGTTAGGACTGTGTGTTCATCTGTAATGTAGATGAATACTGAATGAATGGAAGCAGCATGGTACTGTGTATAAACTTAACAAATCAAACAGAAAACACCCTTATATGGATGGCATTTCACGAAACCAAGAACAATCTGAGTTATTAAGTAGGCCCATGGAGCAGGAGTCAGGGTGTGTTTCGCCCATCTTAGCATAAAGACCATGAGCTGGGCGAAACAGTTAGCCTGGCTCCGCTCAAAGCTCAAAGATAAACTTACCCACACCTACAAAGCTCACGAATAACACATATCTGCTTTCATCAGTACACACACAAAAATGTAAAACCAACAGTTAAAGGGAGTTAAGTGCTGGTGCTATTTCTTGACAAACATCAGTGTATACATCCGGCCAGTACTTCTCTGCAGCACCTCTTTTCTTTTTACCAGGCGAAATTATTGGTTGGGTCTATTTTTTTATAAATCAGGGTTGTGTCGTGACCTGATTATGTGTTAACGTTTAATATCATTTTGAAAAAAAATCCCAACACCCTCCAAACTCTATGTCTCTTACAACAGATCCTTTTCACTACAACAAAAGAAGTGGATGTGGCCACTGTGACTTCACCTAGACAGTCCTTTTGAACCCTTGAGTTTGGCATTTTGACATTTTTGGGGCCCAGAAGTGGTCGCATTTGAAGAGGGAGGAGAAGTTAGCAGCTAATGTTAGAAATAGCTAGGAAATTCTACCCTATTCTGTAATTCACATTAACTGTGATATTAATTGGGATATAAAATTAATTTCCTAGCGGGAAAAAGTCTTTAACAGATGATGTACTTAGTGGACAAACTGTGCAGCTGAATCCTTAGAGTGTCTGTTGGTACAACCAAAGGCTGAACAAGACATTTTTTGGGGACCAAAATGTTACAATTAACGTTCATTACTGAAAACACACTGTGAAAGGGTCTAAGTTGTAAGACAAAACCGTGAAAAACACCCCAAAACAAGTTCACAGTGTCAAGGATACACGTTGCTACTGATTTATTATGATTGACTGTTGAAGCAACTTATCAATCACAATGGAGCCCGCCCTTAAAGCACACCCTCTATTTTACTCTAAATGGGACCATAATTTGCTAAATGAACATCATGCTGTATTGAAGAAGATGTGAAACTGGTGATTGTGAACATGAACTCATATGGAAAGTGTAATTCTCTCACTTCAATACAATCTGACCTTTTTTTAATAGCCAGTAGAGGCAGCCGTTAGAAAGAATGAAAGTGTACTTGTACATTGGCTTCATTGTTCAGGCCCTGAGGCTGCATTCACATCTTTTATACGATTAATGGAAGGAGGCCAAAAATGGACAAACCTGTTGTGCTTATATCATCTACAGTTATAATTGGATGATTGCTCCTTGGGGAAGGAGTTTAAGTTATTGACTAAAATAAAATATCTCTTAAAAATCATCCCCCAGCACTTTTGCTATCTACGGATGTGACAATGAAAATAGTAACTGTTTTGGTAAAGTTGTATTAACATCCTCACAGCCCCACTCGGTCTATTGCAGACATGTAAACTTGCTCACATTAAATAATGTTTAACCTCTGAGGGAAAGGTTTCAGACTGAAGCTTCTCATCAAACATAGAAAACTAATGTCTATATGAAAACAGAGTTCAGAACTGGACCCTCACTGCTGGTTTTTCTTGGTGCTGAGCACAGCTGTCAATCAATTTGTTTTTCTGTCTTCTGATTGGCTGGCTTGTGTATTCAACAGCTCAAGTCTCCACCTCCGGAGTGGATGGCTGTACTTTTCCACTCCAAACTGAGATAGCTCAAATCCATCCACTCCTCCTACTCCTCCTCCTTCCATCACTTCATCTATTCACAACACACACACCCCCTCCTCAATCACACACACACACACGTATTGTATTTCTATATTTGTGTGGACCCTTACTGACGTGATGCATTCCCCAGCCCCTAACTCTAACCTTAACCATCATAACTAACCCAAACCTCAATCTATTATACACCTTAAACTTAACACCGTGTCTTAAGCATAACACAGTTCTTTGACTGTCAAAGCCAAAATGTCCCCATTTACCACAAATGTCCTCACTCTGTTGGTTAAAAATCTGTACAGGTCCTCAGTGTGTGGCAAGTACAAAACACTCACTCACTCACACACACACACAGACTGAGGTAGCAGAGATTTCTTGCAGGGTTTTTGGTTGTGCACAGAACCACAACAACTGAGGTTACGCCAACTGGTTAAGACTTCTGGTAATAAAACAAAGCCCATTATGCTCCGTTTGAATCTGGTTTCATAACAGATGTTGTCAAATGTGACAATAATTCTGTTTTTCCAGACACCTCTCTGCCTTGTAACCTGTGAGGAAACAGGCTTGTCTTTCCAGGCATCTAAGAAAAAAGAGGGCGACTTTCATCTCGTCACATGTGAATCAGCATTAATTCTCCCAATTAATTCTCAAAGGGTTCCTGACAGTATAAAAGGTCTTCATGAGTCCACTTGGTTATTAGTCCTGACCCAGGACCCAAGTGGGCTCACTTTTATGTCAGAGTCATCAAATTGGACTCTCTATCAGCTCCAATCACATGCTGATCACTCTGGAGATTTATTCATTTATTTTGGCATTTTGCCTTTATTGAACAACCGGTAGTAGAAGAAGAAGGGGAGGGTGGGTGCAGAGAGCCGAGGCCTTGACGTCATGTCTGAGCCTCTGTTCCACATGTAACTTAATGCAGTCTTTCATTCAGCAGTTGTTTTATCTGTCATTCTGAAAAAATGAAGTGTGTCTCTGACCTGTTATTATCTAACTTGTCTGAACTAACAGCGGCCCGTCAACTCTTTGGTCACCTTTCAACACACAGAGCAAAAACCCTGGGCTGGATACTGGTTAAAGGTAACAGTAACCAGTAACAACAGAAATACTGAAGTGAGCTGGGTTTGTCAGCTTAACATAAACAAATGACATTGTGGGTCATTTTGGAGCATTTTGGTTGGCTGCACTAGCTGTTAATCATTGGTTTCTGTCACAGAGAAATGTTTTCACCATACATTAAGTGCTCAATTTTGATCTGCTGGCTCAATAATTTACAGTTTATCAGAAACTAAGTAAAGTAAAAAGTGAAAATGTGTTTGTATATTAATTTTTCTGCTGTGGAAACAGACCTGGAACAATAAAGTCTACATCTAGTCCTGCATTCAAAATGTTAATTAAGTGAAATTAGAGAAGTATTATCAGCAAAATTTAGAACACTCAAAGAATCAAAAGTACTCATTATGCAGAATGGCATGATGAGAAGTATAAAGTAAAGTTAGTTGGACTTAAGTACAATAGTTTAGCATATATGTATACACATATAAAAGTCTTCCTCAAGCTTGGGTCTTCTGGCAGTTTGAGGGCTCTGCACAGCATCTCAGCTGTTCCAATGATTGTGCTCTTCTGGACAGAGACCTCAGATGTTGTACCTGGAATCTGCTGGAGCCACTCTCCCAGTTTGTCGGCCACAGCCCCCAGTGCTCCCATCACCGCTGGCACCACTGTTACCTTTAACTCCCCACATCTTATATTTTGGTATATTATCGAGCTTCTCATGTTCCTTCTTCCTGATATTGCTGTCACTCAGGATTGCTACATCTATCACCTTCTTATGTTGTTTGTCAATCAGCACGATGTCAGGTTGGTTAGCCATCACCTGCTTGTCAGTCTGGATGTGGAAGTCCCACAGGATCTCGGCTCGGTCATTCTCAGCCACTTTGGGAGGTGTCTTCCATTCTGGCCGTGGGGTTTCCAGCCCATACTGAGTGCAGATGTTCCTGTACACTATCCAGCCACTTGGTTATGGCGTTTTGTGTTTCAGAAGCATCTTTGTACAACCTGTATCTTGGGTCTTGTCTGGTGATCTGGTGTGGTAGACCTATTGATCTTGAATGCTTATCTGATTATCTAATAATCACCTAGTCAGTTACACAGTTGAGCATCTCCCCGTAACTCTGGAACAAGGTTTCTTTACTCACACATGATTCAGGATCAAAAAACACAGAAGAGATTCATTCACATTTGTTATATTAATCTCACAACATGGAGTGTCACAGATTTCAGTGAATAGTTAGTGGTATTGGTGTGTGTGGGTGTGTTGGGGATCTTTCTAACCGTCATATTATAAATGTGTCTGTACTTGTTCTTGGGCGGCTGCCCTTTCACCAACAATTCACTCTTCTCAATGTGTGCATGCATGTTTGTGATAGCGTCTTTGTGAAGAGCAATTCAGGCTGTATAAACCTTGAAAGTGAGGACATGTTTGAAAGTTAAGATATTTTTTAAAGTAAGGGCATTTTTGAGTCTAGATATTTTGTCTGTTTCCCACTTTGTCAGAGGACTGTTTAGGATTTGACTTTTGGTTTTAGCATTAAAGTCAGAATCAGGTTTAGTACTTTATAAAAGTCTCTATTAGGAAATGGAAAGGGCTTTTAGCAGTACGGACATGCAAGCATGTTTTTGTGTCAGCAGATTAGCATTAGTGTAGCTAGTAAAAGGCGTATTTGCAGGTTACTGATCTACTTTCTGTAATCTGCCACACACTACCTTACTGCCATAGTGTGTGTGTGAATGTGTGTGTGTGTGTGTGTGTGTGCACGTATGTTTGCCAGCTCACTCTCTCTTCCCGTTTGGCAGTATCAGCTGACCAATCTGAGGCAGCATTGCGCAACTCAGATTTTAAAGTAGAAGCTGCTGCTGACAGTTGACAGCAGCAGAAAAAGTAGAAACAGGAGCCACAGTCGATACACCAGAGCCAGTAGAGACAAAACAGCTGTGACTTGCCTCAGTGTGCCAGAGCAAAGCACATAAGTCTCTGATTGATAAGATTAGACACAGTGCAAGCACACTGTAGGTCAGTCAGACCTGCTGATGGTCACTGCTGGTCAGGCAGTGACTGGTCAGGCCACTCCTCAGGGGCCCAGGACTCAGGGGGCCCTGAAGGCTCCACGCTCACTTTTTGAAAATGTGTTGTTTGGGAAAAGTGCATCATTTCATTAACAAAATTAAATCTGCAGCAATACTTGAATGATTTAAGATTTAAAGGTAAGGCTCATACAATTCAAAATCTTACATTATTACTCATTACCTAAACATGTAATATAGACTTGGTTTAAATGAGGATAGACTGGTACCTGTGCTACAGAAATGCCCCTAAATTTAACATTAGTGGATGAAAATTTACTACATATACAGTACGTGCATATCAATGTCACGGTTCTGTAACTTTACGTTTTGGGAGATTGTATAATATTTTCTGTTATTCCATAAACATTAACAGACTGGGCCCAGATGCCCTTGATGATCTGACAAAGAGGCACGCACTGAGCTTCTTCTCCAGGACTGGATGAGTCTGAGTAACTTCATGTTCAAGAATGTCGTACAGGATGTGTGAAGGGGAAAAACAAACTTTCCTCAAGTGGAGCGTATATATTTCTTTTATAAATGCTTCAGTGAAAGGATGAGATGGAAGCACATGTGAGAAAAATGCTTTTTGCGTTAAAATATAATTATTCTGTCCGACAAGACATCTGTTTTACCATATAAGAAATGATTATGTCAAATAAATGCATAATTCAAGTAAGAGCAATGCTTTTAACACTGTCCACTAGCCTGCTACAGAGAAACAGCCAACTAGCCAGCTAAAGCTAAAGCTAAATGAACCCCCTTTGTCTTATGGCAAAGTACATTGTCAGGATTCTGTATGTGGAGAAAATAATCGAGCATTACAATGTACAGTTTACCAGTCAGCCTGAATACTTTAAACTCTTTTTTTTCTGTTTCTGTAGTCGCTGCTCTCTCATTTTGAAGGGCAGATTAATAAATCTTATAAATCAGAATTAAGAACATCTCTAACCTGCCTGCTGCTCACACTTTGTCCCGTTACCATTATTAGTTTATGACACACAAACACAAAGAGGCTTACACCTCCCTGCACGTCCTAAGTGGGTGTGACCAGCCCACTTGACTTTACGTAATCCACTTCAACTGCTCTGTGTGCAGGAACACAGAATCTGCCTCCCTCCTTCCTGCTTCAGTGCCTGTCTACAGTCTCTGAATAGAAACATTTTTAAAAGATGTATTAATGCTAATTACAGGACGATATTGGTTGAACCTTCCCAATGTGGTTACTTTAAGTGTTTAGCACCACGACAAGTGTATGAACACCTACATGGCCAGGCACCAAACTATTTACAGCATACAGAGACCAGCATATGGTTCACTACTACACATGAGCACAATTCAGTCTGCGTTCAAACAGCTGGTTCTTCTGCATCTACATCCTTTTTAAGTATGTGGGGGCCTATCTGACCAGATGGTGTGAGATAAAATGAATGTAGTAGAGTTTTTAAAAATATATCAAAACCTTTATTAAAGGAAACGGTATGAGTAGAGATATCAGGATGTTGGGTGGCTCAGACCACAGTGGAAATAAGTTATATTAAGATAAGTGTTTTTATTTCATGCTTCAGTCTTAGCTTTAACACCTTGTTTGTGTTACATGCTTTTTAAAGTATGTTTAATTGTTACCAGTAGCAACAGCGAGACTGGTATTGTTGTCACCTGGTGTGTCTGTGTGTGTACACGTCTGTCTGTGAGCAGTTTGCCAGGACAATAACGTCACAACCATGCAAGATGGAGTTGCCAAACTTTACAGGAGGGTAGTTGAGATCACAGTGAAGGACGGGTCCAGAGATGGGTGTAGTCTGAGCAAAGGCACCTGACGTAGAGGCGTAGGAAGCCCCCCCCCCTTCAGCCTTTACTTTAACAACTAGCAACAGCTCCTAACATGAATGAAAACTATTATTCAAGGAGGATGTTAGAATTCATGCCAGGATGGTTGGGCATGATGAATACATTTGGCACAGTTCACCAGATTCACTAAACACACTTCTCTCATGTGTTCCATTGCACAATACGTATTGATTTGGCTTTGGCTGGTGTGATCCCATCACAAGATGGTCTTCACTTGGTTTTCTTTCACTTACTTCTATTTCAATGTTTGGTGAATATCTGGATATGTCTGTTGTATATGAGTTGGTTTATGGCAGGCTAAAATACAATTAAAATGAATATTATCTATTGATACATAATGTATGTAACCTCCCAAAAATTATATGCATATTTCAGCATGTTTCATAATATTTCAATAATACAATATTTTTCTTGAATATGTTTCTCTTAACTGCTTGTCTTACATATCATTCATGTCATTTTGATGCATGTGAGCAACCCTAACCCTACCTTCACATGATAACATGTTAACTGTGCATTATTTGTTCTGTACTACCCTGATGACACAGTGACACACTGGCCCTGATAGCTCCGACCCTTTCTGTAAACTCACTCACACTCATTTAAATCCACATAGAAAAGCAATCAGCCCACATTACACCAATCAGATATTTATTTGTGTTTTTTCTTTTTATTCTTTTACAGTAAAGGGCTTTTTAGTTAATGACAGTCTGCATGAGCCAATCATCTGCAGCCTAATCCAGCCAGCTCAAAGCTGATTGGCTGTTTGGGCTCACTCCCACCACCCAGCCCATCTCCCTTTGTGTGCAACAATAACAACAAAAAGGCAGCACTTTTACAGCACCCAGATACACTGTACATGACCACACATGAACTGTAAAAAACATCAGTCTTAAAAATGTCATTTAATCTTGTATTTAGTTGAAGTTTTTATCTTAAACCTAGAAAAATACCAACAGGGTGAGATCATTTCACTTTTTCTAAGTGTGGTTCCAGTTGTTGTTTGCGCTGGTATCTTTAAAAAAGACATAGAGAGGCAGATCACTGTATGAATATTATATATAAAATGACAACTGACTAAAAATCAAGATGATTTCTGCTGGAACCTAATGCAATCATTTCACCCTGTGAGTAGATTTGAAAGATTTTAAGGCTAAATGACTTGATAAGATGAAAGTTTATTTTACTTTTCTGTGAGCATGAAGCAGAACAAACCTGACCCCGTTCAGTCTGAGGTTTGAGTGTCACACTGCTGAGAACAAAATGGCTCCCTGAAAGTTTCCCTTCAGGACGTCAGGATGTCACAGAACTCAACGAAGTCTCTCTGCATGAAATTCTGGCTCTGAATCAGGTCATCTTCAGAGGGGAAATACTGCATGCTGTCCTCCTGCAAACGCAGGCTGTCCTCCTGCAGACGCAGACTGTCCTCGTGCAGACGCAGACTGTCCTTGTGCAGTACCAGGATCTGCCCTGGTGGTGTCGTTGATCCTTGTGGGTTTGGACTGTCCAACAGGCCTCCTCTGGCGTTCTCCAGGACACCCAGGTATGAGTCCATGTCGGTGAGCTCCACGTCGCTGTCAGAGCTGCTGCCGCTGTCGCTCCCCACCGAGTCCGAGCGCATGTGCAGCATCTGATACTTCTCATGCATCAGAAACTGGTTGGTGTTCTTTGGGGCCCTCATCCCCCTTGCTCGGTTGCCCTTAACATTCACGGGCCGGAGGGACATCACCGACCTCTGGGGGTGTCGGGGATGATGGTGATGAGGATGATGACGCTGAGGGTGTTGGTGGTGGTGATTGCGCCCTCTCGACCACCCTCCCCCTCCTGTCCTCCGCCCCTGCAGGCGCCCCCTGCAGCTCTTGAACCAGCCAGGCTTTCTGCGGTTGGAAGGGTCCCTCAGCGGAGCCTCTTTTCCATCCTGCTGCTGCTGGCAGCTCCTCCTGCACATCATCTGTGAGAGCATTTTCTTGTCTTTCTTGCAGTCGCCCCCTTCCTCCCTGCTGCTCTCCTTCACATCCTCCTCCCCGTTCGTTGGCCCACACAACAACAAAGAGAGGCTGGTGTCTGTTTTTCTGGCTCAGATCACAAATGACCTCCTCTCACTCAGAGTCTACCTTTTCACTATTCTATCGCTTTTTTTCTTGACCTCTGGCTTTGGCTGATGCATCGCCTCCTCTTCCTCCCCTTGCAGCAGCAGCTTGCCTGCTCGGCTGGCTCCCTGTCACGCCCTCCTCTGCCTCTCTAATTTGTCTTCTTCACTTCTCTAAATGTCAAAGCAGCTCTTTGCAGCTCTGATTAGTGAAGTGAAATGAGCTGCTGAGGGGTTTTAAGCTTCTTCTGATTTAAAGCTGTATTTTTTGCAGTTTCAGGCCAGCTACAGCAGTGCACTTGGCTCTGACTAGCACTGACTGTGGTTCTGCCTTCCCCTCAGAGCCTGGATAAAGAGGTGGAAGGATCCATTCACAGGTTTAACACAGGGAGGGGGGTCAGGCTTAGTTGGTTTGTCCTTTGCCTAATAATAACATCACAATATGACCAGTTTCCTTTGTTCTCCACAGGAGTACAAGATATATGCACATAAACACACATGTCGGCCTTTATGTGCCTCTGGTTATGGATCTGTGGTTGTGATAAGCAGAAAGCTGCTCCCTGCAGCAGGATGGTTCACCCCGCTTCAGTTATAGCAGCTGAAATCTGATCCACAGCTGCTGCTGCTGCTACTGCCCACCCCCTCTGACAACAGACACAGTGTACAGCAACAACAAGCAGCAGCACTGGGGCAGGAGGACTGTAGAGTCTACTGTAGCAGTGACAGTTGGTTATTGTGTCATACAAAAGTGCCCAGCCCACACATATCTATCTATCTATCTATCTATCTATATTAAAGGATATATAGAAATGAATCTTATCTTATCTGATCTTATCTTACACATCAAAAATACTGTTGATGTGGGAAAAAAAGTTTTTTTATATAAAACATTACTGTGGATGCTAATGTCAGTCAGTCGGTTCAGCACTTTGGTCCAGATTGACATAAACAAATATTGGATGGATTAACATGAACTTGTGTACAGACATTCAGGATGATTCATGGTCTTACTGACTTTGGTGATGATTTGTTATCTAGTGACATGATGAGGTTGACATTTGTGATGTCAGTGAAATGTCGATTGGATGAATTACCATGAAATTTGGTTCAACATTAAGGTCAGCATGAACAGCAATAACTTTGTGATCCCTTGACTCTGCATCTAGCACCTTTGTCACATCACAATTTTCAGTTGAGCCATTGCTTTGTAAACAAATACAAGCAAAACAAATGACATCCCCATCAGCCATAGCAGTAATTTCTGTTAAATTACATGCTAACATGCTAAACTAAGATGATGAACATGGCAAACATTAACATTAGCATGCTGATGTTCAGCTGAAACTCCGGCTGTGTCTGAGTGAAGCCTCACAGATGCAAAAAAAGTACCATCCTTAAATCAATAGATAATGAGACATAAAAGATTTACTTCATCTTCAACACAACCTAATTCATAAAACAAAGCATTTCCTCCTCAGGGACTCCATTAAAAAAGCACTGCTTCCTGCCACTACTGTCAGCACAACAATCCTCGCTGTTACAATTCTGTTCAGGTCAAATATATTTAGATCAATTCAGTTCAACAAAACACAGACCACAGCAAGACATAACACATACCTTTACGTTTGCAGCTACACTAGTGACCCCATGTGGCTGTTTTTAATGTAACCCACCCAGCAAAATTGTTGGATGGATTGCAGGACACTGATTTGCTACACTTTGATCCCTACAACAGCGATGCATAAAATATTTGTCCCAAGAGTTGATAGATTCACTGATGTGCGCCATCCAGCTGTAAAGAGTCCAGGAGAGAGTTTAGAAAGATGTTTGTATTTGGCATGAAAACTGATTTTGATTGATTGATTTTGATTTTGATTCCTGAATAATCTGCAGAACAAACACAGAATGTAGAGGGCAATCACATCCGACAACACTGAGCTACTGTTAACCTCGCTGATGACACATTCAGTAAACCATGCACTGACTGTTTGGTCTATTTTTATATTGGGAGCCATCACCATTTAATATTTGTTTCCTTGGCAAGTCAGAGATTACGAGGCTCACAGCAGCCCAAAACTATCTCTTTTTATGTTCTTTATTGGTCAAATATTCAGGGACATACTGTACAATAAACAAGTTAAAAACAGCCCCAGTTAAACAATAATTGTAGAGAAATAGCAGCTGTAAATACATGAATAACTGCAATAAATCTCTAATTGCATAAAGACGGTGTGGCTATTACTTAATTCATCTTCACAGACAGCTAAAAGTAAGATGTTCAAATCTAAATAAAAAGTTTAATAAAGTGCTATAAACATCAGGTAGCCTTCTCTGTCTGACATTTACAGCAGACAAATCGGAAAGAAAGCTAAATCCATCATACCATCACCTCATACCAAGTACAGGTTTATAAAAACTAGCTGCATTAGGCACAAGTTTTCATTTCTCCCATGTGCAAGAAGTGTTCCTAATTCTAGAGCATTGTAAACCACCTCCTTGTTGCACACACAGCTTAGCATCTCTCTTACCTTTGTTAAACTGCATAAACAGTACAACGATTTTTTTAATATCTTCAGTTGTCTGAGTGTTTTTTTTTTTTTAACTGTGTTTATGTGTCATGTTTTAGGTTTGTGATTTAATGCTTTGCTTCAAAAAGAAATTCCTCTTGTGGGACAATGAGGATCTGAACTGAACTTAAAGTAATACATGCTGTGTGCACAGGTATGAGATAAAATGACAAACAACGTCCAAAATATGTGTTTATGTCTCAAGTGACTAAGTGACTTATCAGAAAAGATAAGTCACTTAGGCTGCACCTGGTGTCCTCAAATAAAATAAACCAACACTTATGAACTATTTTATATTGACAACTCCTGCATGCTGATTTTCATGTCTCTAAATTGTGCATTTCATCAAATCTTCATATAGAAAATGCACACCTTGTGTCACAGAGGCATGGATGTGCCTCTGACACTCCTAGTTACTCTAATGGATTTGTTGGCTACTTGTATTGCTTCGGGGCCTGGTCTCTGTCTGAAACATTGTGTGGTCATAAAGTCATTACAGCATACCACATTCATGTATTCAGTCTATGATCTCATACTGAACCAATGTCCACCACTGTCAACGCTCTTTCTAAGGTCGTAAAAAGAGGACACGTTTTACTCTTTATTTCGGTTTTATTTGGTTTTCATTGTACGAGTGGTCTATTTATTAGTCTGTCTGCTCACATGTTACATGTTGTGTTCGTATGTTTGATAAACATTTCACATGTAACAGAATTTCATGATGTGAAAACACGGCGTTAACAGGCTGTCACGGAATAAAACTGTAAATAAAGTTTGAGCGTTTTAAATCAGTCAGCTGCTCCGTTCGGCATCACAACAAACATGGCGTCAGGAGGCGGCTAACGGAGGAGGCGCGCTGGAAATCCTCTAAAGCCGTTTCAATTAAGAGTTTTTTACCCAATAACAGATCATATTCGCTCGTCCCGATCTCAAGATGGAGTCCGCTCCCTTTCCAGAGGAGGTTTCGGAGAGGAAAGTGTGTGTTGTCGGGTCGGAGCTGGTGGAAAACTACACTGTAAGCTAGCTATGTCCGATTTCTTCTAGCCTAGCGGAAATTAGCTTAAGTTAGCTGATAGCTACACTTGCATCAGGTCTGTCAAAGCGACAGTGAGTTAATGTTACTCTGTCAGTGAATACACAGAGTGTTCTGTTATTATACTTTATACTACACTATTTTTTTTATCTGTCGCCATGTCTTTGTCCTCCTAAGGGTTGGGTTTGAAAGGACAAGATAACTGCTAAGCTAACTGCTAATTGCTAACTGAGCTGTCAGACAGCCACAGAGTTTGTTCATCGTTTTCCTCCAAAGGTTACGGACCTGACAGCCCGCTGCAGCTTTCTCTTTCTCTTTCAGGGAAGATACTTTATGTCCACTGTACTGTTTGGTTTGGCTGAAAGTAACTACCGACAGGGCTAATTCGAATAGCAAGATTGCCCACCAGTTTCACAGCTCCTCCAGTTTTCTTTTATTTTCTGATGTTCTGCTTTATTTTCCGTGAATAAACATTAGGCCAGGATGACAATGTTGGGAATGATCATTTCCAGGACAAGAACTTTGCACATAGCTGTTCGAGATAATGTTTATTCTTTAGCACATAGTCCGCTTACTGGAGCTTGGGCATTACGGGCAGCAGTTATAGAGACGGTTCAAGTGTTGTCACATGAGATAACTTTGGAGCTTGGTTGTATAAAGGGGGATGGTGGCAACTTTAATGACTGTTAAAAATGGTCTTTGATGTGTCTACATATAATTATTAGAGCACCCGTGCAGCCCAGGATCCACTCTGATCCCAGCAATTTTTCATTCAGAGAAGTTGTAACCTCTGATTGTCCTGCTGCGCTGTTTCAGGTTTATATCATCGACGTGACTGATGGAGAGCACAGATGGACTGTGAAGCACCGCTACAGTGACTTCCACGACCTCCACGAGAAGGTAAGAGACCAGAGCAGGTCAGCTGGTGGCAGAGGCCCCCATCATTAATGAATGTGCTGTGAGAGGCCCAGTCACTTTCACTCAAAAAATAGATTGTCTGTCTAGGTAAACTAACAGCTGGACAATGTTTTATTCCATAAATCCGTTTAGACAGTCAATAACTATCTTGTCTGTCTTGCAATTGCAAAAAATTTGAAGTGGGCAAAAATTAAGAATTCTAATTTCTCATTTATTGGTGGATAATATACTGAGCACAGGTAGATTATTCATCCCCACTCACTAATAACCATAATGCATTATGTCAGTGATGCACCATATTTATTCTTTGAGCGCATTTATGCACAACTTTGACCAAAAGTCATAAACAATATGCTGAAAAATGCCTAAGCATAAAGATGAGAGTCTGGCCCTTTCAAAACTACAGGAGTCTTTCAAACCAGCAATAGAACAGAAAGCAGGAGCATCATTGGATTAACACTTGTCATGGACAGAAATGGAGAGAGAACAATCCAGACAAGGTCTGCAGCAAATGATAACTGTTAGTTTAGATGAGTCTGTCAATTCATTTTGTTGGTTAATTAATTAAGTTTAAATCTCCATCACAGTTTTCTAGAGTCCAAGGTGACGTCTTCAAATGTCTTGTTTTGTCTCGCCAATAGTCTAAATCTTAAAGATATTCATTCTACAATTATAGAAAACAGAGAAAAGCAGCAAATGCTGACACTGGAGAAGCTGCAGCCAAAGAATGTTTGGCATTTTCACTTAATAAATGAACATTTTAATGAATGTGTTTCGCCTTCAGCTGACCGTAGAGAAGAAGGTGGACCGGAGGCTGCTTCCTCCAAAGAAGATGTTGGGGAAGAACTCAAAGAGTCTGGTGGAGCGTCGGCAGAAGGAGCTGGAGCTCTACCTGCAGACGCTGCTGATGCAGTTCCCTCAGGCCACGCCCACTCCGCTCGCCTGCTTCCTGCACTTTCACCTCTACGTGAGTACACCTGAGGCTCCTCTCCCTGCAGGTACTTCAGCCATAATAGCAGGAAAATATAGCCCTCCTTCAACCCTCTGGTTTCAGGCTTCCACCTGATTGTGGAATCTGGCTGCAGGGTTTTGCTCCCATTCAGCCGCAAGAGCCTTAGTGAGGTCCAACACTGATGTTTGGTGATGAGGTCTGTCGTTCCAGCTCATCCCAGAGATAGGGTTGAGGTCAGGGCTCTGTACAGGACAGTCATGTACGTCTACACCAAACTGGGGAAACCATTTCTTTATGGATGTGGTTTTGTGCACAGGGGCTCAAAGGAAAGGACCGCAGTTTGAGGAAGTACAATAAGAAAATACTGCTAGATCTCCAGTGAGTTTTTAATGTTCTTCCAAAAGCTGGAGGATTTGTTGCATTTCTCCGTTTTATATAATTCTGAACTTTATGTCTATGGGTTTTGGACTGTTGATGAGGGAAAAAGAGGAAGGTGACATTTTAAAGATGAAAGAACTGTGTTGATTAATCTAGAATATAATTGACAGATTAACTCAGCATTTGTATGTAATAAATGTCTGGTCCCTTTTGATAAATTCTGTGACCCAACATTTAGAACATGAAAAACAGGTCACTGTTTTTCATTTCACCTGCTTCAGTTGCTCTCAACTCAGGTTTTTGGGTTCTGGCCCTCAACATGGCAGTCGTGTCAAAAGTTTGTATGTTAAAGGATGAAATGTAATGAGAGAACATTTTGACATGACGTTTTTCTGTTCAGTAAATGATGAAATCATTTTCCAGGCTCCCAAGCGCTGCTCCAGGGCGTTGTTAGCAGCAGCTCAAAGCTTTGTGATGTTGGTTGACGAGGATCATATGATGATGCCAATACAACAAAAGACCAGTGTTGTCAGAGACCTCAGGGCCCTGCAGAGAAAAGAGCCGATAGAAAAACCTCCTCATGTGACAGGAGGTGATCAACACAAGACTGTCATAGATGAGTTTAGATGACTGCAGAAAATAAGTTTATTATTATTTATTATTCAGCTACAATAATGATGCATTAGAACGTAACTACAATTTAACATTGCCACGATGGAAATGGTTGAAAACATGATGTTTACTGTCTGAGGTGAGGTGCAGGCCTCTGCAGGTGTTACTCTGTTCCTCAGATGTCGTTTAACTACTCCAGGCTGGATAATGATCCGGTTCATTCTCAACCTGCCAACACAGTTAATCTTGAATGAAAGGCAACAGCGAACATCAGTAGAGAGCTTAGCAGTGAAGATTATTTAAGTCTACAAGCTTAGCTGTTATTTTGAAGTTTTTAACAAACTCTTTTATCCTTTCAGGAGATCAACGGCATCACAGCAGCACTGGCCGAGGAGCTGTTCCATAAAGGTCAGCTTCCTTTCTGAGCTTTGACCTCTTCTCTCTTATCTACAGTTTCTACAACCGTGTTAACAAGTAATGAGACTCATTCAGTTGAGTGGTGGTGTGTTTTCATACCATGTAGCTGCGGAGGCCTCCTCCCTGTAGTTGCTACCATACGTTTAAGAGATAAGACTGGTCTCACACTCTGAATCTACTGTACTTTTGTAATCAGGGACCGTACACATTAATTAACATCATAGGGATGTAAATGTGGCAGATGAAGTCAAATGGTGAGTACAAATCATTGAAAGAGTTGACTCTTTGATTGCACAACAGTATGATGTAAAAACTGTCTATTGGTTTCTTAGACTCTGTAGTTTTTCTTTTTATGTTTTTGCTTAGAAGCCCAAAATATGTAAATCTCAGTTTTAATAGCACATATTTAACAGTCAGCAGCTGAATTGTGTAACTCTCAACAGCTGCATCAATCCATTTTCCTCAAAGGAACTTTGAAAGGAATGTATGAAAGTTTATTTTCTCCTTGGTTGCCTGCATTTCATGTTTCTACAGCCAAATATAACTTGACATATGAGAAACACTGCTGAATGTTTCAGGTAGTGTCAACATCTGGTTTTGTTAATGTTGCCCGTAGAAACAACAGCTGTAAATTGTTCAGATGAAATCTTGTACAGTGAGGAGAATCAGATTGCTGTGTGTGTTTGTTTGTTTTTTGTAGGTGAGCAGTTGCTGCAGGCTGGCGAAGTATTTTCTCTCCGTCCTCTGCAGCTTTACTCCGTCTCCCAGCAGCTACGTCTGGCCAAGCCGACCTGCTGTAACGGAGATGCCAAGACCGACCTCGGACACATCCTCGACTTCACCTGCAGGCTGCGATACCTCAAGGTCACACACCTCTTCATTTAACTCAAATCCCCATCCTACAGTTCAGTGTTGTGTCCTGACGTCCTTCCAGGAGCAGAGGTTGTGAATGTTCTCACTGGGTTTGTCTCTGTTGGTCAGATGTCTGGTACCAGAGGTCCAGTAGGAACCAGTAACATCCAGGAGAGCAACCTCCCCTTCGACCTGTCTGTTTTCAAATCACTGCTGCAGATAGAGGTGACTGTCTGTCTTTGTACCTGTTTGTCTCTCTTGTCTGTAAAGATATAGAAAACTACATTTTGATTGGTTGAAATGTATTCGATTTTTTTATATAACCACATAGCTCTGACACAGCAGCCTCATCATCATCATCATCATCATGAATAATGGCTAGAATGTAATCCTTCAGGGTATTTGAGCTTGACCAAAGCGCGTCTTGCCGTTTTTGTTGATGGAGTCTGTTAAAAAATGTCTGGTAAAACAAAAATGATCTCTGGAGGGATCCTTTCTGTAATGTCAGGGTGTTGAATATTAATTCCAGCCTGTCGTTAACAAAAACAACCACTTTCAGTGGGCGTACTTTGATCTGGTGCAACTGCCCCGAAGGATTACATTGCAGCCATAGCAGCTTGTTGTCAGACTGTTCTTGTCTGCTGGCTGAGGCGATCTACTGGACCAATTCCAAAATCTTTTGTACATACCAGTCATTTCAAACCCCCAAAAATTTAAAAATGGAGCCTAAGCAGAAAAATACCAAAGATATTTGTTTGCCTCAGATAGCCCCTCAGTATACATTATTTTTTAAATAATGGCTTGCTGTGCATTATCAGTAATTATTTGTCCTCTTTGAGCTGCAGTCAGTGGCTATACCCACTGTTAGGCCTGTAGTAAAATGGCAGAAATTCAAAACAATCAATGTTTTTCCTCTTGGTGCTCAGTTAATTATGTAATGTCATTTTCTCCTGTGTATCTTTGAATAACAGGGTTTACGGGAACATACTGAGATTTTATTTGGATTTTTCAGATATTTGCTTGTGGATTTGTGGAATGTGGATAATGACTTCTGTCTCTCTCTCTCTCTGTCATTAGATCAGTGAGTGCAGCTCTCAGCAGATCCGAGGTCTGTCGTTTCTGAGGTCGAGTCTGGCCACTCTGAGTATCCACCACTCCACAGATACCATGATGGTACAGTTTAGATTAAATGCCACTCTCTAGTGCCCGTGTTTGTGCAGTGTCTTGCATGTTGTGTTGTGATGCATGTAATGTGTTATTTCTGGCTCTCTCCAGTCGGTCCTGGTCCCAGAGGCGAGCGAGTTCTCACAGTGGGAGGCTGAGGGGGTGGAGTCTGGCTGTCCCGTCACCGCTGTCATCCCTGTGTGGAAAAACCTGACCACGCTGGACATGAGTCACAACAGCATCAGCACTATTGACAGCTCAGTGGTGAGACACACCCAGCCAACCTAAAGGCAGTGTAAAGTTCGATGACTGTGTTCAAAGTCAGTGCCAGTGATGTATCTTATTATTTCACCACAGTGAAATTGAGGCAAGACATATGGCGCTTTTCCATTACACAGTTTTAGCTCTACTCGACTCGACTTGACTCGGTTTGAGTCGTTTTCCATTACTGTTGCGTACCACCTCAAAGTGGGTGGGGTCGTCATAGCAAGGTGGCCTGAAACTCCGGTGGCGCAATTTGTATGCAGCACAAACAAACACAACTAAGGACATTACCTCATTCACAGAAATAATGAAAACGCACGGCCGCTGTTTCCAGGGTTTTAAAAACGGCGGGTTTGATTCTTGTGAACAAGTCGCTCTCATGACTCATCCAGTAATGTCACTCACTGACCAATCAGTAGCCTGCAGTATGTTGACGTCACATTTTCGGCTTGACTCAGCTCGCTTTGAACCCCGGCCGAGTAGGTACTAAAAAAGTACCTGGTACCAGGTACTATCAACTAGTGGAAAACCAAAAAAGTCTAGTCGAGTCGAGTCAAGCCGAGTAGGTACTAGTGGAAAAGCGCCAGTACTGACTGACCCTTGTCTGTCTCTCTGTCTGTCCGTTTAACACAATGTCTCAGATATAATTTATTGTTTTTTATTTTCACGTTTTATGTAACAACTTAACAAATACAAGAAGTCCTGCTCCAACTCACCGCTATTGTAGACAAACAACAAAATATAAATAAAATACCAAGACAAGGCAAAGGGTTGAAAGTCTGATTTTCACCTCATCATTAGATTTTGATAAATTCATGGAACAATGTGCATCATTTCTCTGTTCTGCATGCTATTAAATCTTAAAAAGCTGTTTAATGTTAAGATCATCATATTTGGAGATCTTAAATTTACTGTAGTTAGTTAATAACTTAGTTATTGGAAAAGAAAATGATAAACCAACTCAGCTAAAATACCAAAGCAGTAACAGTCTGTATAAAATAAGGAGGTCCGGTCCCTGGTATCACCCTCTGTCTTTACACAGGGCTAAGAGAGGGCTAAGTTTAGGTTTTACACATGAGTTTCTGTGAGCTGACACAGAGCTTTTCTGTGTTGCAGAAACTGATTCCTAAGGTGGAGTTTCTGGATCTGAGCTACAACCAGCTGTCCACAGTGGAAAACCTGCAGGTATGTGACAGCTTGATGAAGAATACATCAGCTGTCAGGACAGTCTGTGCCTGGAAAATATGGCTGGAACAATAAAATGTTCTGCGTTTCTACTTGATACATGACTTAAATGATTTATCAGCTCTTACTTATCAATGAATCTACTCAGTGTTTTGGCACTTGTCATTTTTGAAGTTACTTTTTTCTCTTTAATTAGTAACAGTTAGTTACAAGTGTAAGGTATCAAGATCAAATAAAATGCTACACACAGTGCTATCTCATTATTTTCTGTGTAGCATTTGACACAGACAGAAAATATAAAATGCTCTAATGATTGCATTCTTATGTATACCCAGAGGACATTTCCTGAGAAACACTACATCTCTTTACATGTTGACAGTAACACTCAACATTGTGTAGTATAGTTGCTGTTATTCAAATTAGACAGCTGCGATTAATACTGCATTCACTTTGGATGGGATTTCCTGTTGGCTACACTTACAACTTGTTCAGTTCACTTGTAGTGTCTGTACAAATGGTACAACTAAACAGATCAGTGAGTTTAATGTAAAACTAAGTATTTGCATAGTAGCAGTTAGTGTTGACTTTACACTCAGACTAAGGATCAAACCATTGCTTGGTTGCTGCTACAGGCAGCTGAACTCGACAGGTGCAGTTAGACACACCGACAGATTGTCACTTGTCTGTGGTTGCAGCACCTGTACAATCTGGTCCATGTGGACCTGTCCTACAACAGCCTGCAGGACCTGGAAGCCGCTCACACCCGTCTGGGCAACATCAAAACCCTGAGTCTGGCCGGCAACCAGCTGGACCGACTGACGGGCCTCTCCAAGCTCTACTCTCTGGTCAACCTGGACCTCAGCCACAACCACTTGACCCAGGTAATCACACCGTGGACGTCCTGATGGTGGCCTTTTATACTTTATGGTGAGAGTGCAAACGATACATTTCCTGCAATGTTTTTGTATTAAAAAGATGGAAAACGTGGAAATGATCACTTCCATAATGTACTAAAACAAGCACATTTATAAAAAACAACTTGTCTGGGAAAACGTTCAGCCACAGCTATTGTGAACAGTCAGTGGAGGTTAATTTGGGTTGTTGGTGACTTGTGCGTTTATGCTTCCAGTTGGAGGAGATCAGGAACATCGGCTCGCTGCCCTGTCTGGAGAAACTCAACCTGTCTGGGAATCCCATGTGCATCATCCCAGACTACAGAACCAAAGTCCTGGCCCAGTTTGGAGACCGCGCAGCAGAGGTACACCACCAATACCACCATACTGTTTATGTTACTACTGTACTGCCACTATTACTACTTACTACTGCACAGGTAAACAACGAACACAGCCCTGTAGCTTCTTTCCCTGGGCTGTCACAACAAGTACAACTACTGCTACTGCTGTAGTTACTGCTCATACTACTACCAGTAAAACGTCAGCTATTGCTATTAATATTATTATATTAATATTATTATATTATTTGAATGATGTTTTGAAACACTGTCTGTGTGTCTGTGGGGACATGTTTTTTCTATCCTTTGTGCGTCATCAGGTTTGTCTGGACGGTAAAGTGACAACAGAGAAGGAGTTGGACACAGTGGAAGTGTTGAAAGCCATTCAGAAAGCCAAAGAAGTCAAAGACAGGATGAGCAGCAGTGACAAGAAGGTACTCTCTGTCAGACCTGCTGAGTCTAGCTCACATGCTAAAATTATGCTGAGTTATGGTTAAGTTATATTGTCATACAGTAGACACATTATCATGTAGGTAAGAGTTTAAGTTATACATTTTAAATACTAACACTTCTTAGGACTGTTAGAGTGCTGAGTTTAAAGCTGAAGTTTTCTTTTACGTACATATTTTAAGATAATTTTACCAGACGGCACTGAATATTCTATTTTTACAATATCAGTATCACAGGAAAGGAACGGTTGTACGCAGTCTTGAGTTGAATGTTTC
This sequence comes from Pempheris klunzingeri, assembly GCF_042242105.1. Taxonomy (NCBI): domain Eukaryota; kingdom Metazoa; phylum Chordata; class Actinopteri; order Acropomatiformes; family Pempheridae; genus Pempheris; species Pempheris klunzingeri. The sequence goes on from NC_092013.1 coordinate 22,002,698, forward strand.
ACCTTTGCACTGAATGATCACAACTTCTAGGTTAATTAACCCTGAAACCTGCTGTAGTGGTTTTATGATTCTAACCTCCTTATAGACCAGTCAGAGACCACCACAAGACAAAATCCACCAATCAGTTCTGGCTAACAGTGACCCTGATATCAAGTTAATTACTAACAGATCTCTGAAGCCTGAAGATTGATCAGCTGTTATAAAATACACACCGTCAGTCACCACAGCAGCCTGTTTTGTTTACCACATGAGTGTAACGAGCTGCCGTCGTGTCTGTTGGCATCACAACCTGCAGATCAGCACCTACAACTAGGACACCATTAACTAGACAAGTTGAACTTCTTAGATTGGAGATGTACACATCAGCAGCAGAGTACGCAAGTAATGTAAATATATTCAGAGACATTTGGGCAAACTTGAAACAAAATGCACCAATGTAAACTGATCTGTGAAGTTTGTGAGCTAAATCTGTGTATTTTCTGTAAATTGGCAGAACATATTCTGTGGACCTTTACAGTCTACAGCTACACTTATTTTTTTCACTTTTTAAAATGAGAACACCTGAAAATGATTGTTGTTTCCAGAATAACAACAAACAGCCATCAGCAAAGAGAACCATTCAAATGAGTGACAAACCTCTACAGGATGATGATGTCCTCATTCTTAGTCCCACCTGCAAAGCTCAGTTGTTTTTCCAGCTGGGGAAACTGCTGTCAATTTGAATCACTGAACAAATCAGAGATGTGGGTACCAAATCATTTTTTTGCTTCAGCCAATCATTATTTTCTATTTCAGCTTTTATTTATTATTGATGAAAGGCATCTGTACACACCAGTGATTTTTTTTCATATTTTGAAGCCTGAGTATTCTTGCTTTTATAACAAAAATGGCTTCGCAGAGGATCATTCCTGAGTGTATTAGACTTTGATCTGAAAAGTTGTTGTACATATAGTGTACATCTTTCAAGCTGAATCTGTGAAGTGCCTTGATGCTGAAAGGCAGACACCCACACAGGAAGTGATCTTTGGCACTCTGGGTAGTGTAAAAATATCTCCTGAACACTAACCTAAAATGTTGTCAAAGGTTCTCAAAAGATTGAAATATTGATTGCTGCTTGTGTCTGTTCTGCACTTTCACAGATTTAAGCTCTCAGTACACAGATTTAGCTCTTCAACATCACCGTTTGTTTTGACACTTTCACACCACCTCATATATGTACAATAATTATAAAACTAAAGTGCAACTGGACTACTGCCACTGGATTTTTGGTTATTTTGGTTACATGTTGCCACATAAAAAGAGCAGACGTGTCTCAGTAGAAATGACAAAAAAATCAGCCTTAAAAACTCTGTTGCTCTGCTGCTGACGGAGCTGCTGATTGCAGGTTTGAGGATGTGATCTGGTTGGTGACTGCTGCTCTCTGAAGGCTCCCTCCTCTCTGTCCTCTCGTCAGATCAGTGAGGAGACCAGGCTGTCTGCTGCTGTACCTCCTTACCTCTCCTCCTCTTGCCCTTCCTCCTCTTCCTGCTGCTCCTCTGCTGTTGCTCCTCCTGCTGTCTCCTCCTCCTCTTCCTCCTCTTCCTCCTCCTCCTCCTCTTCCTGTCCGGCCCAGCAGGCTGCCTGCCCCAGCCAAGGTAATCATGTATGTATCAGGCTGTGCAGGGCTGAGGGAGGGGGTGGCGGGGGTTTGTTACTTCTGCTGTAAGGCAGCGGCCAGACAGACACGTACGTTCAAGTAAAATGTCAGAAAATAGTGGAACAAACGAGAGAGCCGACATGACCTTGTTTTGTATGACCAACAGTCCAAATGCTCAGTTTCTTATCATATTATTTTGACTTGATGAATTCAATTCAAAGTTGTAATTAATGTTTTTATAATTTTCTGTCTGTCAACTAATCAATCAATCAATTAATCATTTTATCTATATTAACAATGTCATCTGCTCCTAATGTGTGTTCATTACTAACAATTAAGTGAAACCCAGAGGCTTAAATACAGCATTTTATTGAGTAATTATTCTACTACTTAATCTCTAACTAAAATAAAGTCACAATCTCTGGTTAAAGGTTGTTCACAGAATAAAGTATACTTAATCTTGTCTACATACTAAATCAGAAACTAGCATTAGACGAAATATATTAAAATATCAGCCAGATATTTATTTTGAAGCCAAATGAATGAACTATTTAAAACTTAATAGATTTCCACAAACCATCAGGATATGCCACAAGTTAGGCTCTTTAATGCTTTGAAACACTGAGGTAAAGTGCAGAGGAGCTTCTTGCTGCATGTAAAGATTCTTTCAGTTCCAACCATGCTGGTTCCTACTCAATGAATCATATGATCTCAACTGATTAATTATGTATAATAATTATTATCAAAAAACCCAAAGCTTTTTAAATTGTGTCTGTTGACTGGGAAGTATTAATTCTCCCTCTCACATCTGGTTTTCTACGTGGAAATGGTTAAGCTGAGGCAGTAAGCCACACTAATTAGATATAAAGCTTCTGTTCTTTACCCCGTAAGCTTAATGTTATTACATACAGTATGTTATTTCATTATAGCATGTTCATTTTTCAGGATGTTAGTGAAGATGATCTATGCAAACACTGAAGGAAACCAAATTCAAGAAGATCGCATCTAGGACATGTTTAGCCTAGCTTAGCACAAAGACAGGAAGCAGGGAGAAACTGCTAGCCTAGCTCCATCAAAATAATTAAAAAGCTACCTTCTAAAAGAGTCTGTGTTACATGTCTGCTGTTGCCTTCAGTGAAGATAATGTGGTTTAATTGTTACTGATTTTGTCTTTTGTCTTCAGATAATGAAGATTAGCACTACAGCAGCTAAGCCTGAAATGTTTTTTCCATAGCAGTCATGTGATGCTCTTGTCTGGTTAAGCACAGTGTAGAGTGTGGGACTCTCTGGTTTCCTTTGTCATTTATATCATATGAAAGTTCCTGTGAGCTGCATTTGCAATAAGAACTGCTTAACCAGTGACAGGGCATCACTCTGCTGCAGTTGAAATACCACAAAACTTTCATCAGGTCAGCACGTCAGACCTGATGCTGTCACTCCTGATAGAGAGCTTCTTGTTTAAGTCTCACAACCATCTCTACTCAGCCTCACACTGTATTTCCTGTTGCAGATGTTTTTCTTCCTGACTGAAGAAAAACAGACTGAGAGGAAAAACACTTTTTTTCACTGTTTACAACTAAAAACTGTGACCAATTTTTTTTCTTTAGCATTTTTTAAGTTCAAACTTTCTTTTTGTAACATAAATGTTCACCAAGTTGGCATTTATTCATCACACAGAATCCACCAGCCTCAATAATCCTTACACAAAATGTACCAATAATTATATTTACAACAACCAACCATTAGAATGGCCTGATTGTAGACTTGTAGAATTTAATATTAATATTAACCTAATACACTAATATATAAATGTAAATACTAACTTAAAAGTATGCCAGTGTCAGAAACATGGCGACTGTAAAATGACCAAAAAATGTCTCCAAGTGTGGATTAGATGTTTGTATCTGTACAACTTGTTGCTAACAATTTTTAAATCAACGTGTTTCTTCACTAGCCTCCTGGGGCGTTAAGTTACAGCCTCTGCCACAGCGTCCTCTTCTGCATAAAATGACACTGACAGGACAGACACATCAGTATCTGACAGAAATATCAGTGTGGAAACATGAAAGATGTATTTGCTGTTATTTAGAAACAGGTTCTCTATTATGTAGTTTATCCACCAGAAATCACTGTTTATTTCTGAGCGTTTACAGACTTCACACACAGACTGAGTGATTGACTTACAGCAGTTGGTGGAGCCTGATTTGTGCGACACCCTGCTAATGCTTACTAACCTCCCTCTGTGACACTAATAATTGTTCTGGCTTTGTACAGGCTGCATGCTGTGTGAGTGTCTGAATCGAAACGGTTAGAAATCTATAGTGAAACAGGGTTTGACTGTTTCGTGGCATTGATGTTTTGTTTATATATTTGATTCTGTCAAACTCTGCATGATGCCCATTACTTTTAATAACACATTTCTGTCACAACCAAGTATGTATGAATATGTTTTCTTTGAGCAGTCATAGTTTTTGATTTTTGGTTATGTAGGGTGCAACTATGATGATTAATTTGTTGCAAAAAACAATTAATTGTTGGATGTATAAAACTACAAAAAGCCCATCATAATTTCTTAGGGCACAAAAGATATTTAGTGAACTAATTTTAGAACAAGGAAAAGCATCAAATATTCATAGTTGCATTAAATCATTGCAACAACACAGTGCACTTTAATGTAGTCACAGTTTTCTGAGCATTGAAAATTATTCTGCACAGAAATAGTCATACTTAAAGCTGATTAATGTCAAGTTGTATCACAAACGACAGCGTCACTCCAAACATAATGGTGTCAGTGCTCAACAGACTGACATCAGTCAAACTTTGCAGCTCACCATCAGCATCACTGATCTGTTTGGTTTCCTGTTTCAGAAGTGACGAGCAGAGAAGAAGCCGCAGTTTCCCCCAGTGTCCTCCCTCCTGTGGATGCTGCACCTCCCCCTGCAAGCTTTAACACCAATACACACCTCCTGTCTGCAGACCCCCGCCAGGTCAGACACACACCTTAAACTCCACTATTATCATTATTATGTTCAGCTGAGTTCTAACATTGTTGTTGATGTGTTTGTCTGCAGGTACAACAACCTGCTGTCAGTCTGTCTGAGCACACACACTGTGCAGCTCCCACAAGTATTACTATTACTACTACAACTCCCACTATCACTGCCTGGTCAGTATCAAATAACAGTAAAACCATAATATGAATTAACATCACTAAATAATTACCTCGTGGCGTTTACTTTAATGGCTGTCTGCTTTTCTTTATTGCTGTTAATCTACTGTCAGTGAAGTGTTAAGTTTCAAAGTGTTGAGTATTAACAAAAGCTTAACTGGAATAAAAAAACAGAAAAGTAGTGTTCGGAAAATTTGAAATGGAAAATTAAAATACCTCTCCATCTGTGTCTCCTCTGCAGTTGTGTCTGCTCCTCTTCCTCCTCCAGACCAGTTGAAACCTCTTGCTTCTCATGCAGTGCAGCCTGGTACCCTCTACTTCCTACTCACCTGCTCTCCCGCCCTCCCTTCAACAAAGACTTCATTACCCAGCTCACCCGTCATCTCAGCTCCACCCTGAAGGAGCAAAAGGGAAAGATGAAGGAGGAGGAAGAGACGGAGCAGGAGAGGGAGGAAGAGAAGACACCTGAATCCAGAGAGGTTCAGTCCCACGTAGAGGGCACAGAGGTGGAAAGTCCCAGGTAACCTTCTCTTACTGGGTTCATGGATTTCCAGAAGGTCCCATTAGTTTCTGGGATTCCTGGTGGTTTTTGAGTTCCCCCTAAAATTCACACTGATTACCAAGTTTTCTCTGATCCCTTTACATTTTTACTGATTCCTTTAAATTCCCCAGTGTTTTCTTTCATTGTCCAAAATTGACTCAAATGTCCCACTGGTTTCTGAGATTCCCTGAATTTCAGGTTGGTTTCTGAGATCCCAACAGATTACCATTGGTTTCTGGGATATTCAGACATTCCTGCTGGTTTCTGGGATTCCCAAATATTCTCACGGGTGTCTACTATCCTGCTGGTTTCTATGATTCTAAGACATTCCTGGTGGTTTCTGAGATGATGTTGACTTAATTATTACATGACAGGACTGTGTACAATACATTTTTTGTATGATATCTATATGTTTAAAATATATAAAAACTTGAATGACTCAGATAAAATCACTGGGTGGCTGTGGCTCAGAGGTAGAGTGGGGCGTCCACTATTTGGAAAATCACTTAGATTCCCGGTTTCTTCTGTCTGCATGTCGAAAAGACACAGAACCCCAAATTGCTCGTGACCATTTGCTTTAGCGTGTGAGTGTGTGTGAATGTTGTGTTAAATGCAAACAGTAAGTTTAACAGAGGCTCATTGTGTGCTAACCTATACATTTGTCATTTTTGATTCACCTGCTGTTTTATGGTCATAATTCCAGTCCAGGCTCCAGAGATGGATACTTTGAGATGGGTCTGGATGACTCCGTTGAGGAGTCGGTCTGCTCCTCCTCCACATCGCTCACTGGTCCTCCTGCAGAGGAACCTGGTGGCTACCAGGGGGAGCTCTGTGAAGAGGAGGAGGTGCAGGTGAGCAGGGTTCTGTGGTGCTACTGTCTTCAGGTGAAGGAGGAGGTTGAGCAGAAGGAGGCCTGTCTGGTGCTGACGGACCGGCTGTTAGGCCTGCTGTACCTAACGGATGATTTCACATGGACCAATCAGGACGCAGGTAAACACACAATAAGCCTCTGCAGTTTTTTGTATCCTTAATACAATGCATGAATTGTGTTCTGCTACCCATCTCGGATTTAGATACTTAATCTGATTTCTGCTGCTGCAAATTTTGGACAACTTTTAAACATCTACACCTTGTCCAAAGTTAGAAGATTCTCAGACTGTATATAAGAAGTGGATGTAGCCGTCATGACGTCACCCAGTGGTTTGTGGACTGCCATTTTGAAGCCTCAAGCTTGGCATTTTCAAAATCGACATCTTGGTTTTGGGGCCAGAGGAGGCATTCGCTCTGTGAAGACCTCTGCCTCTGGTTGGTTAGGATTAAGCATGACCCACTTCTGATGAATTAGTCACAAGGTAGCCCTGCCCTAAAGCATATCCTGATATAGTGTCTACTTTTATAGGCTCAAAATCAACATGATGCTGTATGGAAGAAAACTTGAAACTAGCGAGTGAGACTATAAACCCATCAGGAGGTTACAAATCAATTGAGAACTGGGGTCATTTACTCCAAGACTTCTATACAACCAGACTTCTTGTTGAAGCCAGCAGAGTCGCCCCCTGCTGTCCTCTAGAAAGAATGCAGGTTTAAGGTACTTGTGCAATTGCCTCACTTTTCAGACAGCTATGTCCACTTCTTTTATATATTCTGCTCAAAACAGAAACAAAGACAGACAGATGCATCACCAGGTCAGATGCAGACATCTGTTTAGGAACAGGAAGCGCAACAGACAAAAGAAGAAAGACGAAACTCATGAATTAGACCTCCACCATGCTGACAATAAACGTTGTCAAAATTAATCCATCATGGCATGGCTGCTAATTAACAGTCAAATCATAAGTAATAACACCAACAGCAAGACAAACCAGGCTAGTAAAAGTACAGAATATAAAAAGTGTAAAAAACCTAAAATAATGTCTTACTATAAACTCAGCTGAAAAAACCTTCTAATATCCGGATATATACAGTAACAATGAAATAAACAAGAAGATCAACAGAAAACGGATCTACCCTTATTTTATATTACTGGTATTTTATTAAGCAGTTAGTGCCAAACACACTCCACTGCTTCTCACGTGAGGACTTGATGCTTTGCTTTGTTGTATGTGATAGTATGTGAGCACCTTGTGCATTTCATAGACCAACAGTTAATCCATTAATTGAGGGGAAAAAATCATGGGAAGATGAATCAATAATGAATGGGGGGAAAATCATTAGTTACAGCCCTAATTTACAGTGAATTAAATGATATGTGCAGAAAGGATTTTTCTCAGTGCTGAATTATTAATAGTGGTCTGTTCTCCTGTTCTCAGACCAGGAGCAGATTCCTCCTGTGGAGGAGGTGCTGTCTAGCCTGCAGGTGCACCTCTTGCTGCCGTACTCCCAGCTCCTGCTCTCCTCCCAAACTGAGCTCCCTGACTCCTGCCTTGGATTTGGCCTCCAAGCCAGCCCGACCCGCTGGTATATCTTTTCCCAGGCTGAGGAGCTCCGGCAAACTAAGGCTGAGCTGACGGGCCTGATCCAGGTCAGAGAGCAGCACATGAGGCATAAGGAGTCCCACATCACCATAGATGGTTTTTCAGTTTTACATTAGTAAACATTTATTTCATCTTTGGAGTTAAAATCAAAGGCTGTTTGAAATGTTAGTTTCTCCCAATAGAGAGGAGTTCAGTTTAAAAAAATGTAATTTGCAGACAGCATTTCATGTCACAAGTAAAGACATCAAATAAACACAATTAAACAATTGAACTGTTATTTGACACAGTTCACTGGGGCCAATTAGAGCTTTGCTTTCTGCTAAATCATGTAGAAATGTAAAAGAGTACATTGCAAAAAAGATGAAGTGATAACCACCAAGGGACACTTCATGTGTAGCTATTTATGAAGCATGAGTCAGCCTGAAGTCTGTCATTGTGTCACCACCTGGAAATACAGAAATGCTCTCTCTGTTTTTACCAGGCGGCAGGGTCAGGGTCTCAGACTGAGCTGGAGCCCCCCAGCACTCCTCAACTCCTCCCCCGCTCGCTCATCAACTCCTGGGAGCTGGAGGAGAGTCAAGGAGCCCAAGGAGGCTATCCTGCCCACCTGCTCCCCTCCTCCTCCTCTGCCCCAAACTCCCACCCCATCCTGTCAGACATCTTATCCAAGAGACAGGACCCAGGCCTCCCTTCTCTACTCTTTCTCACCTACCGACACCTCTGGGTGCTCAAGATGGACCTCAGAGAGCTGGCAGAGAAAGAGAGGGGGAGCGCTGAGCCTCATCATTCTTCCTCCTCTCCCTCGTGGTGCAGGCTGGTCCGTGTGCCCCTGGGCTCTGTGGTGCCTCACCCCAGAGAGAGAGCGTCTCAGGTCAAGGACAAAACCAGCTACACCTCCTGCCTGGACCCAAAACACCACCACAGGTACAGAGGCTGTGGTTGGACTCTATAGACTGTAGCCGGGTTATTCAAAGCACAGTTTAGTATAGAGACTCATACTATGCTGTATGGAAGAAGACTTGGAACTCATTAAGAAAGCGTTTACTGAGGTGATAAATCACGTGACAAGTAGGATCATTTTCTCATAGACTTCTATTCATTCGAGCTGCTTTTTGGAGCCTGTGGAGTCGCCCCTTTGCTGCTCTGTAGAAAGAATGCAGCTTTAAGGCACTTCTGCATTGGCTTCACTTTTCAGACAGTTCTGTCCACTTCTTTTATACACAACTGCTCACAACAGCCTTTTTTGTTTTTGTTATTCAAAACACGCAATCTAGTATGAAGAGTCATACTTATTTTTTTAAGTACTTGTCTGTAGGAAACTGTACAGGACTAAAGAAGTAGTGTTATTTAGAGATAAGTAGTATGATTTAACATATTTTATATCATTTTATTTTGATACCATTCATGTTTTACCCAGACAGAAAACAACAGTGTTGCTTACTTGTCCAATAAGGAGAAAAAGAAGTTCCTAGAGTAAATTCTGAGAGATGCTTTATGCAGTATTGGTGTGTATCAGATCTTGCTGAATCATCTAGAAACAAGCTGAATGGTAATCAGAAGGACAAGACTTTGGCACTGATCTCCTGATTTAACCATCGTATATGAACATGCAAATGTAGTTATTATTTAATATATATTCTTTTAATTGATCAGGTTTACTGATCCATAATAATAAACGCTATAAATGCCTGTAATTATTCTGGTGGCACAGAAAGATGAATTCCAAGTCTTTGTAAAACAGGTTCCTGTCTTTATCTGTGTTTTAACCATCATGTTGTGTGCAGGAGGAGTCACACTTTGGAGCTCCTGCTGGGCGGTCAGAGGCTGCTGCTGCTCTTCCCCCTGGCTCAGGACAGGAGCTCATTCCTGCGGGAGCTGAGCCAGCAGAGAGCATCTCAGGAGGGGCTGAAGATGGTGGCCCTGCCCCTGCCCTGCATGCCCAGTCCACACCAAGGGCAACACACACAAGGTGAAGACCAGCCATCGCTCACACACTGAGGCTTTATTTCAGCTGATGGTTTAATGTAGTTTTACCCTTGCTCGCTTCTTCTCTCAGTTTCTTTGACACTCCCTCTTGTTGTGTTCACAGGCCGTTACAAATCCAGAGACCAGTGCAGTTGTACCAGTACAGGGAAATCACACAGCACCAGCAGGTACATTTCTTTTTAGTCCAACATAAGTAACTTTCACTCTGTCTCCAAGTAACCAGAGAATTCTTCTTCTTAATATCATGCTTGTACTGTGATTATGGCCACACACTGAGTGGGCTGTGCCAGATGGCCAACCCAATATAGGTCATTTCACATCCAGATAATATTATATATCAAGATATAACACATTTTCTGTAAATTCAATCAACAGGCTAAATTGTTTCTGTAAAATAACTGCATGAAATGGATAATTATCACCCATTAATATACAAGAAAGTATATAAAGAATTTTAGTACCTTTTTAGAAGAATAGGCAAAAAATACTCTGTTTGAGACTTAATACAAAACTTGGCCACACAGCAAAACCAGGTGATAAGAAACAAGCTGACACTGTTGACTGACAATTACCTCCATAATGTGGCCGTGGGTGGGTTTATGGAGTGGAGGGTGAATTTCTTGGAGGGTAAATCGATGGACCTATTGGCTCTTTGCCTGGGGACGCTGCCTCCTGTCTGGATGTCCTGTCACTCCTGACATTGCAGCACATTTCAGCCTTTCACTGCAAAAAGAATTCATTAAGTAAAATTATACAGGCTTGTTTAACAAGCACGCCACTCATTTCTGCATTAAAACCAATCTCAGACTATTGGGCTGATCAGATTTTGGGGAAATATGAGCATGTGATCCTCAGCAAACATGAGAGAGCAGAGTGCTTCATCTTTCTTTCCTGACAGCTGCTCTGTAGTAATCATGATAGATGACTTATTGCTGTTATTCCTCAGGTGGGACTGCTCCCACCTCCAGATGGAGGAGAACCAGCCGTCACCCCACCTCACCCCGGGTCTCTCCCCAGGACTGAAGCTCCTGGCTGGGCTTGCAGGACCGCAACTACTGGCCTACTTCCACAGATACATAGCAATGGTAGGACACACACACAGTAGTGTCTCAGTATGGAAGGATGTGATGCAGCTGCTTGATATCTAATGCTGGATTTTATCATGGACCCATCAGATTTAGTTTTAGAGCAAAATCCCCGCATTGCTAACTGTTTCCAAAGAAAACCATAGCTGGTAAAAATTTTAAATTTCATTAGAGCTGCAACTACCAATTACTTTAATTATTGATTCATACACTGATTATTTTCTAGGCTGATTGCTTTGTCTCTAGAATGTCAGGAAATAGCAAAAAGTGTCAATCAGAAGTTCCCAGAGCCCATTTTTTCTAAGGCGATGTTCATATTCAGAAAGACATTTGCAGTTCTTGTGCTACCTCTTTTAATTTTCCAACTCAACTTTTTAACTTTTTTGTGACACTTCTATCAGTCTGAGGCGGAGGAGGTGAGACAGGTCCTGTGGCTGTCTGTGGTTCTCTACAAGTCTCCAGAGTCTGAGCTCACCTGCTGTCTGCTGCTCTCCACTGACACAATATACTTCCTGTTAGAGGACTCCGCCTCCACACTCGGCCATCACTCAGGTAGGATGAATAGGAACATGACTGGTTCAGTCAGACTGAGAAAAGATGACGTTCAAAATCACATTATGTAACTGGAGTCTCTGCTGTTTAAATACTTCTGCTCCGGCTGCCCAAAGTCACAACAGATACTCTTTTCCTAACGGAGACAGGGATATGTCCAATTGACTCAAAACAAAGGTTTTATTGCAAAAAGCACAACGATCAGTTTCTGTTTATTTGGAACATAGTAGTGTAGCCATGGTTTGATCTAAACACATCCCTGCTCAGTCACATTAAAACCAGGATCTGTCCACTGTGACTACGATTTCACCAAAACTATTAGGCAGTGTTCTGCATGAGGGATCAGACAAGTTTACAAGTTTTTGTAATTCAGCTAACTTGAACAGACAGTTATAAGTCATATTTGTATGCTAAGACAACTCCATATTTACACAGTGTATGAACAGCTCCAATCCTAAAACTTGAATAAAAACTAAAAGGAACTCCATAGATAACCGAAAGCACAAACTAGCACATAAATAAGTGATTTGTGCATCAGAGCAGGGAATCAGCTGCATTTAGTGGATGTGAAACTTAATCTTTCACCATGCTAACTGCCTTTTATTTTATTTTATTTTTTTATTTGTACACGTTTCTTCATTGTGTACGTTGCCTGAGCCCAGTCTTAACCCCTAAAACCAAATCTAGAGTTGCCATCTAGCGGGAACCTTCAGAGAGGCAGTAGCATGTCTGCAGACTTTCAGTTTTGTTAATTCTCTTCTGTCTTTGTGTCTCTCTCCATCTCTCTTTCTCTGTCTGTCAGTGTTGGACATAATGGACTCTGGAGATCCAAACATCTGTCTGTGCTGCTGTCTGTCCATCAGACTGTCTGAGCTGCTGTCTGTCAATGTGGGACTGTTCGACCAGTACTTCAGAGTCGTAGGTCAGTGGATGCACACACAGCAAACAGCTGCTCAGTGCTGATATTCCTGTGTCACTCTCGTACCTATCCATGGACTCTCTCTCTCTCTCTCTCTCTCTCTCTCTCTCTCTCTCTCTCTCTCTCTCTCTCTCTCTCTCTCTCTCTCTCTCTCTCTCTCTCTCTCTCTCTCTCTCTCTCTCTCTCTGCAGGTCGTTCAGCTGATCACATCGTGTGCTGTCTAAGCAGAGACAGTTATGGGACAGGCGTTTTCCTTCAGGAGCTGATGTCTGCCCTCAGTCTGCAGCAGCAGCTTCCTCCTCCAGAGCCGTCAGATCAAGACTTCTACTCTCAGTTTACCAACACAAACACAGGTAACCGTGCTGGGACACTGTCACTCAGAGGAAATTTGATGTCTGTTTTGACGTCAAATCCCACCCGAACAACCCCAATGATTCATGATCATCACACTCGTCTTTGGCTGGATTAAATAAAGATCTGTATGGGTACATTATACAGTGAAGGGGGTGTTTCAGTGTAGTCAATAGTATTGCTTGTTGGTGTGTTGGGTCTGGATCCATTCCAAAATTTAATGTATTTTTCCTCGGCCCATGGCCCAGCCTTCCATCAAGTTTCATGAAAATCAGGCCAGTTTTTCCACAATCCTGCTGACGAACAGAGAAGCAAATCACACCAAAAACATTTCGTCCTTCGCTGAGGTAATAATAAAGATATAGATGTTTTTGTCCTGATATACAAATTTGTTAACATTATTAAAAAAAAAAAATTCCAGCCCAGATTATATCTATACAGATTGCCTGATTTATTATATCTGTACAAATTGTCTGGCTTATTAGAGTGAGGAAGACGAAGAAGGGGGAGGAAGAATCAAAAATGTTGAGCTGACAATGGTGACAAGGATTTTGTATCCCCCTGCAGGTAAGATGCAAAACTACGAGCTGGTCCACAGCAGCAGGGTGAAGTTTATTTATCCCAGTGAGGAGGAGATGGGAGACCTGACCTTCATCGTGGCAGAGAGGAAGACTCCAGCCAGTGCAGCATCTGCATCCTCACGCTCCTTCAATGTCCTTCTGTACCTGCTGGTATTTCAAGTAAGAACCTCTTTGTACAAAGCAATCTGTTTAAGATTGTTTAAGGTTTAAAAATCTCTGTGATCGACAAAAATCTTTGGATTTTCTTTCGTTTAGTTTAGTTATTTTAAACTCACCTATAAAATAATTATTATTTTGATATAATTCTTCTTCTTCTTCCTGCCGTTTGTTCCTTTCCTCCAGGTCCAGATCCCCAGCAGTCTGCCCAGCCAAGGCTCCACTCCCTTGGGCTACTCCGCCTCTGGCTCTGGCTCTGATCCATCTCCTGTACTCCAGCCTAGGACTCTGATCCTGACCAGCAGCGACGTCTTCCTGTTAGATGAAGACTACGTCAGCTATCCTCTGCCCGACTTCGCCAAAGAGCCTCCCTCCAGGTGAGCACATAGGAAGCCTTGCCCTCCTTCAACACCACTTTCAGGAAGCTATTGCTGTAGCTATTGTTATCCGGGGGGTCACTTTAGAGCAAGATTATTTACAGATGACCTTCAGTTTCGGGCTGTCAAACACCTGGGTCCTATTTTCGACACATTTTTGGTTTGAAATGACTTTTGGATTTGGTTAATCGCCTCCACCAGCAGCTGAGACTGGGCAGCAAACGGGTTGTAATGGCTGCAATATAATCCTTTGAGGCAATTGTGGCAGATCAAAGTGTGTCCACTGAAAGTGCTTGTTTCTGCCACTGGTGGGTTTTGATTGTTACTCGATGTGTCTGACAATTATGCAAAGAATCTTACTACCAGACTCCATTAACATAAACAGTATTTCTACCACGCAGATCTAGGAGATTGTGGTCTACTGCTGCCTTGATTGGTATTTTTAAACACAATAGGTGTGTAACGCACAATAACACGAACAAACTCAGTGATTGAGACAGCAGTAGATGTAAAATTATTGTTTTTGTCAACGGAGTTGGTATGGATCCTGTCTGTGATGTTGTCAGACACTTTGAATTAACACTCTGAGCGTGTCAGTGGCAAAAATAAGCACTTGTATTGGGTGTACTTTGATTAGGTGCAATTGCCCCAAACTTATTACATTACAGCTATTGTAGCTTGTTTGCCAATCGTACTTGGCTGCTGGTGGAGGTGATTCACTAGACCACAGATTTTGTACCTATCAGTCATTTCGAACCCAAAACATGTTAAAATAGGGCCCAGGTTTATGTTTACTGGAGTTATCCTTTAAACAACACGGCTGAGTTGTAATTTGGCAGCAAGTAAAGACAAAAAGCTGCTCATCTGCTGCAGAAAAAGAGGAAGAAGATGAAACACTTACCAGCAGCCCAAATACTGTGTGTGACGTGTAGACAGACCAGTCACAGATGCTGACACTGTCACAGGGAACATGAGGCACTCAGGACAAAAAAGACAGCTGAAATCAATCAAATCAATGTTCACTGAGGCCTGAAAACAGAAGGGCCGAATATTGAATCAGTCAATGTGAGAAGAAACATGAGACTGTGTGACAAGAAGTAAAAAACAATAATTATAGTGTCTTTGTTACTGGTTACTCACCAGGAACACACAGACATGTTTTGATTGATCAGGGCTTAGATTTAAAGATTTTAGAAGGATTGGTGTGATAAGAAGTGTGATATGTGATATTTATATTTTGGCACATTGCACCATCAGCCTATTGTAGTTTTATATTATACAACTTAAAACTTATAAAACAGGCTACGTTCATTTTTTTTAACCATTTCAAGCTCTGGCACAGGAAGTGGTTGTCCTCATTCTTAATCCCACCTACAAGCTCTGATTTTCTCTTTTCAACCTGGGAAAAAGCCCTTAACAAAACTCAGCCTGCTTTAATCACCAATCAGATATGGGTAGTTGTATAATATGTTTAACAGTGGATCTATTAAAGTTGGAAAATAAAAGTAAACTGCATCTTTTTATCTCCCCCAAAACAGAAAACATTTGAAGTGAAACAGCAGCACTTCAGAGATCCACCTGAGAGAAGCGTTGCTGAAACACAAGCAGCCACAGTTTTATCAGCCCAGAGGCAGAGCAGATCTGCTGCATCTGCGTCTTAGTGTAGAGATAATTAACTGAAATTGCTGGGAGCTGCTTGTTTGCGTTGCTCTGCAGTTTACCGACTCGCTGTGTTGTTCAGAAGGACACTTTTCCAGTGTTCTAACTTACAATCCAAAAATGATTGGAGATGACTGCTGCTGATAGAGAGCCATTAAAAATGTCTTGATCAGCCTGCATGCCAAATAAAGTGACCTATATCTTGTAATCTATGTTTTCATAATAACCTACAGAGAATTTGTCATCAGCACCTGCAGCTCACCTTTTTCTTTTTGGGTCCACAGCTTGTTTCTGCTGCCTCAGAACGTGGCCAGAACGTTATTGCAGGTTTAAAAATAATTAACGCAAACAGGAATCCCCGAAACAGTAGTAAACAGCAATTAAGTGTCATTGAAGATGAATCGTACAACACAGCTCAACCTAATTCAAACGTAACTCCAGGCTGAAAAGCAGTGTTTTGCTTCCCTCTCTGGTTAAAAGTGTGAAACCTTTTTCACCGCCGACCTAACGGTGTTGTCACAGGCTGCTGGAGTACATCTGTACATCACTGCAGCAAAGTGATTAGTTAAACCAGTGGAGGTCAGCAAAAACAAGGGTTTCAGAGGCTGTCAAATTACTCTTTAAACTCCCTATTATACTTGCAGAAAAATGTTTAAAACAAAGTTTTTACTTGGTGATGAGCTGCTTTTGTTGTGTGCCGATCCCTCTTTTATTCACTCAATCATTTTAGATTAGATGCTCTTAAAGAATCTGTCACATCTGTTAACATGTTAAATGCCTTTTGATAACATCAAAATTCTCTGACACAAATGTGATTAATTTTGCTCAAAGAATGAAGGATTGTAGGGTATGACAGTATGGTGGTACTCACCCTCCTCCTCATCTTCCTCATCGCGTCCCCCCCACAGGGAGCGGTACCAGCTGCGTGAGGCTCGGAGGATCAGGGACCTGGACCGGGTCCTGCTGGGGTACCAGACATACCCCCAGGCTCTGACCCTGGTCTTTGACGACCTGCCCGGTCCTGACCTGCTCTGCCACCTCACCATGGACCACTTTGCCGCCGGTGGAGAGGAGGCTCCGCCCAGAGGAGGAGGGGCCAATGGCGGTGCAGAGGGCGAGGTCCAGTGGTGCGTCTTTGTCCCGGGAGCTGACAGCAGAGAGAGGCTGATCTCACTCCTCGCTCGCCAGTGGGAAGCGCTGTGCAGCCGAGAGCTTCCTGTGGAGCTCACCGGCTGATTGGTCGACAGGCATGACGCACGACGGGTGACTGTTCAGCACTGTGTTAGTTGTTGGGAGCTGATCGGCAGGTGGAGTCATCACGTGACCTGGACAACTTACACACAGCTTCAAAGCTTGAGAAGTAGTTTATAGACCTCAGTGTGCTTCAAACAAAGTGTTTTCTGACCAAGTCTGAAGGTGAAGCTTTCTCTGGCTCCCCTGAATGGTCAAAGTGACAGGAGACACATGATGAATCAGTCAGACGGGGATAACACACACTTTTAGTCTCTGCTTCAAGGCACTCATGGTGTGAGGTGACGGAGGCAGGTGTGTGAAGAATGGAAAAAGAGAGCTTGATTAGAAGTTTAAATCCTGTCTGCTTGCATACCCTCACACATCATCAAAGTCAAAGTGTTTCAGTCACAGCATAGTCCTGGCTGCTTCAACGCACTCTCTCCAACAGCTTGCTTGTCTTTTATGTGTCTTTGTAGCCTTGATGTCAGGAATCGCTCACATTGGGATAACAGCCCATACTTTCAGAGAGTCTCTCCTATGAAGGAATTCATAATCCCTGTTACTCACGTGAAGTGACTTGTGAGGTAATTGTATGAGGAGTGAAAAAAGAGAGCTCGAGAGATCATTTAAGACCCTTTCACACCTCCACACACCTGGCTGATTACTGCGTAAAGTGGACGAGTGGGCACGATTGTTGGTTTCTAAAAGTTAAATATTTTTCAGACAACGATTCTGCCGTTGGAAATGTTGCTGACACTTTCAGCTGACTGGACAAGCAGTTAGTTTGAAGCACACTGGGGCCTTTGCTCTTAAGCTCTTACAGATTTGAAGGGATGTGGCGCTGCCCACACACAGTTTGGTGTCCGCCACAGAAAAAGACCTGAGGGTTAGCGGGACTCGACGGACACCAGACTGCCATTACAGACTGTAGGAGGAGTGTGTGACCTCACATGGAGCCAAAATAGTGGGAGTTTCTGGCACAACCTCAAGTGTCTCACACAAATCAGATTTATTGGTTTGTTGGGTGACTAGACAGACAGACAGACAGACAGACGTTGCACAGCAGGGGGCGCTGTAGACAGTTCACAGGAGTTCCACTAGACATTAATTAACATTACTGTAAAGGAACAGCTTTGATTCCCGGTAAATCCTCTTGTTCTCTGTCCTCTCCAGAGTCAGATTCGAAGATGTATATCAGTTTCATTTGTGTGTGTCCAGTACAGGTGGACATAGGTCAGGCTGTGTTAGCCTAGCTTAGCACAAAGACTGGAAGCAGAGGGAAACTGCTAGCCTTGCTTCATGAAAAGAGAGAAAGAAAAAAAAAATCCACCTTCCAACAACTCCAAAGCTGTCAGATTTACTTATTGTTATTTATGTAAAGTTGTTCTTGAAACCAAAAATCACTTTTCTATATTTCCATTTGTACATTTGCACATTCTGACTCTGGGTGAGGTGACCAGGAGACATCCCAAAATGCCGGACAGGTTTAGATAACACACAAACGCACACTCACTGCTGCTCAACACAATGAACTTTTTACTCCTTGCACATATCACAATTGATAAGCAGTATTATTGAAGTGTAAATGGATATTGATATTATATTAATGTAATTATGCTTTGGGACAGAGGGATGTTTTCCATCCTGAAGCACATTTTCTACTAAACATGAAGGCCCTGATGATATTTCCAACATGAACTCTGAAATGTCACATTTAGGATTATCACTGAGAATAATTTTTTATTCTCACTCTTTGTGTTTTATTTCATTGTATGTTAAGTTTCTCGTACATTATCATCATTATTATTACACAGACAAATGGGAAGCCAGCCAGTGTTGGACCTCCCCACCCTTCACCACTGTTGTTTACAATACGTGTTGTCTTGCTAAAGGGAAATGCCACTGAATTAAACTGAAAATGGAAAATGTCCACAAGAACAGTAATTCCTGTTTGGTTTCAACGACAGCGTTTTGATTCTTAGAAAAATCAGCAGGATTTAACCACAGTCTGCACACGTTTCTGCTGATGCGGCAATTAAACCAGAAAACCAAACAGACTGAGGGGCCAAGATGCGAGTCTCGGTGTGTCTCTGTGGGAGTGCCGACTAAAACTGACGCTGTGATGGACACAGTCACTGCAAAGGTCTCTGCTGTCTTAACGTGTATTATTGAGTCCACAAATCATGGTGTCTTACAGTAACTTTTGTTAATGATGTGAGATAATTCCCCATCTGAATAAAAAGGAATCTTTATGGCAGTGCAGTGATCAGCAGTGATGAATTATTATGACTGTCTTTATCCTTGTTTTGTTTAGTAGGTGTTCAGACCGAAAACGGCACTGACGTCACTGCGTTGAAGCAGCTTTGGCAAAAAAGCGCAGGGTCGTATGTCGTCTGGCAAGGCGCTGCGCTGCCAATCTAATAGCTGTACGCACACATTGCTTTTAGATTTCCTTGTAACATAGACGCCATATTTCAAACTCATGGACATGTTGGTTGGACATGAATATAAGTAAACCAACATGAGGCTCTGTGTTGGCGAGGGTGTGTTTCTTCATCTGCCAGTGGAAGCCAAGGCAGCTTTGTTTAGCGCCTTTCAGCAACAAGACAATTTAAAGGGCTTTACATAAGAAAATAATAAAGTATATGTAGACTTTTAAAATGAGTTAATCCCAGCTATTAACCTGGTGAGTAAAGTGTTTTTAAAAGTGATAGAGATGATGGGCAAAACTATCAAAATAAGACTCAGGTTGTAATAAACCAGAATTATCCCTCAAGGCCCACCGAGGCCAATAGCACCTGGAGAAATGTTATTGAGTCCAGTAAAGAAAGATTAAGACTGACAAAGGATTCTGAATTTCTCCCACCAGAAAATATTCCTGGCAGGGTGGAGAGGGTTTTGAAACCGATTGTAGACATCGATGTTTGGATGAAGAACACTTTTACATGGTTTTGTAAGTTTGTAATAATTTCCAAAAAAGACTTGTGGGCTGTAGCACTTCTAAATCGCTGGCTACAGCCAGGAACGAGAACAATGTGTTCTCCAGAGGTGACAAAAAACATCTTAAAAACTTGAAAAGAAAGAATTCACCAAAAGTTGCCGTCAGCAGTTCATCGCTCTCGTCGCTCAGTGAGGTTGTGATGACTTGGCAGTTCAGCAGCACGAAACGCACCACCACCTTTCAACCCGACCAACTTCCTCTATTTCCTGTCTGTCGAGAAGCTCATCGTGAAATTCAGCTGATTTCCTTTTTGGGGCCACTTTAGCAGACCAAGGGCAGAGATACTGTACCAGGAAGTGTCAGATCAGCAAAATGGGCTGACTAACCTCTGGTTGGCATCATGTTAGTATCAGTTAATCAACTCATCAACAGGAAAGAATTTCAGGTCCAAGTTCTGCTTTCATATGCAGCAGAATACTGTAATAAAGAAACTAATTCAGATGTCTGACGGTTCGTGTGTTAGTGAGCTGAGGTCACATGACATGAGTTGGCAGGCTGGGAAAGTATTCTGGAGAACAGCGTTTGTCACCTCTGATGTGTTTTGTTACATTAGTTTGATTAGCAGCATGTCTGCATTATTAGAACTCTGCTTCACTGAATGAAAATAATCAGCATGTGTGTGTTAAGATTGTCTCCCACTGTATGAGTTTAGATGCAGAACAAAAAGTGCATTACCTCCTATTAGAATAACGAATTTCATGGATTGCGCAACCTTGGTGGTATTTTGTTCTTCTGTGAGAACCTTGAGTATGAGATGTCGTTACCTCAATGCGTAACAGGCCTCCATATAGGTTTAGTGGTACAGGTCCTCTGATAGGTCAGACAGATTGCACCCAAACTGAGAATAATCTGTGGCCACCAAGTCTGGTCCAGTTTAGCAGCCAAAATTGTTGGTTCAGATGCACTTACAGTGAAACTGATTCAATTTAGCTAAAACTCTGACCTCCTGGCTAACCTGGACAGTTCACAAACAAGAGCCTTTTACCTGCTGTACCAAACTGTTAGCTGCTAACCGGAATCAAAAAACGGTGTGGTTTGTGCCAACTTGAACAGTTAGCAAATACACCCGTTGTTCACCTTTTTATAGTCAAATTTAGCAGCAGTGGTCGGGTTTAAAAACAAAAACTTCAATAAAAGTTAGCTAATGATACAGTTTGGGTTAGCCGCTGGACTCAGTTATGGTTCAATCAGTAGAAACCTTCAGTTTTCCAGCAAAAAGTAATTGCGTTAAAAACTGAACCTGCGTGAGGAGACTTCAGGTTAGTCATCTCCTGTTTGTACGAGGTGGAACATTTATTCGGTTTTCTAGCTGTCAAAATAGTACACTGAGGTAGGTGTGCTGCATTTAAAGATCCCCAACAGTCATGTAGGGGATCTTTGTATTATACATTTTTATTATATGTTTTGATAGTCATAGTATGCCTGAACTAGTAAAATATGTCTGATATGGTTTTTCTGCAATATAAGTACCTTGTTGAAAACCTTAAAATTGCATCTCGACCTCATTTGCATTTACATTAAACTTTCTCCTTTTGTACGGTTCCATATTTTTCTAAATATGTGTAAAAACCATATTCATCTGTTCATCAGGCTTCTCAGCAGGGTGGAGGTCCCGCCCACTGACAAGCTGAATCCACCTCGCCATCCGCCATTGCTATGTGGCTAGTTGTAGTAATAAGATGTTGAAGGTACAAGCAAACTGGCTGCAAAAGCCCACACAACACTCTTCATGTCCTCCCACCAACTGAGGAACCCGGCAGATACACCTTGTTGTGGCTGGAAAGACGTGACAGAAATGTCCTCATATCAGCACAAGCTCAAGGATGGATCAACACCGGCTGCCTATGGCCCGACTTCTGACTTGGAAGCTGTAAGTTTTGCCTTGTTTTATGTTTTTTTGCTGTTAACTTGGTAGGTTTGTCTGTGGAACTTGGTGTTAGCGCGCTGCTCAGCTAATGTGGCTCCCCTTAGGAGTGGAGAACGTGGAGATGGCAGAGCTGATGCTAAGGTTGGTGGGCGGTGCCTGTGGGAGCTGACCAATCAGAGCAGCCAGGAGCTAAAATTGAGTGTTCAGAAAGAGGCTGAAAAGAGCAGTATGCACAGTAGAAGAAAAATAATGTTTGTTTTTTTTTAATTTTACAACACATAAACATGGTAGAACAATGAACCTAAAAATGTGCATGTCCCCTTTAATTACTTAAAGAGAAGAAACATTCATATTCAAAATCTTGACTGTAAAAGCAATATTCTTTATTATTTTCAGATGAAACAGATTGATTCGCCCCATAGTTTGAGAGGAACAGGTGACCTGGTGAAGTTGAAACATTAAAGCATGTGTGCTAATGGTGCTGTGAGGGGTTTGGATGTTCTGTCTACTTTGATAAAGAGTTGGAGCAGAAGGACACCAGGGAACACCAGACGGATGTGACACTGATAGTAAATTCTTTCTCACTTCCTCTTGTGTTTCATGGCTTTTCTTGTCTGTTCGGCTGTTTTCCGTCCCCGAGTGCTGATTGGAGGCATTTGTTGAGGTTGAGATGGTCACCGGGACATGAGACGTCCACGACCTCTGGCTCAGGCCATTCCTCGATTCATGTTTTTCTCACTTTTTCAGGAGTCAGCAGTGAATCACTGTGTGTGTGTG
Organism: Pempheris klunzingeri; assembly: GCF_042242105.1. Taxonomy (NCBI): domain Eukaryota; kingdom Metazoa; phylum Chordata; class Actinopteri; order Acropomatiformes; family Pempheridae; genus Pempheris; species Pempheris klunzingeri. The sequence continues at coordinate 22,025,062 of NC_092013.1, forward strand.
TGTGTGTGTGTGTGAGAATTTGTTGGTCCCATAAAAAGTTTCATAGTATCTTTGACACAATGTTTTAATTCTTTAAATAAAATTTAATATTTAGCTAGAAAGCGTATTCGGATAGTTAGCATGTGCCAGATTCCAGAGGCCCTCTCACTTCCACTACCCCTTTTGTGAGGTAGATGAGAAAATTCCCCTTTTTCTCACATGGATTTAACACTTTCATAATGTGTTTATGGTCTCAGTGGCTAGTTTAAACTTTTCTCCAATGCAGCATTTACTAAATTATGGTTCCATTTAGAGTAAATTAGACGATAAAGTAGATTATGCTTTACTTCCTTGTGACTAACCAATCAGAGTCGGGTCTTTGCGGAAAGCGTGTGGTGGGAAAACAAAAACCAAGAGTCCCTTTTGGTTCCTTTAACCCTTCAGAGTCTGGGATAAAACGGCGTTTTTTACTACTTTTCATTTTACCTTTGTGTTTCCCATTAAAACTGCTTAGCTTGCCTTTCTTTGTGTCTTTCTTTTCAGCACAACCTCACCTATGTGATTCTACAAGCATTTATTTATTTTGACATAATATATGGACACACTGTATGTAAAAGTGCAAAAGAAACACAAAATCAGAGTAGGAACTAGTTGGATCTTTGGAGGAGCGGGGGTCTGCGGGGACACCTCCTCTCGTTCGTCTACACGCGCAGCATCCACTTCATCCTCTGAAACTGGAGTCAGAGTCTTCCAGTGGAGGAGTCTTCCTCAGAATCAGAACGTTCTTCCCCAGATTCAGCATCTTCTAACTCGTAGAAGAGCTGTAGTGCGCGACTTCGGCTCTTCATAAATTTAGTCTTAATAGGCTGATCGACAAAATTCAAACACTTGTAAAAAGTTTGACGTGTCCGCTTTCCAACAGTCTTTGAATTGAGCACCTGCGTGCTTGTGTCACAGCCAGAGCCGGCTCTAGCCATAATGGTGCCCTAGGCGAGATGCGCACCGATCACTCGCCCCGCGCCCCTTCCATGGTGTAGGACCAGGGGCGTGGGTGCGTCTCAGGAGCGGCGGACGGACGGGGGGCGCCACTCGGGGATGCAAATTATTACCGGCAGCGCCCCTCCAGCAGCTGGCGCTCTAGGCGACCGCCTATATGGCCTATGCCTAGAGCCGGCCCTGGTCACAGCTTTACGTTTTCAAACATGCGACATGTGACTTTGACACCGTGTGGCGGTCCTAGACTCCGAGGGGTTAAACCAAGATGGTGAGGACCAAAATGCCAAACTTGAGGCAGAACATACTTCACGCCTAATTGCTGGGATAACTTTTCATTTCGTCCATCAGATGTAATCCTTTACATGCTTGTCACTGTAATGTACCGCTGTCATACACAACACAGCTGCACTGGCATGTCCCTTGTATTTCCCTGTTCTCAGGTTTTGAGATGGGAAATTGACAGAACAGATTTCCCTGACTATCGACCCCTGCTCCCATTCACACATGACCCATGCAGGAAATGATCGTGAACATTTCAGGAATAGACTGCATGTGTGAAAGGGGCTTTAGTGAGAACAGTTTGAGTCTGAACTGCAACATGTTAACATTGTCAGGCCATATTGTTTGCTGCTAGCTAGCCATGGTTAATATCTTTAAAGGCTCCATATACGAGATTCAGAACCACTAGTTGTAGCACCAGAGCGCCAGTCTCTCAGAACAAGGCAACTACTTAGGAGATAAACAACAGAATCAGTTGACTCTTTAGTGACCGATGTAAAGTTATGACTCTAGTTACTCTAGGCGAGCATCCTGGCTATTATTACGTCCTTGGTTGGAATATAAACTTTTATCCTGCAGCCGAGGGCAGCGGCAGCCATCTTGGGTGTGAGGGAGAAGGGGACGGGGTGATCGGTGATCAGCTCGAGAAGAGGCAGTGGAGACCTTTTTAACCAGAGAATGTGGTTTCATAGTTATGTTCGTTATGTTATATTGGATAAACAGGGTGATAGACATGGTGGTCACCATCACTGAAGTTTTTGGCAAAAACTGAGAAAATTGTGGCTGGAAGGTTGTTGATTATAATCTTCATTCTGTGTCCAGAAGGGAAAAATCTAGTTTATTCTAGTAAGAGCCAGTGAGCAAGGCAGTAAACTCTGCTGTCCTGCAGCGGGTCATTGTCTTCCTGCTTCCTGTGATTGTTCTGTGCGCTCACAGTTTGACCCCCTTACTGGTCTGGTTCACCTCGCTGAATCTGTCATGTGTTCCTCAAGTCAAACAGGAAAGAAACTCAGCTTTCACATTTGTGCCTCTTCATTCTGAGCAGAAGGCGAAGAGCTGTGTCAGCTGACGAGGAAATCCGTCCAAATCACACCGCCCCGCTGGGACGACCAGGAGGGGAAATCCGCCCAAAACTTCCTGTCAGGAAGAGAGAGGAGCTCTCACAGTCTCTCTCTCTCTCTCTCTCTTCTCAGACAGTCACAGTGATGAAGGGATTCTATTTTTCTGTCAATATATCCACGTTATTTGAATCATCCAATATCAAAGTTCAGCTCCTGGACAAACTCCAGACCATGAAAAGAAAAAAGTAAGAAAGATGGACAGAAAATTGGTACAATTTAGTAAAAATACAACATGCATTAATCAAGCAATTATACCTTGAATCCAGGGCTATAATAAACCCCAAACTATGTAATGAATCCAGAAAAACCAATATTAAATACCAATATTTCTTGATGTTGTAGTTCTCCAGTTGGTCTGTCAAACAAAGCATTCTTCACAACGATAATGTACTTACTTTAGTTACTTGAATGGAGGACATGTATAATGTGTAGTATTGTTGCGTTTAAAAACTTTAACATTAAAGCAGTGTACACGTGTTGTAGACCTTTCTCTCAGCATTTTACATTTTGACTCAGAAAAGATGTAACTAATAACAGTAGCGCTGGCTAACATTAGCCACGTCCTCGTCGTCCACGCTAGCTCCCTGTCGGGGCTACAACACCTACATCCTGTGTAAGGTCAGTAAAATAATGTTTGTCAAAATCAATGTTTCAATTAGTATTTTATGTTTTGGAGGTTATATTTTGTCTTATTTTTCTCTGGGCCCAATGTTTTTATGTAGCATGCTAGCTTAGCAGAGGTGCTAGCAAGACTAAAGAAGCAGAATAACGCTCTTAGTGTTGGTGTTATCTGTGAATCTAATATATAGAGTTCAGTTTTTATCTATAAGAAGAGAAGGTTATGCATTTTGGATGCTGCAATTTTATATATTGTGTTAATATTAGCGGTGCTGTCGTATCAGATTTCATCAGTTTAGCCTAATAAGTGTAAGTGCAGTAGTAAGTGTACGGGTGTAAGTATTACAAATGTATGATGTGTGTGTGTGTGTGTGTGTGTGTGTGTGTGTGTGTGTGTGTGTGTGTGTGCACAAATACTGTCACAGGCTGCGTATGTCTCTTAGACAGGCACTACTTTCTCTCTTCTCATATTGTTTAATTTAAATGTTTTTAGATTCACGAAGAAGTAAAACTCAGTGTTTCCATAGTAAGGAACAGATTTGATAAAAGTCAGGAAAATAACCTTATTTTTGTGTAGATTAAATGTTATTTCTAACTCTTTTTTTATTTCTTAGTTATTTCATGACTGCAACCCCAAGGTTGGGAACTGCTGGTTAATAGTCCAGACAGTGTGTGTTACTACATGTGTACTCTGCTGTACTGTACTGCTGCCACTGTGACTAAAACAAGTGCTACTGTTACAGCTGCTGCTTTGCTACTAGTAGCACTGTTGCTGTTGTGAGTGGCGTGAGGAGATGACCTCTGCTGGGAGGTTCCTACTTTGCCAGTTTCTGTTGTTGTTTCTTTTTTTCTTTCTCTTCCTAGATTAGAGAGGGAAAGACGTGACGCCAGCAGTCGCTCCAGCCTCTCTGGCTGCTCTCTGCCTCGCGGGACACTGAGCTGAGAGTTCATTTGTTAGTTGTAATTTGTTTGTTAGTTCCAACATAACAGGGATTGTTGGCTTCAGGCTGAAAATGAACAAAGAATACTGCTGATAGTCCTGACTCTGCCTGGACCCACCCTGCAGGTTTTATTTTTTATACTTTAAGTACTTCTGTATATCCAGAGCTTTTGTGTCTATTAACGGAAGGTCACTCTCAGCTTTGCTACACCTATTGCTGCTGCACTAGACGTCTATTGTTGTCTAATAGTTTTGTTTTTCCTGCACGGAGAATGTTATTTGTGTTTTTTCCTGTAGCTAATAGAGCAGCTTGTGTTTAAACTTGAGACTTAGATGTGAACTGATGTGAGGCTGAACACAGTGTCTACTTTTTCTACTGATTTTTTCTGACTGAGGAGGACGCTGGGTTGGTGGATTAATTTTTCCCCTGGATGTGATACTGTGAATCATGCTGCTGCTACATCTGCTGCTGCTCTGCCTGCAAACTTCACTGCATGAACAGGTAACACACCTCCAACTCCGTTACGCTGAGATACCAAATCACCTGCTTACTCTCTGTTGATCTCTAAGTTATTATTATATATATATATAATATTATATTTTTGTCCTTTTCTTTCCTTGTGCCATTTTTGGTCACCAAATGAATGAAAAGTTGTGGATCACTTTAAGCTTTTTGCATAAAATGAACTGCTGTTAGTTGTACACTACTAGTAACAGTCCAAATACAGTCCTGACAAAAACCCTAGAAAAAAAGTTTTTCTAGGAATTCAAGAAATTTGTTAATGTATTTCCTGAAAATTGGGGAACTTGTAAATTCACAAAAACTACAACCTTTTTTTTTTTTTTTTTATCGTGTTGCACAATATTATCTTGAATCATAGAATTTCAGTTGAAATTAAAGTGCATTTGTGCCTCCCACAAGATTCCACGTAGGGACGGGAAAACCATCATCAATTAAGGTGTCTGTGTTTGTATGTGTGTGTCTGTCTATCTCTGTGTGCATGTATGTGTGCGTGTGTGTATGTGCATGTGTATGTTTCTACAAAGTTTGGCCATGTTATGTGAAGTTATGCAGTGGCCACTCACCCTTTTTGACAGAGCTGTTAATCAAGAGCTGTGCAAGTCTGCGCATCTTTTTAAAAGTTATGGCCATTCACGCAATAGGCCATGCCCCCTCTTTGCCGGCTGGCATGAACAGAAACATACACCTTCACACACACACACACACACACATCTTTATCGGATCCTTCCAGATTATTCTGCTCAGACTTCTCTGACAAAATACACTTCTCCAGAACCACAAAATATGTTACACAACCACTTTCACAGGCTGAGCAGTACAAAACATAACTGGAAAACAGCTTTTGTTGCATAAAATTGGTGGAGCGTTCCTTTAACAATTTAACTTAACTTCAGAAATCTGAGCCAAAACGTAATTAAACAGCTGTGGTGGCAATTTCGTGATGAGTTTCAATAGTTGTCTGGGGTCTTAGTTCCAACTCCACAGACACAAACAGAGAACTCTTGAACCTTGTTACCGACCATTAAAATGGTTAAAGACATTATAGCTGGGGTAGGCTGTTTATTTTTGGTGTCATTGGGCAAATTAATCTATAATAACATTTCACCGTATTGAGATTTAAGTGCTTAAGTCCTGCAGAAAAAGTTGCTTGTCCAACATTGGCAACAACCGTCTGCGCTGCAAAGCAACCCAAACAAAGGAAGACAGACTTATCAAAAGCAGAGTGCAAAGAGCAAAGAAGTGTTTTTCGGGCATGGAGAGAACTTTGGGACGATGCTGCAAAATGTTCTAGTAATATCTACAGGTTCTGCAGTGGTTTGTTATGTTGTGTCATAGATGCATCATGAGACCTCTTATAAGACATCCATATGTTGTGTATGTAGATTTATCATGAATGCAGACTTTGAGTGGCTATGATGAGTGATGCTAATAGTTTAGCCTCCTGCTAAATGTAAAGTTAGCCAAAGGCTAGCGGCTGTGGCTAATTTAAGTTCATGTTTATATAATGTTGTATAACAGCATCGGGATCACAGTTATAATAGGAACGATTGAGGCTGCTAACTTACTCTTCCTGTAATATCTAAATTTGCTGTAGTGGTTTGCTGTGGAGGTTTGCCATTAACGCAGGTGAGGAGTTCTGTTGAGGTTGATAGTTTGGCCTCCTGGCTGTAGCTAATTCCAGCTCATGTTTATGTAGCTAACACTAGCTAACTTTAGAGCCTCGGAGAGCTTTACAGAGCCACATGTTTGCAAAGAAAACAGGACAGAGAACTGGCACTGCACAGTGTAACAGCATTGGGATTACAATCACAGTCGGGATGATAGAAGTATTTTCATAGACTGTATAACAAAAGTGGACGAAGCCTCTTAGTCTGAAAAGTGAAGCCAATGTGGAGGTGCCTTAAACCCGCATTCTTTCTTAATGCCAGCAGGGGGCGACTCTGTTGGCTGGCAGAATGAATGGAGGTCTATGTGAAAATTAGCCTTCTTACTTGATCTATGATACTCACACTCCTAATAAGTTTATGGTCTCAGCTGCTATTTTCAAGTCCTCTAAAATACAGCATGATGTTCATTTGGTAGATCGTGATCCCATTTAGAGGAAAATAGATAATAAAGCAGGGTATGATTTTGGGCGTGACTACCTTACGACTAACCAATCAGAGTGAATAGGACGCCACCTCTGGCTCCAAAAAACCAAGATGACGATGGCCATGAAGCCGAGATGGCCATGCGGATACTCAAAGCCAAACTCGACGCATCAAGACAACAGTCTTGGGTGACATCACTGTGGCTACATCCACTTTTAATGTACAGTCTATGGGCATTTTCGTACGTGTATGAAGCTCTGTATGGTGCAAGAGCTGCAGGAGGAGAGCTGCATTTTTCAAATTATTTTTTTCCTTTTACAGATTTCTGCCAACCCCAGCTGTAATGGAGTATTTAATGTTAAATGCTTTTGTGATATCTAGAGCCAAATAATAGCTGTGGTTCCTTAAGTCTCATAATCAAATGAATACCAAATTGTGAAATTTTTAGCGTTGGCTGAAATTTTTAATTACTCAGCAACTATCTTCATTATCATTCCATTTTCATGCCTTTCCCGGATATCTGCCACCTCCAGCGTTAAAGGGTGTCTTTAGACAATAGACAATAGATATAGACAATAACATGAAGCCTGATGCAGCGGCTAGTTTTCCCTTGTTCACACCTGCTCATGGATTTCATACCACCCTCCAAACGTTCCTTGTATTTGTAAAACACACACAGATCTGACTCAGAGTCAGCCTCTTAGCCTTTCATTAAGCGCAGGTTGCCGGCCAAGCTGAACAACTTAATAATGTCATGATATAAATAATATTCTTCCCTTTCTGTTCAAGACACATAGTATCTTCTGCCATTTTTAAAGGGAAAATCCACAATAAAAATAAAATTAACATTGTGTTATCTAGCTGATTCTGGGTAGAAAATGTATCTCCAAAAATCTGAAATAATCAGAGCATCAAGATTCAAACTGATGACAACATCAGATTTATGCCTACAGTTTTCACTTACTTGTACTTTGAGTACTTCCATTTTATACTATGTCTAATAAGTTACTTTCAAATTATTCCTGCAATATATGTGATTAACTATTAAAACATGCTGCATTTTTATACATAAAACTCTCCATCAGTATACAAAGAGGTTCAACCAGCTGCAACATGAAAATACTACAACACATGAATGCATCACTATCCAATAATCTGATGTGTATATGATAATAAAGCACTTTGAACCACTGGCTTTATCAATGAAGTGACGTCACTATTATGACTTCTGCTGTTACTGCCATTTTTCTATTAATTAAACCTTTCCTGAAAATGTCTTCCAGTCTATTTGAATGTCGACTTCATGTTTGAATACGTACATGGAAATTCTTTAGTGTCATATATTTACTCGCTTTTGTTTTGTTTATTCTTATCTCAGTAACATATATTACCATATATTCAGTAATACAGTTACTGCCTCTGGTACTATTCCTATTACCACCTCCAGTCATGCCACTGCTACTGACGCCAGTGGTGGCACTATTGATTAAGGCTTTAGTAGAAGCTGTTGCTTATTAAAACAGGGCTGTACTGATTCCAACAGCACCATCTGAAGTGCAGGTTTCTGTTTCTGCTTATAGAGAGAGAAGTGTTGAGATATGTGGAGAGACAGAAGTATCAGACTACTATTGGTTGTCCAGTCACACTGTAAACGTCTTCTTCTCCCTCAGACTGCTCCTCCTGGTCGGTGTGATGTCCCACAGAGGGAGGATATGTACAGCTCCTGCACTTCTTGTGCCGCCGTTGCCACCAGCAGCTGCCCCCACAGCTTTACTAGCACGGGCACGACCAACTGCAGGTGTGTATGTACCAGGTTACACACCCACAGTTCTACAAAGCAGTGTGTGATTGTTTTCACCACTAATACATTCATAAACTTTAGCTTTGTGACTGTCATAAATGTAGTTAACTCTACAGTTACATTAGGTATAGTGGCGAAACTTTCAGCTGTGTTCAATGAACAACTCAAACAACTGTAGCTTGTAAATAGCTCAACACAAATAATATTACAGGGGATTTCTCCAAATTCAACACAATATGCCACTTTTAATGACTACTGTAGTCTTAACAAGCATCTTTAGTACTTAGTAGAGCACCCTTTTGCTGTTATGACCTGCTGCACTGATGCACAGCCAGACACCAGGTTCTGACAGCGTTCCTGAGGAATCTGAGCCTGTTCCTCATGAGGAACAGCCTCCAGCTCTCTGATATTCTTGGGTTTGCTCGCTGCAACCACCTTCTTCAAATCCCACCAGAGATTTTCTATGGGATTCAAGTCAGGTGACTGTGATGGTATCTCCCAGGCCTTTGCTGAAGCCAAGTCTCGTTGGACTTTGGGGTATGTTTGGGATCATTGTCCTGTTGGAAGGTCCAATGACAAACAAGCTTCAGCTTCCTCACAGATGGCACAATGTTCTCCTGATACTTGATTGAATCCATCTTGCCCTCCAAACGCTGCAGGTTTCCAGTGCCAGAAGAAGCAAAGCAGCCCCAGAGCGTCACTGAGCCACAGCCATGCTTCACTGTAGGCAGGGTGTTCTTTCAGTGTATACCTCATTCTTCCTCCTCCAGACGCTGATCCATAGACCTGAAAAGTTCCACTTTTGTTTGATCGCTCCAAAGAAACTTCTATGGCTTATTTATATTGTTTTGAGCATATTGGAGGCAACTTGTCGTGTTCTTTTGGGTCAGTAGTGGTGAACGTCTTGGATTTCAGGCATGGAGGCCTTCAGTATTTAGTCTGTGCCTTACTGTAGAAACTGAAACCTCAGTACCTGCTGCCATCAAGTCTTGCTGGAGGTCCTTTGCACTGACTCAGAGGTTTTTGGCCACCTGCCTCCTCAGAAATCTGGTGGCAGTCGTTGATAGTTTCCTCTTTGTGCCTCATCCAGGTAGTGTAGCCAGTGTTCCTTTAGCTTTGGACTTGTGAACTTTGCTTCCAACAGTATCTCAAGGAACATTTGGTGCCTTTGCTCTTTTTGTATCCTTTTTCTTGTTTGTGTGAAGCAATGATGTTTGAACTTTTTGGACAGTTCTCTTTACTCACCATATTTCTAACTTGCATCCAAATGTCACCGTGAACAAACCCTGAGCTAGTCCAGGTATTTGATGTGTTCTATTTTAAATACAGCTGATGTAACTAATGAGGCTCTTGCTTAGTTGCATCAGATGTGCTTGAGACAAAACACCTGATCTGCAAATTATTGTTCTTATGAGGGATTCTACTAGTAGTAGTGTTAGCGGTAGCAGTAGCAGTAGTAGTAATAGTAGCAGTAATGCTAGTAGTAGCAGTAGTATTATGTGGTGTGAATGAAGCAGTGTGTTGACCTCATGTTCTCTGTGTGTTGCAGTTATGTGGTGCAGATTGGTGGCAGGGACACAGAGATGGATGGATGTCGGCACATCTGTGTGAAGAGGTACATGCAGCCAGTATGCTGCCCACAGCACTGGGGACCTCTGTGCCTCCGTAAGATACACACACACACACACACACACACACACACACACACACACACACTCCTACAGATACAGTAATGCTGTACTCAATGTTAAATGCCCTTGTGATTTATGGAGGGAAATAAAAGCTGTAACAATGTGAGTTTCATAAACAAGTGAAAACCTAATTGGGAAATTTAACCACTTTTTTGCGTTGATTGAAATGTAAGATTACTTGGCAACTATTCTGATTATCGGTTTGTCATTAAAGTAACTGGAAATTAAACTAAAATTCAGCTCATCAAATGTGACAATTTGCTGCTCTTCTCTCTTGAATATGATAATAAATTAACTATATTGGGCTATAGACCCAAAGGTATAAAACATTTGAAGACCTTGAGCTCTGGGAAGCACAGATTAAGTGATTAATCCATTCATCAAGAAAATACTTAATAGATTAATCAATAATGATTAGCTGCTGCTCTGAAATGTACGAGGCATGAATTCTCTCATTTTATATGGATTTTTTTTACAATTTCCTTTTTGTAAATTTCAGAAACAACAGATATAAAAATTCACATGTACAATATAAAAAACACACACTTTACAGTTTTAAACGGCCACTTAATAACAAGGCAGGACTGTTTTCTGTAGTTCTGATTGGTTGTTTCATTGGTTGTAATTTTACATCAAATTTTATGTCTGAAAAAACAGTTTTTTTCGTTAATTGTAACTTTCAGTCGGCTTATTTTAATTCATTGTGCTGTCACTTGTGTTTGTGAAGTAAGTGATGACGTCCTGTTAATATATGATAGCTTGTACAGTTTGAGTGTTTCTGGAGCTGTGGACCTGAAGACTTGGATCAGTGCTGCTCTGTGCTGTGATTTTGGTATTGTGGCTGAAGTTGGGACTGTTTGGAGCTGTTAAGCAGCACATTTCCACTATGTGACTGCTGCTCGGACATCTAGAAACCAACCAGTCAGAATACATCATGAATTTGTCATGGCACAGGCAGTGTTGAACCAGTTATTTGTTGTTACCTTTAGGTGAATTAATTGTCAGTGAGCCTGACAGCTGTACCAGCTACTAACAGAACACAGCATATAAGTGATCCAAAATGCTTCAGGGATGAAGGTTATTATTCATTGTCATCGCAGTCACAGCAAAACAGCCCCCCTCTATATCTGCAGCACTTTCTTACATTTGTGTTTCCTTCCTCCTGACATCTGTCCTCTAACCAATCAGAAGGACAAATGCAATAAGATAACCAAATGGAAAATGGAATCCCACTTATCATTTCTAATCACCAATCTCCCCTTTTGCCTGTTCGCCTGTCTGTCTGTCTGTCTGTAGCCTGCCCCAGCTGGTCAGGGAAGACCTGTAACTTCCACGGAACCTGTGTGGGCGGAGACCTCGGCAACGGGACCTGCGTCTGTGATGTCAGTATCCTGTCTGTCTGTCTGTCTGTCTGTCTGTCTGTCTGTCTGTCTCTCTCTCTCTCTGTGACTGCCCTCCATATTTGTCTAAGAGTTCATAGGTCAGTATTGTTCATGTATTTTTAGGGCACTGTGCCCTATTAAACAATTCAACACTGACATTAATGATACTCAAGTCTCACTAGTTTGACTGCATTTTGGTGTGTAATTGATTTGTTTTTGTGTTTGGGGGAGGAGGGACACTGGGGAAGTTGTTAGATTGGATTGATGGGCTTTTTTTTTTTTTGCTGTTTTGTCTCATTTAGATTTTTGATGATGTGGTGATACTGCTAAATAAACATTACAATTCATTAAAAACAGCCCCTTTTCTCTCTTTAGGACGGCTTCTCTGGCTTTGCCTGTCAGGAGTGTAAGAATGAAAACCGTTTTGGAGAGAATTGTGATAAAGGTAGGCTCTGTGGCTTCTTACCCCTCTGTTAAAGATGTGGTCATGAGAGTCTCAGTCAAAAGGAAAAACTACTGAAACCAAAAGAAATCTCCTAGTTGGAAGACTACGGCTACAAGAACGCCCCACAGCTGTTTGTAAAACGTCACTCTGTCTGTCTGCGCAGAGTGTGACTGCGCGCATGGAGTGTGTAACAAAGGTCCAGAGGGTGATGGGCAGTGTCTGTGCCAGCCTCCGTACACTGGGAAACGCTGTGACCAAGGTAAGACCATGACACCCTGGATTTTACTATGAGATTACATGAGACATATTGAACTATATCAGACCATAGCATTGCAAATTATTTAAAAAAAAGTGTCATTAGTGAATTCTCAGTCAAAGTTGGTAACATCTTACCTCAGGTGAAGCTCTAGAGGTTGGGAGGACACAATGAATTCATGGCTTGTTTGGTCAAAAAGAGAGAGAGAGAAAAAAAAGAAAAGAACTAGTTGAATGCTTTTTCCTGCATGTACATCAACCTAGCAAAAAATGCATCATGCTGAAATTTCCAACATAACACAGGTAGTCAAACCAAATACTCATGAAATTATTACTGATTTTGAAGTAGTGTTTTGCTAGTGTTTGCAGTAGCTGCAGGTCTTCCTGTTAGGCTGCACATGTTAAGCTTCACCAATTAGAAGGTCAGTTGAAACTGAGACAAAAATGGCGCTTGTTGCTGTTTTGTGAGCTCCCAGTCACAACTGAAGCAGAGTAGATGACTTGATAATCGATAATTGGAGAATAAGTAAACAAAACTAACACAAATCTTATTCATGTCTGGTACACCACTCAAATAGTTTTCTTGTTGTCATGAATTGGGTGTCAGGAAAACACAAGGTGACACATATTAAGATGATGCATTTATTGCTCCAGTCGGTTTTTACTCTCTGTCGGTATGATGTTTAATTGTTGCCCACATTGAGCTGCTGTTGTGTCTGTTGTTGGCAGTGGGTACCGGGTGCAGTAGCTGCAGCCCCTACTCATACTGTAAAGGAGAGGGAGACGCCTCCAGCTGTGAATGCATGCCTGGACACAGGAGGACACCAGAGGGCAAATGCGCAAGTAAACGCAGAGCTCAACAGTCACGTCAGATTCCTCTGTTTGATTTTATCCACACTGTTATTTTAAACTGTTGTTATTTTAGCCTGTCGGTCCATCGGTTCAATTTGTGTTAGCATGCTAGTATTAGCATTCACCTCAAAGCTGAGCAAAGGCTGCCAAAGTTCCATTTAGCCTGCTGAGGCCCAGATCAAAATGAGAACCAGGTCTTTGCTCCCTAGAACAAGACCTAGACAAGGACTAGGGTCGGAAATAGACCCAGGTCTAGTTACATGTCTCACGTTTGGTCTCCAGATCTCAAATCAAGGCCAGAACAAGACCTTGACCCAGAATGAATCAGAACTAGGGCACAAACAGGACTAGCTCTAGAGTTAACTCTTGTTCTTGTTTTTATTTCTGTGGAAGTTTTGTGAATGTTTGTTTCCGTTTTGAATCTCATCTGGACTTAGTTCTATTTTCGTGTTCCCGTTAAGGCATTTGCTCAGCGAGGGACTGCGACGTCAACGCCCAGTGCTCCTCACAGGGGTCAAAGGTCAGCTGTGCCTGTAAGCCCGACTACCAGGGAGACGGCAGGATCTGTGTACCCAAAAACCCTTGCTCCGAGAACAACGGAGGGTGCCCCATCAACTCTACCGTCTGTGTCTTCAAAGGTCCCAACAAGGTTAGGACGCCTCCAGAACCAGGATTAGAACCAGGATTAGAACCAGGATTAGAACCAGGATTAGAACAAGGCTCGTCCTTGACTAGAATAAGGCAACAGTGTTTAACCCTCACGGTGTCTCTGTCTGTCTCTCAGTCCAGCTGCGAGTGCATGTTCGGCATGTCCCCTATAGGTGGCGACGCTCAGTTTGGTTGTAAGCTGGTCTCTGCCTGCTCAGCGGACACATGTGACCCCACAGCTGTCTGTCAAACTGAACTGGACGGACAACCCAGGTCAGACACACAAACACTTTGTTTCTGCCGGTCTGTTGCTCTCCAGAACTATAGCTGGATCCAAGTCTAGACACAAGACTAGAGCTAGAACCACAAAAAGATGAACACGAGAAACATTTCTAGACCAGAACCAGATGCAACTACATCCAGGATAAAGTCCAAGAACCAGTGTAGAATCAGGTTCTAGAAACACAACAAGTACCAGGTTTCTCTCTGTCTCTCTGTTGCTCTGTACAACTAGAACAAGCACCAGGCCAAAATAATAGAACCTGGTCTTGAGTAATACCTAAAGTCAAGTCTCTGTTCCTGGCTATCTTTTACTTTACAGGTCTAGAACAAGGACATGAACCAGAACTAAGATCAGGTCTCTCTCACTCACTCTCTACTGATAGATCTAGAACCAGGACTAGAACCAGAATTATAATTTTTTTCGTCCTGTCTCTGTCTCTCTATTGATGACTAAAACTAGAACCAGGACCAGGATTATGACTAGAACCAGTTCTTTGCTCATTCAAACTAAAACTATTAAGGGTTATTTTGCTGTCAAGATATAGATCCAGGAGCAGGGCCATAACTAGAACTCCAAAATTAAATTGGAGGCAGACAAGGATTAGAACAAGTTTTAGTGTGTTTTTTGTTTTTAGAACTAGAACCAGGACTAAAACCAGACATATATTCATGTTTCTTTTGCTCTGTAAAACCTCTTTAAAACTAGGACAAGCCCCAGGAGAACCAGAACCAGGTCTTTTATCCCTAAAAATGTCACAGATTCTCTTTTTCTATCCCTGGTTTGCTCTGTAGATCTTGAACTAGGACAAGGATCAAAACTAGAACCAAGTCTAAAATAAGAACTACAACTAGAACAGGCTTTCTTTGTTCATCTAACTCTGTTACTCTCCAGAACTAAAACCTGAACTAGAACCAAGTCTAAACTAATATTAGAAGCAAAGCTGGTCTTTTCTATCTATTTATTTGTTTGTATCTAGGATTAGAGCTAAAACCATAAACTGGTCTAAAATAAAAAGTAAACCCTTAAAGGATGACTCCGTCTGAACCTGGACTAGCACCGAAATCAGTTCTAGATCAAGGACAAGTGCTAAAGCAGCTGATGTCAGATACTGTTTTTCTTCTTTGGCTCTTTCTTAGTTTGTGTGAATGTGTGTGTATTGTTGTGTCATTAGTTCCCCCCCTCTCTCAGGTGTGTGTGTGGCGCGGGTCAGATTGGTGATGGCAGGCGTTGCTATGGTAACCTGATGGAGCGGATGATAGAGCTGGACAGGAGTGGAAGCCAAAGAGAAAATCTGACCGGCACCGTCGCCCTGTTCGGTAAAAGAAGTACACTGTAACATGATGCTTGTTATACTATAGCATGTTTTACTATTCAGCACTACACTATGTCAGTGGTCACTCAGAAATTAAATTTGATTCTTCAAGTTGGTGATATAATTCAACACCAATTATTTTTCTGTCTGGGTTTTATTTTGAAAAGTACAATTGTGAAAAGTGCAAAAACTGAATATTCACTAAATAAACGATAATGCAAGGTTATCCTGAGTCTCCTACAAGATGAAAAATTGACCATTTTTATAAAATAAGTGGCATGTTGGTATGTTATATCTTTGCTCTGACCTTTGGTATATGTGTGTTTCAGGGAAAGGCTGTTCACTGCTGCTGAGTCACAATGGACCCTTCACAGCGTTTATCCCCCTGCTGAAAACACCTCTGACTGTAGGTCGCCTGCCTGTCTGTAGATAGCTACTCGACTGAACCATTTCATAGTTCTCTTTTAATGATGTTCCTCAGCACAGAAGCACCCTAGTCTCCCCGACACTGTAACATACCATAGATTTATTCAATTAGCATTTCAGTCATTTTGGTGAATGGCTTTAGAGATGTGTGAATCAGGGCTGTTTCAAATTCAGCACAGTTGGGGACAAAACCATCACTATAGTTGGAAAAATGATCCCAAACAGATCTAGAATATGAAAGCGAACAAATTTTAAAGTGCTGAACGTCTCATCAGGTTTCTATAAAGTTTTCTTCAGCCTCAGCTGGCAGTGAAACCGTGGGATTAGATGTGTCTTACTTAAATGCACCCTGGGAGTTGTGGTTATTCTCTCTCCTTCGATTTTAAGTGCACAGGCTGATAGTGACCTTTTTTTTGTAACCAAAGAAACAGATATTTTTTTTAACACTGTTGTACTGATTATTCAATTGCAAATTTCATTTCCATCCAAGCTTCAAAGAGCTCCAACTGTGAGTCACCTAATGTTGTCAATGAGGAAATTAACCACGCTGTGAGTGCAGAAACCGTGGTCGCTCAAAATAACCTCTCCCATCTCACTACTCTGTTGTTTTGTCTGAGGAGTTGCTTCCTCATGCTGCAGAAGCGTGGGGAAGATGTGCATCAACTTACTATGTACCATAATTGCTAGACTGGCAGCTAGTAAAACATCAGCAGATAAAACAATGAATGTCAGATGGTAACATATAGAAATTACACACATGCACACATTTCTCAGCCTAAAAACAGAGACGACTGGTGGCAGATGGTCAGTACAAGCTCAAAGAAACAAGAGTGTGACGCCTCACACACGCACACACACACACACACACACACACACACACACACACACATATATATATTCAAAGAAAGACTTGATGTTTAGAAAAATTCAAAACAGTAAAATTGTAAAAACAACGTGCAGACTGTAAAGGGTAGATGTGGACTTGAGTCAGACTTTGAGTGTTTCCATCTCAGCTTGATAAAACCAGTGAAGTCTTGTGATTTGACTTTGACTCAGTAGATCCAGTTATGATGCAGGGCTGACCAGCACTGGATCTTGGTGCTCTGATAAAACTGCTAAATCCTGAAAAAACCCATATCTTGTTCAATTATCTTGCACAAATAAGCAATCAGTGTTTCAATCTATCGATGCCAGAAGAATCCAGGGGAAGTTAACAATAGGGGTGACACTGAACCTGGCAGAGGTACACCTGCAACAAAACACTAAAAGTTGGGAGCACCAGCACAGCCATACTGTAATAATAAGAGCTATTAAAGGGATAGTTTGGACTTTTTTAATGGGGATCCATCCTCAGTGTATTACTTTAGATGTTGGGCTGTTACGCCCACAGTTTGGAAGAGCAGACAGGAGTCCCAGCACAGACACTAAGCAATGAACTGTTTTAGACAGGGTTAACACACATTTTACCCACCAAAAATAGCCCACCTAAAAAAATCAACATTAATTTAAGCGTACTCATTACCTAGAATAGTTTCTCTGCTTCACATTGCCATTAGACAGCCGCCTCAACAGGGAACTGAAGCCGTTCTCTTCCCTCCTTTACATTCGCTCGCTGCAAAGCCACCAGACTCTGTGGCTTTGAAGTGAGCAAGAGAACGACCTCAGTTCCTCATCAAAAGGGCTGTCTGATGGCAATGTAAAGCGGTGAACATATTCTAAATATAGCTACATTTAAACTGATATAGATTTTTTTTGTAGGTGTTCCTTTTTAAGTTTCTGCTGAGACCGTCCTCAGCAGTACATTGCTTAGTGTCTGTGCTTGGACTATGAGTTCTTATACAACCTCATACAACCCCACAAATAACCCAAACTGGCCCTTTAAGTGATTGTGTGAAAGGATTTTTCAGCACTGGCCGACAATGCATATACTGACACAAGAACAACAGTTATTCAGTTTCAGTTAGTCTTTTTAATACTTAAGCCCTTCTGCATTAACATTAACAGGTCGGTGCCACAAATGTGCCTAAATCTGATTGCTAGAAATAGTGCAGAATCTTAAATGTCTCTTCTACATTTTACATATCATAACATCTTGTGTTTTTAAATGTTTCTGAATCCTTAAACTTTGAATCATTCGGGCCTTTTATTTCACTTTCACTCTGTGAGTAAAATGCCTTTTGTTGTCGCATCAGTTGGGCTTCTGTTGGTTTCCCTTCATTCACAGCTTTGTTTCATTTTCCAACATAACGCCTTTAGACAGTTGCACTTTAGATATTTTTAAAAAGAGAGAGTGCAGAAGTAGTTCCAGGACTAACAACTGTAACAGGCGACAAATGATCGATAGATAAATGCCACATTATTGATCTACCCCCCTACACTGTCTCTACAGGGAGTTAATGAGGAGCTGGTGTGTAAAAACCACCTGATCCTGGGTCAGCACCTCTACAAGGATCTACAGGGACGAGACTTCAACCTGTATGGAGGAGCCAGGCTGAGGAGCAAAGACAACAAGGTTTGCAATTCAGAAGACAGAGTGTAAATGTGACTGGAAAAGCTTCATTTTTTTGACCTGAGTCTTAAAATATTAAAACAATACGATGAGTCACAGGAGCTAAACTGAGGATAGAACAAATATTCCAGTGATCCTGATGCTGGAAAAGGCCTCATGAGGTATTAATGTTCAAACTGTCCATATAGTTGAAAATGATCACAAGGATACAACACTTCATTTTTATTGGTCTCACAATCAGAATAATCCAAAGCAAAAGCAGAGAGAAAGCACAACAAATTATAGATTTTGCTGAAGAAATTTCATTTGTAATTTTCATTTCATTAGTTTTGTTGATATTCATAACACACAGGTTCAATTGATACCACCCCTCTGCCTGTTTGTCAAATGAAACCTCTGTATTCTCATTAATTGATATTCATCCTTTTGTCCCGTCACCAACATCCTTTTTCCAAAAGGACTTTCTTCACAAGTAAAATCAAGACTAAAGACAATAACGTAGACATAGACATATTATGAAAATCAACTGTCTGAAAACTGAAAATCAATGTAAACTGTCTGATCATCAATCAACCCCTGCACCTTAAACTTAATATCACCTCTATCAGCGCCGTGGTCACGCCAAAATGCTCATCATCATCATCATCATCATCATCAGGACTGGCCCTGTGGAGGTCCAGTGATGCCAAGACTAGTTATTCAATATCAATCATTTTTAAGTCCAGGCTGAAAACTACTGACACGTGTCCTCTCTCCGGTCAGATTATCTTTTTTAAGTCAAGTCAATGGTATTTCTACAGCTCACTACTACCCACTAATCTGGTCAGCAGTTTTTCAGCCTGTGTGATCAGCCTGTTAGTCACATGTTCTATCATCGTTGTTGTCATATGTAATTATCATAACCTTGAGGTGGGGAAACGATATAAAGCATACAGTGTTTAATTTGGGGAAATATATAAATAGAAACTGACTGAAGCAACTACAGATAAAACTTTAACATTTTGGAATAAAAACTTTAAGCGTGCCTGCTACGTTGATATGTGCACGTCTCAGGAATACCTTGTTACCATGTGGCTGCGTACACGCTGACCTCCACTTCAAGTTGTTCTACAACAAGAACTGATACGTCTCAGCTCCGTCTGCTCTTGGTCTGTCCTACAAGTTTCTCATGCTCAGTTTGCCGCAAGTGAAAACAGTGTTTGGAAGCTTGTAGTGACACGCATCTAACAAAGATGCAAATATTCTGCAGCAGCTCACCGTCACTCCACCGTATACCACACTGTGAATGAATGGAAACACAGTGGGGACTATAAAGCCTAATTTAGCCTAATTGTGTACATTACTATTCATCTTGGTTGTTGGTTTGATCATGCCTTATAAAGACCTCCAATTTGTTGTAAGAAAAGTCAATTTCAAAGTAAATTTTTTGCCTCAAAAGTCATAGGGCACCATTTCACATATATTTTCCACATTATTCTGCAGAGACTTTCCATGAGCTACATAATACGAGCCTTCAACAACAATCACACATCATAACCTGAGAAAATAATATCAGAGTACTTAATCACATTGATGCAATAATCCCTGCTCATTGACTCACAGCGTTGCTCAAAGTGGCCTAATTAACCACGAGCTACTAGCAAAAGCTACCATGGTAAACAGCGAACAAAAAAAATCACCCCTCCCTATTTTAATGGTCTCTAACTGTGCTTTTTCACCATCAGAGAGACACTCACAGGTAAAATCTTCAGTGGGACACGATTCTCAGTGTAAATGTACGGAAACAGGGTGTTAGTAAAGTTGTGTGTGAAAGTGTGTATGTGTGTGTTGGTATGGAGATCAGAGAACGACAGTTTTCCTCCGTCAAAGTCCAGATGAACTCTGATCCTCCGGAGCTGCTTCTTCACTGTCAGATCTGTCTCTTGACCTGACATCGAGAACGCAGTGAATTTACCATTGGAGAACAAAATCCTCCACAATCCAGCCTGCGGGCGTCCGCTTATCTGGATGGACTCTCCCAACATTCCCAGTTCCCAGTCCTTGTTGTCTCCAACCTCAACGTCCCAGCTGTGAGTCCCTGAGTTGAAGCCTTCAGAGCAGAGGACGGAGCAGGAGAATTTGGTCCTTTCCAGGTTTTTTGGAAGCTGTTGTCGCTGTCCAGATCTCACACTGGTCAGATCTTCAGACACGATAAGCTCTGGGTCGGCAGAGTTTGGATCCAGAATCACAGGGGTGTAGGAGACCACCTTCTTCATCTTGTTCCAGATGTTGAAGCTCAGGTTGCCCAGGTGTTTGGCCACGTCTATCAGAGCTCCTGAGAGCAGCTGTGGATCCTCCAGCAGGGGGCGCTGCTGGATTCTTTCCACTGCAGCCTTGTAGTTGAGCAGGAATGAGACGTCTTCAGCTCTCAGCTCCTCCTCTGTGGCTCTGATGGTGTCTGAAAGAGCTGCTGTGTCTCTGCTCAGAGCCTCAGTCTTCTCCTTCATCACCTGACTCTTCTGCTCCTCTTCCTCCCTCAGAGCAGAGATCCTGGCCTCCTCTTCCTCTTGTAGGAAGTGACGAAGCTTCTTAAACTGCTCCTTAATCAGCCTCTCTGTGTTCTGGGCCTGGACCTTAATGTGTTCTGCTGTTTGGTCACAGTTTCCTTTAACTTGTTCAAAGAGCTTCAGTTTGTCCTGTAGGGGCTTCAGGGACTTCTGGAGCTCCTCTCTAAGATCCAGTGCAGCTTCATCAATCGGTCTGAATCTGTGGTTGTTGTGTGTTTTTGAGTCTCGACAGACGACACAAACTGGCTGCTGATGATCCAGACAGAAGAGTTTGAGTTTCTCAGAGTGCAGACTGCAGAGAGTCTCAGAAGCTCTCTGATCTCTCTCCAGTAATAAGGCCTCACACAAGTTTTTTAACACGAGGTTACAGGGTGGATCACTCTTTGAAGATTCCCTCTTACAGCACGGACACTCGCGTCTTTGTTTCCCCTTCCACCATCTCTGCAGACAGGACTTACAGAAGCTGTGGCTGCATGACAGAATAACAGGACCTTTGAAGACGTCCTGACAGATGGGACAACAGAAGTCCTCCTCTGATCTGAATGACATTTTGTCTCTGAGCAAAGATGAAAACACAGCAAGCAGACAGTTCACACTTCACAACGTTCCCAGAAAGTTACTTTCACTTTGAGTCGTGGCTCTTCCAGTTCGTTATGTTGAATCACCAGCAGGTTGAAGTGCAAGTGTTCAGTATTCCAGTAAATCCAGTATTCCCTCCTGCAGCTGTCCTCTCTCAGTGGACGTGTTGGTGGTTTTGGTGTGAATCTTGCTGTCTGTCTCTCAGTGCGTGTCTCTCCTCAGGGACGTGGAATTATAGGCAGTTTTTCCTGTTTGTCTGTGTTGAGTCTGAGAGGGGGTGGAGTTTTTGCCATGACTGATCATGTTTATCCTAATAGGTGTGTGTTATCAGTGACTTGATGAAAAATGTCTAGTTCCTTGTGTGTGTCATCACAAAAGATCTTTATGTCTTTACTCACCAAGTTATTGCATGTTAAAGGATAGGACCACATAGCTTGTCCACACATTTTGGTTGTGTTTGGCCATCAATGATCTGTACTGTACAGAGCTCACCAAGCATTTTGGCTTCCTGTGGGATGATGGGTGTGGACTTCCTGTTAGTTACAGCAGTGTAAGGAAGTTGTGTATTCAAATGTGTCAAAATGAAAAAAAATCCCTTTTAACAAAATGTTCCAGAAACTACGGGACCAGATGAACTAAACGCAGGATCTTAACTAGCAACTAAGTCTGGTTTAAGTGTCCAAATCATCTGTAATACGATGGAAGTGAATAGAATTTCGATTATGCTGCTCACACCAAAATTACATTTATAGCATTCAACAGCAGTATCTTTCATTCAACACACTAGAGACAGTTAGTAGCAGTAGTTAGTCGCCGTTGCTCAAGTGTTTTCATTCTTTTTCGACTTTTATGGCTTTATGCTTAGACTGATGTAGAGGTCTGTGATTTATGTAGAGATTCATCCTGATGGACAACCCCAGCAAGCAGTACACCATCATCCAGGAAGACCTACCAGCAGCCAATGGGATCATCCACATCATCGACCGGCCAATCACAAGCACACTTTCCAACACACCTGCTCGTGATGAACGGGTGAGTTAAAGGGTCACTTCACTAAATATGGAAAACTACCTAAAAACACAGGTCAACTTAACAAATATTTGAATCAAATGGAGAACAAAAAAAGAATAGTGTCTTGAATTTGAATACCATAATGCGTTTATTGTTTAAGTAACAATCTCAAAGATCTCCTTGTCGTTCTCTTTGGCAGCACCTATAGCAATAAGCAGTGATTCCAGATGTGTTTTTGGACCTCACATCACAGAGATCCAAACAGTGTTTCCTTTGTGACATCGGTCAGATGGCTGATGTGTCTAAAGTCTCATCGTCTGTAGTTATCAGACCTTTCTATGTTTATTTGGCCATTTTAATGGTTTGCTCTTGACGTTAGCAGAGACCAGATAAAATAGTATGTCATTTTACACATAAGCGAGTTAAAGACATGGATGTATAAGAGTCTGCTGGTTTGCTCTGCCTTCCCTCCCAGGTGAACCAAATGTTAATGTAAGGAGTTTCATTAGTGGGTCATCAGCTCTGAGATCATTGTGTTACCTCATCTGTCAATAGATGGTGCCTTAACAGACAATCATTTCAATAAGAATCTTGGAAATAATTATACTTTAAATGTTTGCTCAATTATTTCCTGCTAACTGGAGGGTCTAATTGTCTAACATCTAACTGTATATCTTTAACACTGATGATTTTACTGTTTTGAAAGTGAATGTCAGCAATTTCATAGTCATGTCCTTCTCATTTCCAGTTTGCTGATAAGACAATCGGAGAGATTCTGGCTAAGGATGGAAAATTTAACCGCTTCCTGTCTCTGGTTGATGTGAGCATTTTGTTCTGGCCAATAACATCACACAGACGTTTGGTTTCATCCCACAAATATACTAGAAATATGTACACACACACACACACACACACACACACACACACACACACGTACGTACAATATGTAGTGTATGTACTGTGGGAGAATGGAAAGATTCACAGCCATAACAGCAGTAACTAAGGAGAAGGTGGGACTTATTCACTTGTCAGACAACTTGGAGCCAGTTGTGGGAATTGTTGCTAAATCCTCGGTTCTGACTGTGAGGGAAAACTTACCCTTTTCCCTTACAAGGTTTCTCCTCTCAGCTGTTAGCTGACGTCATCCCAAATGATCCTATAGGTTAGAGCAGGTGACTTTAACCTCCACAGGCCTGAGCCCTGTCTCCATGTTAAGGCCTTATGTTGCCCTAATATGGCTTTCCAGACAGACAGGCACTACCGGAGTAGGAGGAAGATATGCTAGAACTCTCTGTTCTAGTCAAGGTTAGATTTTGTCTATTCCTAACAATACTGAGCAGACTAGCTGCCTCCATATTGGTCCGTAATCTAAATCTGGCCCCTCACTCAAAGGACAATATATACCTATAACGGTAAGAGAGGATCCTCAGAATTGATGCTGGCACTGCCTGCATGAACTGCTGCACTGCTAGTGTCACTTCTCCTGATCAGTAAACATTACCACAACGTAAGCCATCTGAGTCTCTCTGTGTCTGCCTCCACAATCCTTCAACAACCTCTCAGATTTCCACAACACTGACCAGATATGATGTGCATGTGTGTGTCTGCAGAACTGCGGGTCGCCTCCCCCACTGCGGGGTCCAGGACCGTTGACTGTGTTCATCCCCACCAACCAGGCCGTGGACCGAGCCAGAGATGGCAGCATCTTGTACATGCTGAACGATGTAGGTGTAATTAGTTCTTAATGCTTTAATTTACTGGGTGTATTTGGGATTTGTGTAGATAACATGCTTGAAAGGACACATCAGCAACAACAAATCACATTATAAGACGAAAACCAACAATCTGTTTAAGTCTAAATATCAATACACTGTGACTTCTTAACCTCAGTCTCAGTCATTTCATAGCATAATGTCAACAACCCCCCCAGCCACCAACCGTTAGCCATTTTAGCTATCACTATGCTATGTACACATTATCAGGACTTTTCAATGAATTAATGAATTCTGCTCTTTTTCTAAGGCCAAACATAAACTTCAGGAACTTCTCAGACACCATGTGTTCTCGCAGGCTGTGGTAAGTCACCCCCCCCCCCCCCCTCCTTAATCAATCCACCCTCCTGTCACACCTCCCTTCTGTCATAGTTTTTCCTGATCCCATTCCTGTTCTCCAGAGGATGAACCCTCTAAATGTAACAACCTTTCTGTTAAGGCCATCCTCAGGACAAAGTTTACATTTTTATCTCTACGGCTGTTAAAAACAAAACATTTTAGTTTATGATTTTTCTTATTTTGTAGCTGACAGTGGACGAGTTGGCTGCTCTCCCTCAGATTCAGACGATGGCCAATCAAATTGTCACCATCACGATGTCCGATGATGTAAGTGTCTCTGATTGGTTCTTCACAGAGCTTCTCATAACTTGACTCGTCTTCTGACTAATTCACAGTAAACATTAGCAATTTTACATTAACACCAGGTGCCCCCCCTCCTTTCCTCTTCAGGGTCAGATCCTGTTGGGTGAGAAGGGCGTCCATCTGGCAGACACCAACATTGTGGCTTCTAACGGGATCATCCATATGATTGATGGACTTCTCTACCCGCCCTCCATCCTTCCCATCCTGCCTCACCGCTGTGATGTCATCAAGAGCAAAATCACTGTGGTGAGCAGAGGGAGGCTGAGAGTTGAATTAAATTATGGTTGAAATAATTTTGGGTGGCTTCTCGTAATTTGGGGTCCTTTTGTACTATTTTGGTAGTTTTTCCTCTGATAGACAGATAATCCTCTTATAAACTAAATATAAAGGAGTGTGTGTGTGTGTGTGTGTGTGTGTTTTCAGGGTCCATGTGTTCACTGCAGTTACCTCTTTGAGACTGCGTGTCCAGATGGCAGCACTGAAATGGTAAAACACATTGTTATACTGCAAAGTTTCTATTCTGTTCTGTTCTGTTCTGTTCTACAGAGCACCCCAGGCAGTCATACGGTAAAAAAAATATTGATGTGGAAATCTGTGCAAATGGATCAGTAAACTGGTGGAAAATATATTGAGGAGCTTTTGGTAAAGTTGTGTTCATGGAAACATTAATACTTCCGATGTGACCTCTGCCCCTCCAGAATAAAAGAGTTGAAGTTTATGGTGTTATGGTGATGTCAGTTGAGAGCGCAGATTAGAATTGATGTTGTGAAAGTAAAATACTAAAACAGCTGTTCTCTCAGAAGAAAGTGACGATCAATTGATCAGTCTAACTTAGACACTGAGAGCCACTTGTACAACGGCTAACTCACGTGTTCCCAGACTGTTAAGATATTTCCAGCAACATTCTATGTGAAACCCGGTGGGCAATATGGACGAGAACAGAAAGCTAGCAGCTGTGTGTGTGTCTGTCTCCAGGAGAGTCATCAGAAAGGCTGTGAATACACCACGTCTCCTCTCAGGCCAACACTCAGCACGGGCTGCGCCAAATTCTGCAACGCCACCAAACAGGTGAGATCACTGCATCAGGAGCTTTGCTTTTGTTGTTAACTTCATTCAGGTGTCTTTCTTATGAATGATGCTTTCAAGTGAAAAATTATTTTGACTGTTTGTGTGGTATTTCTGGTTGGTGTTGAAATGCAGGGAAATATGATTCAGCATTTTTTGTCACCAAAAGCTTTTTTTAGTGACATCACCCACAAACCCCCCTCAAATTAGAAACCTCACAAGAATCTCATTGAAATCTGGAGGACATAATAAGTAAAAGTACTCAGCGTTCCCAGAAGAACTCAGAACTAAGCAAAGTGAAGCAGCTTTTAGTTTCTGTGCTCCCCACCTTTAGGAGAGCTTCTTGAACACATAAACTATCAGCGCATTGAAATCAGGCCTTAAAACATTGTTGTTTACTGTGACTTTCCAATAATAAAGGTACATCACTGTTTTTTTTAATTTGTAACTATTTATATACATGCTTTTATTGTATTTGAATGCATCTTCTCTTAAGCTTTAACTGTTTATTTTCTTGTGCTTTTATTATCTTTTACATGAAATTTAATGTCTCTGTGTTTTTATTGTGTTTTATGTCCCTGTAAAGCACTTTGAACGGCCTTGTGTCTGAAAGGTGCTATATGAATAAAATTGCCTTGCCTAAAAGTACAATAATTATGATAGTTTTTCAACTCTTAAGCGGCTATAATCAGTATTCTGTATTAACAGAGGTACTTGTGTGTGAACAGGGTGACTCATAGTAACCAACCCAAAGGTCAACATCACCTGACTCTGCAGGTGCCCTCAGCTCCACAGAACCTTTCAGTGTTTTTCAGCAACTTTTATGTTTTGGTTCACTCTCGCCGCTCTGATAACGTTGTCTGTGGCTGCAGCAGGCAGCTGTTTTCAGCAAAGCTCCAAAAACACTGTGCACTACGTACTCAGCATCAGTCACAGTCAGAGACCAGCTGGTGAACATAGTGGAGCATTTAGCAGCTAAAGAAGCAGATACTTCCCTCAGGAGTTGGTAGAGATCATAAACGGAGTTTAAACAGAGTGAATATTGGACTCACATCCATCATTTGGGCATCACAAACATCACTCCAAATGGATCACACTGTTGTTCTGTATCTGCTGAATGTGTAAATAAGCAACTGTTTGCTAACACATTCAAACCATATCAGCTTAAGAGATGATAAGATGTCAGTGTGTTCACTCCTTGTATTCAGTATCTTGTGTAGTTTGTGTATGTTATGTATGTTTTAAACTCTGTGTGTGTGTGTGTGTGTGTGGTAACAGGTAGCAGAGTGCTGTAAGGGTTTCTACGGTCCGGACTGTAAACCCTGCATTGGAGGATTCCAGCATCCCTGCTACGACAAAGGAACGGTGAGCACCAAACAAACCACTTTGTCATCCAAGCCTTGATTGCCAATCATGCGTTTTATTCATTTGTTTGTTTGTCTGTCATATTACCACATGCAGTGCTTTGACGGTATCCATGGCAATGGTTCGTGCAGCTGCCAGTCAGGCTTCAAGGGTGTCGCCTGCCACATCTGCTTGGATCCATCCAAGCATGGAGACAAGTGTGACGAAGGTAGCGGCTCCTCCTTCGCAAGGAAGTCAAAGAGCAACTTGACACCTGTGAAATGTTCAAAGTGCCAGTTCACACATTCAAACAAGACAGCTGCATCTGAAATCACTCTCCGCTTCACTAATTCACCACTCCCAATGTAATAAACACTCAATAGTCAACAGTATAGTGAGTGGTAAATTGAGATTTCGGACACCTGTGTCATGTCTCAACAGCAATTTTCATTTGCCAAAATTGCCAAGCATTGCATTGTGGGATTGTTGGCAGAAAGTAAAGTGCATGCCAGGGACACTACTATTCTGTTCCATTGTGGGATATTTGAGGACACATTATAGTGGATAGATTTAAACACTCACAATGACGGACAGTAAATGTAGCGCACTATATAATAAATGGGGAGTGAGTTTGCACACAGACGAAGAGTCTGAATCCATGTTAGTGACTCATTGAGAATGCATTTATTGGCACTTCATTCAAAGATTGCGGAGACATATCACTTAAAAGCATAAATGGCAACGTCATGATGGAGGCAGAATTAAGGGATCATCCAAGTCAGGATTCATCTTCTGGTCCATGATTTTTACTCTGACAAGGAATCATCCATTAGTCCCATTTTCTATTTTCTATTGTAACAGTACCTGTGTATAGACCTGCAGACCTGTATAGACTTGAAGTGTACAACTTGTTCAGTTTTGTAAGCGTTACTCTGCTGCATTCAGAGGCTGCAAAGAACCCTCATATAGAAAAGTAGTTTGTGCCCAGTGGTGTGTTTTACCTGGTGTTACACTGCTTGACTCTTGACTGACGAACCTGAAATGATCAAATGACTTGTGTGTCTGCAGAGTGTCGCTGTCTCCACGGTGTGTGTGATAACCGTCCAGGCAGCGGTGGTATTTGTCGGAGAGGATCCTGCATGGAGGGATTCTCTGGAGAAAACTGTGACAAAAGGGCCACACCCTGCAACTCTGATGGGCTGCTCGAACACTGTCACATCCACGCATACTGTGAAAAAACAGGACTGAATACTAAGTAAGATACCACTAATACCATGACTGTTATTAATAAAACATCCAATGAAAATGTCATTCAACTAAACAAAAACCTTGTTTAGTTCTGTTTTCATCTGTGACTTTTTAGTCACTTTTTATGGTGTGCATTTTTAGTAAGCAGCTATCACCATCTTGATGTTTACAGTGTGTTTAGCCCATGTCACTCCGCTCTGCAGTCATGTGACAGAAGCAGGATTCACTCACAGTTCACTACAATACTGACTGGGTTTCGCTTCCCACACGCAGCTACAACATTAGATGCAATTAATGCAGCAATGTTCCTTTAGTGAGCATCTAGAGGAAGATTTAGATGGCTGACAGCCAACATTAATCTGCACTTCTGAAGGCCCTTAAACACAGAGAATTGTCTACTGAAATTATTGCTCATGTTTGATCCACAGTTAGTGGTAATGTGTCATTGTTGCAATGTTGGCCTCCCTGTTTTTATTTCTTTTTTTTGGCCCAATTCTTTGTTCCACATCTTGTGTAATTGTTAGTAGGACTGTAGATAGATTTAGTCCATAAACGTGTTACTTGAGGCTCTAGGGAGGAGAGTGTCAGACCAGTTGGTCCACTGCTGGTCCAGACTGAAATATCTCATCAACTATTGGATGGATTTCCATGACATGTACAGACATTCATGGTTCCCAGAGGATGAACGCTACTGACTTTGGTGATCCCCTGCGTTTTCTGCCAGCGCCAACCTTGAGGTTGACATTTGTGGTCTACAGAGAAAAACCTCAGTATTCATGTCCCTCAGGGAATTGATTGATTAAACCACTGGTTTGCTTTATGGCCAAATACCTGCAATACCAATGACATTCATACCGGCCGCAGCTGTTTGCCTTTAGTGTCACTTTGCAATCTTAACATGCTAGCACACTAAACTAAGATGGTAAACATTACACTTGCTAAACATCAGCACGCTAGCATAATTATTTTGACCATGTTAGCATTTCATCAACACCAGGAGGCTTCAGCTCCGCACTAGAGGCTGTCCAGGTGCTCATCCAGGTGTTTTACATCTCCCACCTGAACCACTGCAGCACTTTCCTCTCTGACGTGTGTTTGTGACCTGTTGGTTTACAGCGACACTTCAGGCTGATCAGCTAATCATCAGCTGATGTCAATGAACCCTGAACTGTACTAACTTTACACCCATTCATACATCCACGTGTACATCCCGTATGACTGTCGCTAGCTGAGAGCTGATCACCTACAACCCAGTTATCATTTACCATGATTTAAAGGAGCATTCAGTGAATATCACAGCTGAGGGCAGCGCAGTGGTTAGTGCTGTTTCCTCACAGCGAGAAGGTTCTGGGCTCAAATCTGCTGGCTGGCAGGTTTGCAGTTTGAGCCTTGAACCTTTCTGTGTGGAGTTAGTATGTTCTCCCCCATGTACTCCGGCTTCCTCCCACCATCCAAAGACATGCAGGTTAGGTTAATTGGTGACTCTGTCTCTATGTGTTGGCCCTGTGATTACTTTGTGTTTACTGTGTGTGTTTGTGTGTGTGTGTGTGTGTGTGTGTGTATGTGTTGTACCAGATGTGTGTGTAGGGATGGATATGAGGGTGATGGTCACTCTTGTTCTCCAATCAACTTCTGCCTGAAGAGCGACCGTGGAGGCTGCAACATCAATGTAAGACTTACTGCTCATGCGTGTGTGTGTGTGAATGGTGCACTCATAACTATTTCAACCTCGTTTCCCAATTGACTCAAAAATAATCTGCAACACCCTCTCACCAATAACTAAAAATGATAAAACCAGATTATCAAGATATTGAATTGGTACAGAAGATTTCACCTTTGATTAATTATGACAAGACAGAAAGAGTTTTAATTTGAGTAACCGCATTAAAATATTCACATCTTCTTTTTTTGTTTAATATCTTTTTAATGGAGAAATTCTTTTCACTATAACCACAGATGAGCAGAAGTGAAATTAGATATTGTCACATTTATGGAAAAACTAATGAAATTCACCATATTCATTCACCATTGTTTATTTTTAAACTGAGCTACTGAATAACACAATATATCACTTACAATTACACTCAAAATTATTCAACCTCCGTTGCAAATTAGGTGTTTAAATTAAATTTACGAACTTTCAGCTATGTTCAATGTGCAACTCAAACAAGAACAATTGAAATAGCTCAACACAACTAATATTACAGGTGGTTTCTCCAAATTCAACACAATATGCCACTTTTAATGACTAATGCAGTCTTGACAAGCATCTTTAGTACTTAGTACTTAGTAGAGCACCCTTTTGCTGTTATGACCTGCTGCACTGATGCACAGCCAGACACCAGGTTCTGACAGCGTTCCTGAGGAATCTGAACCCGTTCCTCATGAGGAACAGCCTCCAGCTCTCTGATATTCTTGGGTTTGCTCGCTGCAACCACCTTCTTCAAATCCCACCAGAGATTTTCTATGGGGTTCTAGTCAAGAGACTGTGAAAGCCACTCTAGTATCTTCCAGGAGTTTTTCTGGAGCCAAGCCTTGGTGGACTTTGAAATGTGCTTGGGATCATTGTCCTGTTGGAAGGTCCAATGATGTCTGAGCTTCAGCTTCCTCACAGACGGCACAATGTTTTCTCTGAATAATTTTGAGTGCAACTGTAGTTGTGTCACGCCAACAAATAAGTCTCATGTTCAGACAAGAGGGCAAATCTATAAAAATGTGTTCTAAGGCCTGAAAGCTGAGATAGTGCCTGCAGACCAAATACTAACAGGAAGACAAAAAAGCCTCTTGGAGCGTTGACGTAAACCCAACAGGAAGTCGGCCATTTTGAATTAAGTGTCAAAATTTCAGCGATTTATAGTGGTTGTAAATGAGCGAACTAGTCCGAGGGGGTTGAAGCGATCAGCTTCAAACTCGGTCAGCTGGTAGAACAACTATTCAAGATGAAAATTTATCAAAAGCTTTATATAATCTTTTACGGTTTGCCCAAGGCATCAGTACACCAAAAGTTCACCTTGACCTTAATCTGGAGCCTGTGGCTGCCTTTTGTTCACAGATGTACTCTGGTCCGATGTAAAGCCTTGTATGTAATGAGCAGGATTTTAAATGAGAAGTGTGTTTTGTCCTGGTCAGGAGTTTGGCTGTAGAGTTCTGCACAGTCTGAAGCTTGAGCATTAAGGCAGGTAAATGAAGCATCACAAAAGTCTATGGAAGGGTATAAAAGCGTGAATATTTTACAGTATTGCTGTAAGTGCTTTATTTCTCTTACCTGCAACTTTATACTTCTACCCCACTACATTTCAGAGGTAAATATTTTACTTTTTCCCTTCACTTCATTTGTCTGACAGTTTTAGTTACGTGTCAGATTACAGTTGTCCAGTGAAAACCATGTATTTCCAGATTGTGATAAACTGAGGGATGAGTTGTAAAATGGGTTATGGATTGAGAAAATTCTCCTCCTTTGTAAGCAAAATAATCTAGTTAAACCCTCCTTGGATCAATTGGATAACAAGCTGTTTTTAGAGATTCGTGGTTGGACCTGAATACTCATTTTCCACCTCTGGTTAACACACCCACAGCCTAACATCACCTGTGTGTATTGATAATGAGTTTATCATTATTCATGTTACACGTGTTACAAAAGCAGGACGCATACCTAATAATGTCACAGGGCCAGAGAAAAAAATGAAAAAGCCCTGCTTGCCAATCAAACTACCTCCCCTTCAGTCATCAGTCACCTTCATCAAAAAGAATACTTCCTCTTTTCTTTTCCACCCAAATAATTTTCTTAAGCAAACCTCATTGTCCATGAACACTGAACTGGAAATCTTTAAAATTGGTTAAAAAGAGAGGGAGAGAGAAACCAGTAGGTAAATAATGTAATTAAATGCATAGGGTTTACTGTTCCATTGGTCTACGGTTTACTGTGCATTTCTTTGCATTATTAAGCCCAGTAACAACAGCTGCTTAGGTGTCCTTGTGTTCATTCTGTGTGAATCTGACTGCCCACTAAACATCTGCTCAGAGTACAGACACACGTCAGAGTGCCCTGGATCACTTCTGTTCATACGGATTGTAAACTGACAGTTTCTGGGTTGTGTTGTTGGAAACTATTTCATATTCAAACTTGGATAATTATGAAACTGAAGACTGTTCATCAAAGATGTCTTTATAACACCCTCACTTTCCCTCCCCCCTCCGTCTGCCTCTCCACAGGCAGAATGTGTCTATGTGGGTCCAGGCAATGTGTCGTGTGTGTGTGTTGAGGGTTGGACAGGTGACGGCAAAGTGTGTGTGGAGATCAACAACTGTCAGATGGAGAGTCGAGGAGGCTGCAGCCTCAACGCCAACTGTAACCACATCGGACCTGGACAGGTCAGTTACTGACAAATGATGATCTTGGAAATTTTTTACAATTTCTAGTTTTTTGCACCTTTTTTCTCTCTGCTTGTGATGCCCACCCAGTAGTCCTGACTCTAGCAGCGTTCTCTAAAGCATTTTTGATGTTTTCAGTGTTCTCTCATGATTTTACTTTAACCCTTTCATGCATAGAGGTCACTACAGTGTACAGCTATTCAAAAGCTGTTTTCTTGTATATGCATGAGTTTTGATGGCATAGTTGCACATCAGCCACTACAGTGGATGCTACAGCCTCATCTCATACACTGCTACCCAGTGGGAAGCCATTGCAAGTGAAAAAAAAAAGTGAAACCAAGATGGTCGACAGACAGCCAGAAACACCAAGTTGCTAATTTTTTTCTGTTCAAACCTTCTATAAAAAGAGACCCTTGCTGGTAAGAAAAATATGGGGACATCAAGTAACATCTAAGGAGTCATGCAATTGCTACATTTTCCAAGTATTGATTTTAGGAGGAAATTATGATTAACCACATGTCCACTGAAGTGTACATCATGCATCACTGGCTATATTTCAACTACTGGACATGTAAATATATCTTTATAAAATTTGTAAAAAAAAAATTGTAAAAAAATCCTGACTGAGGTTACCATAATTCATGCATGAAAAGGTTAACATATTCAACCATCACATCAACTCACAGAGATACACTATATGGCCAAAAGTCAGTGGACACCTCACCATCACACCTACACAAGCTTGTTGGACATCCCAATCTAAAGCCATGGGCATTAATACTATAGAGTTGGACCCCCTTTGCAGCTATCATAGCCGACACTCTTTTCTGATTCAATCACCCAAAGGAACATTTGTAAGGTCAGGCACTAATGTTGGATGCAGCTGGTGTGCCAGGCCTTCACCTTTCCTCCCAAAGGTGTTCAGTGGAGTTGAGGTCTGGGCTCTGCGCAGGCCGATCAAGTTCCCCCACACCAGACTTGTCCAGCCATGTCTTGTGCACAGGGGCGGTCATGCTGGATTAGCAAAGGGCTTTCCCAAACTGTTGCCACAGAGTTGGGGACCTCACCTGGCTAAAATGTCTGTGCATGTTGCAGCATTAGACTCTTCGCTGGAACTCAGGGCTCAATCCCAAACCCTGAAAAACAGCCCAAAGACTATTATCACCCTTTTGAAATGATCCTACACTTAACATTTCTTGTCCAACAACTTACTATCGGTAATCAAGCTAATATCCGCAGGGACTCGCCACAATATCTGTCCGTGACTGACGTCACTTCCTGTGTTTGTCATTTCAAATTAAACATTTTACACTCAGTCCTGCCATATGAGTTTTGACCTAATTCTGACCTAACTACGAAAGGAGTTCTACGTTTTTTTTTTCTCCTGCAGCCAACCAGCCAATGTCTGACAAAGGCTCTTCCCATCAAATAACATTTGGTCGACTACTAGGGGGCAGCCCTGGAAATTTTCACAGACTGACTTCTGGCAAAGGTGGCATCCTATGGCAGTGCCATGTTTAAAGTCACTGAGCTCTTTATGACCCAGTCTAAATTTGAATTGATTAGCTATGGAGATTTTATGCACCTGTTGGCAATAGGTGTGGCTGACACACCTGAACCTGAACGACACCACCCCCCACTCCAAGTCTATTCTGTTTTATTCTCATTATCTCCTGTTGTCTATGTGATTTGTCAACTAGTTACTGATGAGCTTTCTGACTATGAATATTGAAGAAGACTGTTTATTCACGTGTGTCTGTCTTTGCAGAGTGAGTGTGTATGTAAAACTGGTTACATGGGGAATGGTAACGTGTGTGACCTCATTAACCCCTGCCTCAAGAGCAACGGAGGCTGCCATGACCTGGTAAACACACACACACACACACACACACACACACACACACACACACATTGATCAGCAATGAAGGAAGAGTTTGTTTAATTCACTGAGGATTTAAAGGAGTTAGTTGTGGCCATTCTGACTGTGGGTTGTGCTAACAGAGAATAACAGAGAACTGGTAATCATTTGTGATTGCTTCGATCTCAGTTTGCTACATACATTTCATGATCCTTATCTTCTGTACACTCTGCCAGGCAAAGTGTGAGATGAAGGAGAGTGGATCTCATACCTGTACCTGTCCTGATGGCTACGCTGGAGATGGAGTCATCTGCTATGGATCATTACTGGATGTAAGTATTCAGACCAGTATCATATAAGGACGGCCCTTTTTTGGCCCCTGACCTGATCTGTGTGCTTAAATATTGATTTTATTTGTATAGGAGCAGAACATAGAGTATGGCATGTTGCTTAAACATCTATGAGACACATTGAAATAATAGCTGTAACCTACTGACTTTAGTACATCCTGTTTTTCTCAAACTACATGTGGGAGTCAAACCAAATAAATTGATCAGTTTAAATTATTGCCGGGAAAATGTTATGACTGACACGACTTGATCAGCTAGTTTATTTATTTCTATTCTAATATTTATTTATGTAGTTGGATTTGTTGGAACCAGGAAAACACACTCTGATTGTGCAGCTGTGTTACAGAGTAGAGGGTCTTCCCTCACAAATGATCTTGATGATGAGTACCAGCTTGCTGAGAGAAACACAAACCTCCCAGCAGTCGTTTTTAATTTCAGCCGGTTATTAAGTTCCTCAACATTAAATATTGACAGCTGATATGACCTGCCGCTTGCGACGTTTGCACATTTTAACTGGTGAAATTGACGGTCTGTGCCAGCTGGAAATGAGAAGCTGCCACATGAATGTTGGGCACACTGCTACAACTACCTGGATTTGTCTACCGTGCAAAATCTGACTTGACACTATAATAACTGTACGTGTATGTGTGTTTGTAGGAGTTGGAAATGAACTCAAAGCTGTACAGTTTCTACAGACTGACTCAGGTGTGTAAGACTTACTTTTCTAAAGTCACTCATGTTTTAAAACTTACAATCTAAAGTCCCCAAACTTTTCTACACTTCAACTATGAGAGACAGAATGGGGGGAAAGAATCCAGGAAATCACATTGTAGGATTTTTAATGAATTAATTGGTAAATTCCTCTGTAAAATAAGTATTTGGTCACCTACAAACAAGCAAGATTTCTGGCTCTCACGGGCCTGTAACTTATTCTTTAAGAGGCTCCTCTGTCCTCCACTCGTTACCTGTAATAATGGCACCTGTTTGAACTCGTTATCAGTATAAAAGACACCTGTCCACAACCTCAAACAGTCACACTCCGAACTCCACTATGGCCAAGACCAAAGAGCTGTCAAAGAACACCAGAAACAAAATTGTAGACCTGCACCACACTGGCAAGACTGAATCTGCAATAGAAGCAGCTTGGTGTGAAGAAATCAACTGTGGGAGCAATTATTAGAAAATGGAAGACATACAAGACCACTGATAATCTCCCTCCATCTGGGGCTCCACGCAAGATCTCACCCCGTGGGGTCAAAATGATCACAAGAACGGTGAGCAAAAATCGCAGAACCATACGGGGGGACCTAGTGAATGACCTGCAGAGAGCTGGGACCAAAGTAACAAAGGCTACCATCAGTAACACACTACGCCGCCAGGGACTCAAATCCTGCAGTGCCAGACGTGTCCCCCTGCTTAAGCCAGTACATGTCCAGGCCCGTCTGAAGTTTGCTAGAGAGCATTTGGATGATCCAGAAGAGGATTGGGAGAATGTCAGATGGTCAGATGAAACCAAAATAGAACTTTTTGGTAAAATCTCAACTTGTAGTGTTTGGAGGAGAAAGAATGCTGAGTTGCATCCAAAGAACACCATACCTACTGTGAAGCATGGGGGTGGAAACATCATGCTTTGGGGCTGTTTTTCTGCAAAGTGACCAGAACGACTTATCCGTGTAAAGGAAAGAATGAATGGGGCCATGTATCGTGAGATTTTGAGTGAAAACCTCCTTCCATCAGCAAGGGCATTGAAGATGAAACGTGGCTGGGTCTTTCAGCATGACAATGATCCCAAACACACCGCCCGGGCAACGAAGGAGTGGCTTCGTAAGAAGCATTTCAAGGTCCTGGAGTGGCCTAGCCAGTCTCCAGATCTCAACCCCATAGAAAATCTTTGGAGGGAGTTGAAAGTCCGTGTTGCCCAGCGACAGCCCCAAAACATCACTGCTCTAGAGGAGATCTGCATGGAGGAATGGGCCAAAATACCAGCAACAGTGTGTGAAAACCTTGTGAAGACTTACAGAAAATGTTTGACCTCTGTCATTGCCAACAAAGGGTATATAACAAAGTATGGAGATGAACTTTTGTTATTGACCAAATACTTATTTTCCACTATAATTTGCAAATAAATTCTTTAAAAATCAGACAATGTGATTTTCTGGATTTTTTTTTCTCATTTTGTCTCTCATAGTTGAGGTATACCTATGATGAAAATTACAGGCCTCTGTCATCTTTTTAAGTGGGAGAACTTGCACAATTGGTGGCTGACTAAATACTTTTTTGCCCCACTGTATATATATATGTGTGTATGTGTTGTCAGAGTTACAGTCACTCCT
The DNA here is from genome assembly GCF_042242105.1 of Pempheris klunzingeri. Taxonomy (NCBI): domain Eukaryota; kingdom Metazoa; phylum Chordata; class Actinopteri; order Acropomatiformes; family Pempheridae; genus Pempheris; species Pempheris klunzingeri. The sequence continues at coordinate 22,062,331 of NC_092013.1, forward strand.
CTGAGGACCTGAGTGGGAACCTCACAGTGTTGGTTCCATCCAGAGAGGCTCTGAGGAACATGACCACAGCTCAGGACAAGTTCTGGAGAAGTCGACACCACCTGCCTCACTTCCTGCGGTCAGTCACCTCACACACTGATTAGACTACTGGTGGGATTGTGTACATGTCATTTTGCCTTGAAGTGCCTCGGGATCCTCCAAGAGGATCTAGAGAGTGTTGTCTGGGAGAAGGACGTCTGGAGTGACTCCACGACCTGACTCCTGATAAGCAGAAGAAAGTGGATGGGTGCATGCATAGATTAAGGAGAACTTTGTTGGTTTTGGTGTTCTGAAGAAATGTGTGAAAAATGTAGAATATTGTCAGCATTGACCTTCGTCAGTGCCCATTGTCCTGCTGAGGAAGCTTACTGTTTCCTCTGACAATGGTGATGCATAATCATGTATGCACTGGATCCATCAGGAAGAGGAGTAACCAGTATTCATCTGTCATGGTGTAAATCTTTTTAGACAGTGATGGAACACAGATCCTCCAGGCCTGAAGCCACACTCAGAGCCCGTTGTGAGTTTGTGGTCAATGAAATGAGTTGTAACCATTTCCTTTTGCTCTCCTTGTTTCAGGGCCCACTTCCTGCTGGGGATCTACTCTGTAGAAGATCTGGGCAGACTGGTGGGCAGCAGGCTGCCCACCCTGAACCCCCCCACCTTCTGGGAGATCAGCAACAGCAGCAAGGTAAGAAGGGCATAATTGTGACAGACCGCATTGTAGGTGCATTTAGTGGGATTTACAAAGACTAACTAAGGCACCATTTGTGAGAATCAGTTTTGTGTACAACTCTCCATCTCTGCAAATACCACATTGGTTATTAGCATGTGCACACCGTCTGCAACAATTCATGTGCACACACTCACAGTCTCGCCCATGTGGGAGTTGCAGTTGCACGGCAGAGTATTTGAAAGGTAAGCTACACATATCTTGACAGTGTAGCAGGGAAAAAGAAGACAGTTTAACCAGCAAACAGAAATGTAAAGACTACAGTTAGTGGCTGTAAGGAGAGTTGGATGCTGGCAAACAATGTATCTATTCATGCAGAACCTCTTTGCGCCGTCTCTGGCTCTGACACGGTGAGCACGGGGTTTGGTTTCTGTGTTGGCACAAACCTGGCAACCTCACTCACTGCACAAGTAACCACTACGAAGCAAGTTCAACAAGTTCGAGCTGGCTCGACAAACCCTAAGCGTGCAATCAGAGCTATCATGAAGGTCTCTATCGACTGTCTCTGGTAACTCAGGCTTTCTGACTCTGTGAATCTTTCTCTAAAAGAGGTGTTTTATGCGTCATTTTACTCTGAATGAAATTAATGTTTTCTCAATAAATAAAAGGAGCAATCGATCGCATGCTGCCTACTTCAGTCAAGAGGAACGGATCATTATAATGGAGAAACATGAATATGAAAACTGTTGTTCCAAATAAGGCGAAAGAAGAAAGCTGGCAGAATAAGTTAATATATTTATTTTACCACTCGGTGACTCTAAATGCCTGATTTATTTTCAACGTAGAGCATAGTGCATATAATGAAGGATATGTGGCCAAATCAAAGTGACTAATCAATTTTCTAATTGGTGTAGCAGCAGTACCAGCAGTGTAAAACAGACTTTCAGCTATTCAGGACCAAAGATAAAAACATGATCCAACATGAAGGTCTGTAGTTACTGTGCCTTCCTCATTCTTTTAGTGTGTTTAATATTAAAGATTTTCACTAACCTCACTAACCCACTAATCTTGCTTCATAGCACACCCCTCAGGTTACAGTCAGCTTTTTCCAGTATGCTGATTTCTGATGATCATGTAAACAAGGAACCTGGTTTCCATAATTGGTGCAGGAGATTAGAGAAAGCTGGTGTCTATGTAGACACATTTATGCTGTGAGGAGTAGTCTGCCCTGCTGCATGTAACCACATATTTACATTTACCAGGTTACTGCAGTGCATGTAAACATCCTTCAATCCATTCATTGTCTATACTGCTTGTCCTTAAGGATTGCAGGGGGGGCTGGAGTCAATACCAGCCGTTGTAGGGCGAGAGGGGGGGTACACCAAGGACTGGTCAATCACAGGGCTAGCATGTAAACAGTAACGATCTTAATTAGTGAGTTTTAGAGGCATTAGTAGGTGTGTTTTTTTTTTACTTTAAACAGAGCAAGGCTGTTTCTACTCTTTCTGTTAACCTTGTCAAACCACATCCAGCTCTGTACACCCACAGGAGACATGAGATTGATATCTATCTTCTAATTTATCTCTCCAGTTCACAAGCGAATGTCAAACCACAGAATAATACAGTTTTTCTCAGGCGGAGATGAACTACAGCCTCAGTGAATGACTTCAAATATTCATTTAATTACTTCATTATTGAATCATTCTATGCAGCATCACATCATATTTTCTGACCTTGGTGATCTCAGATAAATACCCTTTTTCTGAACTGCGTCTTCTGATCTGTGCTTCACTCACACAGACTGGAGAGCTCAGGCACATGTGTAGGTGGTGTAATTAACTTCTGCCTCAGCAAATTAGACATTAATTACACACAATTTGCCAGCGTCTGGTACTCAGTCAAAAACATCACAATCACACCTGACATATCGTATTTTAAGGACTAGTTCAGAGTTTACACACACACACACACACACACACACACACACACACAGAGTACACTCAGGGTATATATTTAACTGTTGTTGTTTTGTTCCAGGGGATCCACATTGGAAACGCCTCCATCCTCACCCACAACCTGCCTGCAATCAATGGCTACATCCACATCGTAGACCAGGTGAGCGTCTACAGCAGGGAGGCCAAGAACAGTGAACAACATATTAGTGATTTTGTTTTTCTTTACCAGTAGTGGATCTAGTTTTTCCTGATGGTGGCACTAGACAAAAAAATCATAGGTTTGTTAAAAAGATTCATCCACTGGAAGGTGTTGACATCCACTGCAGATTTTATGGCAAACTGGTACGTTGAACAGACAGACAACATTATCCTGAAAGGCCCAGTGAAGCAGCGTTAGTTTTCTCCATGTTTGACTGAAAAGGAATTCGTGGGAGGGGTATCATCATCAAATTGTTCAGGAATTTGGTCGGATCATCCAAAAGCAGCTCAGCAAACACAAGTCTCTTGAGGATACAGGGTGATATAGAGCTGTTGTAGAGGACTGTTGTGTAGGTTGTCAGATGAAGAGGTGGAGGATGAGAGGGACATGAATAAATTAGACTTTGAAATTGAATCCTTGCACTTGTTAAAAAAGACAGGGAACGCCAGCTTTACTTGAAGGGAAATAAATAAACCAATTGAATCATTACATTGATCACTCTCAAAAGATGAAACTGAGTTGAAGACAACAATGAAATAAAGAAGTAAAAGATCTTGAATAGTGAGATAAACTTTACTCAGTTAACAATGGTGAGACACTAATGCTGGGGCTGATTAACGTCTCTGAAGTGGAATTATTTTGCTGAGCAAAATAAAGGCCCAACAGCTGCCTGCAGCGAAGTCACTTCAGAGGTCAAAGGGCAGGATCTGAGCCTGGAAGTCCCTGCCTTGTTCTTAGAGGAAGTCAGAATTGTTCTGCAAACCAACTCCAGTTGAGTCCCTGGGACGCTGTGACTAAATGTTGAATAAAATTAACCTGGCTACACTAACTTTAGCTAAACAACTCTGTTGGCCGAATTAAACTGAAAAAGAAAAAGGAAAACGAAAGGAAAATGAAAACAACAGTTCTTCTGAGACACTGAGACATTCAGAGTCTCCTATAAAAAAGTTACATTGTGCGCCGACTTTAGGTGAGGAACAACAGAAGCTAAAGAAATCCTGAAAACTAACATACAATAAACAAAAGGATCTTTTTGAGCTTGGCCCTGCGATTGACTGGCGACTGGTGCAAGGTGTACCCCACCTCTTGCTCGATGTCCGCTGGGATTGGCTCCAGCCCCCCCGCGACCCCTGAGGATAAGTGTTAAAGACGATGAATGAATAGATGGATCTTCTTGAGCTGAAGCTGAGAACCACCCAGAGGCAAATTGTCAGTCCACTCCTTTTTGTCCTCTATCCAAAGCAGGTGGAGTTTGTCATGGGGGAGGCATCATCTAATCTTAAACTGGCTGCTCATATTTCCTGACTTTAGTGAATTAATTGAAGTTTTACCTGCAAAAGTCACACACTTCAATATATCACTATGGTCATGCATTCATGAAATTGGAGGTATAAAAAGGCGTAGTGGTCAAATAAACATTCAGGAAAACACATTTTAGCAGATTATTCAATCTGTCACATAAGATTACTTTATCTACTTAACTATCAAAACATAACTTTCACCACTACAGTGGGTGACAGATTGGGACTCAGATTGATGTTTGCTGTTACAGAGATGTCTGTCTGTTGGCCAAAAGATGACAATGTGGTTCCACCATAAACCAGGTTATTAGAGTAGCGGTATTAAACTGCTACTCTAATAACCAGTTAATTTTCCATTGTATTAAACCGTAGGAGTTTATCAAGAAATCTTTTATTGACTGGTTCATTGACTGCTTGGTTAACTAATTTACATTAATTCTAACAGAAATAAAGCAAAAGTGCTAATTCCTCAGGAATGCAGGTCTGGCTTTCATCTTATCTCAGGTAATACAGGGGGAGAGAGAGTTGGTGCTTAGTTATGTTGACAGGACATTTATTCCTCAGTGGTGGAAAGTCCGTGTCTTTACCTGGAAAGTTTCCTATTTGGCACTTTAACTATGGAAGCTGAGGAGGAAGAGGGTCAGCAGGTCTGGGTGACACATTGTACTCCAATAAACAGAAATCTTTTGTTTGTTGGTTTGTTTGGGTGTGCTCAGATTCTGGTCCCACCCAGCTCAGATCTCCCCCCCGAGCCTCCCACCTTGATGGCCTTCCTGAACTCCTCGTCCACCTTCACTCTGGTCAGACAGTACGCTCTGGTAAGATATCTGTCTGTGGCTCTGTATTCAACCTTGTCTTCTTTCAGTGTGTTTTAGTTTGTGTGTGTGTGTGTGTGTGTGTGTGTGTGTGTGTGTGTGTGTGTGTGTGTGTGTGTGTTTCCACAGATGTACAATCTGTCAGAGAATTTGAGTGCAGTTGATTTCACCCTCCTGCTGCCAACAGATGAAGCCATCAGGGAGCACCTCAGCAGTACTAACTCCTCCCTCCTGGTAGGTCCAGATGATCTGAGCCAGTGCTCGCCTCTATGAATGATGACCAGCTGAAATGAAATAGCATTTATTTTGTCTGCCATAGAATACAGCTCTGCTCTGTAACTCACTTGTTCTGTGTTCTACTTAGAGAAAATATTTTATACTCTGTGGTTTCATGATGGTGCCCACCATTATCTTTCCATTAATTCATCCGGATACCATAGAAATATGTCTACGTAGCTGAAGAACTTGTTTCAAAATCATCATATTGCTTAATTATAAAATATTGTTTGCATAAAGCCCATCAGCATCGTATCATAGGTAGAGCAGTCTATCTGTCAGTGATTGAAATATGTTGGTTCAAGAGTTGTCACGTCTGTATGTTGAGTTAGGGCAACCTTTATCACTGCAAACACATCATCCACACCAGTAGACATTTTTCTGGCTCTGTCACATGAAGATGATTTCCTTATTCATAGTTCTGCCTAAAAGGTTCTGATTGGTCAGATGATTTTTTCCAACAGCTGCCAATCAGCACAACAACAAACCAGAATTATCCTTTCACCCACTCTTTCTGTCCGTCTATTTTTGTATCTCTACATTTGTCTGGCTCTCTGTCCAGGACTCTGATGTGTTCAAGTACCATGTGATTCCCAAAGAGCTGCTCTTCCCCGACCACCTGTTTGACGGCATGCTGAAAAGTACACTGCTGGGCAGCGACTACCAGGTCCAGTTCCACTTAAACAACAACAACCAGGTAACAACAACTGTCCCAGCACAAGCTGTACAGTCATGTGACCAACGCTCCAAGAGCTTCTTATCACACCAGAGCACTGCAGACTTGTCGACTGCAGCTGCTATGTTCCTATCAGCTTTTACATTTCCTTCCTTTCAGGCAGTTATAAGGTTAACAATCCATCACAGTCATCATGTAGACAAATGGTCAAACCACGTGTTAGTTACATAATTTACATCATTCTTGTCTGGTGGAACAGCTGAGAGCAGTTATGTTTACAAATATATATAGATATATATGAATAATATGCCCATGGTGTGTTCAAGGACATTCTGACATCTGAGGTCTGAGATTCGGCTAAAAACCAGCAAAATTATCATTTGCTTTTTGTTATTTTTTGACAATTTTAGTACAGCAGTGATTATCAATAAAATGCTTTTCTGCAGCTGACTGTCAGTTCTAGGTTGAACGCTCCACTGAGGAGAGTTCCTGCCAAAGCTGCATCATCAGGTGATGATACTGAAACTTTGACAGGAAATTAAAGATTCCTAAATGCTGACTGTGATGGACTATGTTAAGTATGCTAAGTTTCAAGCCTCTGCAAGTTTATGTTCGTAGAAATTAAGTGAGACCAACAGCTGCATCTGAAAGACGGAAATTAATCTAAAAACTGATGGGAAGATTAGAAAGAAACATTTTTGTGAATAATAATATTAAGTTATAGTTAATCTTCTAAAACATGCAACCACACTGGTGTGGTCTGCGGTCTAATCAGGCGGAGTGATTTGTTTCTCTTCCTCTTGTCCTCCAGACAGCTGTGAACGACGTTCCTCTCAACGGTAGTTTTATTGAAACACAGTACGGTGCCATCATGGTCCTCCCTAAGGTCCTCAAAATCCAACGCAACAGATGCAGCAGGCAGATCACCCTGCAGGTCAACGTAAGGATGGATGGATGGATGGAGTGATGGATGGATGGAGTGATGGATCAATGGACAGGTTAATGTGCATGTGGACAGACAGACAGAAGGATGAATGGATGGATGGGTGGATGAACACAGGAACCTGAGAGATGAGAAAAGCACAGAAAGGCTCCAGGGAAGATACCAAGTTAGTAACAGACATTAAAGACACATGAGGCATAAGGATGGAGAGGAAGAGGAGGAGAGAGGAGCCCAGTGCCTCATGGGGAGTCCCCCAGCAGTCTCAGCCTATAGCAGCATAACTAGGGGCTGGTCCAGGGCCTGAGCCAGCTTCAACTATAAGCTTTATCAAAAAGGAAGGTTTTTAAATGTAGAGAGGGTGTCTGCCCCCCAGACCCAAACTGGAAGGAGATTCCACAGGAGAGGAGCCTGATAGTTGAAAGCTCTGCCTCCATCACTACTTTAGAGGACTTTAGGAACCACCACTAGGCATTCTGGGAGTGCAGTTCTCTAATGGGGTAGTGCGGTACTATGAGCTCTTTAAGATATGATGGAGCCTGACCCTTAAGAGTCTTGTAGCTGAGGAGAAGGATTTTAAACTCTATTCTGGATTTTACTGGAAGCCAGTGAAGAGAAACTACTACGGGAGAAATATGGTCTCTTCTCTTAGTTCTCGTCAGAACATGAGCAGCACCTTTCTAGACCAGCTGGAGAGTCTTCAAGGACTTATTAGCGGCAGCCTGATAATAAGGAGTTGTAATAATCCAACCTGGAAGTGACAAATGTGTGGACCAGTTTTTCTGCATCATTAGACAAAATCGTTAGACAGGTTAGACAGGCTCTGAGATGTCTGTGGTCAGGATGGATGGATGTTTGTCCCAGTTAATACTGCCACTCTGTCCCTCTCTCTGTCCTTGTCTCCAGGGAAGGTGTTCAGACTGTGAAGGATCACCTCGATGTCTGTTCAAGTACAAACCAGTAAGAAAGCTGTTAGTCTTCAGGGGGTTGACACAATAACACCGGCACCTGTGCTGCATTACCCAGGAACACAATCACTGCCCTCCAAAAGTGACCTCAGAGTTAAATAAACTACCAAACTGTAACATTCGCAAAGTGGGGACTAGAGGAACTAGATTTGATTTAATCACACAGCGCTGTGCAGGTGTTGCTGATATTTGCACCACACACTTGAGAAAATGTTTCCATCAGTGTTGTGTTTACTTTTGAGCAGGTTCTTATTTAAAAAAGAATAAAGCCAGAGATGTATTTATATGCAGTTTTTCAGCCATCAGTTTGTCTCGATGACCTCTGTAGGTGCCTTTATTTCCTCGTACAGCTCTCAGTTTTGGTTTCTGCTGTGTTTCGAATGTGTTCTACTGCAGGTCCGAAGACAGTTTTCAGCCAACATGCGACCCAACTGTAAATACAGGAAGCGAGTTGGATCCAGGAGGAAGTCCGTGCCAGGCTGTGTCATAAAATGTCTTCGGGTGACTACGGTATGATGACACTACTACTAGTCCTTTAGTTCGACCACTAGTATGACCACTTCTACAAAGTACCATAGTTTGGGTTGTGAATAGAGAACAGGCTCTGAATTGAAATTTAACTTAACCTCTAGTAACTCATTTTAGTTTTTTCTCAATCTGTTTTGCTCTTTCTAAAAATGTCTTTTATTTTACTTTAATGAAAATACATTTAATGCAGATTGTTGCAAGTGTCAACTCTACACCTTGTTAGTTTTTTTCTGGATGGGAGGATTAAAAGGTCAATTTGTCTTCCAGGGCAGAATATGTTTTAAAAATCTAGCATTAATGCAGCCTGTGAGAGAACTGTAAAGAATCTTCTTCATTGGTATCATAATTTTCCAACTCAATGAGGACCCTTTGAGGACCAGATGACAAAAATCACAGAGCATCAGGGCGCTTTCCTATATGGTCTTGGGATACCTGAATAAAGACATAATAAACATTTAACAAGTGTCAGTGTCTGACTTGTCTTGAACAGACAGATGAAGTCAGCAGTGTTGCAGATTCCAGGTCTTTAAAGGGCTTAATAACGATCATACTGATGGTCTGTCCTGCAGGATCACTCCTGTTGCCCAGGTTACTATGGTCATGAGTGTTTCAAATGCCCTGGAGATGTCGGCAGCTGGTGCTCCAATCACGGGGAGTGTCAGGATGGTAACCATGGCAATGGGGAGTGCCGTTGCTACGAGGGTTTCCATGGTACTGCATGCGAGGACTGTGAGCCAGGACGATATGGAGTCAACTGCTCCTCCAGTGAGGAACACACACATTCTGACAGAAACACAAAATATATTTTGGCCACAAGAGGGGGCTGGTTGGTTAGACTGACTGTATAACAACAGCAGACTTTATGACGCATCATCCAAGCCTCAGGGGAGCTGTAGTTGCTAAACGCTAACAAAATAAAGGGTTTTAAGACCATGATGTGATCCAGTTTTGCTGTCTTGCACACCAGAAGTCACTTATTTATCTTAGACTATGGACAGAAAACCCCTGGAACATGTTTCTGCCTCTAAGAAAGACTGATAGTGGATATACAGTGTATATATATATATATATAGTCACAATGAGAAATGACAACAAGCGAACAGAGCTCAGCTGAGGTAATATTAGCATGGGCAATGAGATGGACCTTTAAACACGTCCACTGGACTTTGTCACAAATTTAAAGTCTGCTTATTATTTATGCATGTTAATTCATTGGAATGTGCTGAATTGATTCCTGTATATATTTCACACCAAAAATTTGGCTCATGAGACGCTGTCTGTCAGGTGAACAACAACAAAGCTGAGAAACTAAAAAAATCTGTCATACTAAAAAACCTGAAAGACTAACAAACCTAAGCAGCTCAGAAATCTACTGCAAACTAATCTGGGATGCTAAACGCAAAAAAAAACAGCAGGACTAACAAATCAGTGACACTAACACAGTAAGAGGCTAACAAACGTGCTAATAATCCAAATGATGCAAGCAAAAGTGTGATGTTAACATGTTTGCAAGACTAACAAACCCCTGAAACCAGTGATGCTAACGGACCCAAGATGCTAAAATGCTTGGAGGGCTAAAAAGCTTACAAGACAAACCATCACATCACATCACTAACAAACCTATATGACCCCAATACACATGGGATGCTAGCAAACCTGTTTGACGATGCTCACAAAACTATAATGCTAACACAACCTGGAACTCATGAGGCTAACAAACCTACAGTGATGATGCAATGATGCTATGAAATTCCATGGAAATGCTACTGTCAAAGTTAACCTGTGTGTGTGTGTGTGTGTGTGTGTGGTGCAGAGTGTGTGTGTGACCATGGGAAGTGTGAGGACGGTCTGGAAGGAAGTGGCAGGTGTGTGTGTTATAAAGGGTGGAAAGGAGCCTCCTGCTCTACAGGTAAGACGAACACACACACACACACACACACAGTGGAACTGTAACCATACTCAGTGTTTTCTCTGGCTTGTTATCACCTGTTATCAACGTTGTGTGTGCCTCAGAGATCAAGGACGACGCCTGTGGAGGTGTGTGTGATGAGAACGCCAAGTAAGTCCTCCTGGTGTTGTGTCTGCAGCTGGTGTGTATGGGTGTGAGAAAGATCCCGATCATGAGCGTCTGGGTGTAGAAAAGCTGTACATTTTCCTTTAAAAATAGGCATCTCACAGCTTTAGTAGAAATGTTTGACATAAGTATTCGTCCTCTGCTGCAGCTGTATAACAGGACCAAAGGGTTCAGCTGCTGCGTGTGTGTGTGTGGCTGGATATGAAGGCAACGGAACTTACTGCAAAGGTAAAAACTTAAACACATGCATACAAACACACAGACTCACACACAAATGTTGCGTATCAAATCTGAGTACCCTTTCTCTCTCAGAGCTGGATCTGTGCAGCAGGTCTAATGGTGGATGTTCAACGTTTGCCGTCTGCACAAAGGTGTCAGCAGGAGAGAGGACTTGTACCTGTAAAGAGGGGTACACTGGAGACGGGGTCATCTGCCTGGGTATGTAAGAGTGACGCTCTGACCCCTAACCCCTAACCTGAAGCTCCTGATATCCTACCAAGACCAGAACAAGTGTTGTTGAAAGTTATTTTTGAAATAAGACTTTAAAAGTTCAACGTGCAGTTTATAATCAACTGAAACTAAATATCATTGGGTTTTCTTTATCTTAGAATTAGCCCTTTATATCTACATAGGGAGTGGGTCCCCTTCTTTTGGGTCAGCCATGTATCAGATGTTTGTACAGTAGCCCAGAAGGGACAAACATGGCCAGGAAATTTTGAGAGCCAAATGCTTAATTCCCTGCATTCCGGTGAATTATTATGCAACAATTTATGTCTTTTCTGCATTAATGTATGGTGGAAATGTCTACATATATGTATATGCTTCATATACGCTCTGTGCGCTCACCAAGCGATACGCCAGGGGGACATTCGTCCATAACTTTGTCCCAGCTCATGGTAGCAGGGTGGAGCACCGAAGCATAGTGCTCAATATTCGATATGCAGGTCAGGTCAGCTCACTGCACAACACAAGCCATAATCAAACAACTGAAGACACAGCCATGCCTACAGTCACAACAACAGCAATGTCCAAAGTTGTCATCACATGGCTAAAATCTTAATCACAGCTACAGTCTGTCTCAGTCAGCCTCAACAGTAGTCGGAGAATGCAAAATGTATTGTTAAGGAATGCAGAAGAATTTCAGAAAAAAATCCCACTATGACCTTTTGGGGGCTCGTAGGCTAAATGGGTTAACTTGAATTTTAAAGTAAAATTCTGGCACGTCTGGAAATCCTCTTGTCCTTCACGTCCTCCAGAGCCAGGTGTGAAGATGGATATTGTTTCATCGTTGAGCAGCACAGAGATAGGTCGAGGACTTGTTTGGCTTCGGTTAGAACAAAGCAGAGGGAAACACCATCCTCTAAATCACTCTAAAGCTGTCTGATTTACATGTGGTATGCGTCATTTAATGAATTTCCAACCTGTTGTGTGTTCATAGAGTTTGACGGCTGTCTGGTCAACAATGGAGGCTGCCACAAGTCAGCAGAGTGCATCAGAACAGGCGCCAACACTGTAAGACAACACTGTACTGCAGTAATGTCAGATTTCTATAGACCTGACCTGACACTGAGCAGTCACTGAGACTCGGTTCAGGCTGAGTCAGATCAAAGTTTCAGGAGCGTCTCATTTTAGTGAGGACCAAATAGCATCACTAAGTAAATTTATAGTTTTAGCTGCCAGTCCTCTTAATATGTCCACAGTAATGCAACTGTACTATGTTTGCAGCTTACACATGCAATGTGGAATATTTGCGCTACCTGCTCCAAAAAATAAAGGGCAGCATTTCACTTCCTTCTCCCAGCTTCCTCCTCTCCCAATAAACCTCGAAATGTCCTCAAAAATGTATTGTCATTGCCTCATCTCATTCAAGGATATTTTAATTGGCATCAGTCAAAACAACATGACACTGAAAAAATGTGTTGTTGTCACTGACAAAATAGAAGAAGCTCAGAGTTGTACTATCAGCCCTGTGATCATTAGCCAAAAGTTCTACGCACAGAACTAAATAGCTGTAGGCATTTATCAAACACTGCCAGTCCTATTTAAAACAAGAAACATTTAAAAATGAGCTAAAACAAAATATTTTTTCTTTTTCACAGTTGGAAAAAAAGAAACTTAGATTATCCTGCAAATTATCCTGGCCAATCCTTTTTATCACCCGTTCTTCCATCCAAATCACACGAGAAAAAACTAGTCAGATCAAACCTGCTTGCTCTGTTGTTTCCAGACGGCCTGTTTGTGTAAACTGGGCTTTCAAGGATCAGGGAGGTTCTGTTACCCCGTCAACCCCTGCAGGAAGGTATGTCTGTGTGTCATTGTGCCAATTTTACCTGATTTCATGTGTCCTGTTACAAGATGCTAACACTTCCTAGCAATAGATTTTTTCTTGTTAGATACATATTATCTGTGTGCCATAAACACACACATGATATGTATGTATGTATGTGTGTGTGTGTGTGTGTGTGTGTGTATACTGTGTTAATCTTTTGCCTTTAGAGTAGTGATCCAACCTGTTTGAAGTGCAGACGGTATCTAGTTGAAGTGTGGTTGAATAGTGAGTTCTTTGCTTTAGACATAATTAAGATTTATGTTATTTGAGCCTTTTAAAATCAAATTATTGTATTACATGTGATTTCAGTCAGAGCACTTAACACTTTCAATGTATGGTGTAATGCACAAATGTATGGAGTATTAAAATGGCTTTAAAAAGCACAGAAAAGTGAGATCTGAGCCAAACAGAGACTGAGAATACCAGGTACCTCGAGCACCAGCCGTCAGATCAGGGGACGTAGCTGCAGCTCAACCCAATTAGCAGCTGTGTGACTTATGTATGTAGCTGTAGCACGTACCCAATTTGTGGACGGTATCTGTGTGATTTATGAACGCAGCTGCAGCTCAATTACCTGATGATATCTGTTTAAATTTATGTACATGCCTGCTAGCTGAACTGGATAGCCGATAGGAAAGCTATTTGAACTGGATAGCGGAATAATTTCTGGGATGGTGTCAGTGGGCAGTATCACTAGATAGGTGTCTACAGGTTGAACCCAATTAGTAAAAGGTTTCTGTATGACTATATTCCTGCCTACTGGCTGAAACCTGTGCTAGTAGATGAGTGGATGGTTTATGTGCTGCTGGGAGAACTCTTGTTGGTGCTGCTGAACCCAATAAACTCAGACCAGAACAACAGATTTTGCCTTCTTCCAGTGCCTGTTTTGTTTTTTTCCTGACTCCCAGGCACAGATAGAACCATGGAGAGAGTTTTTGATGTGTGGAGGAAAACTCCTTTATCCTTTATCTAGCCCTCCAGCAACAGGGCCAGATAAAGGCTTGTCAGGGCAGAGGTGGCTGCTGACATAGGCAATAAAGGGAAATGCAAGGGACAACAGGGTATTGTAGGGGTGCACCATGACCAGGGGCATTAAGTGAATATTAAAAAAGAAAACATAGAACGAACTGAAAGATACATGCAGATCGCAGAGGCAGAAGATGTCCTACATTTCGTCAGTGGATTATGTATCTACAGCATCTACAGCTCAGACCAACTCTTATGCACAAGAGCTATTTTTATGGCTTGTTGGTGAAATAATTCTGTTTTGTTGAGTTTTTCATTGTATCTCTACAGTCAAATACCTGTAGTCCTGTAGCAGGCATGTACAAAGCTCATCATTTTACAAACAGATCACACAGTTGGGTGTCTTCACTAATTATTTAAGTCTGCTGACAGCAAGCTGTTACACACAGACTCCAAGTTTATAAAGTGAGATCATATGAACTAAGACTCTGGATAACCAAAATCTATTCTTTGCAGAACAATGGCGGCTGCAGTATGCATGCTCGCTGTGAGTATGTGGGTCAGGGTCAAAGGAACTGCACCTGCCTTGGAAGCCACGTGGGTGATGGCATCGATTGCAGAGGAAGCACCAACAGTGTGAGTCATGTGACCTGACCTGACATCCTCCTCACCTGTGACCTCCCACTGCCAGATCCCTCCGCCCTCACAGTTGTGTTGTCTGTCTGTCTGTCTGTCTTACAGGAGATTTCCCGGAATTCAGCAAACACCTTCTTCCGTCGAATGATGTCTGTGAGTCAAACCCACACAGTAAACACAGCTTACGGTCTGTTAATCAAATGAAGATGATTTTTAGATGTTGCTCTGTGAGAATGTGGCATTTTGAAGCTTGAAGTGTGACCCGCAGTTTCTGCTGTTGACCAGTAGCAACCCAACCTGACAGCGCTAAGCCTTGAGGAATCATTAGCTGTATTAAAACTTATAAACTTAAAGGAAAAATATTTTGCCTTAGTCTCATAATTGTGTTCATTGAGAGTGTGTAGCACGAGCCTCCTGCAGAAGTAATTCCTTGTCTCTGAGTCTGACAGTAAACACAGAAATTGTTGTAGTAATTCATTTTTTTCATCATAGGCGCTACAAGTTTGGTTTGCCAGCAAGCTGCTCTGAAACTAAATCCCTATGCAGTCAGCTACTACAGCCAATCCAAGGGGTTCATGTCTTGGTTTACTTTCAGTGAATTCAATTCAATTCAATTCAATTCAATTCAATTCAATTCAATTCAATTCAATTCAATTCACCTTTATTGATCCCCCAAGGGGGGAAATTCCATTTTTACAGTGGGGGGGGGAAAGTGGGGAGGAAAACAGGAGGAGAGAGAGGGGAGGAGAAAAAAACATGCGACACCAGACTGTACTCATGTGGAGTGCAGTGTGGGACCGGTAAAAAAACCTCAGCACAAATTTTTAGCACATCACATGACAATAACAACATTGCAACAGGGGAGGGGAAAAGGGGAGTGGAGATATTCCAGCACCGCAGAAGGCAGGCCGCTGGCTACAGCCCCGATAGGCGAACCCTTGGACCACGCCCCTCGTACTGGAGGGGTGGAAGCTGGCGAAGGCGTTGGATGTAGGGCAGGAGTAAGTCCTGATGTGTTTGCTCATCAGTTCCCAAAACCCGCCTCAGTTCATTCGCGGTCATCGGCGAATGGCGGTTGCTATGGAGACGTCCCTGGTCTGGTTCCAGACAAGCCAACAAGCACCAGGTGGATGGGGGGTGGCATGGGGAAGAGCGTCCCAGCTGCAGTGAACTCAGAGGGGAGATTGTTCCAGCAGTGACCTTGGCCAAGGCCACTGCTTAGGGGAGGCCAATTCAGATCAGATTATTTGGGTTAGAGCGAGACAGCCGTATTCAATAGACTTGGCTTACTCTATTGTCCATTCTGGTCACTCAATCGATCCAATCCTTTTTGCAGAGCCGAAAGCTTCTCCAAGATGTTATCCGTGCGGTTGAGAACCGCCGCCTGAGCCCTGCCTAAACCCTCAATCATGGCCGGCAGCAGAGTGGAAACCAGGTTTCAAGAAACCAGGTTTCTTGAGTGTGACACTTGTATTGCTGCCATCTTGCTTTTCATCCATGGGCCTAATTTACCTAATCTGCGATCTAATCTGAGATTTGGTTCTCTAAATCCATAGGTTTTTGAACTTTTTAGTCAAAAAGGAGTTTAGGTTGAATCTGCTTCATGAAAGAGACCCCTAAGCCATCATCATATTAATTCTCTTTGTTTTCTTTATGTTTCTCAGGCATCTGGTTCTCGTAGTCTTTATGGTGACGGACCGTTCACTGTCTTCGTCCCTGTAGAGGAAACAAACAACGACTCCTCTGTGTGTACAACATCTGTTTCTTCTAGATCTTAGATGTATATGTAGATAACGAGTCATTTAGTTTGGAATATGGTTGCTAGTGTACGACGTGTCCATCACTGTCTTGCATGTGTGTGTGTCGGTGTGTGTGTGTTTGTGTGTACAGGTTGATGCTTGGAAGCAACTTGATCGAATTGCTGACCTGGTTCGTTACCACATAGTTTCCTGTGAAGCTTTGACCTTGAGTGACCTCAAATCCACCAAGGTTGCCATCGCAACTTCCGGACACACACTGCACTTCAGCCTGCAGCAGGTAACGTATGCACACGCACAAACACACACATCATAATGTTGCCTCACGTGTGGGACTGAATAATATTGATCATCTACTCAATGGAGACATTGCGTATATGTCCATCCATCCATTATCCCAACTACTTTCCCCTAGAAGGGTGTGGGGCGTGATCCCAGCTGACATCAGGTCAAAGGTTGCTCGCAAGTCGCCAGTCAGTCACAGGGCTAACACACACACAGACAGACTGCTCACATTCACACCAACGGGCAATGTAGAGTCAACAACTAACATAACATACACGTTTTTGGACTGTGGGAGAACAAGAAAACTCCACACAGAAAGCCTAGAGGGCTGCGAGAACCCTCTTGCAGTGAGACTACACTGCTGAACACTAAAAAAAGAATTTATAGTTTTATGAATTAGGTTGTAAATTGTGAATGTAACTGCAGATTCATGCCACCGACCAACAGCAAGATGTCTTGACAGTGCTGATCTTTGAGAGCTGGAGAGAACAAACCAAAAGAGGTTATGATATCCTCTAAGCTGTGTTGGACCTTCCACTTTTATCTAACCCGTATCTTCTGCAGCATAAACTGCTCCATAAAAGAGACTGGACAGGAGTTGATGGCGCAGATATGTCTGCCTCCTTGTTCAAAACACAGATCCCCAAATTGTTCTTAATGCCACAAAAAAAGTCACGATTAAATAAATGATTGCAAGCATTATAAGTCAAGACTGAACCTGTACCTCATGTTATTAACCCTAGAGGGTTAATAGGGACAAACAGGCAGAAATGGACTGTGATACTGTGTGGTCAATTCATTTTATTTGTACACAGAATAGGATACAAGATACGTTTTACTTGCAGCACTCACACACCGACACACACAGTACCTTTAATGTAAGGCAGCTCTTACACAGATTGGGAGATCTTTTTCTTAATAGCTTGTGTTTAACTAATGGATATATGGCAATTTAGTTACTGAATTTATGGTAAAATCAGTCACAGCCTGGTTGTGAAGTTCAGTTGACTTCAGGCTAATAAAGCAAATTTTGATTAGATGTGAAAGTCTCTTTATTGTCACCATAAATATACAGGAATGTAGTCTGTAACAGGAAATAACCATAAAAGAAATGCTTTCTGAGGAGAGATGTCAGAACTGAACATTCTTACTAACTTGTATGGTGCATCCCGTTTTCACCAAGTCATAGCATAACACCTTTGTTATGTTCAGCCTAAGTTATGTTTGAACCTACACATACCTGCTGCAACAGGCTAGCGTCATTTTAAACATCCTTGACTAGAATCCATGGTTACTGCTGTCAATCCAAGGTTTGTGTAGTTTCTGTCCTCCAGTACGGAGCAAGATTAACACTCAACATTTTAAAGAAAGTGAGTGTTTGAGAGGTTTTTTCTGTGGATTTTATCTTCAGTAGCTACACATGGAGCAGGTTCTTGAATAGATCTGTGCTGTTTTATGACTTTAACACAAAATGACTGATGTCAAATGTCTGTGTCAAGCTTGAGTTAAGCTAAAATGCCTCTCTCTCTCTCTCCATCTCTGCGTCTTCACCTGTCTCACAATCCATCCACTCCCTTCATCTTTGTTTCTCACTGTGTGCCTAACCTCCTCCTCTCTCCACACCTGTCTGTGTCTCCCTGCAGGGTTCAGTCTGGATCAACAACAGATCGAGGATTGTGATGAGTGATTACACCACATATAACGGAGTCATTCACCACATTGACACGCTGCTGACGCCCTACGAGCTGGAAGACAAAACAAACAGCCAGACCAAGATGGTGCGCTGAGTTAAATGATTGATGATCAGCTGGAATCGACAGACAGGGAGTGTGACCTTTCACTCTCTCTCTCTCTCTCTCTCTCTCTGTTTAGATGAACCTCACCTCAGCAGCTGCATTTTATGGCTACAGCCGCTTCTACAAACTCATTGAGGTAAAAAATTCATCAACCTGAGTGTCAATAACCTGAATATTAATACGCCAGAGTATCAAGTTTTACTTCAGTAAAAGTACGAGTACAGTCACTTAAATGTACCTAATTATGCAAAATGGACAGTTTCAGAAAGCAATGCTATCATACTTTATTTAAGACTTACAGTGGTTTGGTATCTTGCTTTACACAAACTGCCACAGTGTTTATGAACTCGTAGTGTTTATGAACCAATGTTGTTGCATAAAATTGGAGATAAGCCTTACGTTTGAAAGTTAAAGGGATCACCAAAGTCACTGCAATTCGTCCTGAGGGGGACATGGATGACATGGAAATCCATCCAACATTTTTCAAGGCATTTCAGACAGAAACAGTGCTGGCATCATAAATGTGGCTGCAAATGTGGCTAAAGTATGTTTTGAGTTGGAGAGAAGTTTAGTGTTTAATATTGTTTATGAGTAAGTTTTTAAGGCAAAGCAATTTTATTTATATAGCACCATTCAGACACAAGGCAATTCAAAGTGCTTTACAGGAACATAAAACACAGCTTAAGAGAAGACAATAAAAGCATGTGCATAAATAGTTACAAATTAAAAGAAAGTTATGTAGCTCTATTTTTGGAAAGCCACAGTAACAGTAACGCTTTATGGCCTCATTTAAATGCGTTTAAGCAGAACCTGGGTGTTCAGGAAGCTGTTCCATAGGTGGGGAGCACAGAAACTAAAAGCTGCTTCAGCTTGCTTGGTTCTGATTCTTGGAACGCTGAGTAGACCTGCACCAGATGACCTGAGGGGTCTGGGTGCCTCATTCCTTATAAGAAAGTCAGTTGTGCATTTGGGTCCAAGACCATTTTTTGCTTTGTAAGCAAGTAAAGGATTTTAAAATCTATCCTCTGGCACACTGGGAGCCAGTGGAGGAATTTAAGAACCGGTGCATTGTGCTCCACCTTCTTGGTGTTAGTGAGGACTTTGGCCACTGCATTCTGGACAAGCTGCAGTTGTCTAATTGATTTTTTATCAAGACCCGTGAAGATACTTTTGCAATAGTCCAGCCTGCTGAAGATAAATGCATGAGTTTTTTGTTTTTATGTGGGAATTGAAATTTAGATCTGAGTCCATTATAACACCAAGATTTCTGGTTTGATTAATGGGCTTTAATTTCATGGAATCAAGATGAGTGCTGACTTATAATCTTTCGGGTGTGGGGCCAAAAACAATCATTTCAGTTTTGTCTGTGTTTAGTTGTAGGAAATTCTGGCACATCCACTCATTGATTAGTTTGATGCACTTGTTTAGCACATGTAATGGACTGTAGTCATGTGGAGACACTGTTACGTAGAGTTGTGTGCCATCTGCACAAGTATGATACGAGATTCAATGATCTGAGCAAGAGGAGCATATAAACATTAAAAAGAAGAGGTCAGAGAATGGACCCTTGAGGAACCCCACAAGTTATTTTTTTTTGCTCAGATTTAAAATTACCAATTGACACAAAGCAGTCCCTATCCTGTAAGTAAGATTTAAACCAGTTTAACACAGTGCCAGATAGTCCCACCCACTTTTCTAATCCGTCCAACAGTATTTCATGGTTTCATGGTTAACAGTATCAAATGCAGCACTGAGATCTAATAAAATTAGAACTGAGATTTCTGATATGTCGCTACTCAGATGGATGTCATTTAAAACTTTAACAAGTGCAGTCTCAGTGCTGTGGTGTGGTCTAAAACCAGACTGAGGGAATTATTTTGTACCAGGAAGGTGTTAAGCTGCAGAAAAACCTTTTCAATGACCTTTCCCAGAAAAGGCAAGTTTGATATTGGTCTGTACTTATTTATCCCTGAGGCATCTAGATTAGTCTGTTTCAAGAGAGGTTTAATAACTGCTGTCTTCAGGGCCCTAGGAAAAAGGCCTGACTGAAAAGAACTGTTGATAATTTGCAATATATCTGGTGGTAAGTAGATATACTTTATTTTGAGTAAAGTTTTCTTGCAGTTGGGCTCATACAAATTCATATATAAATAGATACGAGATCACACTTGGTATCAGCAGATTCTCAACATTACAAGTAGGATTGAGGCCAAAAAACCTTACTATTACTCTACCTTATACTGGTAGTAGTCTGTACTTTCACCTCTCTGTGCAGGATGCAGGGTTACTCCCTGTGCTCCAGATGTCCATCCACCAGCCGTACACCATGTTCTGGCCCACGGACAAGGCCCTTAACGCCCTGCCAGCTGAAAGACAGCGCTGGCTCTCCAGCCCCGACCACCAAGACCAACTGGCTGCCATTGTGAGGGCTCACATCATACGCAACTCTAAGGTGAGAGAACAGCAGTAGAAAGATGGCTAGATCAATAACAAAGTTGTTAATATTTTGATACTGATATTTTGATACAGAAATATTTCAATGGATGAAAAGTTCATTACAACATTACAACCCGCAAGGACAACAATGATTAAGAAAAATAACCTGTGCGTGCTGAAACTAATAACTGTTTTAATTATCTATAAATCTGTCGTTTTTTCTGTAAAATGTCAAATATGTCAAATCATGATACATACGATATATTTCTTTATTATAGGGAACAGGGAAGCAGCAAATGTTTCACATTTTTGTTTGTTAAATAAATCAAATCAGCATGATGCAGATTGATTGTCTAATCTATTAAACAACTAATTGTTTCAGCTCCACACCTGTGATCAGTGTACAATTTTCATGTTTTAGTATTTTAAACAGCAGAGTATCTGTCAAGACATAAATAATATTCACCCAAATCAAGAACTAAGGTATAGGTATAGGATAAAGAGCAGGAGGAGAGAGTGCCTGACTGGTAGCTTTAGAAACATACGATTTTCTGTGTGTGTGTGTGTGTGTGTGTGTGTGTGTGTGTGTGTGTAGCTGATGGGTGTCAGTCAGCCTGGGAAAAAATTCACAGTGTTCCGCACCATGCATGGATCCACCCTCAAGTGCAGCTGTGACAGGACCCTTGTGGTGAGAACACACATACACCTGTACACACCAAAGAGGCAGCCATGTTGGCTTCTGCACCTAGCAGCTGGCTGTTGCTATAGCAACTAGTGTTGTCTCATGTTACAATGGTTTTGTTGGAAAGAACATTGTTTCATATTGACATACTATGGTTATTAGAAAATATAGTATTATACAGTATAAATGATAAATTATACATTTAGTTATTGTAAATGATTCGTGACAAATTGTGATTTGTTCTTTTCTGTTCTGTTTTTGATCTGTGACTATGATGGACTAGTGGGAGTTACTGATTTTGTGTGTGTGTGTGTGTGTGTGTGTGTGTGTGTGTGAGTGTTCAGGGGGGTGTACTGATTAATGAAAATGAAGCCAGGTTGGTGGAGCGTCACCTGACCTTCAAAGAGGGTATAGCGTATGGCATCGACCAGTTACTGGAGCCGCCTGGCCTGGGAGCGCACTGTGACAGCATGGAGAACAGAACCTCTTACGTTAGTACAGCTAATGCTAATAATTGTAACACTGCTACCGCCTTAATACTCACAATGCAAATGTCAACATTTTTATAGCCTGTTGACATCGATGCCAATTGTCGCAACTCGCAATTGGCTCTTTTCACACGCTCTCATGCCACGCACACATGAAAAACTAATTTATAACATGTCAGTCATAACGGAGTATCCCCACGGTTGCACAGTGTGGCGGTCTGTCCAACCACTGATAATGCCTGCATGTCCATGCACACTGATAATACCATGTTGACAGACAGCTGTTTGTCCGTGGTTGTGTCTGGCTGCTACAGGTACTGTAGATACAACAAAGCCTCATACATCCCCTCATGCAAACCCTGTAACCCAAAAGGGATTCACACCTTGCTCAGCTCATACAGTTAGGCTCTGTACATAAGTTCAGAATGGTCCAGGATTTGAATTTAACTATCCTTCTCACTTTATCCATTATGGTGCAGTAGTGCATCATGCTTTTATCCTAGCCCATTGGATAATAGCTTCCTGTAGCTGCTGAGGTGAAGATGAACTGCCTTAGTTGTTTCTGGTTTGTTTGATTTCTGGACAAAATGATCCTGCAAGATCCATTGTCTTTGAACAATCTTTTCATACAATTTGTAGATGTAGCTACTTGTCAACCCTCCAGATTCTCCAGACAGTCCTTTTTTAATGCCCCTTTCCCTAACCCCAACCCATCCACACCATCCACCCAACTCTTTCATTTCGGAAAAAAAAATCACCCTAAAGTCACAAGAATGCAGGAAAACTGTCTAATATTAACAATTTTCTAGGGGAAAATCTGCAGAAACAAAGGTTACGTTTGGTCTATTTTGGCTATGATATTTCAAGATTGGCAAGTATGCTGATCAACCATATTTATTGACCATGATTATTAACCTGGCTTTTCATCTATAAATGTTTAAAAAAGGTCGGCAACCAAACTCACTCATTCATTCATTTTAAAGACAAGACTGGGGTTGATAAGTGACGACCTCGACCCCCGTGGTTGGCACTGATGAAATGCATCGACTTCACCATCACTGAATCTCACTACAAACTAAATTGAAAAGATGCAGTGATTCACAAAAAATATAAAATGGTATAAATGTGTCTTCTGAATGTCTTCAACAAAAACTTACTGTCATCAATCAAGCTAACAAACTTGTTCAATGACAGACAGCCTTTTCCCTATAAGTAACTCTGTATTGAATTAAAAGATGTACAATCCTGAGACTAAATTACAGGTCAAAATATGATACATACACACCAGAAAGTTTCTAGTGTGTTAGCACCATACACTTTCTAGCAGAACGAAGCTTGGGCAGCTATTGTGACGAGAACAAAATGTTTCACAAACACACAGGAATGAATTTCACTGTGCCTATTTCTAATGTGACTGGGCCTTAATGGAGCTTCAACTATAACTATTATTACTAACACAGGTGTTTCAAGTATGACTCCACAACTGCAAATATCAATACCACACTGCCATGGTCATTATATTGAGCTCAGCCTTCAGCCTCGTATTGGAAGCTGTACTGAAGCTTTCTGTCTAAAATGTCTTAGGGGCGTTGTGGACGGTGCCTCTTCCCTCCATTCTGCTCCTACAGACACCAGGATACGGTAAGATCTGCCTGTCTACTAAACAAACCTGCACATTAGCCGCTTGTATGTATGTGAACTATGTTAAGATGAATGTCAGTACCGCCTTCTTCCAGGGAAAGACGGAGCGTTGTCATAGCTTCGGCTCCAATTATCGATTCAAGTACCCACCTTGGTACATTGGCCTGGACGATCATGGCATGATGTGTAAGAGAGTTTGTCAGTATTCTTCCTGGGTCCAGAAATGCTGCAAAAACCACTACAGCCGAGACTGTACAGGTAAGGATTAAAGGACGACGCATCGAGAAGATGCTCCTGTAGTCACCTCATTCAAGGAGGAGAGGCCATTAGGCCATTCAAATCTAGGTTTTACCCTCTGGAGGGCAGGAGTGAGATCAGGACTTTTCATGACAATCAACACATTAGGTTTAGGTTTCTAATTTTGTCTGCATGTTGCTGTTATAAAGAAATTCAGGGGGTCACCAGAACCAATTGAAATCATCCTCTGGAGCTGATTTAAAGGAAATCTGGCCAGCAGATATTCGCTCCCTGAAACACAGCTCGTTGGGTTTGTGTTGGTGATGAAGATCTTCCCCATTATGTAATTTTATTGAACTTTTTCGTGGCAGACATTATGGGCTGTCGTAGCAGAAGTACAGGTGACACTGAAGAGTCACAGGAATACGGATTCTGTTCAATTTATTAGTTACACCTGTGTTTGGCAAATCGAAATGTCAGCAGTTAGTTTGAACCCCAGTGACGGTGCATTTGTGTCTCTTTTGTTGCCAGGAAGATCCCACCTGGTCCTTGTTGTGTTTTTTGACTCTGTCCCTTCCCTGCGTTTCAGTTTGTCCAGGTGGCCTGGAAGCCCCTTGTGGCAACCATGGTAACTGCGACGATGGTTTGCGTGGATCAGGAACATGTATGTGCCACAAAGGCTTCAAAGGAAAGGCCTGCGAAATGTGTGTTACCGGCCACTACGGCCCCAACTGCACAGGTACACTCAAAACACACAGCCGGCTGTGATTTCAACTCAAAGCTAAAACATAATGTGTTTGAATGCAAACTAGATACCAGAATAAAGTAAAATTTTCCAGGGCTGTAGTGAACCAAAGAAAAAGTTCCTTACACTTAAACCAATCAGTTGTTGGTTAGGGAAAAAAATGCAATGTGGGGGAGGATTATTTCACCGCTACGCTAATTCGTAGCTACACAGCAGAAGCATTATCATGATCTATGAATATATTTACATTTTTAGTATCATATCCTAGTCTTAGAGGCAGGGTTGTCCATCACTCATTAATCTTTGAATGAATCACGATACTGTAGTCCAGTTGAAATGAACAAACCCTCAAACCTTTTATATTTCCTTGCTCCTTTTCATTAGCAAAGACCAATGCTCAAAACATTTTGGTAGCAGCTTCTCATGTTTAGGCAGGGCTGCTGACCGTTGCTGTCACTGGATGAAATGACAAATACCACTGACAGTAGATTGTGTCATCAGCATACATGCATCTATTGTTTCATTACTGATCAGTGAGACTACTGCTGTGTCTTTGTAGTGCACTGTGATGATGGTGAGTAGAAGGTTTGCAGCAGAACTTGCTTTGCTAGATGTATATTGCCAAAGGGGAGCTGAGCTTTTCACCAATTTCATGATCTATTCTCTACCAACAATCCCCAATGGCATCAGAAACAGGAGAAAACCCAATCATGCAGAGGTGACCAATCAAGTTCTTGTTGTCCCCATGTGGTGTGTGTTAAATTTTTGAGAAGGTGAGTGTGAGCTGCGGTGCTACAGTATAACCCCTTAACACACAATTATAAATACAGCTGTTGGACCACAAAGTTTTCTTTATCCTTGATTAATGTCTTTACTCCCCCACCGACCCAAAAAAACATCAGAAGTCAGCAGACAGTTCCCCCTCCCATCAGTTTTCCTGCAGTCTGTCACCATAGCAACAGTCCACACTCACCATCACACAGCTGGGTGTGCTTCTAGCTCAGGACAAACCTGCCAGCTGTCTTAACACAGAGTCAGCCAGCAGACTGGGTTAAAAATATTAAACAGCTGCTGCCACAAGAGCTGATCATCATCTGTTCACGCTTCAAAGTTTTCTCTTAATGATCTCCCCGATGTTTATCCACACACGAGGCTCTTTGCCATGGAGATGAAGCCAGTCACAGGTGTGAATCAGAGTGCAAGCGAATTCAAAACATTTCATTGATGCAGTTAGGCACAAAACTTGTTGCCATGGTTACTGAATTAATCCCAGACTAATCCAGAATCAGAAAGTGAACTGATTTAAACTGCTGAATGTCCCATTAGGTTTCCACAAAATGTAATCTTCAGCTTCAGCTCAGGGTTAATGGAGCGCATGAGAGAGATTGAAATTCTGTGATTGGGTGTTTGTAACTGAAGTGCACCCTGGGAGTTGTAGTTCATGTTTCATGTCCGCAAACATTTTCCAACAAAGTTGTTCATCTTTTGTACTGATGATTCAACCAAGAAGGTTTCATGTCTAACCAAACCTCAAATAGCTCCAGCTATCAGTCACCTGACATTCACTACCCTGGAAATAACTCCTCCATCCATACAACTGTGTTGTTAGGTATTTTATATCATCAGAGTCAGATGGACTCATGTTTTTCTCCCTATCTCTTAGCCTGCAGCTGTGGGACACAAGGAAGATGTGATGAAGGCATTGAAGGTTCTGGACAGTGTCTCTGTAACCTTGGCTGGGAGGGCGATCGTTGTCAGAATGAAATCGGTGAGTTTCCCTCCTCAGTGTGAGGACCGGAATGAGAGTAAAAGATCATGGTCCAGGATATTGAAAGACTAAGTCTGGTGTTACTCTGTATTTTTCTTATTGTCATTAAATCCCATGAGAGGGCCAAAACAGACAATGTTTCAATACTGGCTGACTTGCCTGCCATGTCTGTGGCTCGCTGTCCCAACCTCAAACAGGAGGGGACTGTTTTCAGCGACTGAATAATCCCATCTGGTGCTCTAGTGAGTATTTGGGGCAGCAGGACCGTGTATGTGTGATTGAGTCAAAACAAACTACAGTGTGTGTTTGTTCATACTGATGAAGGAACGTGTTACCCAGTGTAACAATGTGACTCAGCTCTATAGCAGATATAGAGGATTAATATGCATCAGGCTTTGGCTACTCAGATAATACGTGTTTATAGGATCATTTCAGTGTTGGTTTGGGTCTTCGTTGACAATAACAAGAACAGAATATCACCAGACATGTCCTCCACCAGATTTTAAGTTCCTTTGCCATCATCAGCCCTCTATTGCATGGCATTGCCATGTGGCAACAATTATTTCATCCCACTTTCACTAAAAGGCAGTTAAATCAAATCCATGTTTTACTGTTTAGTTGTGAAAAGCGTCTTCTTTACTATTTTAGGACAAATGATTGAACAGATCAAATCACCACTAAATTATGTTTGAGCCTCCTTTTTCCATGGAAGTTTGACACTGAGAAGGTCATGATCTGAGGACTCCCAAAGACGACTAGTTGTTCAATATTTTGGCAAAGTTCTGTCAAGGAAAATTTGGAATAGTGTCTGGGGCATCACTGAAACCATGATTGATGTGATGATTGATGTGATAATTTTTTTATTTTTTTTAAATGTTAAAATTAGTTTGTTGCCACATGGCAACTATATGCATCCTGCAGCGTCCCCAGCCAGTCCCAGGCTGTGCTCTGGACCTTCTCTGTGGGCTCCGGCTGTTCTCTGGGGGGCCTGGCTCTCCCCTACAGCCCCCACAGGCAGCCTCTTGTCACACTTGGCTTACTCTGAAACTATGTTTACAACTTTTGATTATATTTAAGTGAACAAACATTATTTTTATTTATATTTTGTAAATACAGATATTTTGTCAAGTGGAATGTATTATCTGGATTATGTAAGTTACATCATTGGAAATCATAGTTAACAGAAGGAACTGCCAGATCCCACCCAAACTATATGTTGGTCCACTTTTGTGTACATTTCAAGTGAATACGCGAGTGAATACGTTAGTTTTAACAACAATAATTTCCTCATAGAAGACAATACAGGTGCTCTACAGGTGAAAAATACACGGTGGTAGTACAGTGTAGTCAAGACAGGATGGTAATTGAAATAGTAGGCAGCATTTTGTGCTGTTTTAGATTATATAAGCCATCAATTATATTACATTATATTATTTTCACTATTCAAATATTTGGTTTTACATTTCACAAAGTATGAGTTGGATTTGTTTAGTCTTGTCTTCAATAAAATAATGTTTTTAGAGAAAAAATACTTTTAATGGCACTGCCCACAATTGTGCATTGTTGCCAAATGGCAATTTACCAACTACTTTACTTTACAGTTTTAAACTCTGTTCATCTTTTTAACTTCCTTCCTTGATGAATCATCCATCTGTCTGTCCAGGCTCGATCCCAGAGGAGTGCCGGCAGTGCCACGCTCAGGCCGACTGTGTGTCAGGTGTTGGGTGTCAGTGTAAATCTGGGTTTCAGGGGAACGGCACCTTCTGCAGTCCAGAACCACGTGAGTGTTGTGCTGCTCAGGAGGAGTATTTACCAGTCGAACATTTGCACATGAAGGAACTTAAAGAGACATGGTAATGGTGTCATATGCTGAATATAATGTCTTATATTTTAATATATTTAATTATTTAAAAAACAAATTGCAAAGTGTTTTGCAGCCACCAAAGAGAGATAATCTGGAAGAGATTCTAAACTCTTCATCCTCCTTCATACCATATAACAAGAAGGTCAGAATGTTTGATCACCCTGACCCTGCATAAACAACTTCAAACTCTTATTCACAAAAAATACACCAGTGTAGTGTGTGGAGTTTGCATCCACATTAGATCAACAGTGTAGGGACTGTAGCTTTTATTTTACTATTTTTGGGGACAAAAGGTAACTGGACAAGCTTTCATAAACCTAAACGTAGTTATCAGACTCCCCCTCAGCCAGCTTCGCTTCCTGCCTGTTTCAGTCCGATCTTTAGAGAGACACAGGCGGTTTGAGGTAATGAGACTGGACTTGGTTAAGATTACTTCCTCTTATATCATGGTCTGGGTGAATACTTGATTCTGATTGGCTGCTGGGTGTCCGTTAAAAAGTGATAATGGACACCTATTAAGTAGTTCCTGTGAAACTGTCTCTTCACTGTTCTCACTTAACGTGCTGGAGTAACCATAGCAACAGGGACACAGTCAGAGCCTCTGTTTACAATCAAAAACAGTGATTGTACCACTGGTCCTTCAGTGTCTCATCCTCTGAACACCACAACGTGGAGACACATGAGCTGCAGGAAGTAGACTGATCCCCTCTGAACTCACTGACACTTTGGATCACATGGTCACTCTCTGATCTGGAGCTTTTGTCTGCGATCCTGAAAAACTGTCGCTGTGTGGAAAATCAGGGCAACAATCCTGTAGGGTGAAGTCGGCACAAGCCGTCATCTCACATTCAGCTCACAGTTTCAGGCTGCAGCCAACAGTAATATTATACACCACCATTTATTTGTCTGTGAAAGTCTTGATATTGATTTGGGCACAGTGACACAGCTGGTTAACTAGCTAGTCTTGTACTTCAACGTCAATTTCAACTGTATGCAGCATTATATACGTTAAATCGTGCTAGCATAACGTTAGCTTTCTGGCTAACAGCTGAGCCAAAGGGATCTATGAACTGAGGGACTAGAAATATCTCCTGCTGCCACATTGTATCCATGGTCCATCCTATTGACTGGAGGAGTGAACAGCATTTCCATTGCATAAGAGCCTAATGGGATGGTAATGATTGATCCACGTATTAATCAGACCCTCAGGCGTTACCTGGGAACCGCAGTTACAGCTTGTGAAAAAAATTTCGATTTTGGTTGCAAATGGAATGGAAAATATACATGAATGGTCTTCGTTTTTTTCCTCTGACTAACGAGCATGGTATAAACAGGATAATCTCTTACTTACAGCCTCAATCATCACAGTTTCCACACCCAGCTGCTCAGAACAGCTTCACTGTAACGTTCACCCAATCTAGATATAAAAGCTTTTTTTTTAAAGCTGCAGAATTTTTATGCTATGTATTGATATCAGAAATCTCTTGATGTAAGCTCTCCATATACTGCATAAAAGGGATGTGTAAATATGAGGATGACGCACATTTGCAGGTGAGATACTCATTTGCTCTGACATTAATCCACCATGTGAGCAGATCGGTTGACAGTTTTTATTGAACACTCTGCAGCCCCAGACCTCTGCCTTGAGTATAATGGCGGCTGTCACCAGAACGCAGACTGTAACCAGACGGGACTGCTCGTCAACTGCACGTGTCATACTAGTTACCAAGGAGACGGCTACTCCTGCCAGCCCATCAACAGGTGGGCGTGGCTCATCATCTTCTCTGCATTAAATTCCTGTTCTGCGACTGTGGTTTTCTCTTCTTTATCACAGAAGGTTTTCCATGAATGTGCGATGTTCACAGTTAGAGATGTGACAGCAGGCTGCTTATTTTCTGTCTGTTTGTTGTTCAGGTGTGTTGAAGAGCCGAATGGCGGCTGCAGTGACTTTGCCTCCTGCAAGTTCACTGGTCCAGTGAGTAAAGACCTTTGTTTATCTTTTTTCTTCAAAACCTTCCTCTTATCACTGTTTACCTGTGTTGGCAGGATTAAGAATTTGTTTTTTTCTTCAAACAATTTTTTGTTTGACACAATCCAGAACAGAGAGTGGCAGACAGCAGTGGTGCCACAAACTCGACAAACAAAACCATAATGATCCTCTTCTCCCAACGTGCCACAAGTTGAACTATCAAATGACCCTAAACAGGTTTCTTATCAGGTCTAATATGACATATGTAGCGTGATAACTACTTTGAAATTAATACCTTTGCAGTTGTTGAAAGATTGAAGGTGAGTCTCACAAGAAGAAACTGTGCCTCCAAGAAAACTTCTTGCTTACAAATGGGGACATTTATTTACCTGAATGCCTTCTAATAATTGAATAAATGAGGCATTAATGAGATAAATATTGTATGATGATATATATGATGAAAAAATGAACGAAATAAAACAAATGAACAAAAATAGAAATTAAATTCATATTTAAAAGATCTTCTTTGCTCTTACTTCAATGAAGAAATACTCTCCAGTTCAGGTATAACTGCTTACGTTGTTTTCAAATAAATAGTTGCTTCTCACCCACAGCTTAGGCTGATAGGTCTTTACATCTTGCTGTTGCTTAGTTATGTTGACAGAACATACATTCCTCAGGAGAAAAAAATCCATGTCTTTGCCTGGAAAGTTTCTTATTTGGCACTTTAACTATGGGAGACGAGGAGGAAGAGGTCTCCCCACCCCCCCACCCCCCCACCCCCCACCCCCCTCCAGTAGACGCCTCCAATAAAGGGGGCAGTTCTGCAGCTCTTGGTGAATGGCTGGGTGACTACTTGCTGCTTTAACCATCACTAATCTGATTCCTCCAGAATGAGCGTGAGTGCGAGTGCCTGCCAGGGTATGTGGGTAATGGAGTCCAGTGTTTGGAGAAAGTGGTGCCCCCTGTTGACCGCTGCCTGGAAGACAATGGAGGCTGCGACCCAGTGGCCACCTGCAAGGACCTGCATTACCATGGTAACAATCTGGACTGATTTGTATTGGTAATTACAATGGTAATGAATGTGTTATGACTTCTGTTATCATAGTGACTGCTGTTACCTTGGTGACAGAGGTTACTACATATGTGCAGCCTTTTATTACCATTGTAACACATCCGCAATGACTGCTGTTACCATAGTAACACATCCACAATGGCTGGCGTTACCTTGGTAACACATTAACTATGACTTCTCTTACCATGGTAACATCCACAGTGACTTCCTATACTACAGTAACAAATTGGTAGCTGCAGTGTAATCATATTAACATATGATAGCAGCTGTGTCTTAATTCAGAGGCCGCATCCCTTTGAGGGACGCAGGCATGGCCTTTGTAGGCAGCAAAGGCCAAACCGAGAATTTGCATCACCAGCTGTTCCCGCCCTTCCCCTTGTGTCACTCGTCAACTGCAGCTGTTTACTAGGCGACAGGAGCAGTGATAATTGGGGCACAGCAGAAATGGAGCCAGAAATTTTAATTTTATCTATTTTGTTTGACCATTTATTGGAGGAAATTGAGATGCTCCACAGCAGGTGATGTATCTCAGGCTGAGAGGGGTCAATAGATTGGTTAGCTGAGTACTTTTATTCAACAGTAATGTTAACATTAGCTAGTTGACAACAGTTAATTAGCATAGTTTATAAGGATAATTTCATTTAACTTTGACAGTATTTAATATTTGAAATAACCCTAAACTTTAGTCAGCTCAATAGGTTGAATAGGTAGGTAGGTAGGTAGGTAGGTAGATTCCTCGCTCAATATTTTACTTTATTTTTCAAATCCCTAAGTGGAGAAGAGCCTATCCATCCTCTCTGTACTCTCCTCTGCGGCTCTCTTCAACCTCACGTCCTCCTTAATTAGCTGAAGAAGCTCATCCTTTTTATCTTCATGGCTTTCTTCCACCTCCTCCTTCTTCTCCTCCTCCTCCTCCTCTTGTACTTAGCCCCGGTGTGTCCTCAGGGATGGAGGCAGTCGGTACAGGGTACTGGTGGAATGCCTTTGTCCCAACGCCTCATCCATGTGGACAAACCAAGACCAACCAAGTTACAGCAGGTTTCCTGACCCTGGATACTTGCAATCTTAAGGCAGAGGAAATCAATTGTGGCAATTAACAACAACAACCACAAAAAAACAAAAAACCACAAAATTGTGTTTTTGCAAAACACAATTTTGCACATGATTAAAATGCATTATATTAGTTTTAAATCACATATACATGTACATACATACTACTGTATTTTTTTGTCCCTTTCTTGTCCTGCATGGCAGCCACCTTGTTCAACAGGCTCATTTTTCTCTATAATTTTCCTAATCACAGACAGATTCAAGATTCAAAGATTCAAAGTGTTTATTGTCATGTATACAGTGTAGAAACAAGTTTCCCTGTACAAAATCTTGCTTTGCCATCCGCACCGAATGCCAAAGAGTGAAAAAGGAGAGGATAGAATAGAATATAAAACATATAAATATAAACTGTAAATATAACTGCTATTGCTAAATATAAATATATTTACATGTGTGATAAATATATTTACATGTGTGATAAATATATTTACATGTATGACAAAAATACTTAAAATAAAGTACAGTCATTGGAGGACAGAAAACAAGAGAAAAATGAAATACTTCAATCAATCATTTTAACATAGCAATGCAAACTTAGGAAGACTGAAAGTCACAGCTTTCATCCCTGTGACAGCACAAAAAAACACTACAAAGAAAACTGGTTTTGTCTAATTGTTGTCTTATTATGATGAGCTTTGTATAGGATGAGGGCAAGTTTAACTGTAACCTCAAGTACAAGTTGGTCAAATGGACATGTTACAATTGTTGCCTTACCTCGAAGCTACAGTGGACAAGTTTTTGGTGAACAGGTTACCATTTCCCCCCCTGAGTTTTATGCATAGAGCAGTATGCTCCTTGCCTCGTAAAATGTGAAATGTTAGAGTAAATTTTGCTTCACACCAACAAACAAAGGAAGCTCCAGTAGCAAAATAACCAAGTTCAGGATAGCTAATCAATAAACCGGACTTTGAAAGTGGTATTCAACTGTCTAAAAAACCAAGCATAGTCCACGACCTGTCGAAATTTGTTTGCTGTCGTCAATTTATGTACATGAAGTATAAATTATCTCTAAAATTGCTTCTTAGTGCCAGTAAGGTATAAGTCAACTGATGAACCGTTTAAGCTTTAATGGGTTTTTTTGGAAGGCTGTAACTGTAAGTCAGACGTCCCTAACAGACCCTAACATCACGTAACTTAGCCTGTTATGGTAATAAAAATCTGAGACTGGTTTCATAGGGTTTGCTTGTTATGTAATCAAGTGATTTGAACCCCAATACGTAGCTATATCTAAAAGTGTAATCTTGGATTTGGGGACACCATATTCTTTTCGGATTACCACCGACATGCAATGAATCTTTGAAAATTCAGGGAAAAAAGGCCACATTTGAAGGAGCCTTCGAAATAAGACGCAACACAGTCGGTCTTTAAATGCAGCCTTGAAAGGATGCAGCCCCTGAACTATGGCACAGCGTACGTATTGTGTGTTGGCTCCACAGTCCTACTGCATTGCAGTTGTCATGGTAACTGTTGATTCTACAGCAACTGACCTTTTATAGCTTTCATGTAACCATGGTGATGTTATGGAGAACATTTTTCATTAGTTCTAGGTTTGACTAGTGTTTTTTCAGGGACTGGGAAACAAACGTGAATAAGCACTCAGCTGGAATACAACAGGCAACGCCCCGAGCTTGTTAAGGCGCAGGGTTTGCTGCAGCTCGTTAAACGCAGAGCTCGTTAAGCCTGTCAATACCCAGAGATTATTCTTACCTGGTGCTCATTAATCAGGATGTATTGGCTATGCAGAGTTCATTACTTCATACATACTGTTTGGAGGTCAAAGTTTGTTATGTTTTTAATAGAATGAGGGAAACAAACGCCTGAGGGCTGTATTTGTCTACTACATACAACCGGAAAAAAGTAGTATGCAGTATGTACTCCATACTGTGTGATGCTTTTCTCAGTAGCATGCAGTATGGAACTGCTCCATAAACTGATAATTGTCTTGCCAGTTATGTAAATCGGATTAGAAAATATCTGAATATAATATCGCAATGTTTGCACAATCAGTGACCAGCAATAGCTTGCCTAATTCACTGCGAACATACTAACTTGCAAGATATTTAACATCTACGGCATGCTACATTTTTGCTAAATCAGTACTTACTGCTAGTATAGTATGCAGTTTCGAATACAGCCCATCTTTTTCTGTAGCTGTGGTTATCCATTGTAATCTGTTGCAGTTTGTCATGTCAGATTTTTCAGCCCCAAATCAATGCACTGAATTTTCTTTTCACCAATAGTGATTTAACTGTTGTACTGAACAGAGCAGGATGACAGTAAAAATGAGGCTGAGGTAAAGGTAACATGGTTATTGTGGTTCAGCCAACACAGCCGGAGTGTTTCACCTGCGCTCTTCGGAGGGGAAGTACAAGATGAACTTCAGTCAGGCCAACGCTGCCTGCCAGGCCGAGGGTGCCACGCTGGCCAACTTCAAACAGCTTGGAGACGCACAACAGGTAAACCCAGCTACAAAAGAGGTTTCCATGGTGACACCAGATAGGTCAATACACCTCACTCATATGCACACATACACACAGTATATACACACAATAAATTTATGATAAAAAATATTTAAGCAAATGAAGACCGTGTTTTTAGGAGATAATGCAGCCACCCTTCCTCCTATTTCGGTAGCGTTTGCTGAAAACTGCAGTGTTCAGCTGTTCCTGTCCTACCACCCCAACACTAGTCCCTCTCTTGAGAGGCACACATTAGCATTTGTAATGTTTTCGAGTATTATTAGAAAGCAAGGGGTCTCACCAAAGCATAGTTAAAGAAGCCTTGGATGAGTGGCATGAAGGAACCACAAGATCGAAAAATATTTGCCTTTCTATACATTCAATCAATCTTCAGTCAATCTTTATTTATATAGTGCCAATTCATAACAAATGTTATGTCCAGATGCTTTCCATAAAGAGAAGGTCTAGACCAAACTCTTTAATTAACCCTCCTGTTGTCCTCATATTCTGTATACACCCCGTGTCCTCCGGGTCAAAATGACCCATCTTCGTTAAACCCCCAATATAAGCAACTTAATTGAATTTGAAACACCAAATCTTATTTTGCTTAAAGAAACAACTTGTCATTCACCACAAATTGTGTGAATACCTGAGTTTTCCCTCTTCACCTGGCAGAAAGATTGCATTTATTCAAGACACCACTCGTTGCTATGACACTGTCAATTGCATTATTGTTTCTTGTTGTCTTGACTCCCGGTTATCAAATCGTAGCAGTCTTCAGTAGGTGTGAAAGAGTTTGAGTGGCATTGTGGCTCAGAAAGTTGGCCTTCCACTCTCTGCATCCCATAGACTAGCTGCAGTCGCATGACTGTATACACCTGCTAAGATTATGGGTATTATAGGGTATTCCTCCCCATCTTCTTCTTCTGATACATCCTCCACTTCCTCTTCTGAATCACAGTTGTCTTGCTGGACATCTGAAAAAATCAGCTCTAGAGCCTGTTCGACGTTATGACGAGCACTCATGGCTTCAGCACAGAAATAATTCGGGGTACTGTCATCTGCAGCACCTTTATAGCCTCTGGGAATCCACAGACAAAGGGGCAATATTGTTACATTTGGGTCAGATCAAAGGCAGTGCAGTCTGCAAGAAGACCACCTGTCTTGTCTTGTTTATGTCTGCTACTGATTGATCTGAGACAGAACTAAAACCTTCTCACATTCTGTGGTGTGTAACTAACTCTGTGACTGTGATTTCAACTCAATTTGACTGTCGGGTCATTTTGACCCGAAGACGATCTTTGTACCTTTTTTAGTACAGCTTACATGGAAATGTGAATAAAGGCAACAATTCACTTTTTCTAATGTTGGGATCACTCTAGGAAAAGTCATCAAATTTCAAGTTGAAAAAATATCGTTTAGGGGAATTTTTTTTGGTTTTTAACACAGTGGCGGGTCATTTTGACCCGAGGACAACAGGAGGGTTAAGAGAGAGGTCCAACGACTCAAGAACAACAATGAGCAATATGGTAACAGTGAATAACATGACAATAATGAATAGATGAATAATAATAATATTACTAATAACAGTAAAAAGTGGAGCGGAGGGCGACGATCTGCAGCAGTGATCCATG
The DNA here is from genome assembly GCF_042242105.1 of Pempheris klunzingeri. Taxonomy (NCBI): domain Eukaryota; kingdom Metazoa; phylum Chordata; class Actinopteri; order Acropomatiformes; family Pempheridae; genus Pempheris; species Pempheris klunzingeri. Next base: position 22,098,652 of record NC_092013.1, read on the forward strand.
GAAAGCAGAGAGCATCAGAAGGCCCCATCCTTATCATGAGCACGGCGAAGGTTGTCTCTTGCAAAGTCAAAAATAGCACAACACCTGTTCACTGCAGTGGGTCAGTCTCTCAGTATCTCAGGCTCCTTTTCTTCATCTGCTCTCTTGAGTAGGGCAGTTTATTTCTCCATATGTTGAACTATGAAGCCAGATTTATGCTTGACACAAGGCGTTGATGGAGTTCTACCATGATAGCATTGATGTCACTGCCAGAAAGAAGTATTGAACACAACACACATTCACCACAATAACTTGTTTACGTTCTTTCATTTACTTCGTGACCAGTGCAGTGCCGTTTAAGAGTGGGCCAATTGCTGCATGCACCATTCTTGAGAACCACTCATCCGATGGGTCCTCAACAATACACCCACAAAGTGTAAAGCCAATTGGATTAATAGTTCTCGAGATAGGCACACACATCTGAGGTAAAAAGGCCACCATATTGGAGACCTGGCATTTGTGGTCACCATATTGGAGAGGTTTCAAGTTGCTAAATGTTTACTTTTAATGATATCTCTAACAATTCACATCAAACCAACTTGACACTCAACTTCACATCACTTCCTTGGGTCTCTCACCATACGTCCGCCAAACAAGTAGTACACTGAATGAACAGTTATTGAGAAAAGTGAAACTCACACACGCACATATACATACATACAGACATACATTTATACAGGCAGACTTGTTTCCTTTAGTTAGATACAGGCAATGGTGGGAAGGTCTGTCTCATTTCATTACTGTTCATGGGACTATTCCCTGCAGTCACTTTATTTACTTTCTTTCATTTACTGTGACGGGGAGTTGCAATAGAGAAGTTGTCGTTACTGAAATTGAGAAGATAACAGTCTATTTGCAATGTGACCAATGTCATCTTCACTATCAACAATCTCCGCCACTATCTGAAATATGAGGAAGAAAGCAAGCGCCCAGTCACAGTTTCCAGTCCCCATGTGGTGCCTTTGCAGCCGCCTCAAAGAGTCTATCCATGTAGCCACAGCTGATATAGCATAACCCCTTATCAAAAAAATAAATGAAGCTTAACTCTTAGAAGTTTTTGAGATATCTTGTTAAATATACTAACAGGACTGAAAAATGTCCTTTCCACAATATTGTTGTAAAGATTCACTACTAACCCAACGTTGCCAAACCAAACATCATCAACACAATGCTGCCTGACTGTATGATTTTAGATATCATGATGACATTCAAGCCTGACCAGCATGACTTGCAACACAACAGCATAGGAGTGTACTGCAGTTCTGTCCTGCTGGCTCATCCTTTTTGCAGAGATGCTAATTACGCTCAGTTACTACCTCAGCTGGAGGCTTAAGGGCAGAACAACAATAATGCCCCCTTTCCATCTTCGCAAGTTTCACATAGACAGCGAGGCAGAGTAACAGCACAGTATTGAAAAAGAAGTATGAGAAAGAAGTGTAAAATTGGCTGTTAAATCAATCAGTTGGACACAATTTGTGACTGTTATGTATTATTTAAGTATTATTATCATGCTGGTACCTGTGATGAGTCATTTATGCTGTGTGGTTGTTCTTGTGTGGTCCTGACAGCTGGGGATGCATCTGTGTGTGGCCGGCTGGATGGAGGGGGGGAAGGTGGGCTATCCGACCCAATTCCCCTCAGCCAAGTGTGGAGACAACCACGTGGGCCTGGTTATCTACAAAGAGCCTGTGGACCAGAGCAGCGATTATGACGCCTACTGCTACAGGGTCAAAGGTACTACGGCAGCACAGTCTCTGTGTTCAGACAATTTTTCATTTTTAGTTCCTGAAGAGCGTATTTAGTTTGTTGTTGTTTAGTCACAGAGTTTTCCTCTGACTCAGTCTAGCAGGATAGGGGCATAAAGTCCTGGTCTGATTTCCATCAATGTTCATGTTGATGGAAGCATTCAATGTCTGGCATTAAGAAATATTCGAAGATAACAACTAAAACCAACTAGATTGGGCCCTTTTGTGACGGCACACACAGGGATCCAGTGAACATGAGACCTCCTTCAGCCCCTCAGCCAGGCGACGGTCCTGCCCACTGAAAACAGGAATCCACCTTGTAGTCCACTAAAGCTAGCTCTAGCAGTAAAGTGTCCATGTTAAAATGGGCTGTTTTTGGCTGCAAAAATCAACACAAAAGTCCTCACACCATCTGAGGAAGTGAAGATGCAGCAGATGAACTTGTGTTAGAAATGTCCTCTCAGTGTAAATGTTAGTTTACTCTGGACTGCTTTCTTAACTATGTTGTTATACTGTTTATTTAGCAGGTTAGTTAGTGTTGAATTCTGTGTTAGCATGTTGCACGGATAATGTGGTTCCCCTTTGGAGCGGAGACTGTGCTCAGGAAATGGTAGAGCTTATGCAAAGGTTGGTGGGGGATGCCTGCTCAGTCCTGTTGGGGCTGACCAATCAGAGCAGACTGGGCTTTTCTAGACAACGTCCAGAAAGAGACAGGCACTAAAACAGAGCGTTCAGAAAGAGGGTGAAAAGAGCAGTATGTAGTATACACAGTATGAGAAAGATAATGTGTTTTCTGTACATGACAGCATGTTCAAATTTTCCAGTATGACCCTCAAATACGAGTACAAACTTGAAAATGAGCAGAAGATTTTAAAAAAGACTTTAAAATATGTGGGCTCCAGTGCTGCAATAAGGATTAATAAATGAAATTACCATGAATCAGTGAGTCTAATATCAATCACAGTTAATTCTACCTCCGCCTGCTATTAGTCACCAACACACACCTCTAACAACTTTAATATATCAAAACTGTTCCTAGTGATTGTGTGTGTGTGTGCGTTCGCGCAGATGTTTCATGCGTGTGTCCCGCTGAATACATTGGAAATGGAGACTTCTGCAATGACGTCCTGACGAGTGTCCTTGCAACGTACAGTAACTTCTCCATCTTTTACAAGGTGAGTGCGCCAGTTGGACCATTTAGTTGTATACGGATTATTTATTACAACTTGACTCAGTATTTTCAGTGTTGGCTGTTATTGATAAGGAACATACAGTGTGTTTACAACTTGACCACAGTGTTGTGCTTGCAGTAATTGATCAGCTGTTTAATTCATTCATTCATTCATGGAGACATCAATCATTACGTTCTGTGATCAGTACTTTAATGTTTCCTTATTTTGAGATGGAGAACTCCCTGGATCTGATCCAGGTGGATTTCAACATGGAGTCTGTGTTCTCAGACAAAGAGGCGTGTCAGAACTAACAGAGAAGTGTAGTTTGTCAGAACGGTGACATACACACAGAATAAAAAGCAGTTTTTTCAACAAATGTCCTTAACAAAGCAGACGACAAGTTACAACAAGAACTACAAACTATACATACATTAGCAAGATAATTAATGGGTATATTGTTATATATATTAAAGAATAAAAGAATAGAAGGGCAGTCAGTATTTTAAGACAAGATAGCACAGATGGCTCCTGAGGATAGCTGAGCTTAGGAAGACTTCCAGTCAACAAGGACAAGTTAATGAAAAGAAAAGGGAGCTACTTTTAGCTGAAAGGTAGACAGGCTCACTGTTTATTGACCCGCCCTCCAAAAAGAAGCTGCAGGAAGATTCAGGAGAAAGTCTGATCAATAAAAGAGATTATATTGTGGAGCTCAAAAAGTACAAAACTACAGATGTCCTCGTGTCTTGTAGTTAAGGAAGAAAAGGTGAAAAGTTTAAGCTGCTACGCTGTTTGATTCCTGCTGTGGTTTTATCACATTAATCCAGCTCAGTTCCTCTTTTCTTCTTCCCTTTCCCTGTTAGTTTCTAAATTGAGTTTAAAGTCCTGTTGTGTGTTATAAACAGCATGACCTTTTCGAATTGATCTTGTGTGTGTCAGCAACTAGGAAGTGCTTCGACTCAGTTGTTTTGTCCTTTAACTTCCTGCCATGTTCAGTTCGACAGAGCTGAAAGAAAATAGGAGACCATCTTCTACAGCAGTGTGACAAACATCAGCCATTTTTATGTTGCTATAGTCATAGTATAATAGTCATGGTGACTGGTCTATGTGTTGTAGTTTTATTGTGTCTTTATAACAATATGATATAATTTTAGTAGTCTCAAGTCTACTCAAAACGTCTGTTGATACAATATTTCTTCATCCAGAACACAGACTCACACAGTCCAGTTTTCCATGATATGGGGTTATTATTGTGTAGGAAGCGAGTTATTCCAAATTATATTATCAATAAATAGTATATTTTTGTAAACAGTTTATTGAATAGTTGAACAGTAGACTGCATACCATTAAAGCTTATGGCCTAACCGCAGTGACCTGTGTTCAGTTCTAGCCTGTGGCCCTTTGCCGCATGTCATCACCTTTCTCTCTCTCTCTCTCTCGAAACAATGTTTATATGTTTATAACTTAATATCAGTGCTCTTGAAAATGTTCACCATAGGAACATTGAGCTGCTGCTGCACTACACAGTAAGCTAGTTGAGCTGGTTGTAAACTAGTTAACTCTGAAAGTAAGAGTAAATCTTTTTAATCTGATATCTGTGGTGTATGTTGTCATGTCATGTGTAAAGTGTAAAAGTGTGTTGCTGTTTTCACAGCTTTTAGGAATATACAGCAAGCTGTGTGAACCAATCAGGACAAAGACTTTTGATTTGTATTTAGTTAAGACATAAGTGGAGTGAACAACTAAAGAATGGGTGGGCATGGAGGCAATACCTGAACTCCCACTCCCACTCCCACTAACCCTAGCCAGATGACCTGACCTGACCAGGTCTACACATTAAATAACGTCACCATCCTGTGTGTTTTTCTCTTTCTTTCACTCTCTGTAGATGTTGTTGGACTATAGCGGCTCATCCTCAGAAGGCAGACAGCTTGTTGAATTTCTGTCCCACAGGAAGTCTGAGGTCACGCTGTTTGTTCCTCATAACGCTGGCTTCACCCAAAACAAGGTACATCAACTCCAACCCTTCAATAATTACCTATTAATCACTCAATTCATTACAAAACGACACTTTTTTAAAATGAGTTCAAATTAACTGACTGAAACTATTTTCCATATATAAAACCAATAATTTAAACAAGTCAGCAGTATTTTATGTTACTTTTTTAACTTGCCAATCTGCATATATCCACATAACAATCAGCTACTAGGTTAACTGTTACTGTTTTACAATTACAATGCATCTACCAATTCAAGGAAAGTTCATTTCTATTTCACAGTCAAAGGCAGCTGAACTAGCTTTATTTAAAAGATAACTATGTTTACAGGTTTTTGGTTTGAAATTACTTGTAGGCACATAAACCTTTGCAATTGGTCCTGTAGATTATCTCAGATGGTAGAACGCAAACGGGCAGTGAACCAGCTACAGTGGTGTAATGTAGTCCTTTGAGGCAACTGTGCCCATCAAAATGCTTGTTTCTGCTACTGACGGACTCAGATTGCTATTTGAAGTGTCCAACAACATTACGGAAAGGATCCCTACAAAGATAGACTTGTAAGATCTTTTTTGTGAAAAGGTTCATTATACAACATTCATATTGCATTAAACGACTCATTGCTATGTAAAGACAGTGGAGTAATGGTGACCTGAGCAGGGAATTAAGTCACACACAGTCATGTGAGTCCATGAGTTGTTCAGTGAGTGAACCCGTAGCACAATGACACTGAGCCAAAACAATGAGCCAGAGCTGCTGCTCAGGGACAGACTCAGCTGACACACTGAGCTAAGAGAAGTTGTCAGTCAGCAGTGTACAGAGTGGACGAGAACAGTCTACTGCTGCCTTGTTTGGTTAGTTTGTTTGTGCTATTGTGTGACTTTGGTGTTTTAAAGAGTTAGTTTGGATGTTAGCTAACATGTTAAACATGTTAAATCACAGCAAATAGACCAGCAACTATCGTGTTCTTTGGGGTAAAATTACTGTTTACATCAGTGCAGTCTGGTGACTTTAAACTGATATATTACAGCCATTATAGCTGGTTTGCAGCTGCTGGATGAGGCCATACTGAACCAAATCCAAAACGTTCTGTACCAACCAGTCATTTTGTCCAGGTTTGAAAATACTGGAGATATCCTTAAAGACATAAGAAGACATCTAGTGTAGGGATGCATTCAAAAGCTTCATGTGTTTACGAGCTTGGATCTTAAAGCTTGGAGTCTAACATCGCAGGCATCGATGAGAGACCAAAGAATACAGAGTAAAGCTTCCACAGATATAGGATTCTGCAAGTAATATCTGGTTTCAGGTCTGTGAGGTGGTACCCTAAAGATGGACATGACCTTTCCTTGGAATGCTGACTTAGGGATAGCATACATACCATCTATGGTACATGTTCCTGCAATATGTAACATAAGAAAAACCTTCTAACATCTAGAAACAAAGAATCAGTGATTTAAGACAAAACGATAAACAAATTTCACAGAAATTATGAAAAAGACTGAACCATAGAAAAATAAACTGAGTAGGTTGGCTAATGGAAATATCTAAAGTTTCTCTCAGATACATAACACGCAATTAATAATAAGCAATTAAAACAGAGTTAGCCTTGTAGGAATGGTTACAGTAAGTCTATTCAGTTGAAATTAAATGTTAGAATTAGAATTATTAAAAACCCACAACTACAACTACTTTAACATGTTTAATAGTTAACTGACAATACTTAACTATAACCAATACATATTGTTGGAGCCATTCTTATAAAAGAGAAATATCTGAGACTACAAGTATTTGAATGTTTTTAATGTGTTTATTGTGTTTCGTGATCATGTTTAATTTTATATTTTCAAAATGTAGGCTTTTCAGTAAAGAATGACAAAATCAAAGCATACGGTTGACATATGCTCCAATGAAACTCTAATCTGTGTTCTTTGTTAAGAATTAGACAGATACTCACCCTTACACTTATACTAACCTTGATAGTTCCTAATTAAGTTTTTAGCCTTTGGAACTGAATCAGTTTAATCAGAACACCTGCATGGATCAACTAATGGAGCTGCCAGTATGTGTGTGTGTGTGTGTGTGTGTGTAGACTCTGTCTGGTAGAGATCTTCAGTATCACATCTCAGCCAATCACAGCAGACGGCCATTCAAGGATCTGAGACACCAGGACGTCATCATATCCAGACTTGGGTTCAACCTGACTGTTACCCACGGCAACAGTGAGGTCAGAAACACACACACACACACACACATACCTCCCGGGCTCATGAATCCAAACACAAACATTTAAGATGTATATGATGCAACAATGGCCAAGAGGACGTTAAAATATTATGAAGAATATTGTGAAAAATAACTCAGATCAGTGAGTTACAATACATGATCAGTATTTATATTAGATAACAGACTTTAACACTCATTAAATTCTCCTCACAGCACTGCCCACAGAAAAGGGAAAAAATTAATCAACTTCATCTCAATCTGAAGTTTATTAGAAGTTATATAAGTTCTTGGCTCAAAACTGTTAGTGTTATACTCCCCACACACAAAACCCTTTGAACTACCATTGAACTACTCACTAAGCACACAACTAACCACTGAGTGTACGTGAGTGAATCATTGTAATTAGATCTAATCCGGATTCAATATGCACACAATGAATCTGAAAGACAGAAAGATGGAGCCTGTGTAGCAGCCGGTAAAAAGCCTGACTCCGCCCCACCTACAATGCGTTGTTTCTGTGTCCCAAATCCTTCAGATGTTAGTGATGTTCCCCCAACATACAGATGTTGTAGTACACCTTTCTTCAACTTTTACCATTATAGTTATTTTGTCAAGAGGAATGTGTCTTATACCTGTCAGTTTGTCATAGATGAAAATAGACCTTTGTGCAACGGATGTAGTCTAAGAAACACCTCAGCTGTGTTTATCTCAGGTGCTTTGGGGAAATTTTATATCTTAGAGTGGAGAAAGTGTCTGGTTTGCAGATACCTGAGAAAAATAGTGTTTTTTCAGCAATTTGCTCAAATGTTGCAAAACTATTATTAATAAAAAGATCTTTAAAACATGTGAAATCCCTCCTTTGCCATTCCTGAAGTGCTGAGTCAAGTAAAGAGAGAAGAGAGAATTTCAATTCAATTCAATTTATTTTGTATAGCCCAATATCACAACAGAGTTGTCTCACAGTGCTTTACAAAGTTATCCATTAAGTTATTTGGAGGAAGAGGGATTGAAAATCCATGCAGTGCTAAAATGAAGTTCTTTGAAGGAACTCACCTCCGTTGTCACACATGACAGACAGTCAGCTGGATTATGAGAATATTACCATTTTAGAGTGATTTAATTTGAAATTTTTACTTAAAAGTTCATTTTTGTGCAAATTTAGTTTGTAGTTCCCAGAGAATTGGCTGAATTGGGTGAGTACTGGCAGCATGGCAGGTAAAGAGGTGGCTGGGCTTAATATGAAGAGCAAAAGATGCAAAAGTCTGTATAATGGGACAAATTATGTTCAACTCCAACTCACTTGTGGGGTTTCTTATGTGACTCACAAGATTGCACAATACAGTAGGAACACATAACTGTCACTAAACGTAAATTTAACACCAAGTCTTTCTCTCAGACATTGAATAGTTTGCTGGATAACTTGATGGTGTTAAAGGACAGACTGGGGCAGCACTTCAGGAGCTAGCAGGATTTGCTACATGCTGGCTTGCAGTGCAAGTTTTGTCTGTCTGATGATCCCACGTCCCTTAACATTTGTCATTATGGCAATGTGGTTTACACATAAAGTTAGCACATGCAAAAACAGTATGCATACATATGCCTCTTTGAACTGCACATAGGCACCAACGCAACAAATAAAAGGGGATAAGAGTAACAATAAAGGTGCTCAGTGTTACAGGAATGTAATCTTTCCCCCTCGTTGAGGAGGATGAGAGCAGGATGTAAATCAGCAACACGCAGACATGTTTTTTTTTGTTGAATGTGACATTTGGACCTCCAGCTTACATTTCTTGTTCTTTTTGGAACATATATTCAATTTAGTGAAGGTTCTATCCATTTGTTCTCGTGTTCACAGTGCTGTGAACTTTTCAGCCCATATCCTGGAATGTGGGAGTGTTAAAGTAGTTTGACTCAAAGCTTGTCATAAATCAGGGAGTCACTTGACCTTGATCATTAATGCCAGCCCGGAGTTCTTGCAGGGCATGTTTTATGACCCAGAGGTGATGAGGTTTAAGAGAGTGCATCAGTTCTCTGTGAAAGATGTGGAATTGTTCATCATCATCATCATCATCATTATTGTCAGCATGCTGTATTTGATAACGTGCTTTTTAAAATTTTGTGTCTTCGTTATTCTTGATCTCCCATCAGAGTTATAAGATGGTTAACCAGCGGCTGCTGGTAGATTGGGACATTCCTGCTGTCAACGGGATCATCCACGTCATCGAGGCCCCGCTGACAGCGCCCCCCCCACCGGTGAGTGAAGATGGTTTAATTCAGAGTTGCTGAAACCAGCTCGTTACTCACATACACAGTTTTAAAATCTCATACACTGATTGTACTGCTGGACTCAGCATGACCTCTGCTTTCCAATGTAAACATCTAAAGACGTATAAAGATACTTAGAAATCATGGAGAAAAGACATTCTGTGGGAAATATTTTTCTGCTTCGTTTTATCAATATGTGGACAATCAAGATTACTAATAATTTCTAGACCGGAAGTGTCGCGTTATGCAAATACGATAACCATGATATTTAGAAATTAAATATTGATATCATGTTAATAATACACATATGATAATACTGTACCATGTGCACATTCAGACAGTGTTTTTCTCCATCTTGAAATCTGATACAATGGTGGTTGTTTGTCACGAACAGAATGTGAAAAATTGAAAGAGGAAAGCAGTATGTAAGGTCATGGCCAGACAACATTAACTCAGTATGTCACAGTGGTTAGTTGTCAGCCTTTGATGTCACACACAAGCTCCCTGTGATTATGTTTCAGTTGACATTGTGTTGACGGCCTTGTGGATCTCTTATCAGTTCATCCGGTTGCCTTTTCCCATCTATTAAGTGTAATTGCTATCTTGAGGCTTTCATACAGTGATAGTGACAGACTCTCTCTCCACCTCCCCAAACTTGTGTTTTGAGTGTAATTCAAAGGAGAGACAAAATGCAGTATGAACAAAGTAAAAGATTAACTTGACTGATAACAGTATCTTTTTTTGTGATGATATTGTTTTTAGGAATCTAACGATACCAAAAACTCACAGTACACTATGTATGTCCATATTTATCACAATATTAAAAAAAACAAAACACTACAGATCTGCACTCAGTGGACTGCAGATTTTTACCAAGCGATCTATTCTACGTCTGACCATAACCTGGCCTAAACCTATAACCACTGTAAACTTCTCAAGAGTCTTGGATAACTTTTAATTTTTTTCTTATTTAACTTTGGATCATATGATCACTCTCTGATCATGTCTTTGAACAGTTTACATTAATGATGGGTGCTCAGGGGTGCAAGCCTTTCACCTGGAGCTTTTGTCTGCAATCCTGGAAAACTATTGGTGTGTGGAAAATCAGGGAAACAATCCTGTAGAGTGAAGTCGGCACAAGCCATCATCTCACATTCAGCTCACAGCATCAGGCTGCAGCCAACACTAACGTTACACATGGCCCTTCATTTGTTTGTGAAAATCTTCACGTTGATTTGGGGTCAGATAGATATTGATATTGATATGATGTAATGCCGCCGCCCACTCAGGGGGAAGTAGGGGATTTCTACTGGTGTCTTGCCTGAGCATGTCCTGGGCCTATGAGGTCTTGTCTGCCTACTAAAGATATTCAACCTAATTTATGAATTTTCCCAAACGACATTTTTTCAAAAATATTTAAGTTAAAATATTAATTTTATTGACTGCTGACTCCTTAGTCCTCTTAAAGGGCCGCAAGTCATCCACCACTGCTTCATTTTGAAATCACAGAGCAAAAGACAAACAGCAAGGCTAAAATCAAGCCTTGACTTGTTTGTTGCAGGCCACATTTTGGCCTTAGTTGTGTCAAAACAAACACCCAAAGAAAAGTTTGGTCTCATTCTGAGGCAGAGCATCTCCAGATTAATTCCAAACCTGACACCAATAATCCCCATATTGAATATAAGTTTTCATTAACAACTTTTTTGAAACAGTTGCTTGCTTGAGTCAGCATTAAAAACATGGCAGGGGGACCAATGATGGTAATAAAGATTTTGAAAAAAATTAAAACTTTAAAAAATATCTTGTGAAGCTTAAAGTGGTTATAGGTTGAGGTTAGATTATGGCTAAGTGTAGCAGAGATTGCCTGGCAGACATCAGCTCTTTTAGTTCAATAAATCTACTATATAAAGACTTTATACTGTTTAATTAGGAATCGTGTGGTAGAGGATCTGAATTCCAATCTTGCCTCATAATCATTGTGTTTATGCTGATGCTTTCCTCAGCTTTAAGAGTAATTCAGGTTACTATTGTCTGTTTCCGTAGTTACAGTGAAAAGAGGAACTGATAGTAGCCAATGCAACATGGTATTTTTAATGGTGCGGGTTCACCAAAAGATATACAGGCTAAATACAAACGTGCTAAAGGCGTAGCTCACAGCTAACTAACGTTACACCTCCAGTTTACATTACCCACTTTTCATGCCACTTTTAATGACTACTGCTGTCTCAAAATTATTCAACCCCCTGATTAGAATCCCTCATAAGAGCAATTATTTGCAAATCAGGTTTTGTCTCAAGCACACTTGATGCAACTAATCAAGAGCCTCATTAGTTGCATCAGCTGTGCTTCAGATAGAACACATCAAATACCCAGACTGGCTCGGGCTTTGTTCACAGTGACATTTGGATGCATTTTAGAAATATGGGTAAGCAAAGAGAACTGTCCAAAATGTTAACAGGGGAGATCATTGCTTCGCACAAACAATGAAAAGAATACAAAAATATACCAAAGGCACTAAATGCTAAAAGCTGTTGGAAGCCTAGTTCACAAGTCCAAAGCTAAAGGAACACTGGCTACACTACCTGGACAAAGCAGAAAGAAGCAGCTATCAATGGCTGCCACCAGATTTCTGAGGAGGCAGGTGGTCAAAAACCCTCGAGTGACTGCAAAAGACCTGCACCAAGACTTGATGGCAGCAGGTACTGAGGTTTCAGTTTCTACAGTAAAGCACAGAATAAACGCTGATGGCCTCTATGTTCAAACTCCAAGACGTTCACCACTACTGACCCAAAAGCACACGACAAGTCAGCTCTAATATGCTTGAAACCATATAGATAAGCCACAGAAGTTTCTTTGGAGCGATGAAACAAAAGTGGAACTTTTCAGGTCTATGGATCAGCGTCTGGAGGAGGAAGAATGAGGTATACGCTGAAAAGAACACCCTGCCTACAGTGAAGCATGGCTGTGGCGGAGGTTGAATAATTTTGAGTGCAATTGCATTTAATATTATTCAGATATTTAAACCTGTGGACATAGAGGCAAAAAACTTGATCTAAAATTGTATCTCAGGACATATATAGTAACCTAACCTTTAGTTATACACGGCAGGTTAGGTTAGCATAGTAACAGTTAGTAACAGTTAATAAACAAGGTTCAGGCTAAATGTAAATGCCTCCACCTTGAAAAAGGAGAGAAGATGAAAAAAATGTGAACAGGTTAAATCAAGTAAGTACTTAGAAAAATTTTAGGTAATGGGTTTGTTTTCCAAATGTTCATCTTAGTTTTTTTCAAAATAAATTCCAATATTTGTGCAACGTCTTGATTGTCTTTAGCTCACTTTCTCTTCATCCACAGAGCTTTTTTTCCCCACGGTTTCTATTCATAAATTTATGTGTAATCCATAAATTGATATGTAGCAGTTTAGTGATTAATGGAAACATTTATTGAGTGACACATGGTATATTCAGCATTTCTGGCTACTCCACGTTAATTTGTCATTACAGTCGGGCGTCATTAATTGATGATTTTATAACATTACAAGCTCGCTAACAATGAGATTAACCCTTTACCGAATCATGAAATGCTGCCATTCTGACTGCGGCCACCAGGAGGCGCCATGACGACCTTCCCCTTCTGCAGCGTTTCCTAATGGGATGACCTGTCTGTTGTTGCCAGGCAACAGCTACAGATGTGGGCAGAGAGCAGATGGCTGTGTGTAGTTCCTTGGCACAGTTTTCAGGAAATGAAGATTCAATCAGCCGAGTTTCCACCCTGATAACATCACAACTCTGATCAATATTCATGATGTGGGACACAAAAGATGATCATAACGGATTAATCTGAAGCCTTTGGCTAAATAATTATTTATATCTCATGATGACTCGTCCTCATCCCCTCTGCATACCGGCTGTGGAGTCAGCCAAACACATTTTAATCTCAGACATGAATCTTCAGGTTTTGAAGCATAACTCTGGTATTTCTAAACTTGGACCTTAGATTTACATAAGATTTACTTTGAGTTTGAAATGACTGGATTGGTACAAAAAGTTTTGGAATTGGTCCAGTCGATCGTCTCAGCCAGCAGCCGCGAAACAGGCAGCAATGGCTATATTGTAACCCTTTAACGGCAACTGCACCGATCAGAGTCCACTGAAAGTGCTTGTTTTTGCCATTAAGAGGCTCAGTTATTCAAAGTGTTTGACAACATAATGGAAAGTATCCCTACAGAGCAAGACCTGTAAGATCCTTTACATTTAACCATAATTAGCTGTTATAACACTCATTGTCAGTGGCAAAAACAAGCACTTTTAGACAACGTACTTTGGTCAGGCACAATTTCTCTGAAGGATTACATTACAGCCTTTGTGGCCAGTTCACCGCCTGTTCTTGGCTGCTGGAGGAGACGATCTATTGGATCAAATCCAGTAAATCGCGTCCAGTAAATTGCACCCACTCACATCTTTTCATTGGCTTTGTCTTCTGCCTGAAAACACCTGAATATTTCTGCGTCGGGATCTTCAGTATTTGGGTCAAGTAGCTGGTGAAAACTAAGATGTAAGTCAGTCCCTGCTGCTGTTACTACAGTCTAATGATACTTGTTTAATCAACATTTTACTTCCTGTATGACCATGTGATCTTACCACAAGTTTAATATCACATGTCAAGATGTCCTGCTGTGATGTCACAGTGGAAACACATATGAATGAGGTGCAGCACAAATCAAACACAATGTAGGATTCTGCAAGTAATATCTAGTTTCGGGTATGTGAGGGGGTACCCCAAAGATGGACTTGACCTTTCCGTGGACCGGAGTGGAGTCAGGAAAATAGAATGCTGACTTGAGGGTGACATATATACCATCTATGATACATGTTCCTGCAACATGTTACATGAGAAAAACCTTCTCTCACTGAATATCTCCTGTATGTTGTGAATTACACCAAAATAATTCACAAGCACTGATACCACTCTGAGACTCCTCATTGCATCCAAATAGAGTAGTGAGTAACCACATGTTGTGTTTTACGAGGTTGGAGGACAAACACTAGTCAAACTGCTGCACCAACACCATCAGTAGATAAGTACCAAAAATTCATGGCGACTGGGGAACACTAATGTAGAGGGTCCTGTCACTACAGTAAAATAAATACCTTTCTGTGTGGTAAAAGAAGTTCTGTTGAAGTCCAAACTCTCACAAAAACTTCAACCTATATGTAAACTGCCAGAACCTCAAAAATAAAATCTGTAAGTCAGCCAACATTTAATCTTTGATGACTTACTTGAACGTGGTTGGTGGCCATCTCTCTCTTTCCTCTGTATCCTGTAAAAATCTTCCTGTGATCAAAAACAAAATGGCCGTTAGAATCAGTTTGTGACCCGGATCAGTCCTGTTTTTTTCTTTTTTCCCTTTGAGTCACATCCCCCCTCCCTTTCTCTCTCTCTCTCTCTCTCTCTCTCTAATTCTCATGCATGTTTGTCATACCTGTTGTCTACAGAGCTCCCATCATGCTTCTAGAGGCCACGCCCACTCAAGCGGCACAGCATCAGCTATCTTGGTGTCGGTGTTGCTGGCATGTTTGTTGGCAGCACTTGGATACTATGTCTTCAAACACAAGACCGACGCCTTCCGCTTCCACTATTTCAGAGTGAGACACACTCTCTCTCACACACACACACAGCTAATATTGTTCCCAGAACAATATTAGGAACGCTCAACACAGCAGTACAAGATGATGCGGCCCAGAACCAAATACTCTTTGGTTCAAAGAGTTCTGAGTGTTTCAAATGTCTGTATGTGTTAATACCTCAACTGTGAATTTTGGAGCTGTAGGACAGATTTTAATGTTAGGAGTGCTTGATATTGTAATCGCTCATTACAAAAACATCAGATGTTAATCAGTGATTCAGCTGCTGGTAATTTACTGCCACCCTGCTAACAGTTGACAGTCACTCCTGTTTCCTCTGTGACAGAATGAGGATGAGGACGGTGCGGTGGGTGGCAGGAAGAAGCCCACGCTGGTTTCCATCCCAAACCCTCTGTACAGCGGCTCCAGAGCCTTCACCGAGCCGTTTGGGGTAAGTTGACCAATCAGAGTCTTTCTGAACATTTACATCAACAATATTTTACTTAAGAATTTAACAGCCTAAGAATCAGGCTGTTATGACCAGATGCACACACAGGAAGATGGACTCAAAAGCTCAACACGAGTCATAATAATGTTGCACAAAAAACAACAAGGACAAGGCACCAAAAAACAGACACTATCAAAAAATTCTTACTAATAGATACAAACCTGACTAGACTCAAAACACTCACAACAAGATACTCTCACAAAAACTGACTAAGGACGCTGGAACGCTCAACACAGCAGTACAAGACGATGTGGCACAGGACAGGGGGAAACGCAGACAATATATAAACCAGGGAAGGGAGCACAGGTGGAAACAATCAAGACAGGGCAGACAATCACAGGAGCGGGAAACACTCTAGGGCAGGAAGTCAAGGGACCTGAAACGTGAAAAGTTGAACGCCACAATAAAACGGGAAGTAACAGAAAAACACATGAACTAAACTTGACGAGACATAACAGAGGCAGAAAAAACACAATTTACTGAGTTTTTATGTTCAAATACAGAGTAAACCAAGGAAATTTTCCATGGAAAAGCACTCGTTGTGGGTGTGTCCTGAGTGATCCTCCTCTAACCTCCACTTTTGGGGTTTTCCAATCAATGTCTTCATGCTTCCCTGGTTTTCTGGGAAGCTTTGCATTCTTAGATTCCTGCCACTATTCCATGTCCTCCCTAGAAATTTCTGAAAGTATGAGTCCCTCAACTTGAGGTCATGGTGACCTTGAACCTTCCTTGAACCCTTTTGTTCTCTCACCAGACACCAATGTTTCTGGACTTGTCTTAACCCTAGATAAAAAAAAAATTAGGGGCTTGTGGTCATTTGAAATCTTTTGATTACTTAAAACTGTTATGATCAGTCCAAAATATTACAGAACTTACTTGAAATGAAATGATTACCAATAATATTATGTGAAGATGCAGAGCCTTTCGTGTGTGAGAATCTGTCCCATGCTCAACCCGTGTACGATGGTCGATGGCCTTGCTGTAAAAAAAGGTTACTAGGTCATCCAAGCACATTGGTCTGAGTCTGAGTCATGGTGTTCATGATGTAGGGCAAATTGTCTTGGCAGATGGTGGCTTGTCCTCAACAAGCTTTCTGTTGTTGTTGCTATCATTACATGTGGGGATCCAGTTTTCCAGATGACGCTTGTCAAACCAGGTTAAAGACATCCCACATCCACCTGACTCTGACATATATCCTGTAGAGGTTTACCATTTCCTATATGAAGCTTACTATCTGCCTCACGTCGTAGCTAAAGATCACCATTTTCCTCAGGATGTAGATGGTGCAATGAATGGAAACTTGAGGAAAGGTGCTCTGCAGAAGTACTCATGCTCTGTCTTGTCCATAATCAGGGTTTTTGTATGATCTCAATGTGGTCCCAGTATACCTTCTAGGATTGTTAGTATTCTGTCATCCTCCTCCCATTCTCCAAACTGATCACTGAATATGGATTCTTTGGCTGTCAACAGCCTGTCTTGCTTGTTGTTCCACAGATACTGTGTCCCTCCATACCTTATCTGTTAGTACTATAACAAAATTAGTACATCTAAGATTGTGTAATTACTATTGTAAGCAATTGTCCCTTCATTATGTAGTGTGATCTAATAAATGTTTAATTTTATGATTTACAATGAAATTCAGTCATTTATGTTGTGACACTGACCGCAGACTATAGCCATTTGTTGAAGTCTTTTCTCTCTGACTTTCTGACAGCGTTGCCTCTGCTAGATTCAAAACATTCTTTCCACCTCACCTGATGCATAGTTCATGAACACCAAGCCTATAGTTCCTGCCACTTTTAGGTTGTCTGTATTTGCTTTCTTTGCTTCTCTACACTTCTCTGCGTTTCATCTGTTTTGCAACTGTTTTGAGTAGCCAATCAGTCTGTGTCGTGTTTGGGAAAGGCACAATGATATTGGTCCAGAGAGCAATTTATTTAAAAGTGGTTGGAGCTTTATGTTGTGTTGAGGTGGCATAACTGGTTTTTGCCTTCAGGTGAAGACTCCGACGCGAAGAATGAACCCATGAGCTTAAAATCATGACTCTCATGAATGAAACTCAGTAGGTGCTTCACTTGTAGGTATGGCGGCACCTGAAAGATACAAAATACAGACCTGTAAATAATTACCACGCTACGTCCTCTAAACTAATCTAAATGTTACTTTCCCAATTGTGGATGGGACCTCGCTAAAAACACTGGTACAATATCAATAACAAATAGCAAAGTACAATATCAATGTACAGTTACAAAGTTTAAATCTGACAAATATGTCTGGTGAAACAGCTCTAAAACAAATGTTGCGTGCGGTACTCAGAGAACCATGGCTATACAAACATAACCCAAACTGGCATTCACTTGCTATGAAGCTAACGCATCAAAGTGTAAAATACACAAACATATGCATGCTACAAGTAAATAAACTTACTCTAAAGTTGAAGAAACATGAATAGATTTTCCCCATATTCACTCACGCACACAAATCGCAAAGGAGAAGCAAAGATGTCTTAATTGTCCCCGCTGAGCGTCTGTCATTGTTGTGAATACTATGTGCAGCAAGTACAATTATGTGCTTTCATCTATGCTGTATTTGTACATGAGGGCTGTCTTTTTAGTGTTTAATATCAGTAACGTCACCCTCAGCTTCAACTTCAGGAATTACAGGAAACTGTCCAGTGACATCAGGTGCCATGTTTTTTACCACTGCCTGGACAAATGGAAGTATGCAGCACAATCGCACCAAAATCACTAGAATCACTCCCAAGACCATGCTTAGTTTAGTCCCTTTCCATGATGTGGATTGTAACCGAGCCCACCACCACTGTTCCTAACATGATAATTTCTTAATTTTTCCAAATGTTGTAATGCCTTGGTTAAATTCCTTTCTTCATCTGTGTGCAGTGGGATGACGTACCACATTCTTCTCCTATGCACTCACGTACTCCCTGTTCTTCTGCCAGCATTGTGTTGAGGAAAAGACCCTCAGCACCATGTCTAGATCAGGACTGGAGCTTTCACCAGCAATTTCTCAAAAATTCTGTTTGCCTCTTCTGGTAGACCTTTGATGTCAAAAAACAAGTCTTGAAGGAAGAGTCACTGAAGTCTATCAGAATCCGATGTGAAAGAGTTTATTGTGTACAGACAAACAAACACAACAAACCCGACTTGGTCCTCGGACTGCTACTAAATCTCCGTTCTCTAAACTTTCTCCTATATCCCTGTGGTGTTTCTCCTGTGTAGCTGAGTCTTCACCCACTTTTTTTTAACAGTATCATCCTGACTGTGTAGCTCTGTGTCCTCCTTCAATGTTTAACAATATCATCCTGACTCAGCAAGAATAACTGTTATCTTTCCCTTTGGTACCCTCTTTTCCTCAGATAGCAACTTTCTGGCTTGGACTAAATCCAGGACGGTCCAGACCGGACAGTTTTCTCCTCTCTTCCAACACAGTTTTTTTTACCCTATTGGAATGCTTTAATTCATACAGGTCAAACACAGAACACTATGATTTACACACAGATTATGTTTTTTTTAACACAGAATATATGATTTACCACAACAAATAAGTGCAGGATGAATCTAATTGCAACATCATCACTGAGGTTGCATGTTGCTGTTCTTTTATTCCTTCCAGTGCCTGCACTGAGCAAATCACTGTTGGTTGTACCACAGGTAGTTCACCCATCTTCTACTATTCTATGCCACTGACGATGCTCTGCCCACAACTCCTCTTATTGGGATTGCTCCTGTGATTGACCAGATATTATCCAACCCTCTGATATTCTGATGGTCTGATGTTCCTCTGGTGCGCCATTAAGTTCCTGAGTCCATGCTGTGTGTACCTGCAAATCTTGCCTTCACCAACTCACTGTAGCTCTTTTTGCTCTTTGTTTTTGCACCAATTGTTTTTCTGTGGGAAAACAGCAAACAAACAACTAAGGTAATCACTAAGAGCCACCCTGTTAATCAGAATCAGAATCAGAATTACCTTAATAATCCCCAGGGGGAAATTGCTTTTTGTTACACACAGCTCCAAAAGAATAAGAATAAGAATAAGCTTCAAACACAAAGTAAAATATAAATATATAAAAGTATGAATAAAAAAAGATGTATTAAAAATTATTATTACAAATTATCACAGAGGTAAATTACTGCACCAGGTGAGTCCAGAGTCTTATAATAATAATAATAACAACAATAATACCACTACTGATAATACTAATAATATATAACAACATGTACACTCAGAGTGAGAAGATGTATTATATAATACTAATAATACTACCACTACTACTACAACCAACAATAACATATAACAACATGTACACTCAGTGAGGAGCTGTACCATATTATAATAATAATAATGATACAAATAATACCACTACTACTAATAATAATATATAACAACATGTACCTTCAGAGTGAGGAGATGTGTTATATAATTATAATAATAATAATGATAATAATAATAATATAATACAACATGTACACACAGAGTGAGGAGCTGAATCATATAATAATGATAACAATAGTAATAACATACAACAACATGTACACTCAGAATGAGGAGTTGTATAGATTAATGGCCACAGACAGGAATGATTTCCTGTGGCGCTCTGTAGTGCATCATGGTACAATTAGTCTGGCACTGAAAGAACTCCTATATCTAACCAGCACTTCATGGAGTGGGTTGGACACATTGTCCAGAATAGCTCCCACTTTGTGAAGCATTCTCCTCTCTGACACCACCGTCAGAGAGTCGAGCTTCACTCCTACAACAGACGTCTTCCACATCACTGGGACCCTCTGCAGACTCAAGCTCATGTTGAAGACATGCTGAAGAACTCCACAGAGCTGGATGGCACAGGTTTTGAGCACCCTGGGGCTGATACCATCAGGGCCTGCAGCCTTGCCAGAGTGGAGTTTCCCCAGCTGTCTTCTAACATCTTCAGCTGTGATAATAATAATAATACATTTTATTTATAGGCGCCTTTCAAGGCACTCAAGGACACTGTACAACACACAGTTAAAAACAAACAGTGAAAAAGCAAGTTAAGTCAAAAAATGTAAAAAACCAAGGGGTGGGAGATCTGTAGAGTGATGTTACAGTGAGTAGGCTTGTTTAAACAGGTGGGTTTTGAGGTGAGATATGAAGATGGTCAAAGTATTGATGTTCCTGATGTCCGGTGGGAGGGAGTTCCAGAGGCGGGGGGCAGAGCGGCTGAAGGCTCTGGACCCTAGGGTGGTCATACGGGCAGGAGGGATCGTGAGGTTGATGGAGGATGATGATGATGAGAGTCCGGCTGGGTGTGTTTATGTGAAGGAGTTCAGTCAGGTATGGAGGGGCGAGGTTATGGAGGGCTTTGAAGATCAGTATAGTCACTGAAGATGGGGGTGAGGGGATGGGGATAGAGGTGAGAGAGTGGCCCTCCCTTGAAGATGAGAGGCTGCAAGGAGGGTGAGGGGGAGAGAGTGGAATGGGTGTTGTTGGGGGCAGAACAATCGAGGTGTTGATGGTAGTGTCTGTAGGGAGTGCAGGGGCCTGGGCATCAAATCTGTTGAAGAACAGATTATTAACAAAGCTAGTGGACATAATCTGACCTTCTGGATCTGATGTTCCTAATCCTTCTGTCTGTTAGCGACATGCTTCTTAGAAGGGGAACACAAAGTCAAGAAATTAAAAAATATTTGACTTAATGAAAGGCAGTGGTAAACGGGAAGGTCTTCAGTCTTGATTTAAAAGAACTGCAAGTTACAGCAGACCTGCAGTTTTCTAGGAGTTTGTCCCAGATATGTAGTGCATAAAAACTGAATACAGCCCCTCCATGTTAGTTAGTTTTGACTCTGGGACAGAAAGCAGACCTGTCCCAGACAGAAACCAGATCTGTCCCGGATGATCTGAGAGGTCTGGATGGTTCATAGCAAAGCAGCAGGTCAGAAATGTATTTTTGCCTTAAACCAGTTAGTGCAATTTTTAAATTAAATTAAATGTAGTATTTTGAAATCAGACAGGAAGCCAGTGTAAAGATCTAAGACCTGAAGTAATATGTAGTACTCTCTTCGTCTTAGCGAGGACTTGAGCAGCAGCGTTCTGAATTAACTTTAGCTGTCTGATTGACTTTTTGGGGAGGCCTGTAAAGACAACGTTACAGCACTCAAGCCTGCTGTAGATAATCACTTGGACAGATATTTAAAAATCCTGCTGACATAAATCCTTTCATACATAATTTATTTGCTAGGTGATAGTAATCTGACTTCGTAATTGCTTAATGTGGTTGATGTTTAGGTCTGAGGCCATGACTACACCTAGATTTCTGGCTTGGTTCATGGGTTATAACATTACAGTATGAAGCTGAGTGCTCAGTTTTAATATTTCTTACGTGGCTCCAAAAACAATGATTACTATCTTTTCTTTGTTTAATTAAAGAAAATTATGATATGGTTATGTTATATATGGTTATTTGTGTCTTCTGCATAACTATGGTAACATATTTTGTTGTTTTCCATGATTTTAGTCAGTGGGAGTTGATGTTGAATAGAAGAGAAGGCCCGAGAATGGAATCTTGGGAAAGGCCGTGTCATTTTTATTTCTCTCAGATGTGTAATTATCTATAGACACAAAGTAGTCCCTGTCCTTCAAGTGGGATTCAGACCAGTTTAATACTGTACCAGAAAGTCCCATGTTGTTTTCCAGCCTGTCTAGTAATATGTTGTGGTTGACGGTGTCAAATGTAGCACTGAGATCCAGTAATACTAAGACTGAAATTCTGCTACTGTCCATGATTAACTGAATATCATTTATACCTTAACAAGAGCCATTGCAGTGCTATGATGTGGTCGAAATCCTGACTGGAAGACATAAGTGTTGGGATTTAACAAGTGGTAAGTTCAATTTGGCTATCAGAAATAATTAATAATTATCAAAGATAATTAATAATTATTAAAATTAATGGAACTTTGAATAAAGTCCACCTCAATTGGGGCACCACCTCGAAAAACAAGGAAAAGATAGCCGTTTTAATTGACTTAGTCTCATAAAAATACTAAACTATCAATTTGGAATTATGTTTTATAATTAATTTAATGATTACTACCAAAATTACCACATTGATAGCCAGCTGAAGGATTTTGGAGTTCTTGACAGTGTAGAGGTTGGCAGTATTCACCCTTGTACAACATTAAAGAAGACAGCAGGTATTAAAACATGTATTAAACAGAACAAAATCAATCAAACAATCTAACTATGTGTCTATGACTAACTAACAACAACAGGGGCAGAGTGTGTGTGTGTGTGTGTGTGTGTGATTAGGCCGAGAAATGTGAGATGGGTCCATAAAGGTGGGAGAGCCCAAATAGTGATGGCCAGACCCCCTGGGGTGTGGGGCAGAGGAAACAAAGAAAAGCTAAGTGCTGTAGCTGTTAGCTTAGCCCCTCAGTCTAGGCCTGTTGTAAAACTGTGTGTGTGTGTGTGTGTAGATAAAGGTGCCAGGTTAAGAAAGGATGGTTAGTTGCATGTAGACCCTGTGTCTGTGTGAACAAACTAACATCAACTAAACTTAATGGCTGCACAGTAATCTACAACACATCACAATAATCAAACTCAGTGAACATTAAAGCAAGTCAATACATTAACAAGGATAAATCATGTATGCAGTAATGTTA
Source organism: Pempheris klunzingeri (assembly GCF_042242105.1). Taxonomy (NCBI): domain Eukaryota; kingdom Metazoa; phylum Chordata; class Actinopteri; order Acropomatiformes; family Pempheridae; genus Pempheris; species Pempheris klunzingeri. The sequence goes on from NC_092013.1 coordinate 22,121,883, forward strand.
TGCTAATTATACCCAGTTAGAGTTTGTTACCAGTCTTTAAAGGGGGAGAAGAAGAGTCCTTGAGGTGAGCTGCTTGTTGTCAGCTTGTTGCTGGAGAGAAAGGGGTTTAGTTCTGTGTCCTTGCTGTGGTTACAGGTTGGAGGATCCAGTCGCTCCTTGGTTCCTGGGTAGTTAGCAGCTTGATGCTAACTTGCTGGTGTGCTCCTGTTGCTCTGGTTATCAGCTGGCAGACTCTGGGTCGTACCTGCTGGTGCTGATCTGCTTGGTTCAGGCAGGACTTTGTGTCGCTACCACGAAGGAGGTGGCTGCTCTTTTACAGGCCACACTGAGGCAGAGCTTAGCTGAGTTGAGAGCTTCTCTCCTCTTCAGGAGAGAGGTCTCTCTCCTCTTGAGGAGAGAGGTCCAGAAAGAAAAAGTTCAGTGGGGTTGACTTGGTTTTGTGGCCTGAGGTCGTAAAATCATGTGTCCCACTCTGGCCAATGGTGGCTGTGGAGCTGGGTGCAGGGGTGATTTCACACCTATCTGTGAAACTTGGGGACACTGGGGAGTGGAGTCCATAGTTCCACAGACAAAGAAACATGTGGTCTTCACTATGTGGTCTTCACCGTGTGGTGAGGCCCAACATTAGTGTCCTTCCTGGTTCAACTCTGAGAGCTGTTTGTGGAGCAAGGATCCCCTTATGAGGTCCTGTGTGTCTGGGTTTGTTCTATTTTCTTTTGAATACTTTGATGTACATCCAATCTCCTTTTTGTGTTTGTAGGTCTTCAGCAATGTCACTCGACCTGTGGAAAGGTGGTCTTATGGATAGCAGTTAGACTGTTAACATAATTTGCCAACTCCATGTTAATCTGTTTAAGTGGTGGTCCCTGTTTGTGATTTTAGAGTGCCAATGGGCCTTTCTACCTGCCTCTATTAGGACCAGTGGCTCAAGAACATGGAGGACTCAAATGCAGGACACCAGGACGCTTTTAGTCAGTTTAACACAGGTTTTAATGATACACAAGATTTCACGATACTTTCTGAATACAAGGCAAAGAGTAGCAATACTTTCCTTTGGTAGAAGGACCACATGAAGACAGGACAAGACGATCTGGCACAGGACAAAGGGAGACGCAGACTATTTATACATGAGGTAATGGGGAACAGGTGGAGACAATCAGGGCGGGGCAGACAATCACCAAGGCGGGAAAACACACAAGGGCAGGAAGTCAACAACCTGAAATGAGAGGAGAGTTTAGTTTTCAAAATAAAACAGGAAGTGAGAGACGAGACAAAACAGGAGTGAACAAAACCAACTTAACAGACACGACGAGAGATAACAGCCTCTGTGATTGGAGGTGGAATATACACCCAAACCTCAGCTTGATTCCTTAGCACTTTGTCAGAATCTCTATTGTCGTGTTGGCAAAATGTGGACCATTGTCTGAACTGATTTTGTCTGTTATGGAAAAACCTTGGTTCTACTTCTCTGGAAAGGAACTTTGCCAACATCACACCAGGTTGATGAAATGGACTCCATTTCCAATCCATTTGGAATCTGCATGGCTGCAAATAGATGTGCTATTGCAGCTCCATGGCTTATGGGTATTCCATCAGCACTCTCAAAACCTCTCTGTCCACTAATGCTGCCATAAGCATGGATACCATATGCATATGCAGAATCTGTTAGATATTAACCTTTCTCCATACTGATATTTTGCCAGCTGCTGTTAAAGCCCATTTGACAGCACAGGAAATGTTTGTCTGTTATCATTCAACAAGCTGATTGCATAGCCAGTATGGTTTCCTGTGCCATTTATCAAACATGAACCATTCACTGATTGAATACAAATCGTTGGCTTGCAAGTAGTGCATGCAGGTGGTAAGATATATACAAAGATACTGGATGTCCTATTGTGATTGTACAAGCTTTTTGGTAAGCAAATGTTGCAGCTGCCAGCGCCTGGCTGCACAGTGGTAGACCTTGTTCAATAGTATTGAGCTTTGTAAAGTAAGGGGCTATTTGCTGTTTACCTGTTGGCATTTGCTGTATTAGGGCTTCTTATCTTTCAGCTACATACAACACAAAGGTGTTGTATAATGTGGTGTGCCTAGCACATGCTGTTGCTCTATTTGAAAGGCACAGAATGCTGTCTTATTGCCTTCAGTCCACAATAAAGTGTCTTTGTTGCCACTTTGTCCCATTGTTTTTATCATTGCACACAGTGGCACTGTTTTTAATGCATAGTCAGAAATCCGCTGCTTGCTATACCCTGTCATGCCCAAAAAGGAAAGCACCTGAGTCACAGTTTGAGGTTTGGGTGCTTTGGTTACCATCTCGATTTGCGAGTCAGCAATATACCTGTTGTCACCAAGCAGCCTGCTTGCTTTGCTTTATGATTAGGATTAAACTTCCTGCTGACAGAATTGCTGCTTGTCCTTAATGAGTTTGTCTTGTCCCTCTGCCACTTTGGCACAACAGGTGTCTTTGCACCATTGCACTCTGAGTTTCTTATGGGCTTAGATCTTGTGGATACTAGTTTATTCTGCTTTTCTTATTATTTTTCTTCTTTACTGTACTGTTCCACATGATGAACTACATGTTCTGCAAAAAAGTCCCAGTTCATCACTATCACAATCACAATCACTACCCATGTTGTTCAGATGTTTTTGCATCTCTTGTTGCATGGCCCTCTTTATCATTGTCTTGAATAAGTTCTCTGTTTTTTAGTCAATCAATCAATCAATCAATCTTTATTTATATAGCGCCAGTTCATAACAGTGTTATCTCAAGACGCTTTCCATAAAGAGCAGGTCAAGAATTCAAGAATCCCCACATGAGCATGTTTTTATGTTTTCATGCCATGAGAGTTGCCTGTTTCTTCTGTCCATCTGAATTGGAAGTTACACAGGAATTTAGTTGGACATTCATTGTATTTCAGCTTTTATCCTTACAATTTTGATGCATCCATCTTTTCTGGAAACTGCTTTCGGACTTCTTGCCACAACCAAGTTTGAAAGATTTCAAATTCCACATAGTCCACATTGTTTCCTGTGTCTAGATGATTCAGTCTCACTGACCCAAAGATTGATATGTTGTCCTGCCTCATGGATCAATACGGCTTTGATGTTGTCAATTTGAACCCTGCTGTACTTTTTTCCATTGCAAGGATCCATTTGTTGGCTCAACTGTGTGAGGACTGGTAAGCTGGCTGCCACAACCAGTATGTGCCAGGTCCACGAATGTTCATGGCACATACTGGTTGCACGTACTGGCTGCTCCTTGCCAGCAGGGGCATTTGCATTTGGACCGGCGCCTCATACTGCTCATGCTTCAAATTAAATGCTGCTTCATCTGCTCCAGTCTGGAAGCATGGTATATCATGAAAACTTCAAAAGCTAGCTTGAGATCTGATATTCATGCTGTGCATTCTTCCTTTAGCTCACTCTTGTTTCTTCTGCACTGTGAGCCTTTGGGTCTCCTGTAGTGGTACAGTTCTTGAGAAGCTTGTCTTCCCCACCTTAACTCTTGTGGTGTTGTATTTCTTTATCAAACAGATGCAATCTTTCCTTTTGTTCTTATCCCTATGTACCATTGCCTTGCATTGCTCAGTTCTGATTTTTTAATATCTGGTTCTTTGTCTGACTCCCTAGTTCTGATTATTTTTCCTACTCTTTTTGCCACTTTCTTACTTAGATCCCACTTTATTTCCGTTTTCTTTGGCCTTTCCTTCTCTGGTGTTCTGATAATGTCGCCCCACTTTCCTGTCTGCCACCTAATGTTTCTAGGGAATATGGTAGTGGAAAGCCTATTCATGGCAAACCCCTGTGGAACCCCCCAAAATGAATTGAGTGGTAGTGTAGCTGTTCCTTCTCCTTCAGAGCTGATCTAAAATAAGTCTTATAGTGGACTGTATCCACACACACTGCAAAAACAGTACCCACAAAATATTGAAAATCTGCTTGTATGTGTGTCAGGTTCACCCACTTTGTACTTTACAGCCAGAACTTATTAGCACTCCTCATCTTTTGGTGTTTTATGGGTTCTGTCCATCTAGAAATGTGTTCTCATACCTTAGAAGGAAACCACAAAAGCAGGAGGATGCAGTTGATGAGAGGAGGGGGAAGAGTGGGTGTGTGGTTCTTTATGTGTAAGACTGGGAGAGAGAGAGAGAGTGGGATAATAGTTCCTTATGATCCATCCCATTTATCCAGGTTTGTTAGGGTGTTCTATCAGGAATTTGGAGTCACATACAAGGCCCTTGTCAAGTCTGTTTCTAGCTTGTCTGAGCCAATGAGTGTATCTTCTTTGACTGGAAAGTGTTGTTGCTGTCACTTTTTATGCTTAAGGTAAACAAGTCAGTTCAGATCCCGTGGGTAGAGTTAGCAGTGAAGGACCATCACTGTGGGAGGTAAAGTGGTCACTTACTCATGTTTTAAGCTGTATATCTAGCAGTGAAGAACACAGTTGCTCCTGCTACAGATATGTGCTTCAATAAAACTCCATAGTCCATTTTGTTCCATTCAACAGTCCACTGAAAGCTTTTTAGCTTAAAGCAACAGTTGGTAACATAAAAAATCTTTTGCCAAATTTGCTGCAACTGTCATTATGTCCTGACAGTACTACGTGAAACAGGTAATCTGTGAAACAATCAGGTTCCTTTGGCTCCTCCTAGTGCTCCTAATGTCATGGGGCGTCTTCAGGAGGACCTCTATGGCTGAGAAACCATCATCAGAAATGAGCCAACTTCCTGGAAGCCACGTTTATGGGAAGGTCTCGTGTGAACAGAGACTACGATGAGACTGCAAAACTCCTTCCAAAACTGGGAAACAAACTGTGGCCCCTGGTCTGACACCACGTCACTGGGGAATGTGTGCAATCTGTAAACGGATCCAAACCTCCACCGTCTTCTTGGCGGTAGGTAATTTAGACAAGGGGATAAAGTGTACCATTTTTGAGAGTTGATCCACCACAGTACAGATAATAGTATTACCTTGTAAGGGAGGAAGTCCAGTAACAAAATCCATGGATATGTCAGACCAGGGATGTTCCGGAGTTGGAAGTGGCTGGAGGAGTCCCATCTGAGCCTGAGAAGAGGTCTTATTACATGCACACGTGGTACAGACGGAAACATACTCACGGACATGCTCCTCCATTTTAGGCCACTGGAAGCATGCCTCACCATAAACAGGGTTCAGGGTGACATCAAAGGTGGGATGTGTGGGCCCAGTGGAGGACCTGAGAATATAAAGTTTCAGGAACAAACAGACAATTGGTGGGATTGACACTGGGAACAGGGATTTGTGCGTTGGCTTGTTTTACTCTGTCCTCCTTGGGCCCGGATATGACTCTTATCACTCAGTCAGGTGATAGGATGCTCTCTGTTTCTTTAGGAATTGGATCAGGGTCAAAGATCCTGGATAAAGCATCAGGCTTTCCATTTTGTGATCCTGGGGTGAAGTTAAACCAATCAAAGGAAAGGGTCCATCTAGTCTGTCTAGAATTGAGTCTCTTTGCTTAGTAAATATACTCTATACTCTATACTCTAATTCTGTCCATACCAAAAAGGGCTGTTCAACTCCCTCCAACCAATTTCAGTTCACAATTTTCTAACGTCATAACTTACGTGACAGGTAGGCGCATGAGTGGAGTTTGGTGTCATTTTTTGATCACTTGGATAGAACTGCATCCTTCTCCCGAACTCTTAATTTCGCCAGTGGACCAGTCAATATGGGAATTATGTGTCCTTAACCAAGACAATGGGATGTGAGCTAACTCAAATAGGTGAAAAGTCAGGAATTCTGTGTGCTCTTTATTTAAAATCACTTTTAACCTTACCCTCCTGCGGCTTACTGAGCAAAGCTTGTGGCCATTGAGAGCACTGGCCTCCAGTGGCTGTGCTAATGAAATGGTCTGTATGTCCCATTGGCAAGCTAACTCCCAGTCCATTAAACTTTCGTCAGCTCCTGAATCTATCAGCACAAAATAGGCGTGTGTTGCAGGTACCATACCTCAATTCGGGTTGAATCACGTGAAGGATATCCAGGGTCTGCAAATGGCTCACCAGCCCCCTCCATCCTGAGCTCTTTTAGTGGACAAGCTGAGAGAAGACATCCTGGCTGACCGCAGTAGAAGCAGAGATTCTCCCTTTGCTGATGCTGCCTCTCCTCCGTTGTAATCTTGGCTCTGCTGCTTGGGTTCCTTGTGATATCTGAGAAAGGGCTCGAGCAGCTTCTCTTCCTGGGGCAGTGTGATCACAGACTTTTGTGAGTGTTTCTGTGAACAACTTCAGCAATTTAAACACTGGCAACTGCCTTGCCCAGTCTGCGGTAGCCTATGCCTCTGCTCTGCCCTCCGGATGAGAGAGGATGAACGCTACTTTAGCAGGGTTGTCAGGGAAGGCAGCTGGATGATAAGTGAAGTGAAGCTTCACCTGAAGCTTTCCACCATTCCTGGGCCTCTGCTGGTAAGAGAGATGGCAATAAACAGGTAGGCGATTGATTAACAGCAACAGCTCCCCATGCTAGCTTATTTATTATAGTTACCCCTTCGCACTGTGACCGTGACAATCAGCCGCGACCATATCTGGATTCATATCTGGATTTTCTTTTAATATCTGGTGGCAATGGATCATGCTTAGCAATGGCCCTGAGCCACAATGAACCAAAACACTGCTGCACTGGTATACTGGAAACTATATACATAACATTTAGAATAGAATAGAATAGTTCCTTTAGTGATCCTTCACAGGAAATTATTTTGTCACCGCAGCAGTACATACAGACACCCCACAGACAACAAACTGCCACCACAAGACAACCAACACTTAAGGCACAAAAACAATAGTAAAAAAGGAAACATTATATGAAAATATAAAAATGTGAAATATGTACAATCTAAAATAGAAAAATATAACATAAGGCTAGTATACAATGTAAAAAATAAAAATAAATAGAAATCTATTGGGCATAATATCAAAAAATAAAAATAAATATCTTGTACAAAGATATGCTGTGCAAAACTGGCTAGGGAGAAGGAGAGGAGGAAGACAGGAAGAGAAATATACATATATACAGTAGAGCATACTATGCACAGCATATAAAAACTACTGCATACACACACTATTGCTCAGCAGCATTAAAAAGTCTGATGGCAGTAGGGAGGAAGGACCTCTTGCTGCGTTCAGTCCTGGACTTAGGTGGAATTAGTCTGTGGCTGAAGGTGCTCTGGCGAAACACCTGAAGATGGTGAAGTGGGCGAGTATCATTGCTCATAATAGAGTTCAGTTTCCTGAGTATTCTCACCCCAGCCACGTGCTGAACTGTGTCCATTTCCACCCCGATAACAGAGCTCGCCCTCCTAATCAGTTTGTTGATCCTACTTTTGTCCATTGTGCGAGCCCCCTCACCCCAGCACACCACCCCGAAGAAAAGTGCACTCGCCACCACTGTCTGGTAGAAGGTGCACAAAAGAGGCTTAGAGATGTTGAAAGAGCGAAGCCTTCTTAAAAACTACAGTCTGCTCTGCCCCTTCTTGTGCACTGCCTCCATGTGGCTGGACCAGTCCAGCTTGTTGTCCAGCTGGACCCCCAGGTATTTGAAGCTGGGGACAACCTCCACCTCAGTACCTTGAATAGCGACAGGGACCAGTTTGGGCCTCTTCCTCCTAAAGTCCACAACCATCTCCTCAGTCTTGGAAATGTTGAGGTGAAGGTGGTTGAGGTTACACCAATCCACAAAGTTCCTGACCAAGTCCCTGCACTCCTCCTCCCACTCTCCGTTGATACAGCCGACAGCTGCTGAATCATCAGAAAACTTCTGAAGAAAGCAGCTGTCTGAGTTGTACTGGAAGTCTGATGTAAACAGTAAGAAGAGTAAAGGGGACAGAACGGTTCCTTGTGGGGTCCCAGTGCTACTCAGTACTTTTCCAGAGAGTCCAATTACATTGAGTGACAGACTTTGACGGACAACACACTTCCATTTGTTTGCCCTCTCACATTACTAAGTTGAGTAGTCCCAGGTCAATCCAAAAAATTTGCATCAGGCCTATCAATACCGAATCCTTCTTTACTGAACTCTACAGTGTTTGTCCACCACACTGGTAGTTTTAGAGCACTCCTCTCCTTTCCCACAGCTGGGCTCTGCACTGGCAACTTTTTTGCATTTCCAATTTAAGTGTGTGAATATGAAAAGTTATTTGGGTGCAACAGTGACTACAAATTCAGACACTGAGGTTGGAAAAGTGCACAGATTTGCTAACTACATCACTACTTATCATTAGTAAAAAGGTCACAGCATTTTTTGCCTGTGCTGAATGTCAATTTCACCAGTTAAAATGAAAGTGACTAATAAAAAAGAGTAACTCTTCCACATACTTAAGTGCGCTTTTGGTTTTGGTTTCCTGGTTTGACCATTTTCTCTCCTTCCTACAGGATTCTAGTCAGCCAGAAGAACCTGAAGAACCTCCAAATATTCTGGACCTGGGCCAGTAGAACCAGTTACACTGTATGGAGCTGTATGTTTACCACACTGACCTTTTGGCTTTATCATGGGTCAGTTTTTACTTAGTTCATCTGTAACAAACAACAATAAATAAGAAATAAAGGTTGTCTGAAAAACCAAATCAATGTTTTTTGTTATTAGCAAAGTATCAAATTATACTGTGTAACTGAAATGTGTTTCTGGGAGTTGTGAACTATGGAGCTCTGTGGGTGTTTTAGCTCCTAGTTGTACGTTAACTGTTGTATTTAGTCTGTGTTTCATCAACAAACCCACAGTACATAACAAGCTCAGCACCAAACAGCAGACAGGCACAGTTAGAGGCTGGCTGGTGGACAAAGTGGAGCATGAAGCAGCTAAAAAGCCTGATATTTTTCTCTGAAGTTGAGGAAGATAAAAAACAGGGCTAAAAGAAGAGGATGTGGACGTGGGTAGCCATTTGCAAATGTGTGATCCACAGGTACCTTATGTTTACATTAAAATAAAAAAGATAGCAGTGTTAGTGACGGTGTCTTCAATCAGGCCTGCTGGACAACAGCTCTAAGACAAAGAGCTTGTCTGGACTTGATTTATTTGAACTCAGAGAATAATCCCCAACAAATGCACTATTTCCTCCTATTTGATTGTTTGCTAAAAACTGTAGTGTCAAAATGAAAATATATATTTGTAATTAATTTTTAAAGATTGACATCTTGAGTGGGGGCAAGAGAAACTGGCTAAGTACTAAACACAAAAAACTTCCACACTGGAGCAGCTGCATTTCCTCAACCAAAATGTCCACCATAATTTATAATCACAACCTCTGAGAAGACATTAAACTCCATCTGCTGCTGGTTTGTCATTAATCATGGACGGTGTTGTGTGTCAGCAGAGAGGCTTTACATGTGCTGAGATGGTGAGAAAACAGTTAAATGGTGGAAATCACTGCAGGCTCGTCTGACACTGGTGATACCACCGACCTCCACAAACCTCACAGACAGATGGCGATCTGATGTCATCATGGGTGATTACAAAAAAAAGGTTGGTGTGATGTGTTTCTATTGGCTGCACTGAGAGCAGGTGAAGGATCCATAATGAGGCAATGTTACCTTGTCATGACAGGCCCTACACACCTCAACATGCATGCACAATCATGCAAGCACACACACAAGCATGCAGGAATAAGTTGAAGTCAGACTTCTAGACATGTTTTGACTTGCATATCCCCAAAGCTGGGTGTAATTAATTAGGCTGGTGTCACAGATGAATCACATTCAGTCTCTCAAAGCCACCATGCTCGAAGCTGAAATTTTGATTCTGCAGGTTGAAACTAAAAATACAATGACAAAATTCAAGTCGTCAGGCAACCAGCAGAGATTCCAGGAGGTTACTGCTTTTCTGGACTGTGTTATCAACTAGTCCAACTACTTCAATGTTTGAGAAAAAAAAACAAAAAGATACATCTATAAGACTAAAAACTATTCCATGAAATCAATGTCACTTTTTCATCTCATGTTCTACTCACATTGTGGGTGGTTTGCCAACAAAAGACTGAATAGTCAGCCAAAGCACCAAAAGTCACCAATGAATGAAATGCCAAATGCTTGCTAATTCCAGTTTCTCCAGTGTGAGGATTTGCAGTTTTTGTCTGTTTATCATTTTTAGCTGATTATCGTTTGGTTTGGTTGGAGAAAACCAGATGTTTCTCATCTTGGAATCTTGGAAATTGTTTTCACTACAAAAAGAGGACTTTACAGCTTTTGGGTTATGCTGGGCTTTATGAAACTTTCATAAAGGCACAAAGACGAGATGAAAAAGGAGAGGCTGGAGGGGAATAATGGAGAGAACGGGAGCTTTTGGTGAATTACAAGGTTGATGTGTCTGTTGCTAGCTAGCCTATAGCTAACATCTGTGGAGTTGATACGTTTATTGTTTGGATAAAAATGGTCAGAAAACACGGTGGAGTTGGTGTCTCTGTGATGCTCTATTAAAACACAGTGGTGCTTTGAGCTAATCAATACATGCTAACATGCTCAAAATGACAAAGCAAGCATGTTGATGTTTTGCAAGCAATTTTTGAACATTCACCATCTTAGTTCAGTGTATTAACTCAGTACAGCTGGGTATGTATGCAGGATCATGCTTCAAGCATTTGCTGAGACACATGAAGTTATGACCCTTTTTGGCTTTTTGTGATGTCTTTGCTGCCAGAAGTGATCTTGTACCTGCTTTGTTAACATCAAAAAAGCAGAAATCTGCCCCAGTCCTCACTCTGGTTGTTTCTGATGTGTCTATGTCTTTCATTGGCCTCCACATCTGTTCCTCTCCCACTTCTGTTTTTCCTTGTGGCTGTCTAAACACATGAAATGTGTTTTGTTTGCACTGCCAGCAGGTTTTTATTTAACTCAGGTTTGCTGTGTGAAAGCAGCCATATTGTTTATAATGGAAGGAGCCAGTTTGTTTCTTCTCCTTTCTCTCCTCGGCTCCTCGTCGCATCTCCAAGCAGAAAAAGAGAGTTGTTATTCGGCTGCCTCTACTGCTGGCTCACACTAAAAAACCCCAAACGCTTCCTCTCTCTGTAGACCTTCACTTTAAATAGCTTTCCGTCTCTGCTGACGACATTCAGGACAAAAAAACAAGCCTGACCTCCTCCCTCTGCTGTCCATGTGGCTGTCAGACAGTTTATTGGTTTGACAGTTCAGCAGAAAGCAGTGCGCACAATGTACATGAAGCAGTTTAATTACACATTCAAGCCATACTGAGATCAGAATGTCTGTGACGAGGTAACCTTTCCAAAATGGAGAGCGAGCAGCTGTGGAGGTTACAGTTCCGGCTGCTACTCTGCCCGCTGAGCTCCCTTCCCCCAACACACAAAGAGCTGAGCGGCAGGGCTGGCTGCAGAGCAGAGCAGCTTGGAAATGGTTTTGCCTGAGGAGCGGTGCTGTGGGGAGAGAAAGGGGGTGGAGGGGGGGTGGCAGTGAAGACCAGAGACCCTGACCTCCACTGCTGCAGTCTGGCTGTTGGCGCCACTGCAGACCTCATTTAAAACCGATGGCGTTGGTTCACATCGTGATCAGGTCTGATGTTCAGCAGAGACAACGTTGTGTCCATGTTAAACAGCTGGAATTGACAGCTGGTGTCTGTGTAGAGAAAACCGAGAAGCTCTTTTCTAACGATGTATTCACACACAAAGAGTCGGCCTCTCTCGTCTCTCATGAGTCTGAAGCTTGCGGGCGTATTTCCATTGAACACCTAATTTACATACTGTGATTGGACAGTTATTTTCTCACATTGCCAATACTAGCACACAACAAAGTAGTTTCTTCTCCAGGCATGTGTTCCAATGCATAGTTTTTCTGTTCAAGTGTTGGAAGGCTCTAAAGAAGCTGTTGACTTCTACCCCATTTAAGTTCTTTAACCTTGAGTTGACTGGAGCAGAATACGACTCTGTGCTTCACTTTCACGAAGGAATTCAAATGAGCTGCTTGGTCACCAGGTTGTCGGTTCCAACTGATGGGACTTTTGCATTATATTGAACCTTCTCTGACATGATCATTTTTGTGGGAGTGGACGACGTCAGCATGCTTTTCAAGGCTCAGTTCAAAATGAAAGGCATCCTGGCACGTCTCAAGGGTTTGATTCTGTATGTGTGCACTGAGCATGTGATTTACATATGTAGCTTCGATTGGGCAGTTTGTTTCTCACACTGACACTATACTAGCAGAGGACGTTATTCATGTTTTGTCTCTCTTGTTGTAGTCCTGGTCGTTCATTTGAGAAAATACCCATTGTTTTCTGAACACACCTGAACAATGTACAGCCACTCTGAGTCTAGTTGTCTCACAGTGAAAAAAAAGTCCCTGGATAGGTGTGAACACGACATAACAGCTCCCCCTGAATAGGAGGCTCCAGTGCAGAAGAAAAAGCAGGATCACTGAAAACCACAATATGCGTGGTTACTACCAAATCATCCTCATCAAGCTGGACTCTGTATAAAGGGGCTGAAGGGCGACCACTGATCCTTGAATCAGCGAAACACGTGGGTAGGTGTTACCATTTTCCAGGCTCCAGCAGAAAGCACAAAGCATTAACTCCCTGGAGGCACATAGGTAAGCTTCCACCTTGGTGTGGCAGCATCAGATATCCTAAAACTCCCTGGGGATACATTCTCAACTCCATTAACTTTACAGGAAATCAACCCTATTTCAGATTTCACTGGTGTGAAGAGAACAACTGTAGTGATGAAGCTAGTTTGTTGTGAGTGCAACCACATGTCAAATACGCACTGGAGACCAGCTATATGGCCCCTTTTGACTAAGTCGTCCCAGACACTTGACTCAACTACTACTATCCAGTTAAGCAGGGGACCAAGAACCTTGTGATGAATTTTACCTCTGCCTTTTGACCAGAGGAACCGGAACTGCATTTCATTCCTCTGCCATATTGGTTTAGAAAAGTCCCTCCTCTGCTAGTCAATACTTTCTGATGCTTCCCAAACTACCAGGGCAGAATTGGCAGGACTTAACATCATTGAATGGTCAAACACAGACACTGCAGTTTGCGCAGTGTCTGCAAGTGCTACAAGAATAGAATATTAATGCAGTTATGTTGTAAAGCAGAAATGTATAACTATAAAACACTCAGCAGATTGTCTATTAAATGTGGGGTTTGGGGCTCCTTTTCCACCTCTGCATGTCTCCTTTTCATTTATTGAATTTATCTAACTGAAGTTTGTGTCAAGCAAGTTAGAAAATGACTGTGAAAACGTGAAAAGACTGTAAACAATGTAGTACTGAATTGTTGAAGAGTTCCATTGTTAAACAGTTTTTCACCACCTTTGAGTTCTGGATTTCTTGGGTGGGTATTAGTGTTCCTGATAAGTAATGTATGCAGTGTTGATGTTTCAGCCCTGTGCTTCAATCTGGTGTTGATATTAAGGGGGCCTAGAGTGACCCAAGAAGGGTTTGATTAGCATGAAGGTCTCTTCCTGGTGTGAATTATGAATGACACTTTGGGTATATATATGTGCCAATGTCTCTACTACAGTCAGACTGTGTCATGTATTCCTCAGCTGAAGAACATGAACTTGAGGAAATTGAAGCTCAGCTGTGTGTTTTACTCCTCATCTCAGCCCCGAAAAGTCTCCTTAACAGTGGGGCTGAAATTGTGGCTCGATGACTTATTGGAGGGTCCTTAGTATGACCCCTCCCACAGCGCTATATAAATAAATGCTTCACAGGTGGTGTCTTTTCGAAGACAGTAACAGTTGCCTGCACTGCTAAGTTAGCGTTACCTTGATAACCAGTGTTTCGGTGGCTTGTGCTGATTGCTCTATTGTTGTAGATCTCTCTTTGAGAATGTGTCTATGAGTTAAAGCAGTGTCTGTCTTAGCACTACATTACTTATCATGGGCACTCCAGATAGACTTAATCGCATTGCTGACGCCATTAGCAGGCCTGCTAGCACTAGCGTAGTCTAGTCTGCAGCTGCTGCAGTCACCCCTCGTAAGTGTGAGCCGGTTTTCAACCCTCACCAGGCCCGTTGGCCCCACAGACAGTATATAAGAAATGGATGTTGCTTCTGGATCTGAAAAGTGAAGCCAATGCAGAAGTTGTTAAACCTGTATTCTTGGCCAGCAGGGGGCGACTCCACTGGTTGCAAAAAGAAGCGTGAATGAACAGAGATCTATGAGAAAAAGTGACCATACTTCTCGTTTGATTTATTACCTCAGTACCTAATGAATGGTCTCCTTCACTAGTTTCAAGTCTTCTTCAACACAGCATGATGTTCATTTAGTAAATTATGATGCCACTTAGAGGAAAATAGACGATAAAGCAGGGTATGCTTTAGAGTGTGACTACCTTGACTACCTAACCAATCAGAGGCGATCGTTGGGGAGCAAACATCACTTTTGGCTCCAGAAAGCCAAGAGGGCGACAGCTATGAAACCAAGATGGCGACTCCCATAACGCCAAAGCATGTTCCACATACCAAAGTCACAGCAGCTGCTAATGAGACTACTGTGATGAGACTGTGATGGTGCTAGCAGGTCTGCTAACAAGCCTATGGCCAAAACTATTACCTGTAATGGAGTCCCATAACACTGGTGTGTGTAGTTTAACCCTGTTGGCAGGGAGGAGGCTCGCCAGTCAATGGCACTAACAACAGGCCTATCGAGGACTGAAAACCGACTTGCAGTGGTGGGTGAGAGAGGGGTGACTGCAGCAGCTACTGACGAAACTACACTGACACTGGTGCTAGCAGGTCGGCTAACAAGCCTGCGGCTACAGTACGCTGCTCTAACTCTCAGATATGTCATAACAGACATCCTGTCTACAACCGTACAGGTTATGTCTACAACAGCGGAGCAGTCAACACAAGCCATCAAAACAATGGTTATCAAGGTTGGCTTGACTGCCTAGACGCTAAACTGGTAACGGTAGGCTAAAGTAAGCTAACAAAGCTACCTCCAACAGTGATCTAGACTGGCCAGCTTAAAGTGCCAGTTGAAAAGTGAAAGTCTAGGAAATCAGATAATGAACAGATTAAAATGGACAAATTCACAGAGATCGGGGTGGACGTGGTTTCAAGAGAGTCAGCTTTCAAGACACTATTTTTAGACTATTTTATTTTAAGATTATTTTAAAATCAAATTTTATACACTTTTTTTTAATCATTCAAATTTGACTAGATAGTTAATTCATTTTTCTGTGGTGTGACAAACTCCAAACATGTCTTTTAGCTGTGTTATTTCCTCAAAGTGCATGTCAAAGTTCACCATCTGTTATTAAACTTGATTTCCCTAATCTTATTTTAAGAGTTATTCATATGGAAGTACAAAAAGTTTTATTTCCTGTGGCATCATAGTCACTGCAAATACTTGTTTGAAAATGTACTTCTTTTACATTCCTGCTTGTATTTCTACTGTAACTGAAGAACTGTGAAGTTTAGACAAATTGGCATGATAAGAGTTTTTAATCAGTGGCTCTGTAATGTCTTTCTTTAGTGTCACACCACAGGTATAATGGAGAGATAATTTGTTGTTACATCAAGGAAAATTAATTAACTCTGAGCCTTGCAGCTAGAGCAGCTATAAACAGGCCACAACAAGCATATACGGAGTGCCATCTGTTACCTACATCTTAGAAAGATGTAAGCCTTACCTGAACCCCACTGAGTTCAACTCAGAACTTGTCTCCAGATGTGTTGTTCCCTCATCTGGGGAGGGCAGTCTGATGAGTGGTTTCAAACTAATTGTTTGCTTTAGCATATTAGTGCACTGAAACAATAATCAAATAATGTTTCAACACTGGATCTTATGGAGCCCAGAAGTGGCCATAAAGAGAAAAAAAATCTATATATCGAGGCCATGTTTTACTGCATTGAGCTGCATAACAGAACAATTCCCCCAGAAATACAGTCTGTCTCTAGAGGCAGCTGTCATATAGACTTCCTCCACACTGTGTGAGCCAGGCCAGCAGCATCTTGTGCGTATTGCACTCTATGGAGACTTCTGCCTTGCCCTGGACAGTGCTCCAACATGAGCAATGGCGGCACTGTCTTGGCTCGTCTCCAGTGGTGTAGCCTACTGGCCATCTGGCACACCAGGACAAATCCTAGTGTTGCCTCGGTGAGCCATGGTGCACCATCAAAAATTCATTGAGTTTTACTGGTCTGACCTAGGGACACTTTTAGCCGTAATTTGAACACCAGTGCAGATTTTTTAATATCAAGAGAATCCAATGATGTCTTGAGTGTGAATGAACTTGGAACATAAACATATGCCTCTATCCTAATATATCTAACTCTATGCATAATATGGTGACCTTGCTGCATCTTGTACTAATTTTATTTATTTATTTATTTATTTCTAAGTCAACCTGGAATGGATTGGCCATTTGGGGGTGTCTTTACAAACTTCCCAATGGCCAGCTTGCCAGTGAACAAGGGCCACGCCTACCAAAATATAGCTCCATTGAATCACTTGCACTTAAGCACTCCATAGAGTTCCTTTATCTTTGTGGTAGTATTGATCATTTTCAACTGTGCTCAAATCACCTCTTTCCCCATACTGGTGACTTGTGTTTGGGCAGACTGTTGTCAACTCCTTTTCAGCTGCATCTATGCAGGAAATGTCCTAAAATATCTAGAATTCTGCAGTTTTGCAGAATGTTCTGGTTTGTAATGAGAAAATCATAACTGAGGATGACCATAGTCTTACATGCAGGAATAAACAATTTAAAACACCAGGTGTCAGAAGCATTGAAGAAGGATTTCATCAATGGACATACTGAAGATGCAGAAATGGTGAGCAGATGGTTTCTACATGTGTGGTTCCCACCGTGAAACATGGAGGAGGAGGTGTGATGGTGTGGGGGGTGCTTTGCTGGTGACACTGTTGGTGATTTATTCAAAATTCGAGGCACACTTAACCAGCACGGCTACCACAGCATTCAACATGCTATCCCATCTGTTTCACCCCTAGTGGGACTATCATTTGTTTTTCAACAGGACAATGACCCCAAACACACCTCCAGGCTATGTAAGGGATATTTGACCAGGACGGTGATGGCCAGATTACCTGGCCTATACCATCACCCGACCTAAACCCAATTGAGATAGTTTGGGATGAGTTGGACTGCAGAGTGAAGGAAAAGCAGCCAACAAGTGCTCAGCACCTCTGGGAACTCAACTTCAAGACTGTTGGAAAACCATTCCAGAGAAGAATTCAATGAAAAGATGTGTCCAAACTTTTGACTGGTACAGTAAATGAAATGATTACCTCTCATAAATTGGATTGGACTGACAAAAACTTGTCTTGATCAAACTGGGTGAACTTATTGAGGCCACTCTCCCTAACTACAGATTCATACATTGCCCTTGGTCCGCTGGGAATGGTAGAGGGATTGCAGTGTTATGTAATAACTTTTTAAAATGTAGATCACAGGTGACTTTAGCATACATATTGACATTAGCATCAGCTATGTGACTATTACACAAATACTGGGTCATACATTAGATCTATTGCTTCCCAAAGGTTCTGATTTGCTATAACAGTACTTGATGTTGCGATTTCTGATCATCACTGTATTTTTTTTTCGTCCGTGCTGCAACTGACACATTAACAAATTGGTTCAGAAGCATCACATGAACACACTGCTAACATGTTTATCCAGGAATATTCCTATTGCCTTTCGGTGATGATATGGTAAACATTAAGTTTTAGACTGAGCTGCACCAGTGAAGACTAAATGCCATCTACTCCTATAAGAATGAAATAAAATGATCCAGGCAGTTTTACATTTTCACGGTTTATTGTCAATTATCAAAATAGGGCCTCTTTCCTCTTCTACTGATGGATTCCACAAGATCACTTTCCTCTGAATTTGCCTCCTCAAGCAAATGTAATGAGTTTGCAGTTTCTTTTCAGGATAAAGTCTCTCAGATTAGAAATAATAAATTTTTCTCTCACAACATTCATATATACATTCATATTCACTTCCTGTGTTTTTCTGTTTGATATATCACATCATTGCACAGAAACAGCTCTAGTTCAAGTACTAAGTTGGCATCATTCACTCAAAAACACTCTCATATACACTATTATAATATTCAACTTAAAGTGATATTCTTATCATTTAAAATATTTTCAAGAATTATTTTCACTATTTTACTTATTATGGTATAACATTATGTGTTTTTTAAATATACTACTCACAAAAAGTTAGGGATATTCGGAAATTTCAGGATGAACCACCACCAATACATTTCCTGGTTCAGTTAGAATTGATATTTTAACAGTCCTCCTCATCATGCTGTTCACATTCTGACATCATGAGACCAAGACGACACCTAACTATTGATCAGCAGGCACTGGAGGCTTCAAACAGGCTTCAAACAGGTCCTCAGACAGAAGTGTCCTCTGAGCTTAGAGGGTCACAGAGCGTCATCAGCAGGTTGCAACAGAGATACAGGGACTGGAAGAGTCACAGAAAGGAGAGGAGTGGACGTCCTTTGGCCACATCCCAATTTTACGTTTACCCTCCACTGTTGTTAGATTTTCTTTCAATAAATTGTTTAAAATGAAGAAACTACCATTGCATGCTGATACTTAAATGTCCTACTTTCATGATATAATATCACTGTAGCATTAACTTTTTACATTTTCCATAAATTTCACCTGAAAGTCGAATATCCCTAACTTTTTGTAAACCCTGTAAATAAACACTACACTAACACTTACAGTGGGGCAAAAAAGTATTTAGTCAGCCACCAATTGTGCAAGTTCTCCCACTTAAAAAGATGAGAGAGGCCTGTAATTTTCATCATAGGTACACTTCAACTATGAGAGACAGAATGAGAAAAAAAAAAATCCAGAAAATCACATTGTCTGATTTTTAAAGAAATTATTTGCAAATTATGGTGGAAAATAAGTATTTGGTCAATAACAAAAGTTTATCTCAATACAATACTGTTACAATACAATACTGTTATATACCCTTTGTTGGCAATGACAGAGGTCAAACGTTTTCTGTAAGTCTTCACAAGGTTTTCACACACTGTTGCTGGTATTTTGGCCCATTCCTCCATGCAGATCTCCTCTAGAGCAGTGATGTTTTGGGGCTGTCGCTGGGCAACACGGACTTTCAACTCCCTCCAAAGATTTTCTATGGGGTTGAGATCTGGAGACTGTCTAGGCCACTCCAAGACCTTGAAATGCTTCTTAGAAAGCCACTCCTTCGTTGCCCGGGCGGTGTGTTTGGGATCATTGTCATGCTGAAAGACCCAGCCACGTTTCATCTTCAATGCCCTTGCTGATGGAAGGAGGTTTTCACTCAAAATCTCACGTTACATGGCCCCATTCATTCTTTCCTTTACACGGATCAGTCGTCCTGGTCCCTTTGCAGAAAAACAAAGCATGATGTTTCCACCCCCATGCTTCACAGTAGGTATGGTGTTCTTTGGATGCAACTCAGCATTCTTTCTCCTCCAAACACGACAAGTTGAGTTTTTACCAAAAAGTTCTATTTTGGTTTCATATGACCATATGACATTCTCCCAATCCTCTTCTGGATCATCCAAATGCTCTCTAGCAAACTTCAGACGGGCCTGGACATGTACTGGCTTAAGCAGGGGGACACGTCTGGCACTGCAGGATTTGAGTCCCTGGCGGCGTAGTGTGTTACTGATGGTAGCCTTTGTTGCTTTTGTCCCAGCTCTCTGCAGGTCATTCACTAGGTTCTGGGATTTTTGCTCACCGTTCTTGTGATCATTTTGACCCCACGGGGTGAGATCTTGCGTACAGCCCCAGATGGAGGGAGATTATCAGTGGTCTTGTATGTCTTCCATTTTCTAATAATTGCTCCCACAGTTGATTTCTTCACACCAAGCTGCTTACCTATTGCAGATTCAGTCTTCCCAGCCTGGTGCAGGTCTACAATTTTGTTTCTGGTGTCCTTTGACAGCTCTTTGGTCTCGGCCATAGTGGAGTTTGGAGTGTGACTGTTTGAGGTTGTGGACAGGTGTCTTTTATACTGATAACGAGTTCAAACAGGTGCCATTAATACAGGTAACGAGTGGAGGACAGAGGAGCCTCTTAAAGAAGAAGTTACAAGTCTGTGAGAGCCAGAAATCTTGCTTGTTTGTAGGTGACCAAATACTTATTTTACTGAGGAATTTACCAATTAATTCATTAAAAATCCTACAATGTGATTTCCTGGATTCTTTCCCCCCATTCTGTCTCTCATAGTTGAAGTGTACCTATGATGAAAATTACAGGCCTCTCTCATCTTTTTAAGTGGGAGAATTTGCACAATTGGTGGCTGACTAAATACTTTTTTGCCCCACTGTATATTCACATCAGTTATATTAACCGTGCCACCCAGTAATTAGTAAGGGATAGGTAGGATGCTATTTACAGGCCCAAAGTAGGCCTGCATCCTACACCTATACTAGAACAATGGCCTATTTACTGCTGCTGCCAGATGTTGCAGATCGTGCCCTTAGGGAGGGAGCGGATCTTCCAAGATCATATTTATCTTTTTGCTGAGGGTGAGGAGTACCACTTGAGATGTTTTAGGCTACCACAAGCTGTTCTCATGGAGCTTGGATGTACACAGAGTAAATTATAACGATTTGTTTTAGGAGAGTATATGCCTTGGCCCCTGGTTGATGACACCACTCACCAATGCTCAGACTCACCATGAGGTGTCCTTCAATCAGCAGCATGTATACACTCACGCCACATCATCAGCATCTTAAAAAGATGCTGGATGTGTTTAGACACAGCAGGTGGCAAGCTGCTTTACAAACTGGAGCGGGTGTGTATGAAGCGAACAGCTGGGAAATATAACGAGTAAATACAAGAAATACATCATATTTTTGCATTGTGTAATCTTTGGGCATCCCATCATCATTTTAGGTTTGGTAGGATAATCATGGACTGCTGTGTCTTGCACAACATCGCAATGAAATGGTCTACCATTTTGCTGTTCAAGTTCGACAGCATTTAATTGCTAATTTGTAAATAAAAGATTTTAAATTAATTAGACTTTTACAGTGTGCGTAAAGCGTCGGTTGATTGATTGATTGATTGATTGATTGATCGAGGAGGAACCCTGGTGTACCCTGGTGCAGAGCTAACCTGCACATCACTAGCATATGCATGCACCCACTCGCTCACCTTTCAGCGCCTTCAAGGTCTCTTCATTTTAATCCAATCAAAACCTTCTCTGTTCCTTGCTTAGTGTCATTTTTTAAAATTCTGTGGGAAACCCTGCACACCAATTTGACAAAACAGGTTAAATAATGGGATCTACCAGTTTCTCTCTTTGATTGGCGCAAACAAATCGCAAGAGGTGTCACTCAGATCTGACACATCTGGAGCAGGAGGAGAAGGGTTTGCTCTGCTTGGAGGTTCTTTCAGCATGCAGGTACCTCTTTAGCTGTTCACCCATGGCAACCAGCATCTGTCAACCAAACTGACAACATACAGTGGGGCAAAAAAGTGGGGCAAAAGATTTTCATCATAGGTACACTTCAACTATGAGAGACAGAATGGGGGGAAAGAATCCAGGAAATCACATTGTAGGTTTTTTAATGAATTAATTGGTAAATTCCTCGGTAAAATAAGTATTTGGTCACCTACAAACAAGCAAGATTTCTGGCTCTCACAGACCTGTAACTTCTTCTTTAAGAGGCTCCTCTGTCCTCCATTCGTTACCTGTATTAATGGCACCTGTTTGAACTCGTTATCAGCATAAAAGACACCTGTCCACAACCTCAAACAGTCACACTCCAAACTCCACTATGGCCAAGACCAAAGAGCTGTCAAAGGACACCAGAAACAAAATTGTAGACCTGCACCAGGCTGGGAAGACTGAATCTGCAATAGGTAAGCAGCTTGGTGTGAAGAAATCAACTGTGGGAGCAATTATTAGAAAATGGAAGACATACAAGACCACTAATAATCTCCCTCCATCTGGGGCTGCACGCAAGATCTCACCCCGTGGGGTCAAAATGATCACAAGAACGGTGAGCAAAAATCGCAGAACCACACGGGGGGACCTAGTGAATGACCTGCAGAGAGCTGGGACCAAAGTAACAAAGGCTACCATCAATAACACACTACGCCGCCAGGGACTCAAATCCTGCAGTACCAGACGTGTCCCCCTGCTTAAGCCAGTACATGTCCAGGCCCGTCTGAAGTTTGCTAGTGAGCATTTGGATGATCCAGACGAGGATTGGGAGAATGTCATATGGTCAGATGAAACCAAAATAGAACTTTTTGGTAAAAACTCAACTTGTCGTGTTTGGAGGAGAAAGAATGCTGAGTTGCATCCAAAGAACACCATACCTACTGTGAAGCATGGGGGTGGAAACATCATGCTTTGGTGCTGTTTTTCTGCAAAGGGACCAGGACGACTGATCCGTGTAAAGGAAAGAATGAATGGGGCCATGTATCGTGAGATTTTGAGTGAAAACCTCCTTCCATCAGCAAGGGCATTGAAGATGAAACGTGGCTGGGTCTTTCAGCATGACAATGATCCCAAACACACCGCCCGGGCAACGAAGGAGTGGCTTCGTAAGAAGCATTTCAAGGTCCTGGAGTGGCCTAGCCAGTCTCCAGATCTCAGCCCCATAGAAAATCTTTGGAGGGAGTTGAAAGTCCGTGTTGCCCAGCAACAGCCCCAAAACATCACTGCTCTAGAGGAGATCTGCATGGAGGAATGGGCCAAAATACCAGTAACAGTTTGTGAAAACCTTGTGAAGACTTACAGAAAACGTTTGACCTCTGTCATTGCCAACAAAGGGTATATAACAAAGTATTGAGATGAACTTTTGTTATTGACCAAATACTTATTTTCCACCATAATTTGCAAATAAATTCTTTAAAAGTCAGACAATGTGATTTTCTGGATTTTTTTTTTCTCATTTTTTCTCTCATAGTTGAGGTATACCTATGATGAAAATTACAGGCCTCTCTCATCTTTTTAAGTGGCAGAAATTACACAATTGGTGGCTAACTAAATACTTTTTTGCCCCACTGTACATCTTGTTTGAGAGTATGCCCTGGACAATTACCACACAGACCACCAGGGCTTAAGCTTCTAATTTAAGAGGTCAGCTGTTGATCATGAGTTCAAGCAAAATTTCCCCCACCCTGATTGTTTCCACCTGTTCCCCATTACCTTGTGTATAAATTGTCTGCGTCTCCCTGTGTCCCGTGCCAGATCGTCTTGTCCTGTCATACGTTCATGTGCCGCTTGTATCTTGCCAAGCCATCAGAAAACCTTTGCATCGAGTCATTGGAAAGTATTTTGTCATTGTCTTTGTTGTCCGTGAGTATTGTTTGCCTGACAGCCGTATTAAACACGTTCATCTGTCTGAGTGAGTCTGGTGTCCTGCTTTTGGGTTCTTCCTGGTCCAGTGCATATTTGTGATATTGAAAGGTTAACTTAACTGATCTTGACTGATGCTTCCTTGTTGGTTTTTAATCTGGGGAAGGAGAATAGGGAGATCCTTCGGCCGTGGATCGTTCCTTCCCTGCAGCGCCCTGGATGTCAGGATGAAATGTCCAACTTTGTCCAAAGAATGGTGTTTTCACCTGTCCTTCCTTTGCTGCAGGTTGAGCCAAAAAAGTCTCTGAGTTGAAAACTCCCCGGCCAAAGGGAAGTGGTCAGTCCCTTGTCCGACGCCGGAGCCTGTCTGTCTCGGCCGGAGATTTTCACAAAGTCCCTTTTTCTGTGGTGTTAAAGTTGCTCAATTCTCGCTCCTTGAATAGATGATTTCTGAGTCCGCTGAAGTCCCTCGAAGGTCTTAGCACCAGGAATCTGCGCAAGACTGACCAAGAGCTTCCTCTTTTCATGCTCCTTTTATATTTTAATCTCAACTGCCTCCAAGCAATTTGTTCCATGTTAAGTTATTATCTCAGGTTCAAGGTGTTTCTCGTAAGTTACTGTTAAGAAGAGGAACTCAATTTGTGGAGTTCCTCAAAATCTCCCTTCCCTGGAGGCATCAGTTTGAGCACCAACTGCCATAACTGTTATTGATTATGCTTATCATTCTCTTGTGTCACATACACTTCCTGATTAAGTATTATAACACTTTGTCTTCCTTTCACCTCTCTACTGTCAAATCATACAATGATCTAAAACATTTCCATTACATAAATCATCAGTACATTTCTTTACTCATTTTGTACTCATGATTATTAATTATCACATTTGTAAAATACTTCATCTCTTAAAAATCACGTATTAATTTGATCCTTTATAGCATGACAAATCATTAATTTGTACTTCATGCATTCTGCTTTTACTCACTTCATCCCAGATTGCGACGTCACACATTGCTGTTATCATGAATCACTCAGTCCACAGAGGCCTAAAAGCCTCAAGAACAGTTCTGGGCAGTGAGGGGATTCAACTTTACTTGACATAAGCAATGAACATTAACCAAGAAAGTTAAGGCTACATGATTGTTAACTTTCTTTGGAACTGTTAAGGGATTTTAGGGACTTCTTAAGACTTTTTTTAAGGACCTGTGGAAACCCTTTTAGGGGGCTAAAAGTAACTAGAGACTTTGGTGTTTTAATTGCCTTTTTGATGGCATAGTTGCACATCAGCCACTGCAGTGGATGCTACAGCCTCATCTCATACACTGCTACCCAGTGGGAAGCCATTGCAAGTGAAAAAAAAAAGTGAAACCAAGATGGTCGACAGACAGCCAGAAACACCAAGTTGCTCATTTTTTCTTTGTTCAAGCCTTCTATAAAAAGAGACCCTTGCTGGTAAGAAAAGAATGGTGCCATCAAGTAACATCTAAGGAGTCCTGCAATTGCCACATTTTCCAAGTATTGATTTTATATTATTAAAAAATGGTAATAATTTCTGAGATGTGGCTTCAATAGAAAAAAAAAACATTTATTGCCAGTTATGACAAAAAGCCATAGTCAATATAGTGTATAAGGGGAAATGCTTAAAAAAAAAAAAAAAGCTTTGCCAGTGAATGTTATAACAAAAGGTGAACCTGCCAATGTCATTTCATGCAGTCACAAAATATTAGTAATTAGTAACACTGGCTACTGGCTACTAGTGTAGCTATAGTCCAACCAACAGGCCTGCAGTTTAATCAGACTCGCTTTAGCCTGCTGGTTTCAAGTGGAGCTTTGAAGAGGCAAGAGACTTCCTCATCAGTCAAAATTGAGACCACAACTTGACCCGACTGGCACTGCTTACTCATCAAGATGCTGATGGCACTGAAATCGTGATTCTACCTGTGAGACAGACCGTTACAAGGGGGTGAGCACCATTGGCTCAGAGAAGAGAAGTTCTCAGTAAATTATGTTTAAATTTGCAATATATCCATCCATGATCTATACCCCTTATCCATCAGGAGCTGGAGCCAATCCCAGCTGATTTCAGGCGAGGCCAGCCAATCACAGGGAGACACAGACACATAGAGACAGACAACCACTCACGCTCACACTCACACCTATGGGCAATTTCAGAAGACCACCCCCATGCTTCACAGTAGGTATGGTGTTCTTTGGATGCAACTCAGCATTCTTTCTCCTCCAAACACGACAAGTTGAGTTTTTACCAAAAAGTTCTATTTTGGTTTCAATTTCATGGCTATGTATTTTTCGAATTATTTAAGAGCTGCAAAATTAATTTAAACTGCAATGACAACTCAACCTCTTTGGCGCTAGTAGTAAAGAAACCCAACCAGGTAGCTGAACTACCTCGGGTGTTTGAAAGAGACAACACTTACAGATTAAAGGCAGGGTCTGCAACTTCAGTCGAAGCACTGTTTTTGTTATATTTTTGAACTGTCAGAACAGCCCAACAGCAAAAAAAATCTGGTGTTTGTGACTGTCGCAGATCTGTAATAAACCAACCTGCCTGTACCACCTATGTACCTGTCGACCTGTAAATGCACTTAATTCACATGAAAGCTAGTGAGCTAGTCTGGGTAGAAAAAGTGCAGCCCAAATTTGAGTCACAGTTTAGCGACATTAACAGCTGTAAATCAAAGGTGCCCCCCCTACACACACACACACACACACACATACACACTGGATTGTTAGTTTTTCCCTCTTTGGCTCTTATTTGTTGCTCCCCACCTGCTCCTCTCCCACAGCAGACAGATGATGTCAGCAGACTGAGCACAGAAGCACCGCTTGCAGCTCTGAAACAACAAAAACAACCCAGCGTGGCCCTGGGCTCCTGTCAAACCGCGCCCCCCTAAATCACTCACTCTCCAGCTACAGGGTCGACACACTACACCAACACAACCGACGGTGAAGCTGTCACCTTGGTAACAAGATTTCACATCAGCAGGATGTGATTAGTTGTGTTAAAAATGATCACGAGGGGAAAAAAAACATGTTGGCTAAAACAACTGGCCACTGATTGTAGACATCTCAAACATTTAGCTCACGCTTTTGTTCCACAGTTGAACTGATGTGAGCACTTGTTAACATTTTTGTTCACCCCAATTACAAAATGAATAAATGAATAAATCTCACCTCCCCTTTGTGGTATCTTTGCACAAGGATTATTAATTCATCTTTTATCTCAAAATATTGGCAAATAAAACTAAAGCTATCTGAATGGCTGGATACTACTAGCAATAAGTGAGAAAATATTATATCTATCTTGTTGATTTATAATGAACTGGCCCTTTAATAGTCGGGAAGTACAGGCCTTCCCTGTTTCAATAAAGATTAAATAAAGAATAAAGTCCAATAAAAAAGTACAGATTACAGATTAGTTTTTACTACCGGACCTTGAATGTGGATTCAGGCACTCCTTGTCAATTTACAGTTAAATAACCCCTGAATGGCAGTTGTCCAATCATATTTAACAAGGCACAGCAGGTTTACCAAGGGTGTTAGGTTCAGCCCTAATCTAGCACAATGTCGTGTATGCAGCTGTTATGTACACATTTAAAAGCCTTTTATTTAGCATTACAGTTTGTAGCCAACATACAGTGAAAATTAATTAGGTAAACAAGCTGGCTTGCTACAGAGGAACTGTTGTAACAGCAGCCTTTCTGAAACTCAGGTGCCAATCAGCTGATCTTCTCAGCTGTACTTGTATGTCGGTAAACTGTAAATAAAGCCGTCAAATAAATGTAGTGCAGTAAAAAGTAGTCGTTTGAAGAGTGTTTGAGTAATTGTACTTAGTTACTCTCCTCCTCTGCAGACAGATATACTGTATAAGTCACAGTGTGAAGTTGGTCTTCTCTCTCCTCATAGTGGTCAGCATCAGGCTGTAAAAATATCCAGCTCTACTTTCTATTCTTGAAAATCAAGCTCGAGCTTGTAGCTCTTGGTTGTTTGATTTTAATGACTTTAGCTTTGATCTATTTGATGAGAGGCCTTGCCCCCCCCCCCCATTTCTGATGTGTCACAGCTATTACAGTGGCCACATTGATCCCAACTGCAGACAAATTGGCAGATCTCTGCAAGAGGCGTCTCCACACTTGACAGGAAATGATGTGGTCTTTTTGTTGTTCTTCCCTGTGAAGGAGCGCATGGATTTAATGAAATATACAAAGTGCATCGATTAGAAATATATTTTAACAGTAAATTGACACTCTTACTCGCTTTAAACAGTATTTCAAATTGAGAAGCTAAGGATTGGAACAGTGGTTCTCAACCTCTTTTCAGTGATGTACCCCCTGTGAAATATTTTTTCATCCAAGTATACTCTAACAAAGGCAAAGCATTTTAGGTTGGAATAACACAGCACTGTGTCATCAGTGTCTGATTTATTAAATATTGTAACTGGGCTTTCCGCATCGTGTTTTGAGATGACCTGAATTCAGTAAGTTTCCTCTTAAAAAACTCATGACATGCATGTTTTGTCTTGAGATGCCGCTGAAGATGTGCCGGCTTCATGCCACTGTTGGCTAATTTCTTCCCACAGAAAAAACACAGGGCCTTGGGTGGGTTGCAACTCGTGGACGTAAATCCCATTAAAACATATTCTTCTGAATACTATCCGAATTTCCGTGTTTTCAGCAGCATTGCTGCTACACTTTAACCACGACTCCATTGCATTCTCAAGACAGGTGACAGGTGATGCCGTGTGGCACGTGCCAGGTTGGGTCAAACCATCCTGGTATGGGGGAGACTCTGGGTTTAGGGTAATGAAATTGAATAGCCTACTTGACTTGATATAAAATTCAGTTTATGAATGTACACTTATATTTTATTGAAATATCTATTGAATAAATATATTTTATAAGGGTTTTTTGAATTGACGTTACTTTTAAAATATTTTTTAAAAATCTCACGTACCCCCAGGAGTGCCTTCAAGTACCCCCAGGGGTACGCGTACCCTCATTTGAGAACCACTGCCTTAGATGATATCTGGCCATGAATGGCGTTAAACTACCAGCAGTACAGTAGTAAAACTCTGTATCACATTTTGCATGGATTCAGCTACCTGTCCCGTTTCCTTAAACAAACTAGCTGCAGTTTGTCTCCTCTGGTGCCAAAAAAGACCAAGATGGCGAGGGCCTTGAAAACAATATGGCGACTCCTGTAAAGCGGGACTCAAGGCTTCAAAGTGGCGGTCCCCAAACCAAGCCCTGAGTCCCGATAAAAATTCATACTTGAAAAGTAAATACGAAGATGGGATGACGCAAGTGGCACACCAACAGAGGCAGCGCGACGAAAACCAGTCGAGCTCGGGCGTCCCCTATACCCGATATTGCACGCTGATTGAATCTGACAGCGGGGGGAACACCCTGCAGAAACTCAGCGGCTCGACTGGATGGCCTCTGTCGGTGTGAGGGACACCCGCGGCATCATCCCATCTAAGGGAGCCAGGTCGACACCAGCTCAGTGGGTTTTATCTTTTCAATGTCTGTTTACAATCTTCCATATGAGCACTGGTGACATCACCTGTGAGGTCACTAATCCAACATGGTGGCCAACTGTGACATCATCTGTGAAGTAACATAGGAGGCTAATGCTTTAACACAACAAAAGACTAGGGCTGTATTGCAAACAAAAGCAAAGTCTGCAGCATGCATGGGACCAGTCTACTTCATCTACTGTGTCCCACAATGCAAGGTGCTTACCGTTGTACGAACTGCGACGTTTCAGAAAGCTATGTACATTTTGACTTACTTCTTCTGAGCAGGCCACCAAAAGCTGTTAGTGAGGGAATTTCCGGTGAGAAATATGCCTACCAGCTGCTGAAAATTCACTTATATTAAGTTCACAAGGCCGAATTTAAGTGCTTGTTCCGACTTTCGTCGGGCTGCTTTCTTGGCCGCTAGCCTATTAGCTTACTAGTGGAATTTCCCATAGAGGTTAGAGAGTTAGCCAACATTAGCTTGCAGTTTACTGCATACAGCCTGTGCTTTGAAAGTCACCAATTTTTTTGAATTTTTAATGTTTTTTTCAATTAAATGTAAATTTCTTCAACAACTACTTTTAAACTTTTAAACTTACTAAGCAATATGAATATTGACTAGGCTATTCCTAACTGGAGGACTATGTGCTACTGAGGAAAGACAAGGCCCTGAGCATGTGTATTGCATCATGTGTTAATATTATATTGATGATATTAAAGTTAAATAAAGCTGTTGTTTTAAAATAAACAGGCATTTTTTATGTTTAGGGTCAAATTAACCCAAAGAACCTAAACCTTCAAAAAAATGACTGTAACTGTCAGCGTCACTGTTTACACTTCAGAGCATCAGCAACGAACACATCACATTTTTTCCTCATTTTGTTTTGTACAGTTTTTATTGGTTTGCATTCTGTTGTTTTCTTCATGTCTTTAAAGGTACATAAGCAACCACCAAGTTCTCCTCCAACTTAGATTCTTTCTGAATGAATGATGTGTCAATGAGGATGTAATGTAAATGCACTTTGAGTAGTCAAAATGACTAAAAAGGAACTATACAAAATACAGACCATTTAGCATTCCTTGTATGTGCAAATATGCAGCACCTGGCTAATAAAAGCATTTGTATTCTGAACACAATAGGAGGGTTGAAGTTGTCTCTGGCCATGGTGATCTCTGCCTGGTCCTGGATTTGTCCTTTTGGGCCTCCAGGATTTTGATGGTAATCTGAGAATCAGTAGTAAAGGATCCATTCAATCCTTGTGCTGTCTCATATGGCATTTTTTTCCAGAAGGGTAAAAGACTAACCGCACTGACGGGAAAAAGCTCACATCAGTAAACTTCTTGAAAAGGCATAAAGAATCACACTTTTGTATTTCTACCATTAATATCTATTCTGATTCACAAAGCTCTCACTGGTCTGATACCAAATATATTTCCAACATGCTTGTCAGCTCTGAGCCAGTCAGGTCTCTCCGGTCCTCTGGTATTGGCTTTCTACAGATTACTAGAGTTATTATGATTTGGTGATTAAGACAGGCTCTACACCATAGATGGTTTGATGTGGTAATAGCTAACATCAGCTGCATGTTACACTGAAAGCTCTAGGCGTTAGCCAGACTGAACATCAGAGCTGCTAAGCCCTGCTGCCCATTCAAACACTTTGTACTTAAACTCACTAAAACTCAGGATTCATTCACACAAATATTTCAGTATTTCAGTCAGTATTTTCGTGACCTGCAGCAATGAGACAAAATTGCTTATGTTAAATGCTTGGAGCTGCTCAACATTTTCAAATTATTATCTTACTTTTTATTATACCTACACTTGCTGGACTGATATATTAAAGCTTGATTGACAACATTGAATAAAACTCTACAGAAGCCAAGAAACGACAGACTGTTAATAGACTATATTAACACCACAAAGAGGAGCAGCTCCGGCTGCTGAGATCGCATGATTTCCTGTCAACTGCTGAGTGCCTCTTGAGGAGATTGTTAATTTCAACTGCATCCAAGTCCCTCTCATTTCTCCTGACGACTCCTTCCTCTTCCTCCTCCTCTTTGTATGACAGATTGCAACCAGGTGGGTCATAATCACCAACAGCTGTAATGTTACAGACCTCTTACAGACTCACTGAGAAACAGACTCTGGTCATTGGCAGCTCCATAGTCAGAAACGTGAAGCCAGCAACGACAGCGGCCGTAGTCAAATGCATCCCAGGGGCCAGAGCGGGTGACAGAGAGCCAAATTTGAAACTGCTGGCTAAGGCTAAATGTAAGATTCTTATTCGTGTCAGTGGGAACGACACCCAATTACAGCAATCAGAGGTCACTAAAATTAATGTGGAGTCATTGTGTAACTTTGCAAAAACAACGTCGTAGTCTGTGGTTTTCTCTGGTCCCCTGCCTAATCTGACTAGTGATGACATGTATAGCCACATGTCATCATCATCATATCATTCAACCACTGGTTACCGAGGTGGTGCCCACCAAATGATGTGGGTTCATTCATCTATAATTGGCAGTCTTTCTCCATCCCACTTTGGTCTCTAATCTAGAAATTTGGCTGAGTTTATTAGTGCCAAAATCCAGAGTTGAGACCAGGAGGCAGAGCTGCACACCAACACGCTTCTCCATTAGAACCGTTATCCACCCAGTTATAACCCATAGAGACTGTGTCTGCCCCCCGCCCACTTAAATCATTTTAATCTATTAAGTCTGTTGAGTCTAAAGCTCAAAGAAAAGGTGCTACACATAAAAATGTAATCAAAATTATTACTACCACTGCCAGAGTTCAACAGGATAGGAGAGTTAAATTTGAACTTTTAAACATGAGATCTCTGCCATCTAAAGCTGCATTAGTAAATGATCTGATATCAGACCATCGTATTGATTTATTGTGTCTGACTTGAAACCAGGCTGTGTCATGAAGAATATGTTAGCCTTAATGAAGCCACCCTCCCCAGTCATATCAATACTCGCAGAGACTCTGGACGAGGAGGTGGAGTTGCTGATTAATCAACCCTAGACCTAAACTTTATTATAACTCTACATTTGAGGATTTACAATCAGGTTTTAGAGCATACCATAGCACAGAGACAGCACTGGTTAAAGTTACAAACAACCTCCTTATGGCATCAGACAGAGGACTTCTCTCTGTACTTGTCTAGTTAGATCTGAGTGGTGCATTTGATACCATTGACCATCGTACTGACCATCAGTTTGTACATGTTAACAATAAGTAATCCATCCACACCAAAGTTAGACATGGAGTTCCACAAGTTTCAATGCTTGGACCAACTTTATTCACCTTACATACGCTTCCTCTGAGTAATACTATCAGGAAACACTCATTTCCAATTATGTAGATGATACCCAATTATATTTATCAATAAAGCCAGATGAATCCAATCAGTTGACTCCAAGTCTTATGGACATAAGTCCTGGATGACCAGCAATTTTCTCCTGCTAAACTAAAATTATTGTGCTATTGTGCTTCTCATAATATAGCTACTCTGGATGGCATTACTCTGGCCTCCAGCTCCACTGTAAGGAATATGAGAGTTATCTTTGATCAGGATTTGTCCTTCAACTCACACAAGAAACAAATGTCCAGGACTGCCTTTTTCCATCTATGTAACATTGCTAGAATCAGGCCTATCCTGTGATGCAGTAAAACTAGTCCACACATTTGTCACTTCCAGGTTGGATCATTGCAATTCCTTATTATCAGGTTGTCTGTAAAGACTCTCCAGCTGGTCCAGAATGCTGCTGCTCATGTACTGATGAGAACTAAGAGAAGAGACCATATTTCTCCCGTAGTAGTTTCTCTTCGCTGGCTTCCAGTAAAATCCAGAATAGAATCTAACATCCTTCTCCTCAGCTACAAGACTCTTAATGGTCAGGCTTCATCATATCTTAAAGGGCTCATAGTACCGTACTACCCCACTAGAGCACTGCACTCCCAGAATGCCTAGTGGTGGTTCCTCAAAAGTAGTGATGGAGGCAGAGATTTCAGCTATCAGGCTCCTCTCCTGTGGAATCTCCTTCCAGTTTGGGTTCGGGGGGCAGACACCCTCTCTACATTTAAGAGTCGACTTAAAAACCTTCCTTTTTGATAAAGCTTATAGTTGAAGCTGGCTCAGGCCCTGGACCAGACCCTAGTTATCCTGCTATAGGCTGAGACTGACGGGGGACTCCCCATGATGCACTGGGCTCCTCTCTCCTCCTCTTCATCTCCATGTCTATGCTCCATGTCCCTTTAATGTCTGTTACTAACTTGGTATCTTCCCCAGAGCCTTTTTGTGCTTTTCTCATTTCTCAGTTTCCTGTGGATCGTGGTCACAGTTTGCCTGGTTGTGGTTCATATTACTCATTATTAGTCATATTCCTGTTATCAGTACTGTGCAAAAGGGTGAAGAAATACTGTAAAGTGAGAATGCTTTCAAAAATATAATATTTAATTGTTTCTTCTTTTATCAATTTACAAAATGCAAAGTGGGCGAACAGAAGAAAAATCTAAATCAAATCAATATTTAGTGTGACCACCCTTTGCCTTCAAAAGAGCATCAATTCTTCTAGGTACACTTGCAGAAAGTCAGGGATTTTGTAGGATCATAGTCAGGTGTATGATTAACCATTTATACCAAACAGGTGCTAATGATCATCAGTTTCATATGTAGGTTGAAACACAGTCATTAACTGAACCAGCTGTAGGAGGCTTAAAACTGGGTGAAAAACAGCCAAACTCTGCTCCAAGGTGAGGTTGTGGAAGAACTTTCATGTCACAGGTCATTATGGCAAGACTGAGTGCAGCAACAAGACACAAGTTGGTTATACTGCATCAGCAAGGTCTCTCCCAGGTAAACATTTCAAAGCAGACTGAGGTTTCAAGATGTGCTGTTCAGGCTCTTTTAAAGAAGCACAAAGAAACAGGCAACGTTGAGGACTGTAGACGCAGTGGTCAGCCAAGGAAACATGCAGCAGTTGAAGGACACACTATACTCACTTCCCTTTGAAATCGTAAGATGTCCATCAGTGCGATCAGCTCAGAGCCAGCAGAAACCAGTGGGACCCAGGTACACTCATCTACTGTCCGGAGAAGTCTGGCCAGAAGTGGTCTTCATCCTAGAATTGCGGCCAAAAAGCCAAATCACTGATGTGGAAACATAGCCAAGTGAATTTACTGTGCACGAAAACATAGGAACTGGGGTGCAGAAAAACGACCCCAAACACACAGCCAATGTCATTAGGAACTATCTTCAGCGTAAAGAAGAACAAGGAGTCCTGGAAGTGATGGTATGGCCTGCACAGAGCTCTGATCTAAACATCATCTAGTCTGTCTGGGATTACATGAAGACACAGAAGGATCTGAGGCAGCCGACATCCACAGAACAACCTACCTGCCGAGTTCCTTCGAAAAATGTGTGCAAGTGTACCAATAAGAATTGATGCTGTTGTCACTCCAAATATTTTTTTTCCTCTTTTCGCTCACTTTGAATTTTGTAAATTGATAAAAATAAACAATAACATTATATATTTTTGAAAGCATTCTTATTTTACGGCATTTATTCATACCTGCCTAAAACCTTTGCACAGTACTGCAGTTATTATTTAGTAGTAGTAGTTATTATTATTATTACGGCTGTTTGCTGCGCATCTTCCCCCCCAGATTGATTGATTGATGAACAAAGATTAAGGCATTTCAGGGTATTGCATTGAGGCAAATAAAATAATATGAAACTAAAATGGAATAAAATACCCAATAATAACAACAACAAAAAGATAAGCTTTGAAATGTCACTGATTCTGCTGCCTTATGATGATCTTTATGATGTCCATAACTCTCATGTAGAATTGTGTTTATAACCACCTGCAAATTGAATGCATTTCTGCTTAAATGTACTTGACCCAATATGGAAAAATCTACTATTGGTTGAGGTTTTAACTAGGGTGGAACAGCTGGCATTGAAATGGTTTGACTTTCCTAATTCCTTAGTGATGTCTGAAATAGCAAAACAAAAACTCTCTATTTTGTTTCTTTCCCAAAATGTGATATAAATATAAATACAATACAAATATTTTCCCCTAATAGTACCCATCAAGCATTGCATAATGTTCTTCTTACGCTAATATGATTTTTTCCATTTGACCAACACACCAAACTGAATTCATATATTCCTGAAAAGTGATGGTTTTTCCTAATCCTTTGCTATAAGTTTTCTTGTTAAGGAAAAACTTTCAGCTCGGCCAAAAGTCTTCAGGTGATCCAAACATATCTTTCTTCATAATTAAAAGTATTATATTGAATCAGACAGAGTTCAATACATGAAAGGATTCATTAAGTATCAAGCGCTATACAGAGCTAACTGAGGCTTGTTCCACAGAAGACCACACTGAATCAGACCTCTCAATACATCCAGTAATTTACCCAACCTGTTTCCGCCTTCTGTGAAGGTTATTGTTATCTCATTCCAGATAATTCTCCCCTAACTACACTTCTAAGATATTTTCCACCATTATGTTCTAGTTTTCCTGATTTCTTGAGCTCTGTCCACCATTGTGTTTCAGGTCCTCCCTAGAAAATACCTGAACAATCACTCCCTAAACTGAAGGTCATGGTGACCTTGATCCTTCTTCTCTCTCTCTGACACACCAGTATTTTTGGACTTATTTTAGATGCAGAAGGGATTATGGTTTTTATTAAGCTAATGCTTACTTAAAGCCATTATTAATACAAAACATTAAAAAATTCAACACTCTTTCTTGTGAAAGACAGTTGAAGATTTTTCTACACACCAGAGAACGATTTTCAACTTCAGCAATAGCTCCCTATAGTAGACAAACTTAAAACTAGAACTATTGCTAGTTGTATGGCTTTACATCCATGTCTGTCCAGACCAAAGATTAGTGTCACCATCACAACTCATATAGCACCCTACTATACTTCACATATGAATATATGTGAAATATAGTAGGGTGCTATATGAGTTGTGATGGTGAATGGTGTGAACGGTCACAAAACATGCAGGACATTATGGTATCACAGTAAAGTCGACCTTTGACCTTTCATCAAAGTATTCTACCATTAATAGACATTTTTGTTTGCTGTTATCATAATTAGGATATGAATTCTTGACTTATGGCCTTGAGTTTAGGTGGATGGACAAATTTTGAGGAAATTCTCTCAAGGTGTTCCTGAGATATTGTGTTCACTAGAATGGGCCAGACAGACGGACACACAGACAGAGGTATGGACTGACAACCCAAAAACATCATGTCTCCAGTCATGGCTGTCGACAGCATGGTGGCATAAAAGCGGAGGACCTGTCCTTTAATTGGTGGTCTATAAAATGTCAAAAATAAGTAAAAATGCCTGTCACAATTCCCCAAAGGCCAATGTGACATTTTCAAATTCTTTTTGTTAAGCAAAGAGTCCAAAACCTGCTACTAAACTCAGACCAAACTGATGTTATTGTGCTTGGCCCTGATACCTTAGAGAGACACACTTTCTAACAATATAGCTACTCTGGATGGCGTTACTCCTGCCTCCAGCACCACTGTAAGGAATCCTGGAGTTACCTTAATCAGGATTTGTCCTTTAACTCCCACATAAAACACATTTCCAGCACTGCCTTTTTCCATCTGCGGAATATTGCAGTATTTATCAGGCCCATCTTATCTATGAATTAGTCCACACGTGTCACTTCCAGGTTGGATTATTGCAACTCCTAATTATCAGGCTGCCCCCAATAAGTCCTTAAAGACTCTCCAGCTGGTCCAGAACGCTGCTGCTCGTATTCTGATGAGAACTAAGAGAAGAGACCATATTTCTTCACTGGCCTCCAGTAAAATCTAGAATAGAGTTTAAAATCCTTCTCCTCAGCTACAAGACTCTTAAGGGTCAGGCTCCATCATATCTTAAAGAGCTCATAGTACTGCACTACCCCATTAGAGAACTGCACTCCCAGAATGCCTAGTGGTGGTTCCTAAAGTCCTCTAAAGTAGTGATGGAGGCAGAGCTTTCAACTATCAGGCTGCTCTCCTGTGGAATCTCCTTCCAGTTTGGGTCTGGGGGGCAGACACCCTCTCTACATTTAAAAACCTTCCTTTTTGATAAAGCTTATAGTTGAAGCTGGCTCAGGCCTTGGACCAGCCCCTAGTTATGCTGCTATAGGCTGAGACTGCTGGGGGACTCCCCATGAGGCACTGGGCTCCTCTCTCCTCCTCTTCCTCTCCATCCTTATGCCTCATGTCTCTTTAATGTCTGTTACTAACTTGGTATCTTCCCTGGAGCCTTTCTGTGCTTTTCTCATCTCTCAGGTTCCTGTGGATCCTGGTCCTGGTTCTCTGGCTTCTCTGCTGCGGATCGTTTGCTGCCGGCACTTTTTACGAATATTAGTCAAGTTATTATTATTCATATATTAACTATTGTCATGTTTTTCACTGTTGCTGATTATAAATCATATTCCTATTATCAGTACTATAGTTGCTGTTATTTTGGTTGTTGTTCGGTGTGCACCCCCCCACCTCTCTGTCCGACCTCCACCCAACACGGACCCCCACAGAAAGCCAGCCAGCTCTAAGCCTGAATTAAATTCCTGAATCGTTGGGTCACTCTCTTAATTGGTCTAGAGTTTGGTCTAGACCTGCTCTTTATGTAAAGCGTCTTAAGATAACACTGTTATGAATTGGAGCTATATAAATAAAGATTGATTGATTGAAAACCATAAGATTTTCAGTTTACAATCACAAGAGAACGGGACAAGAATCCTTACAACTGAGAAATGTAGTTAAATGTTTGGCATTTTTGCTAAAAGGTTACTTAAATGATGACTTGATTGTAAAAAAAAGAATTAAAAAACGGAGTAAGTGCATTGCCCAAATGCTCAACAGCCCACAAGACACAAGGCTTTTGGTGACTCAGGGGTCTACTTACAAACCATCTGATCACATGGAAATTAAATTTAACTCTTTAGAGATTGTTCTGTTCCTTCTGAAGTGAGTTAAAGTAATGAAAAATGTGATAGTAGATGAAATAAAACTGACACGGTTTTTCAGATCAGTTTTATTGAACAAAAAACGTTTTCAAAGATCATGTAAGAAATACAATATTATACAAGTGTTGCACAAACAAGACTAACAGAAAGATCATCTAGAAAAGGGAATTGTCGGTGGGCATGGACATGACTGTGTACAGACAGATTGGAGAAAGCCGCGAGGAAACCCAGAGACCTCCAGAGCGTATGATTAACCAGAACAGAGACGTGGAAATCTGTAAAGCCGACCGCTGAATACTGATGTGATCTCAGTTTAAACAGGGCCACAGGTGAATTCATAGTGCATGGACCACAAATCAGAGAGTTCCACTTTAAACCTGATGAGCTGCATCTACCAAGTGGCTCTTAACAGACTCCACAACATTCAAACATGAAACAGATGTTTGGAAATCCATTTTTAGTTTTTATATTTCCATTGTTTATGAAACAAAAGTCTTAATTTACCGACCTGATAGTGGTTTAGTTCTGTTTCACCTCGACCTTAAGATATGGTGGCTTAAGTTGTCAATATTTCTGATATTTGATTTTCAAAATAAGATAAATGTGGTTTGACCAAAGAAAATAAATAAACACATTTTTTTGGTGAATTTACTGGCTTTTTTCCCCAAACTTTCATCCACATTTAATGGTCTTCAGATCATTAAAAGCCCTGTGAAAAGCTATTAACTATCAGTTAAGATTTTATGTTAAAGTACTGCTTTGAAAAAGAAACTTCAACTCTCAATAGCATAATATTCATCTCATGGAATGTGTTTTTGCCCAACACCCCAAAGTTTTTCAGGGAATACACAGGATTTTCTCACAGATAAGATGAAACTGGATTCAGGTGGTTCCTCACAGTGGAAACCCTTTGGAAAGCACACATGGCTGTTTGGCATGCTCATCCCAACCTGCAGGGGGCAGCAGTGCTACCAGTGTTGTTAAAGTCTCCGATCTTAACAAGAAGAAGAGAAACACGATGACATTCTTGTGCCACTCACCAATCAGCACCAACGTAGCAAAGTTAGCACCTGTAGCAAAAAACAGTGTGGGTTCAAAGAAAGTCAAACCAAGTTTTGGAGATCAATTCAAATATTTTCTACATGCTGCAGGAGATCAGTATATTAATGACTGTCATGTTCAGGCCACAATGAAGCACTGTTACACTTTCAAAGTGTTTTTTTTTTCTTTTTAAGGTGAGCCACAATAGTTTGATCTCGGCTGAGGAAATCGAGAATTATAAAGCTGACTTTGAGTGATTCTCGCCATCAACTCAACAGAGCAGAGCAGAGTTGAGCATTGAGATAAAACTTCCTGATGCTTCAGTATCAAACTTGTCAGGAGACAAACAGGCCTGCAGCTCAAAAGTAAATCTTGTGCAGCATTAGACCAGCAGCTGATGGTCGTTTTCCAGCCTGAGTGAGTTTGTTGGTGTTTTAGTGTTCTGTCAGACACCTTACAGAGCTGGGCCAAGACCACAACATGGGACAATTTTGAGACTATTATACCAGGATCAAGGAGATTTTGTTTAATAATGATTTAACGATTTATCTCATAAGTCAAAGTGTTAAAACAAGGCTCGAGTCCTCTCGCTATGCTCACAGCTCCATGCTCAAACCAAATCTTTTGTCTTAATGTGTGGAAAACCTAAACCAAAGGAACACTTTGTGAAGGACTGTAGTTCAAACAAAACATCCAGGTATCGATCTCCGTGTGGGCCGCTGGTTTGATTCCCTGCTGTACTTGCTTCCAGAGCCTTACTGATTTCCAGTGGAAACACAACAAAAATACAAAAAAGGAAGACAAACTAAACGATTTCCTCTTTTCTCACCTTTTGTTTAGTTTATTTATTTTTTTGGATCAACCAACCACCGCTTCTGTTTGTCTGCAGACTTTGGCAACCCATCCTGCTCATCCATCCGTTCATCTGGACATCTGATGGGATCGTCCCGTCCCATCAATACCTTAATTTTCTCCTTCTTTCCAGTGGAAAATAGGGTGCCGCAGACGGACGGCACTGTTTTTAAGCACTACAAGTAAAAAATACTTTAACAAAATTGCGCTATACTTCAAATGAGTTATAAATACTCTTCAAACAACTGTGAGCCACACCCAGTGCCTTGTTAAGGGGCAGGAAATTCACCTTTGACCTAACAATCACAGTGGATGCTGTGACCCAGAATTCATCGGCAATATCGGCTAGCAGCTAGGCAACTCAAAGCAGAAAGATGGTTGGTTGAAGTATTACATCATGTAAACCAACATAGACCATGAAAATGTACCAGCATTCCGCTGATAGTCATTTCCCAGCCTGCTGGGAAAAGCATCACCTTACTTCAAACACCTTTCAATCCCAAGTGTCCAGAACCAGAACTTCCAAAGACAGACTCGATCTCCTTTACCTCCATCACTCAGCAGAGACCACATAAAAACCATGTCAAACGTCTGCAATGAACACTGGGGCTGGACCAGGTAGAGGCTAATGGATGTAAAACACTAACATCTGCTAAAGAAAACAAAGTGTGTGGGTTTTGGAGGAATTGTCATTTATTCTGGTATCTGAAGTCTCTCAGCACATGGTTGAGAGGTTGGATCTGAATCATTGGAGACAGGTTGACCTGTAGGATCTTCTGCGCTTTTCTACGGGCCTCGGCCACAGAGCGCGAGTCATCCACCTTTATCACTTTCCATCTAAAAGAGTTCTTGTCCTTCCAGCTGTTTCTCTGTCGGGTGGGGTGGTTCAGTTCCTTGGGGCCCCGACCTTCCTGGTGGAGGCCATTGCTCCTCCAGCCATTGCTGGTCAGCTCTGTGTGAGTCTCTGGGAATGCCCGGCCATTAGCGTAAAAGACAGGTGCAGAATCGCCAATGAGAGCGCCGTCCAATCGGATGGGACAGGACAGGCTCTTTTGGCTGAACAAGGCCACGGCTTTGGTGGGGGCCCCCCCACCGTTCTGAGAAGGCTGCAAAGGTATTCCTGAAAGCATTGGAGGGTGCTGCTGCTGTGAAAAGGTAACAGAGGGTGCCTCAGAGGACGAGTCCCAGGAAGTGTGGATCTGGAGTCTGGCAGTGTGGAACCCAGACAGGCCTTCAATGTTGGTCAGTCTGAGGCACGGCCGCACGTGCAGTGCCTGTGACATCTCCTCAGTCCGACTGGGTGTCCTGCTGCGGATGATGGCACGATGGTCCATCAACAGCTCTGGGGGGCGGACCCCTTGAATTCTGGGGTTGCTCCTCTCAGAGGCGTTCCAGGATGGGTGTACCTCCCTCTTTTTGGTCATGGGCCTCTTTCCCCTCCGCTTTGCGGTGGGTCTGACGTTCCTGTTAGGTGGCTTCAGCATATCTTCAGTCAGAGGTTGGTTTGTGCAGGAGCGATAGCCGTACACATCCTTGCTGCGCAGCACGGTGGGCTTGTGGCCCTCCTCATTCAGCTCCTGCAGGAAGGTGACCAGCTCCTCACTGCTTGAGAGGTCACGGGACATCGGGCTGAGGATCTTCAGAGCATCCAGGAGGACGTTGTGCCCCGCTGATGAGATCCGGGACCAGGAGTGAACCGCCTTCCGCTCTTCATTAGCAAATGCCAATGGCCGACCAACCACGGGACCTCGTGCCGCGTCAGCCATGTTTCTAGTCCTGCCAGGAAAAAACAGGAAGCACTCATTTTAAACAGTCACAGAAAGGACAACTCAGAAATTGTTAGACCCAAAACATTGTGACTAAAGGATTAATTATTCATCATTCAATCCTTCAGTCACAGTGTTAGAAGTTGAAACAATATTAAGATGCAAAATAGCTGTTTTCATCAGGATTTGTTATTTTCCCATTTATTTTACAACAAAGTGGGGTATGATGAGTTCAATGCCAGTGTTGTTAAATCTTTCTGTGGTAAATTTTCCTAGAAAATCAGACAATATGATGAATGGCATCTTAATACAAAAATGACTGACTATTACATTAAATTCAAACAGGCAGCTTATTTAAAATGAGAAGTAAAAGCTTTACTCAATGTGCGTCTTTCTTTTCAATTAAGACTTGTCTAAGGGTGCGTGCGTGTGGAATACAAGTTTTTGATTTAGAAACTAGAGGAAAGTGGGCTTTTTTGCTGTCCTGCTGGGAGTTGGATGGTAGGTTGTTGCAAATTTTAATCTTGTTCAGTGCACTGAGCTGCCAGGATGCTTTAGCTTGGCATGGGGGCTGGGGTAGCTAGGATACCATTTAATAATGATTGTTCGTTTGTTTAAATGCCTTTATTTGAACAAAAGTCCCTGGTCTGTGTCTGAACCCTTATGCCATCAGGGCATAATAATTTCTAAGTAGGCTTATGGGTGTTTATCCTTGATGGACATCAGAGATTTGTGTCAATTGGGTGCCAAAAAACAATTACAAATCATAAGGTTTTCATCTGGTCATTCTTTGTCAGTTTTCAAACAATGCTGTTACATCCCAGATTATGGAGTGTTTTGGAAAGTGGTAGCCATGCATGAAAAAACAAAAAACAAAACAGATAAAAATGTACTTTAAAAAAAAGGTGTCCACATTATATTTTGGGTGCTGTGACCTTCTGACCTTCTTACTACTTGTTAAATGTGATTCAAATGAGCTCAGCTGCAGGATGTTATTGATAAAAAATAAAATATTAACATCAACATGCACTGCTGCAGGTTTGGACACAAGCTGGAGGTTTTTAAAAAGGTAGATTAATTCTTAGCGGAAACACTAGTTTATGGTCAGCAGGAGTGTAATCAGGCACCTCTTATAATCAGGCCAGCAGACGGTGACAGGAATTATAAAGAAACAGTAAAGCTCCACATCTGCTGAGAGAGGGATCCCAGCTGGCTCGTTACTCCAAGCTGATGAGCAAAGGCCCCACAACCTTCTCCCAGTTCAGCACCAGTTCTACACCTGTATACCTTCCATCTGAACTAGCCTCATTAGCTAACCATGGCAACCGGGACCTTTGGGAGAGGAGAAACAATGCTGTGGGATCTGCTGCCAACAGAAAAAAGGAAGAAAGACTTAATCTGGTAGTTCAAGGTATCTCAAGGAAGGGAAAGTGCCAAATATTACATTTATCCTTTCTATTTGCAAAGCTTTTATCCTCTTAATAGCGGCCATTTTAGGACATCTCAGACTCTGCTTATCAGGCTCAGCTCTTAACCGTCAGACTCAACTTGGATCAGTTGTAAGGCTTGGTCTGTCTTGCACCACGATTACTACTACACTAATTCATTCCCTGCACTGTCAACACACACACACACGATTTCCTCTTCTGTTCCATGTTCTTCTTTGTGCCCCGAGTTCAGCTACTCAAGAAGCACAAGAGGCGCCAAAGAAGAACATGGAGCAGAAAAAGAAAACGTGTGTGCT
This sequence comes from Pempheris klunzingeri, assembly GCF_042242105.1. NCBI lineage: Eukaryota > Metazoa > Chordata > Actinopteri > Acropomatiformes > Pempheridae > Pempheris > Pempheris klunzingeri. The sequence continues at coordinate 22,165,116 of NC_092013.1, forward strand.
GACAGTGCGATGAATTAATTAGTTTATCGGTGGAATAATTGTTTGCCTGTTTGCCAGTACATGTTTTCAGATAATTACTACAAAGGATCAACAAGGAAACCAATCAAATCTCATGTGAACAAAAAGCTATCAACAGCATTGTGAAACAACAAGGTGGGAAAACAAGGAAAAACTAGCCTTGGTGAAATGTCCCTTAAAAATACAGGAAAACCTGGAGATGCTAATTAGCTGCCTGATAAAAAACTAAAGATTACAGCATCAGTCCGGTGGGTGTTGGTACCTTTTTCATACAATAAAATATCACAAGCCTTGTTCTGTTAACCTTTCATGAAACTTAGAGACAAAGAGTGAGATGGTACCTCTCAGGTAACAAACTGCTCTGTGGAAATGCACTAATAATGGTACAATTCACTTGTTTATTGTACAGTTCAAACAGTGCTGAGGAAACTCAGATGGCAGAAAACGGCAGAGTTCTGGTATTCACATGTGATCGTCTCCCAGAGTGTAAATGAACCAACTCACTGTTGACCTTGTTTTGACTTATGGCAGTCTTTCTCAAATAGTGGGGCGCGCCCCGTAATGCCAGGGGGGGCGCGTGTGACCCCGGGGAACATGTTTTTTTTTGCTGTACTAGAATAAAGTGTAATTGCACATCCCCTACAGTAGGTGGCAGTGGCGCTCTCATTGTCAGAGTGTGTGCAGGGAGTATTAGCTCTATGTGTAGGGTTTTGTTGTTGAGCATGCGAACACACAGCAGAGCGGTAGAAATGAAGTGCAGTGAACAAACCCTCAAGAGACCATGGAAACATTTTTAACAGGGATGAAAAGAAAGGCGGAGAGAGACAGAGATAATGAGACAAGCGAAAGTCTTCTGAAAGCTAAGACGAGGAAATATGACGAAGCATATGTAGCGCTTGGCTTCACTGTGACTTGTGTCGCGGCGGATAATGGGGGGGGCGCGAAATGTTTTCTTCTTCCTGGGGGGGGGGCGTAACAGAAAATAATTGAGAAGCACTGGCTTATGGTGTTGAAATTGAACAGTTAACAGTCTTTCCACATAACTCTATTTTATCAGACCATTACCTGATAACATTTGATTTCTTCCTACTGGACTATGCTCTATATGACAGGGAGGTCCTCACTAGATGCTTATCAGATAGTGCTATTGCCAAATTTAAGGAGGTGATTCCTTCAGTATTTCAGCCAGTGTGTCCCTGTGCTATGGATGACCGCTATGCTAATTTTAGCCCCTCCCAAATTGATTATCTGGTCGATAGTGCTGCAGGTTCACTGCGAATGACACTAGACTCTATCGCCCCTCTAAAAAAGAAGAGAATTAAAGAAAAGAGACAAGCTCCCTGGTATAACTCCCAGACACGCGAGCTTAAGCAACATTCACGAAAACTAGAAAGGACATGGCGTGCCACCAAATTGGAAGACTCCCGTTTAATCTGGCAAGACAGTCTTAAAACCTATAGAAAGGCCCTCTGTAATGCCAGAGCCGCCTACTACTCCTCATTAATAGAAGAAAATAAAAGCAACCCTAGATTTCTTTTTAGCACAATAGCTAGGCTGACAAAGAGCCAGAACTCTATTGATCCTTGTGTTCCCTTGGAGCTCAGCAGTAACGACTTCATGAGCTTCTTTAATGATAAAATTCTAACTATTAGAGACAAAATTCATCACCCCCTGCCCTCAACAGGGTCTGGTCCAACTTCAAACCTAGGAACCATAGAAACAGCTGTTACACCTGATGTGTATTTGGACTGTTTTTCTCCAATTGATCTTTCTGAATTGGCCTCAATAATCTCCTCATCTAGACTGTCAACATGTCTCCTAGACCCCATTCCTACTGGACTACTTAAAGAGGTCCTGCCCCTAATTAACACGTCCTTACTGGATTTGACAAATCAGTCTTTACTAACAGGCTATGTACCACAGTCCTTTAAAGTAGCAGCAATTAAACCTCTCCTGAAAAAGCCTACTCTTGATTCAGGTGTATTAGCTAACTATAGACCTATATCCAACCTTCCCTTTCTCTCCAAGATCCTGGAGAAAGTCGTAGCTAATCAGCTGTGTAATTTTCTAAACTCTAATAGTCTATTTGAGGATTTTCAGTCAGGCTTTAGAGCGAACCATAGCACAGACACAGCACTGGTGAAGGTTACAAACGACCTCCTTATGGCATCAGACAGAGGACTTCTCTCTGTCCTGGTCTTGTTAGACCTGAGTGCTGCTTTCGACACCATCGACCATCACATCCTGTTACAGAGACTGGAACAGTTCATTGGTATAAAAGGAACTGCATTAAGCTGGTTTAAGTCCTATTTATTAGATCGATTTCAGTTTGTACACGTTAACAATGAATCCTCTGTCCACACTAAGGTTAGACATGGAGTTCCACAAGGTTCAGTGCTTGGACCAATACTCTTTATCTTATATATGCTTCCTCTGGGTAATACTATCAGGAAGCACTCCATTAATTTCCACTGTTATGCAGATGATACACAATTATATTTATCAATAAAGCCAAATGAACCCAATTAGTTGGCTAAACTTCAAATCTGCCTTAAGGACATAAAGTCCTGGATGAGCAGCAACTTTCTGCTGCTAAATTCAGATAAAACTGAAGTTATTCTGCTTGGCCCCAGACACCTCAGAGACACCTTTTCTACCAACATAACTGCTCTGGATGGCATTACTCTGGCCTCCAGCTCCACTGTGAGGAATCTGGGAGTTTTATTTGATCAAGATTTGTCCCAAATTAAACAGATTTCTAGAACTGCCTTTTTCCATCTACGTAATATTGCTAAAATCAGGCCCATCACATCCATAGATGATGCAGAAAAATTAGTACACACATTTGTGTCATTTGTGTTTCTAGGTTGGACTATTGTAACTCATTATTATCAGGCTGCCCTGATAATAATGAGACAATAAGTCGTTAAAGACTGGTCCAGAACGCTGCTGCTCGTGTTTTGACGAGAACTAAAAGAAGAGACCACATTTCTCCTGTACTGGCTTCTCTTCATTGGCTTCCAGTAAAATCTAGAATAGAGTTTAAAATCCTTCTCCTCACTTACAAGGCTCTTAAGGGTCAGGCCCCATCATATCTTAAAGAGCTCATAGTACCGTACTACCCCACTAGAGCACTGCGCTCCCAGACTGCAGGTCTACTGGTGGTTCCCAAAGTCTCCAAAAGTAGTGCAGGAGGCAGAGCCTTCAGCTATCAAGCTCCTCTCCTGTGGAACCCCCTTCCAGTTTGGGTTCGGAGGGCAGACACCCTCTCTACATTTAAGAGTAGACTAAAAACCTTCCTTTTTGACCATGCATATAGTTAAGGGCTGGATCAGGCCTTGGACCTGCCCCTGGTTATGCTGCTATAGGCTCAGACTGCCGGGGGACTCCTATGGTGCACTGAGCTCCTCTCTATTCTCTATCCTCCTCTTCCTCTCAATCATTATGTCTCATGTCAGCCAAATGTCTGCCTCTAACTTGCTATCTTCCCGGGAGCCTTTCTGTGCTTTCTCATCTCTCAGGTTCCTGTGGATCCTGGTCCTACTGATGTGGTTCTCTGCTTCATGAATCACTGCTGCGGATCGTCGGCCACTCGTCATGTTTTTCAATAATATCATACTGCTAATCTTTTAGTCACTCTCCTATTGCTAGTGCTATAGTCACTGCTAGTACGTTGGTTGCTGTTTGTGTTGTCTCTCTCCCTCTCTGTCTCTCTCTGTCCAACCTCCACCCAACGCGGGCCCTGACAGAAGCCGCCCACATTGAGCCTGGGTCTGTTCGAGGTTTCTTCCCGTTAAAGGGGAGTTTTTCCTTTCCACTGCTGCTCAATATTATATCTGATGTTTGCTCATGTGGGAATTCTTGAATCCTTAATTTTGAATTCCTGAATCGTTGGTTCTCTCTCTAATTAAAGAGTTTGGTCTAGACCTGCTCTTTATGTAAAGTGTCTTGAGATAACGCTGTTGTGAATTGGCGCTATATAAATAAAGATTGATTGATTGATCTGTATCTGGACAATAACATCAGAGTGCTTTAGTTATTTCGACTCTGCTCACATTGTGATCATGAATTCTGTCCACCAAAAACAAGTTGACAACTTTTTTATAACTGAACAATGTCTTTGACAGTGTGAAAATGTGATGTTTTCACACCACAGATGATGAACAAAGGCATTTGAATGTTTTACAGATAGAACATGACACCTGTGTAGGATGTTGTAGGAGTTTAGTGTGGGACTGCAGGTGCACCGACCTGCAACTGGGCAGTGGGCCGTGAAAAATACATTTCTCCTTATTGTAGGTGAGGTGAATTGAAGAAAAGCACATCAGTAATAATGTGGAATGATCTATAAAAAACCAAATAGCACCTTTAGAACAAAAAGTTGGAACTATGCTCATGACATTAAAATACAGATTTACCAGACACGGGCTGGTAATTAATTTAGCTGCCTAACCTGTTGCACTAATAACCATCATTTTACAATTCAGCAATTTTACATCTCTGCCAGTAATACTGTCTAACCTTGCCAGTTCTGGATGTAAAAAAGTAATGATTTATGGACTAAATACATCTATACTTCTACTGAAAATTACAGTGGACGCAGCAACAAAAAGGCTGGGACAAACTACAAAAATGTGTTGTTCCACATGTTAACTGAAAGAATATTACTGTGTTACAGTCTGCAAAGAGACCATAGCAAGAGTAGCTACATTTTGAAAGTATCCAAGTGAAAATATCCCAGCCCCTCCCTTCAATCATTCCTCCAAAGTCACTCACCCATAACATGTAAACGCACTGCCTGACTAACCTTACTGCTGGTGGAGTCATAACAGTGATGAGAAGACTGGCCATCACCACCATCAGGTCCCTTTGTTTGTTCTGCATACAAGCCTCTCTTAGTTTTTCAGTCTAACAAATTAACAACTCTGCTGAATGCCACAGTCATAGTCTGTCACACCAAACACAACATCATCATAAAAAACATCTCACTCTTTGCGCTTTGTGCTGGTAACTCACGTCAATCTGTCGCTGAGCTGTTTAAACTCTCTCCCATTCTCGTATGACTAGCTTGCTCAGTTTAACCATGCGGAAGACTCCCATGGATGTACTCTATGAACTGCATACAGAAGGCAAAGGTGGCACCTATTCTGGCACATATGTCAAAAAAGCGTCTGACTTCTGGGTTAAGTTCTTTGTTGTGCAGTCCACTAAATATGTGCAGTAGAGTTCAATCAGTCATGCCTCTGGCTTAGCCATGCTGGTGAATGGGTCATACCACTACAGTAAAAAGACGTTTCTGGACTTACTTACAAATACAAAACAGAAAGAATAATAACTAGAAAGTGCAATTTCTGAAGAAATTGCGGTGTGAATGCTCTCTGCTGCCTGCTGAATGGCTTACACCAGACTGAAGAGCTCCCTTTTGAACTCAAAATCATTGAATACCTGAATGAATGAATAAAGTACTAAACTGAATATGTGAAAGGGTGAAAACTGAATAGGTGACTTTTGAACTGAAAGTCACTGAATACCTGAATGAATGAATAAAATACTAATCTGAATATATGAGAGTGAAGCTTAATGGCTTACGCCAGACTGAATTGCTCCCTTTTGAACTGAAAATCATTGAATACCTGAATGAATGAATAAAGTATTAATCTGAATATGTGAAAGGGTGAAAACTGAATAGCTGACTTTTGAACTGAAAAGTCACTGAATACCCGAATGAATGAATAAAGTACTAATCTGAATATATGAAAGGGTAAAGTTGAATGGTTTACGCTAGATTGAATAGCTTCCTTTTGAACTGAAAATTATTGAATACCTGAATGAATGAATAAAGTACTAATCTGAATATGTGAAAGGGTGAAAAGTGAATAGCTGACTTTTGAACTGAAAAGCATTGAATATTCTGCTATTCTGAATAGGTTTAACATGAAAAAGGAAGTTGGAAGATGTACAGATGAACAATCTGATGAAATTTATTTTGAGAAGCACAGGGCTTTTACTTCGAAATCAGACTCGGGCAGATTTCCTGTGACTTTGTTGAGAGTCAACACGTGTAGTTGTTTGTGTGTGTGTCTGTGTGTGTGAGAGAGTGACAGTTCACCTATCATCTGATTCCCACCAACTGAGCATGCTCAGTGTCTCTGTGGGGCTCAGAGGTCACTAATCAGCTGCAGCTGCGAGGTTGCTACAGCGATGGTGCCTGCGGAGCCACTCTGGGGAGACACAGCTCTTTTCATGGAGATTTGAGCTGTGATATGCCTCTGAAAAAATGCAGGTTTTACTCAAACACAGTAAGTGTCAGAGCCATAACATGTGGACCAGAGGACTTCAGAGGGTCTCCTGAACACGCATGTCTGTCCTCAGGTCTCTAACTTGTGAAATGAGAGAGCTGGAGCAGGTTCGAAAAGTGGTTGCGTTTGCCTCCCTCCTCAGATTTGAGCTGCCAGTTAACATGGCCCTCTATGAGGCAGTTGGTCTCAGTTCCCGTCGCTTGGAGGCTCATGGAGGCAGCTGCGTACACTTCTGTGTGTCCGAAGTCACATCGTTGCGACCGGCCCAAGCAGTCCTACGTTTTTCTGTATAGATAGTGAGTGTGAGTGACACCCTGTGGGCGTGAGAGCGAGCATTTCACAAAATCTTCAGACAATTTTTCTGTCCCTCTCCACTCTAGCGATGACATCACGCACTCTAGCTCTGAACATTCCGCCACATACACACTAATGTTAAATCTGAAAAATGAGTGAAAAACTTTTTTTTTTGAAAGACGACTGTGATGAAAGGGTGAATGGAATGAAGGAGGTTGGAGGTGTGGACTGAAAGAGTACGAGATGCTGAACGTTTTAAAGTTTGAATGAAGTCTCTGGCTGAACGTATGAAGGAACTGTGAGGGCTTGAAGTTGGGTGAGAAAATCGGAAATTTGAAAATTTTTCCCATTCATTTCTATGAGAAATTTTCGCAGAAAAATTGATATTAATCGCACATTTTGAAGTTTCGGATGAGAAAAGTAATAGCAATTGATTCCCGATTGAAGCGCACGTTTTGAACTTTGAATGAATTTTCTATTTTGAAAGCTGTGGATGAAGAAGTGAGCCGAAAAACGGGGCGGAAGAAAAATAATAAAGTAGAAGAACATATAGTGTGAATGCTTGAGCATTCACACCAATTAACTGTTAAAGACAGGATGCCTGCACCTATAAACACGGTGATGGTGTATGGGGGGGATTTTTTGTTGCAATTCCACAAGTGGCCACTGGTAAAAATTGGAAGCAAGTTTGAGCAGCAGTCAGGTTTCCAGTTAATATGAATATAATAAGAAGTTAATATGGTCGTGTGCAATGTGGTAAGTGAGCAGTCTGGTAGGTCTGCCATCCAGTCATTTCATTTGGTGTGAATGAAATGACTGGCTGTGACATGAAATTACTGTCCAGCCACTGCATTTTTTTTCTTTTTTCATGTAATTTATTTCATCTATTGACTGCTGTTATGGGAATAGGGAAACAGTAAAGAGTGTTTTAGTGAACAGGTGTCATGGATTTGCTTCTCTGCAGAGGACTGAGCAGGTGGCTCCTGTAATGTTTGGTGAGCAGGAATAGCAGAGAGATGGCTGCGGTTAAAATCAGTATATTACTGCAGAGTGACATGGCCATTGTATGCATGAACCATAACAGTCTGATATAAACAAGTACCGTCAAAAATCAACAGTGCGCTGTATAATCCGGTGTGCCTTATGTATTAATTCTGGTTGTGCTTACTGACCTCAAACCGATTTTATGTGGTACATGGTGCTCAAAAATCAGTCAAAATGTTTTAGTACGACTTTGGTAAGCTACGAAGCCGCACCGCTTGATGGATTGTCGGAGCATTACGGCTACCGTAATGCTCCGACAATCCGAGGAGGCTCCGAGGAGCCTCGCGGAGTGCCGTAACACGTACTGTGCTTCAACGTCGTTTGACTTATCTGACTGTTTTGTTTCGCTTAATGCGCCTTATAATCCGGTGCGCCTTATGTATGAAAATAGACCCGTTTATTGATATTGCGCCTTATAATCCGGTGCGCCATATAGTCCGAAAAATACGGTAAATAGCACCCCGTCCTTTAACCTTGTGATAGACAGAACCTTTAACTATGGTAAATTTACATTTCAAAGATGGCAAATGACTGTAATCTCAGACTGTTGGGTCAAAAAAAAGGCACCAGTGAGGAGGTTCTACTTCAATACCTGGTGACGCAAGTGAGTTAAGTTGAGCAATACCATGCAGTAGAAATATGGCATAATACTAATAATAGAAGGTCATCTGTGCCAGTAGAGAAGCTTGGTAGCACTAGTGTTGGCTGGACTACCACTAGAGCAAACAAGAAGGGCCTTTCATACATATTTATGCACAGTTGAATCATATTCAATAAAATGGTTCAGGACCAGAGCTACAGCTTTGCATGCTCTTGGTGTTCTCTCAATCAACTTCATGAGGTTGTTACCTGGAATGATCTTCCAACAGTGTTGTTCCCAGAGGTGCTGAGCACTTGTTGGCTGCTTTTCCTCCACTCTGCTGTCCAACTTGTCCCAAACCATCTCGAGTTTAGGTCGAGTGATTTTGCAGGCCAGGTCATCTGACACAGCACTCAACCACTCTCATTCTTGGTCAAATAGTCCTTACATAGCTTGGAGGTGTATTTGAGGTGATTGTCCTGTTGAAGGACAAATTATGGTCCCACTAAGCGGAAACTAGATGGGATGGCATGTCGCTGTAGAATGCTGTGGTAGCCATGCTGGCCGAGTGTGCCTTGCATTTTGAATGAATCACCAACAGTGTCACCAGCAAAGCACCCCCCACACCATCACACCTCCTCCTCCATGCTTCATGGTGGGAACCACACATGTAGAAACCATCTGCTCACCTTTACTGCGTCTCACAAAGACATGATGGGTGGAACCACAAATCTCTAATTTTCAATCAGCAAAACGTTAGACGGTTTTCCTGACTACACTTGAGGATACACAAGTTCTTGAAAATTGCCAGACATTCTAACCTTCATGTCTTAAAGAAATCATGGACTGTCATTTACTGAAATGAGCAGTTCTTGCCATTATAAGGATTATAACAGCGGTCGAATGGGGCTATTCACTGTATAGAACTGTGTACCAACCCTACCTCTGCACAACACAACTGATGGTCTCAAACAGGCAAGAAATTCCACAAATTAACTCTTGACAAGGCACATTTGTTAACTGAAAACCATTCCAGGTGAAAATCTCATGAAGCTCAATGGGAGAACGCCAAAGTGTGCAAAGCTGTCATCAAAGCAAAAGGTGGCTACTTTGAAGAGTCTACAATATAAAACATAATCTGGTTTGTTCAGCCACTCCAACCTACATGCTAACGCTATATGTGCGTGTGTTGGCCACTGCACCGCTCATCTGCCAGTGTGCAAAACAAGTCATATGTATTTTTTGACCCTGTAAGAACAAACTTTTATGAATTTAATAGTAACAGCTGTAGACTAATGCTACAAGCACAGATGCTTGTCAGTCACAGCACATGCAAGGGCAGAACAGTGGCAGTTAGCCTTTTAGCGCTCATCCTCTTTGTAGAATCAAGGTAGCCAATAACTGTATAACAATTCATAGCCTGACAAAAAATAGGTTGTAATGGGACCCATGCTCTTTGTAGCCTATCAACAGTTACTGGTTGAAGATCAGACTTGTTTTTGGGGGACATCAGACAGAGACTTCTCTAAAAACGTGTCTCCAGCAGAATCATTGGTTTCCTACGGTGCAACGCACAAGGCACATGCTTCTCTCTTAGGTCGCATTTTTAGTTGCTTTTAGACACGGCTTTTTTAGCACACAACATAGTCACAAATCAAGCAAGAGGCAGGCTTTACCACCCGTTTTTATGTCAGCAGATACTAATCGCTGAATGCATGTGCTGCCTAACTAGCTAGTTAGCTCTTTGACTGTGAGAGATGTCCTTATATGTGAGAGACCATATGTGAAGTGCTTGGTTGAATCCTTTTTTCCTGTTTCACATTTGATCGCCTGGTTACCTATGCAGCACAGTTTCACAGGCACTCCAGCTGTTTTGCCCCACGCGCTTCTGCTAAAGCGTTTTTGAAGCAGCCGCGCCTGTAGAGAATTGTCAGGTTGCTTTGTTGTGTTTTTTTTAATTTTGCTAACATTTGTCAAACATTGATGTTAACGCCCTGCACTCTACTCAGCTGAGCATGAGCACATACTCATTCTTATAGAGCGCAGGGGTGCAGGCCTGATGCAGACAGACAGGCACGTTTCTCTAACATTATGCTAGCATTGTTTTGATGCCAAGGCTAGTTTTTGTAAAATGTGCATGTGTAATGAATCACAACTTGTAACTAATCTTTGATAATATTCTTTTATCGTAATCAAAAAATAATATAAAGTGGCCAGCTGCCCTTCAATGAGGCACTAGAAAACGTGGCTAAACTGTCAGAAAAAACAGAACTGACTAAATGCCGGAAATTTCAGTTCACTGAGAAACACATATTACTGGACCACATCGCACTCAGAGATCAATTCAAGGCTGTCCCATTCATGGTCTGTTATTTAAGATCTTATGAAGGTGAAAAAGAAGAATGAAGTGCAGAGGAGGAGGGTGAGGCAGAAAAAAGAAAAGTGACAGAGATGGAAAAAATAGAAAATGTAGGCCATAAAGGGAAGACAAGAAAGGAAACAGAAAAAGATTGACAGGTATCAGAGGAGAGAAAAATAAAGGTTGTAAAATCTAGGCAGATCCATAGTGCAACTGAAAACAGGCGAACTTCCCGTCACCATGACTGTACAATGCAGGGAGTTACTACATTAGCAGTTTCCAACCTTGGCAGGGATGATTGGAGGGGGGATGGGTTTGAGGGTGAGGGCTGATTTGTGTTTGTGTGTCTGTGTGGATTAATTTCTAATAATCTAATACTAAAATAAACTAATAATCACCGATTTTGAACAATGTTGACGTGTGTTAACCATGCTAATCTTTCTGGAAACACTTTCCAGTCAACCATATCCTTTTCATGCAATACAAGGCTGGTTCAAGACCTCCAAATCTGAATCACCACCCACATTTGTATTTTTCAGTTATTCTAGTGTCAGGCTGACAGCTTGGTAGTCGTGATTAGGAAAAGGTGTATCATTGTCTTACATAGCTAACTAGTTTTTTCATACAGTAGGCAGGTAACATAGCTGCAGGTTGCTATTAGTCAACTTACAAAAGTAGCAATTCTTGAACCCACAGCTTGAAAACAAAATAACCCCTTCTTCCAACAAAGAGTCAGCTAATACGGACATGATGTAAAACTGAATGCATGATTTGAAACAGTAAGGTAAACCAGTCTAGTTATCAGGCTAACACTGCAGAGAAAAACAAACATATCTTTAAAAAGTAAAGGCTATCACATCTGACAATTAACCTCAGGACACCATTGAAATGAGCTTACACAGAACGAGGGCATCAGATTTTCACCTTTTACTATGACAAAAAGAATTCACCTTAGCGCAATATCCATCACAATATTTATAAAGCATTTGAAATAATGGTAACACCACACTCGTCGGGGTTTGTGGGCAGCCGCGGTGTTGATAGTGGAGGTCATTCGACATGGCTTTGAATTTTTCGTGACCGCCGGACACTGTCTAAATGGAAGTGAGATGACACAATCCACAATCCGGCGACAGAAGAAACACATTTAATAAATGTCACGTTGCGGTGCATCATGTGTAGACCTCAGTATATAAATTTCATGTAAATCAGATGACCTTCGTCACATGAGGCTGACTTCCTGTTGTCAGTAGGTATCTTTATGACTCTGTATGTGCATGTAGGCATCTCTTCAGGCCTGGACTCTTTTCCAGCATGTGAAATTTGGTGCAGAATCAATGGTTCTGTATCGTGTAACAATATACACAAATCACAAATCACACAAACAGATTACACTGCAATGTGGTGCAAACTGGGTATCAGCAAAGAAATGGCATTGAGCGTTTTAACAGGCATCTGTGAGGCTTCTAGATTCTCTTCTAAAGAGGTTTATATCCATTAGAATGGCAGCAATGTCCTCACTCCTCCGTTAAGCAGGAAGCATCACCACACCATTCCACGAAGACTCAAAAAGCTTTGCAATTTAGCATCATGAAGGATTTTAAGGTTAAACTCACCACACTTGAGATGGATCTAGTTGATTTTCTGGGAGGAGTTCATACAAGCATGGAGGAATTTTGGTCAAGTTACCACAACTACCAGTTTCAACTTTTGGATAAAAACCTTGTCACACCCTGTCAACCACATTTCATGAAACTTAAAAGGCTTCACATTTTAGCATCGCAAACTTCGAAAGATATCAGGTTTGAAACTCTAGGACGAGTTTGTGAAGGGACATGGCTTGGCTTTGACAAATTTAATTAAAAATAGCAGACCTCCTATCGGACTTAGGACCAAGCCCAATTGTGATATCAAGCAAACTATTTCCCTGTAGAAACATGGGTGCAAAGATTTGTGAGTTTTTGTGCACCCTAAAGGCCTCAAAAATGGGTTCGTAAAAATGAAAACTGACACATGAAACCCAACATGGCTGACTTCCTGTTGGGCAAAAAAAAGATTGAAAAAAATTTGTATGTTCTTCAATATGAGAGCAAAGATCCAAGCACGTGCATTCCAAACCTGGCATGCGTTATGGCATACGATATGGAAACCGCTGACCATGCCCGAGCATTTCACTGACGTTTCTGGAGTGTTTAGGGCCCCTGGCACTTTTGTGTTCAGGCTCTAATAATGCCAACAAAGTCTTCTTTACTTTCTTTACTCAAAATATGAGTGTAGAAAAAGAGTCTGTAACCATAACCATAACTGGACAAAGCGTCCATTGAGAGGAAAGGCAACCAGATGAACTGATAAACAAGAGATCCACAAGGGTGAACATCTGCCATCAATACAATGTATGTTTATCAAGTGAAACATAATCACTTGCAGGGAGCAGGGGACAGAGAGTTTATGTGTGATCTGATACACTGTGATTTCATGTCCACTGACCATGTCTTTACATACTTTTTTCCTCCAATCATTTTGCACATTCTCCATCTATGGCAAATTTGCATGAAGGAAGACGACCATGTTTTTAGTGATGGCTTCATCCTGACATCACTAGTCAGTATGCTTTTCTTTTCTTCTCCACCCACTCAAACATCAATCCCTGACTGTCTCTTGCCTCTTTGACACTCCCTAACAAATAACCAGAGGAGAGAAAATACTGTCCAGTGCCATGATAACTGAGATTCAATAACATAACATTTTCAGTTTCAGGGCCAGCAAACAAATTCGAACTTTAACGTGGCGATCTGACGTACAATCTTCAGAATGATGGGAGTAAAGGTGGGTCAACAGGTTATTAAATTCATATTCTAGATTAATCTTGTATTCTTACAAGTTCTCGTGAGAAAAAAAAGTATAACCACCTGTTATTGACAAAGACTGGAGTGTTGAAACCACACTTTACTTGCTGTATTTCCATTTGTGCTTCAGTTGTCCTGCAGACTAACTTGGCCTTTATTGCTTGTAATGAAAGTATTATGTCATTAAGAAATATTCGTCTGAGTGGTTGATTCCCCCCACACTACCTGCACCATATTTCCTTGATTATGGAATCTCAGCTAACTTTTTAGCACTGAGAGTAGAAGAATTGCACAGTTATTTTTCTGAGCAGCGTGCATGGGAATGATTTATCCTACATTATATTTCAATAATGTGAGATTTCTCGCCATTCCTTGATGGTGTGGCTCAAAGAAGTCGCTGGGTGAAGCCTAGCAGGCAGCTAACAACAGCTGTCATGAACGAGCTGTAGAGCGCAAAACCGTGATTGTACCAAGCTGTAAACATGTTTTTTTCTGCATTTAAGTTGGCCATTTTAACACGAGGTTCTATGGGGACTGACTCACTTTTGGAGCCAGTCTCAAGACGCCATTCAAGGAACTGCAGTTTTGGGCACTTCCGGTTTTGTACTTATTTGTTTTTTATAATGAAAGGGTGTTTAAATACAATCTTTTTAAGCTGATTATTTACAGATAGACATTCAGAGTCAAATTTGAGTTTTCTAGGACTTAATTACCAAACCCCAAATAAGAACATACCTAACACTGAGACAGCAACTGCATTGACAAAAATAAAATATTCAAAACAAATCATTAAATTGTGAAAAATATTGTCATGATTTAATGTCAATTCTTCATTGAGATAAAAATCATTAAACTATATTTCACATGTTCTGTGTCAAAACATATAATCTGTGTGCAAATCACAATGTTCTGTGTTTGATCTGTATGAAACAAAGCCCTTCAATAAGAAAAAAATGCGGTGGTGAAGAAAGATGCTGTGTCAACACCTAGGAATTTCATGGACCATCAGGCCATCGGCTATTTTCTGCTGAGTCATTAGGGTATTTTTAAAAATTGGGTGGAGACTCAGCCACTCAGGGGGGGCTCCACTGGGGATAAAAGAGACTCTAGAGAGCCAAAATTCAGTAGGGTTCTGGTGTCTGCTCTGGCTTATTGCTGTGTCTGCCTGTCAGGACACAATAAACTCTTTCAAGAGTTTGGTCTAGATCTGCTCTTTATGGAAAGCGTCTTGAGATAACGCTGTTATGAATGGGCGCTATATAAATAAAGATTGATTGATTGATTGATCTCAAGACTCTACCAGACTCAACCAGTGTGTTTTTGATCCAGTACCCTTTCTGGCCGTGGGACTAGGATTTTTCCCTCGACACCTTCTTTAAGCATAATATTACTACAACTGGACCACAAAATGGAAACAAATCAAAAGAAATTCTCCCTCCACATTGTAATTCAAAAGCCCCATATTTTATACATTTGTTTGTGTCTAGAATGTGTCCTCACCACCCATCCCTCAAACCAAGTGGGACTAAAATTTGATTTTATAGTAATTGCACTTCCAACAAAGTTTGAATAAACCAAGTCATGATTGTTATGGAGAGCAGTTGCATAATCCATTATCATGAACCATCACGACAAGAACAGACTCTCTCTTACGCAAGACTTACATTAGACAACATTGTGCTCTGGATCTGCCAAAATTCTGTCCAGTCATCATAGATGAAATATATCCTTATAGATCCTTTATATACCTACTCTTCAACCGACTGATTGGTCGGTTGAGGGGGGGGGGTTGTTCTGCCGTGCTAATTCATTCACAGCACACCACTTTCCTTTTTCTCAGTGTTTTTCTTTGGCTGCACTCTTCTTGCCATCACTCATTTCCATCCATGGCCAGTCTTCCACCAGTGGTGAAATTTAGTATCATGGCATATCAAAATAACAGATTAAGAAGGCATTTCTCCTTATGAAAGTAAGTGATTATCCGACCAATGAGAACTGGTCGGAAAAAACTCAATGACAAGTGCATATCAAACAACCAACCAGAAAACGTCAGCCCAAGTGCACAGTCCCTGTTGAATAAATCAATATGTAAATAGGCTTGATGGCTACATAATTGATATCATGCTAAAAGATTGAGGCCAACGCTAACAGGACCTGGGCAAACCATCTCGCACCCTCACCAATTGATGATCCATGCAGAAAACATGGAAATAAAGGAGCCAGAATTACCACCTCATGGCTGTACGCCTTAGAGAACCAGTCATACTCGGTTTACATCCATGTCTATTCAGACCAAAGATAACTGTCACCAATTCAGTATCCATTCAAATGTGGGCCTGTTCATTCCTGGCATTAACAGGCGTCTTGGGTTATCCAATCAGTGGGCAGCTCTAAGTGCGTCAGTTTACATCTGGAATCACAATCCATCTCCACATGTGTTGATGTGCTGCAGGCGGGACCGGGGGGTCAAAAAAATCAAATCAAAATCAAAGTGTTTGAGAGGATCATTCCACTAACTCATTACAGACTGGTCTGCATTAGAGGACCACCTTAACTGGAATCCTGCAGTTCCCGCGGGACCCCTCGCAAATATCGCGAATGAGGGCAGTTTAAACGAGAAAGAATGATAATGGTCAGAAATCAAGCAGGAGCAGGATAAAAAAAGACAGTCCCGCGTAGGACTCTATATCACAGATCAGAATGTCATATCCATAATGTTAACTATGCTTATGGAGCGCCTTGCAAAGCAGGCATATAAAGAAAGGAGATGCTAGCTATCAGACCCATGCAAGACGGAAAACTGCTTTGTAATCACCAATTTAAATTTGTCACTTGTGCTGATTAATGGGGCTCTGCAGATGTGTCGCTCTACAAGAAACATCTCTTGATGCATAGTAGGGTAAAGATTTTCTTTTGAACATCTTAGCTCTGCTAGAAATCAAAAATTGCCAGGGTCAATCTCACCTTGTGTTCTAGAGTTATGGCAATAAATAATGGCCAGAAAAGTGTTTTTGCAGAACATAATGATGTCACAGGGAAGTTGACCTCTGGCTTACTGGATATGAAATGTCATCATTTCATATGATACGACCTTGACCTTTGACTACCAAAATCTAATCAGTTCATATTTGAATTCAAGGTGAAGTTTGTGGCAAATTTGAAGTTCCCCTCAAGACGTTCCTGAGATATTGTGTTCACAAGACTGAGAAAGATGGATGGACAACTTCAAAACGCAATGCCTGTCACGGCAGAGAGGCATTAAAAGGTAGTACAGGGTAGTTTGTTATTCCTAGTATTACAGTCTCTGTGATATAACCCTGATCAGATGCTTCATGGCAAATGGTAAATCGACTGTACTTGTATTGTATTGTGCATATTTTTGCAGTTTGGATAGTGTTGAATAATTGTTTGATGTTTTGCATTGACCATAACAGCTTTAAGTATACCAAAGTATATACCAAAGCTTTAAGGATATATGCCCTTATATTTTATTCAGATCCAAATATTGGTGTCTCAGAAAGATAGAGAAGAGGTTCAAAGAAGGTTCAAGGTCACCATGAAATGAAGTTGACGAAGTGATAATTTCAGGTATTTTCAGGGAGGACCTGGAATGCAATGGTGGCAGGAATCCCAGAAATCAGGGAAGCTTATACATAATAGTGGAAAATGTCCCAGAAGTGAAGGGAGGGCAGGAGAGGATCATCTAAACCAAGATACAGACAAGCTTCGCAATGGAGACAGGTTGTAGATATTAGTGGATGCACTGAGAGTTGTGATTAAGTGTGCTTTTCCATGGAACAACCTTCACTTTGCTCTGTACAGCACGTATTATTTTGATGTTATTTACCCTTTATTTAAACAGGGAAACCCCATTAAGACCTAGGTCTCATTTGTGACGATGCCACTGATAATTCTTTCATGGACTGAATGCCGCCTGATTCGGTGCGTCACTTTAATTATTAAGAAAAATGTGTTTTGGTTTACCTGAAGCCTATTGGCTTATTTTTATCTATTATCTAGACCAAGGTTATATTGCAAGTGCTAAAACAGTAAATAAAATCAACCAGTCAATAATGGTTAAGCAATAAAATGTTCATTCATGTCTTTCTGTATCTCTCAAGTAAGGGTGCGCTGATCAATCAGCCACCAATCATTGTCGGTTGATATTTATTCATTTACACATAGTTTAATTGGTGGTCTCTGTAAAAGCCAATCACATGATGCAAAGCAGGTGCAGCTTGATTTACAGGCCATGCACAAGTTAGTGCCGAGGCTACTGACAGGGTTTTCATTGGGAAGCAATCGCAAGTCAGCAGAAGCATGGTGTGTTGATATTTGCTTCTAGCCATGGACGCCAAAGCAACCCTGCGCATGTGTGCACAAGGTCTATATCCAGTCAAGTAACGGCAGAGGATTTGACTAGAAATAAACAGAAAACTAACAAACAAGCAGACAAACCAAGAGATGGAGGTCCGTCCGGGGTATCATACGGGAAAATCCTCCAGTGTTACTGGACAGGTCTTTATACACTGTATACACACGATAGACACAAACCCAGAAGAGTGTACTACGAGGCAGGATTTGTGGGTTTGCGAGGTATGTTGAGCATGAAGCCAGGGTTTAAGCTGGCTAGATGGTCTAATGTTCTACAGAATCTAGCAGATTCTAAAGTCTATTATTTCTGCATATCAGACTGTTGCTATGCTATTGCTATAAATTAATGTTTAAATCAATAAAATCATTTTTAAAGCAGTATTTAAGAAGCTGTGTAATAAGCAGGACAATGTGTAGCGATCCAGTCATTGTTGCAAAACTAATCCTGACTAGGTAATGCAGGATGCTGTTGCTATGTATCATCCTTTACTTATAAGTGTTCTAATTCACACGCCAAACACAGCAAACTGAATTAGACACAGAATATATGATTTCACACAAGATATAGTTTCACAATTTTACCACAACTATATTTTACGGTAAAAAAAAAACTGTCAACGCTCTCTAGTGGACAAACTATGTAAAGAAGACAATGCTTTTACATTTCCTCAAACATATACTTGGCATTTTTGTACCAGTTTTTTCACTATTCAGCCAACAAGTACATGTTACCAAACCATGCATAAAATAAAATTAGGGTCTAACTGTTTACTGTACAGATTATGAATACAGTGATTGGAAACCCTTGGTTGACTTTATCCCTTGACAATTGCAATGAATCAAGACAAGGACAACAACAACTGCAACAGTGTTCACCAGGCTAACAGGGATGGCAGGAAGATACAAATAATATGGTGTCACAGCAGTCTGTAAACTAATATTTTAGCATATCAAGCACTGCCCCAATTTTCAAACGAGCTGAGCACAGTTTATCTTTTGAGATTTCTTATCAGGGAAATCAGACTGTAGGACTGCTCAAACTGCAATACAGTTGAACTCATTCTTGAACATGTCGGAATTCCATCAGCTCGACTGAGCTGGATTGTTCAGGTGATTAATCAGGCGTTGTGACCCCTCTGACAACAACCAATCTGGCGTAAATTCAGCCTTAATAGAAAATTAGCTGGGGACAACAAAGTATGGGCAAAAATCAGGCTAAATCTGCACAGCGTCTGCACGACTTAAAATGCTGGTTAACAATGAGAAGAGACCTCAGGCATTTTGGGATGTGCACGTGGGGGCTAGAATATAAACCAGAATAACTAGCAGTTTATGAGCAGATCATCATGAAACATTTTTTGGGGGGCTTTAACAGGCTAGCCCCACTGTTAGTCCGGGTGGCCCATAAGCCTCCCCAACGTTCGCAGACATGGTTAACCAAAGCATGTTACTGATAGGGGACTATGGGTAATGGACTGAGTAATGGACAAGTGATGGATAAACTCGCAACAGCTGCAGCGCTGGTGCTAGCAGGCCTGCGGTTAAAACTATTACCCAAAATGGAGCTAGTGTTAGGGAGCGGGTCTAGTGAGGGTTGAAAACCGACTTGCGGTGGTGGGTGAGGGAGGGGTGACTGCAGCTGCTGCCGACAAGACTACACTAGTGCCGGTGCTAGCAGGCATGTTAACAAGCCTGCAGATAGTGTGCCCTTAACATCTAATGTAGAGCCAACAGAGAGACGCTGCTTTAACTCTCAGACGTGCTGGAACAGACATCCTATCTGCAGCATACAGTCTATGACTGCAACAGTGGACATGGTTGACTGCAGTGAAAGAGGCTAGACTGGTAATGGTAGGCTAAGTTAAGCTAACATGGCTACCCCCAACACCAAGATCCATTGTAGATACATATTAAGTCTTGAGTGATCTTTAAGTGCCAATGGATGAAAGACTACGAGATAAAGCAATACATGCTGGCTTGTTATAGAATTACCATTATCACACTGACAGAAACTTTACTTGACTGTTGCTCAGTGGTATCCAGTGGTGTACTGGCCATCTAGCACAGGCTACTAGGCCAAATTCTGGGCTACTAGGCCAAGTTTTTACCAGTCGTCCGGCCCTGTCTGTCTCTTTATTGGAAATCTCTGATCTCTCATTCAGTTCTCAATCCTCACTAGCCCCATTGTTAGTCCTGTCTGCCAACACATAGGATTCTTCTTCTGCTCTGAGCTCTTCTTCTTGCGGGAATGGGCAGTAGATTATTCCACTACTGTGCAAAGCAAATCACTGCACTATCAACACGCACATTTTCTTCTTCAGTCAGTGAATTTGTGTAGCGGTAAAATAATTGCCAGCCCATCCCACTTAACAAGTAGAACACAAAGCAGAAGATGTGTGCATGTTGACAGTACAGTGCATGAATTAGCACGTTTATAATGAATACCCCCATTAACCAAACAATTGGTCGAACAGTAGAAGGAATTTCAAATCGAGATTGAAAAATTTTCTTTGGTTGGCTGCAGTTCAAGTAAACCGCACAGCAAGGGTCACGAACGCTGACATCAGCAAAACACATCTACATGGATTTTGCACATGGAAATCCAGTGAGTGCAGCAATCCAGCAATTGCAAAAGCAACTTAACCGCTTTCCATGATGTTCCAGAGCACTCCTTAGCAGCAGATTAGAGGTAAACTAAACTAGCAACACAGGCGGACTGTAATGTTCCCCTTACTGATAGGAACAAAGAATCCCAGATTGATTATACTGGATTTCAAAAAGCTATATTAGAAATGCTAAAAAGAAAACATACAAACAAGAGACCAGCTGACTAGCCCTTGAGGGCTGACCTACGTCGCGTGCGCAAGCCTACGTCGATCTGTGGCTCTCGAGCGCCCCCCTTCAGGACGCACACAGTAGACTCAATGTGATGTGTACAGCAGTGCTATCCCTCAGCTCAAGCCACATATACATTCATGTTCTCTCTGTGTAGAGGCTCACTTACAACTTTTAGTGGTCAACTGAAAGACGTCGCCATTTTTCCACAGACTTGTTAACTGCCAGCGACAAACGATGGTCGCCAAAACACTCTCCCAGCAATCTTTCCTCTGTCTGTCTGGGCAGCTACTAGTTGTGAAGGCTCCCTCAGCCCCTCCGGCCGGCCTGGCCCCTCCGGTTCGCCCCACATTAACGTTACCCGATGTGTTTGCTGAGTCGAAGACGTGAAGGTTACCGACGCGAAAGGGAAGTGCTCAACAATTAGGCGGAATTACCTTTCAGCGCTGCTGTTTCGGCATCCTCCGGTCGCCGCTGCGCCGACGCTCCACGGTAAAATGGCTGCAACAACAGCAGTGTGGATGACAGACCAGGGGAGAGAGGAGAGGGCGGGGTTAACTGAGCCCGCTCTGTGTTAACCCCACCGAGGGGTGGGGGTGGGGAACGGGTTTAGGGACTGAAAAATAATATTAGTTCGATCTACTAGAAATCCCAACAAAGAATTAAAGCACACGTTTTATTTCATAATACAGTAATTATCTGGGAAGTAGTTTAGCGTTGTCTAAAAACCCAAGTTAGTTGTGACGTCACGACTGGGCGGAGCTAATGCCTATTTTTGTGTTGGTGGCTGAAACCTTTAGCATCAGCAACCAAAAAACCCTGGGAAGCCAAAGGGAAACGTCATAGTTCATATGTAGTTCACATGTAGGTTTATTGGCGAATACTTGATTACTATTAGTTAATTACAGCATTCTGTTATTACTTGTTATTATTTCGACATATAACACACCACTTGTATGGATGCAAAAAAAATTATTTTATTGTTTATATATAAAATTATTTCTAAGTCAGTATTTTGTGGCAGACCTGATTTCTGTAGCACGAAGCCACGTGATAGGAAGGATAATGCATAGCAAGCAGCGGTCATTATTGCAAAACCAACCCCTTCAGGATGATTCAAGTCTTGCATCACCCTGTTGGGGTTCGTTTTGCAATAATGAACAGCTAGCTGTACATTATCCCGTAGGCTACATCGCTACCGTCATTTATTCTAGTTCCAGTAAATGAACTACAAAAAACAAAGTTTCCCTTAGATTTTATGTCTCCTAGCATCAAACAGGAGCACAGGCGATGGGAAAGTGATGACATTTAAATTTTTAATCACAAATTTTAGCTTCAGGTGGCTTTACAATCTGTAGCGCATACAGCCCCCTTTATCCTTTGACCCTCATATGAAAATGATCTAGTCCCAACAGGAATTAAGAACGCTAACAGTGGTTCTTCAGACCGAAACACTGATACTGAAAATCTTATCAATAATGGTGCATCACCTTATGGTAAACTAGCATGCTAGCTTGCCATTAAAATCCTAGTGCTAGCCAACCACAATAGCCCAACATTAGCACAATGAATGAACAAAAAATTAACAAAAGAGATGCATTTGTATCTTCAAGTCCTGTGTGATAATTGACTTTGTTTTTTGGATTATTGCAAAAAATATGATTTGTGGCAAACAAAAGTTTATTACACATACAAGTTTTGTTCAGCAAAATAATCGTCACAACTGAACACCACTTTTATGATTTTTGAAGCATAAGTAAAAAGCTAACGTTAGGCTATAAATGAACTACACCACAGTCAGGGTCACCACCACTAACTATATATAACTACTCTGGATGGCATTACTCTGGCCTCCAGCTCCACTGTGAGGAATCTGGGGGTTATGATGCCTGTTCAGCAGAAACCATCCTAAAAGATAGACATGTATTAGTCTTGGAGGAAAGTAACTAAAGGTAAGGTAGGTAAATTGAGATAATAATAATAATAATAATAATAATAATAATAATAATAATAATAATAACAATGTACAAAAAACTTGCATAACTTTGAGGATAAAAACTATAAAAATGTACAATAGCAGAATAATAATGGAGACAGGTGAACTGAGTAAGTAGAAAACTTTTGACAATCAAAACTAATAAAGTAATGTTACAGATAATAAAAAACAATTCACACAAAACTTAGCTAGCTCGTTAAGTCACCATTTACTGTACAGTATATTTTCTTAAAGAGCTCATAGTACTGTACTACCCCATTAGAGCTCTGCACTCCCAGAATGCCTAGTGGTGGTCCTCTAAAGTCCTCTAAAGTAGTGATGGAGGCAGAGCTTTCAACTATCAGGTTCCTCTCCTGTGGAATCTCCTTCCAGTTTGGGTCTGGGGGGCAGACACCCTCTCTACATTTAAGAGTAGGCTAAAAACCTTCCTTTTTGATAAAGCTTATAGTTGAAGCTGGCTCAGGCCTGTGACCAGCCCCTAGTTATGCTGCTATAGGTTGAGACTGCTGGGGGACTCCCCATGAGGCACTGGGCTCCTCTCTCCTCCTCTTCCTCTCCATCCTTATGCCTCATGTCTCTTTAACCCTTCGGAGTCTAGGACCGCCACACGGCGTCAAAGTCACATGTCGCACGTTTGAAAATGTAAAGCTGTGACACAAGCATGCAGGTGCTCAATTCAAAGACTGTTGGAAAGCGGACACTTCAAACTTTTTACAAGTGTTTGAATTTTGTCGATCAGCCTATTAAGACTAAATTTATGAAGAGCCGAAGTCGCGCACTACAGCTCTTCTACGAGTTAGAAGATGCTGAATCTGGGGAAGAACGTTCTAATTCTGAGGAAGACTCCTCCACTGGAAGACTCTGACTCCAGTTTCAGAGGATGAAGTGGATGCTGCGCGTGAAGACGAACGAGAGGAGGTGTCCGCGCAGACCCCCGCTCCTCCAAAGATCCAACTAGTTCCTACTCTGATTTTGTGTTTCTTTTGCACTTTTACATACAGTGTGTCCATATATTATGTCAAAATAAATAAATGCTTGTAGAATCACATAGGTGAGGTTGTGCTGAAAAGAAAGACACAAAGAAAGGCAAGCTAAGCAGTTTTAATGGGAAACACAAAGGTAAAATGAAAAGTAGTAAAAAACGCCGTTTTACCCCAGACTCTGAAGGGTTAATGTCTGTTACTAACTTCGTATCTTCCCCAGAGCCTTTCTCATCTCTCAGGTTCCTGTGGATCCTGGTCCTGGTTCTCCTGCTGTGGTTCTTTGGCTTCTCTGCTGTGGATCGTTTGCTGCTGCCACTTTTTACTGATATTAGTTGTGCTATTATTATTCATATATTAACTATTGTCATGTCTTCAATGTTACCACATTGTTAACTATTAGTCATATTCCTATTATCAGTAGGCTACTATAGTTGCTGTTAGTATTTTGGTTGCTGTTTGTTTTGTCTCTCTCTCTCTCTCTCTCTGTCCAACCTCCACCCTGACAGAAAGCCGCCCACCTCTGAGCCTGGTTCTGTTCAAGGTTTCTTCCCGTTAAAGGGGAGTTTTTCCTGCCACTGTTTCCTAATATAATATCTGATGCTTGCTCATGTGGGGATTCTTGAATCCTTAATTTTGAATTCCTGAATCGTTGGGTTTCTCTCTTAATTAAAGAGTTTGGTCCAGACCTGCTTTTTATGTAAAGCGTCTTGAGATAACACTGTTGTGAATTGGCGCTGTATAAATAAAGGTTGATTGATTGATGATTGACTAACCTACACTACAATTTGAATAAAAAAAACATAATTTGATAAATGTACAAGTTAAAAAGTTTGAGTTAGAAAAGTATAAACAAGTTAAAGCACAACCAGAGACTGTAAAGGCTGACTACTGTGTAGATACTGAGTGTCTTTGTTTTACGTAACGTCAACAACCTCTGGAAGTGCTAAAATTCAAATGTATTTCCATTTTTTAGGACTCATTCATGTAGCATTCCACACTGGATAGCGTGACACAGCTAGTATGACAGCTTCCTCTGTTTTGGACCTTGTGGCTCTCCATCAGAGTCCAAGAGCCTTTCTACCAATTTTTCTCAGTGGCCGCTTGTGGTAATGAACCATTGCAATGAAAACATCACAATGAAAAGCTCAACAAAGGTAAACAAATACATTTAACTTCTATATATACATACATAAAATATACGTACATAATATATGTATTAAAAAACATCAATGAAAATTGTGAACAAGAAGACAATAGTGCAACGATGCAGATGCTAGAGTAAATATGTCCCTTAGGAGTTGAGCAAAAGTCAACTGGACTTGTTGAAGGTACTTGAAGACGTTTCGCCTCCCATCCAAGAGGCTTCTTCAGTTCAGGTCGGGCATATAAACACTGGTAGGGTCGTTAGGCCCTGGGCGGGTCTTATGTGGGCCATTGCTCAGTCTTCATGTGAGTCGTTAAATCGCATGAGTCATGGTGTGAATGGGTGTTGAGTCACTCCGTGTAACAATGGTTCATTAGCACACCAGGCCATCATGTGAGTCGTCAGGGTCACATGATTCAACGTGTGAATGGGTGTTGAGCTGCTTGGGGGGGGGGCTCAGGACAGCATTGGCCGATAGATGGTGTTGTAGGTCACCTCCTCTGTTTAGCGAAGGTCGCTCCAGTTTGACAAAGATGGCTTCTTCGACTCCTCTTTCAAACCATTTGTCTTCTCTGGCCAAAACCTGTACATTGCTGTCCTCAAAGGAGTGCCCTTTGTCCTTCAAATGGAGATGGACTGCTGAGTCCTGAGGAGTTGGCTCTCCTGTGTTGGGCCATGCGCTTGTGGAGCGGTTGTTTAGTTTCTCCAGAGTTTCTCTCTGTCTGGGCATTCCTCACTGCATACACCACGTTGCTCAGTTTGTGTAGAGTAAATATGGAATAATTAGCCTGATGTGAAAGTATATGAATGTATAATATGTATGTGTAGTATATACAGTGTGCTTAGATTTAAATAAAAAAGGATGATATACACATAGAGAACTCTATTTAAGTTATGAAATAAACAATTTAGAATTTAATCCGTTTTGAATGGAGGGCTGGGAAGTGTAGGGGGCACTGTCATGTCAACAGTTTTGAGCTTGTTTAGCTCCATGTTGTTCAGACCACACCAGCTTTCAGTGTCCTGTCCTGTATGCAGACTCGTCACTGTCCTGGATTAGGGCAGATGACTGTGGTGTCATCTGCAAATGTCATCACGTTTATCAGATGGGGCTCCTGAGGTGCAGTCATATCTGTTGAGGGAGAAGAGCAGTGGGGAACGCGAAAGCAGCCAGTGCTGATTGTCTGGGTTCTGGATATAATTTTCCTTCTGCCTCAGGAAATTAGTGATCCTCTGGCAGGTGGGGGCTGGCACAGTGAGATGGATGAGTCTGTAGCAGAGGACTTCTGAAGTCCACAAATAGGATCACTGCATACAGTATGTCCTTGGGGGTATCAATGGTTGCAGGATGTAATTCAGTCCTATGTTGACTGCATCATCCACTGACTTGTTTGCCTGGTAAACAAACTGCACGGAGTCCAGCAGTGGCCCTGTAATGTCCTCCAGGTGGGCCAACACCAGTCTGTGGAAGGCTTTCATGACCACAGATGTCAAGGAGACGGGTGTGTAGTTATTTAATGCTGTGATAGAGGGTTTCTTGGGAACCAGGATGATTGTGGGGTGTTTTAAGTGGGAGACTTCACACAGCTCTGGTGATCTGTGGGAGAAATGTGTGAAGATGGAGGCCTGATGGTCAGCTTAGACTTTCGAGCAGGACGGTGACACGCTGTCTGGACTTGGTGCCTTTTTGATCTTCTGTCTCTGAAAGAGCTGACTCACATCCTCCTCACAAATCCTGAGAGCAGGTGGGGGGTCAGTGGGGAAGGTTGAGGGGATTGGCAGGGGTGTCGTTGGTTGTTTGATGTTGTCAGAGCGGTTGAAAGTGGGTGTCAATAAACTCAACTTTATTTATATAGCACTTTATAGACACCACAATTGATCCAAAGTCCTTTACAGCACAGAGAAAACAGCACATGAAAGGAGACAAGTGATCAAGTAAGTGACTAATTTCTGTAGACAATGCCGTTTTCCAGCTTGTAGATTCATTAGTTTTCTTCTAAATACTTCTGCATGAATATACACGTATAGATTATTATATCAAATCAAAGCTTTTTCTTTTGTGCAGCACTTTTGTGTTATTCACATTATGTGAATGTAGAAAGCTCTATTCCATGTTTTTGAAAATTGAATACAAAATATGGTGTGAATGCTAATAATAATAACACAGTCACGTCTATCATTTCTATTTAAAAGACACCCTCCAGTGTGTGAAAATCACGTATTGAAACCACAGTGCACCAACAACAAACTGGATTCACTCAGGTAGGCTGTCACAAACCAAACCAAACCAATCCCATTTATGGAAGAGGTGATGCTTTACTTATCATTATGTGCTGCTAGCCAAAGGAGAAGGCAGGTATAGCAACTTAACCCCTTGTTGCCTGTTGTCGCGAATTCGCCTCAAACCTCTTCCGGTCTTGATGCATCTGAGGTGGCCTCTGTATCCCACTAATACCGATTGATGCATATTCTATGTATACCTTATATATACATAGATGCATACATATATAAATAAATATATATATATTCTATCCGTATGTACATATATATATTTTATTATACTATTATTATATTGCACTAGTCTATGCTATGTTATATTCAAATTAACAATCTCCACTTCATTTAGCATCTGCTTGAATGCAAAGACACAAATAATAAATTTTTTTATATAATTGTAAATAAATTCAGGCAGTAAGGGGTTAAACATAAGCGAACTAAGTTTCACTGTTTTTGAAACTGTAGGGCATCTTTAAAATAACTTTTACAGAGGAGCAAAAGAAAGCTGGCTGGAAACATCACATATTGGTATGAGAGAGGCACACCCCAGGACAGGAGGGCTCTGCAGTGGGGGATTATAACAGCCCAGAACATCTTTGGGACTCATCTGCAGAACATCAGTGATATTGCTGAAGTGAGGTGCCTGCGCAGAGCACCTCATCTCAGTACCAGCCTGACCATCCTGCTGCTGCCTGCCCAGAGGTACACAAGTGTCCCCCGTCCTACTGCCAGACTACAGAGCAGCTTCTCTCCTCTGACTCTAATAGTCCTAAACTTATCCTCCATTGTAAAAAATGTTGTTCTTGCATACCAGACGTCACTACAACTTGTGAAAACGTGAGCATTTGACAGGGTTGTGATAAGGTACTGTTGATTAGAAACCTTGATATTGCAACAAAATGTTCTTCTGGTGTTAAATTGGAGCTTTAGTGTCACCATGAAATGTTTTTGACCTGCACAACAGCGACGTTTCTCTCCCCTTGTTTTGAGAACGTCCAGAACAAAAACAAGATACAACACTCACTCTAACCTGATAAGCAGGAACCAAAAATGCTTGCTTTGTAAACATATTCCAGTTAGATACGCGCCTACGCAGACAACACCCACAACTGTTAGAATATTATAAGCATCACTTCAGGGTCGTGCCACCTGTGACGCACCAACCCCAATGGCAAATCAGACATGGTTATGTACAGTACCCTGTCCAAGAATCATTTAAAATCTGATGTTTAACTCAGTTTGTCGCTCCTCTGACCAAGCTCCTCCGAGAGCTCTGTCACGAGCCCAGCGCTGCACGTACTTTACCTGTGACCTGAATAAACTGCTTCTGAGACCGACTGAATTCTCCGGCTAAATTCTTGGGCTGTCAAAACAAGGACCGAAGGCTCCTTAACAGTACCATTACTGTTATTAGGGAGACTGAGATTATTCTTTGTGACCTCGCAGTTATGTTGTACGCATTTTACTGCACCAAAAAAAAAAACTCAGGGCTCTGCATTGGTGGAGGCGTGCTGTGATTTCAGGAGGCCTGGTTTCATTAATACATTCATAAGTTTGACAGTTTTTCAGACGCCAAAGAGCTGCACCACGGTACAATACATACTCATATGTGGTTGCCATGGTAACAAACAATTATGGCGTAACAGGAACACGTGCTTCTACGTATCTAACGGGCCAATGCCCACGCTGCTGGATGATGTTAATTTGCGTTGCTGCAGAAGTTGACACCCCTGCATTTTTTTCTCTTTGTCAGGATTCCATTCAAATGAAAGAGGGGGCGTGCTAGTGTAGGTGTGAATGTGGGGGTGTCACTGTAGCAACCACATGACAGAGCTGTTTAATAGGCTGTAAGTTTGTAAGTATAACCGCCCACTATTGTGAGGAGCCCTGAGCCACACTCATAAAATGACATTATTTGCATAGACTTAAGTCAATACAGCAAATGAGTTACTTTGTGGGTATGACTAGCTGGGTCACAACATTTAACCAGGGGTCACATGGCAGCAAAGACCAAAACAGGATCTTGTTTCCCCAATCAGATGGCTGACTATCCAGCAAACACTGCACTTACTTGCAATAATTCAAGTAGGCACAACAAAAGTACTTTTACCATTTGTGAGTTTACATGTTCTGTTCAAGGTCTATGTACTATGGTTTATGTTCTTAACAAGCTGTTAAAAATGACACCAAGCAGATGACACTGAGGCTGCCTTCGAACCAATAATAGCGCGGCGTCACAGTACACAGCCTCCTAATAAAATTTAAAGAGGCAGTTGTCACAGAGGCTCTGCCAATAAAACCAAGGGAGGAAGCTGAGCTCGGCCAATCACATATAAACAAGCTCACATTCTCAGTAGATTGATTTTAAATGGTTTTCTGCACAGTGTGCTGCGTTTCTCAAACTGGACCTCCTTATTTATCATCTTCTCATCTGTAGCTGTAACACCAACCCAGCTCCAGTTCAACCTTTTTCAGTCTCTGGGTCTCGGAGAGATCGGTGCCAGGACGTCCCACCTGTAGTGTTTGTGTGTCTGGACGCAGCACACGGGGGCAGTATAGCATGAAAACAGGCTGATAGATACAACCAATGTCCTTTTCTACAAATACATCTTAACACATTAGCAGGATGACCATATAAACTATGAATACTGAAACAGTTGCTTGTTGTGATCAGTCCAGTTGCTCATACAGGTCATTAAAGGCCTTGTTCTAATGTCTCTGAACTGTGAGTGGTGAGTTTCAAAACAGACTTGAAAAAATGTGAACCTGTCCTATAAAGTGGTGTAAAATTGGCCTTTTTCTGTAAGAATGTTAGACAAAAGGAGAACTGAGGGTCATGATTTTTCAGATGGTTTTATTTGCAGTTAATGTTATTTCATCATCATTGATGTACAACAGATTTGTGATACTGATTATATCCCAGATATGTAACTACCATCCACTAATGTAGCTAAAAGTATGTGGACATACTCTTACAGGAATATGGCAGCTATATGCAACAGTAGAACATGGGCACTATGGGCATTACTCTGCTGCTATTACAGTCCCCACTCTTGGATCTGGCTTGCAGTCTGCATTCAAGTTCATCCCAAAGATATTAGATCTGGCTGAGGTCATGGCTCTGATGAGACCAATCAAGGTCTTTCACACCATTTCACACCAATGGAAAACCATTTATTTCTGGCTTAGTGCTTGGGGGCACTGTCATGTTCAGGGAACAGGAAAGGATCTTCACCAAACTGTTGCCACAATGTTGGAAGCACAATATTGTCTGAAATATCACTGCAGACTGTACGAGGAAGATTGGCAGGCTGTCCACATACTTCTGGCCACATTGTGTACATAATCAAGCAAAGGTAACATTATGTCTCATGATAGTGTGTGACAGGTGGCTAATGTGCTAGCCTTCCAGTACCCTCACCTTGTACTTTAGCTCCAAGAATACTGATTCAAAAACAGCACACATTAAACAAAACATTAAACACACCACCAGCAAGTCCCTGTCTGTTTGCCTGTCTGTCTGTCATTAAGTCCATCCATCAGTTCATCAGTCAGTCGACAACTTTGCGAGCTCGTCTGCAAAATGTCCAGTGATGTTCCACTGTGTTTTCATTGGCCCGTTCGCTCATGTGGTGAACACGCGTGTTGCGTATTGTGAAACCCTGGAAAATAATGAGACAGGCAAGCTGAGTCATCTTACCACATAAATTATTAGCATATTTTTAAACGTTGTGCCATTCAAAA
Organism: Pempheris klunzingeri; assembly: GCF_042242105.1. NCBI lineage: Eukaryota > Metazoa > Chordata > Actinopteri > Acropomatiformes > Pempheridae > Pempheris > Pempheris klunzingeri. The sequence goes on from NC_092013.1 coordinate 22,195,909, forward strand.
GCATGCTATGCTATAACATTATCTATTATTTAATTATTACACACAATGCACATATACATAATGAAGGATCTGTCTCTAAAATTTACCTAAAAACATTGAACACTAAGCAAAAAAAAATCAGCCCGTAGTGACAAGCTATGATCTAATTTCTTGGTAGGATGATCATTTCTAAACATGATGTGAATGGAATAAAAGCAACATACAGATTTGGAGATAAAGTCGAGCAGGTAAACGCGCAGGCTGACTTCCTGTTGGTAGTCACATGGCCCAAAGGTAAAGGACACCTGGTAGTCTCTGCTGTCCATCATGTGTTTGCTCCACCTTGTGAAATCTCTGGAGATGGACTCCAACACTGCATGGACCTAAAAAAGAGTGAGAGTCCTGTGAGTACTTTTTCAAAATGTGCTTATTTCTTTCTATGTTCTGTTATTTCGTTAGTTTGGTTTTAGATGCTCTGCTATTATTTTTACTATATTTAAATAACATTATTCTTTGGCATCTTGTTACACAGTATCTTTTTAATTATGTAATTACATGTTGTATGTGCACAGTTCCACCTTAAGAATGAGATCTCAATCACCACAGACTGAACCTGATTCAATAAAGGTTATATCCTTATTATTATGAGTGTTAGCTCGTCCTAATAATGTACAAGTACGAAATATTTATTCCATTTATAAATAATAAACACATTTTGCATTTTTGCCTAAATTGCAAATGTCACAACTTTCTACCTTGAACTGGTGATACAGATAAATTTGTCTTGTCCGAAGCAATGCAGTATACACTGTTGTTCAGTTGCATTTAATTTAGAGGCAGTATGAATACAAACATGGTCAATAGAAAGATGTGAACAGAGGGGAAAAGGTGTACTGGACATATTAAAGAGAAGAAAATGCTTCAAATTAGTAAAACAAGGAAAATATAAAGACAGATGCAGACAGGAGGGTTTGGAGCAAAATAAGACAGTAATGGGTATAATCCTGTGTGTGTGTGTATCACAGTATATTGGGCCATGATGTGTCCACACTATTCTAAACAGACCTGTCCCCACTCACCTTGGTGGTGATGGTGAGCTGGGTGATGATGACTGCGACAGGGTTGGAGTACTTAGACAGCTTCCTGGTGCTGGACAGCTCGACCACCTCCTCGTAGGTGTCGGTGGGGTAGGGCAGCTGGGATTTGGGGTCTCCCAGGCACTGGACCAGGGGCTCGATCTGATAGAAGTCAGCCTCCTTCCTGAGGAGCTCAGTCTCCTTGAAGTCGCAGGGCAGCGTCAGCTCTGACGTCCGCAGGAAGTTGAGGATGTAGCTGAAACAGCAGAAACAGAGACAGGATCAGTCCGGACTGCTGAGCTGATGATTCTGTAAATCTCTGAGCTGTCAGTTTAAGTCAAGACTGGAGGGGAGGAAGCCGATGTGCAATTCAAGAGTGAGAAAAGAACTGTCAGTTTTTCTTGCGGTTGAGTTTCTTCTTTATCCTCAAAAGTTGATTCATTTCCCTCTTAAAAGGGAAAATTTGCTAAGTTTTATGTTGATATCAAATGTAATCAACTGAAGAAATAAACACCTCAGTGTGCACTATATGTACTGAGAAAGCTGAGTTTTCCCACTCATTGAGCCACGCTGGCAATGCCTACACATACCAGGATACATTGAGCACAAGCTTCTGACAGCCAACCCCCAAAACCCACCCAGCTTGAGGAGGTGGGCGTGTCTAATGTGGCACAAAAGGTTAGGTTCTCACAGTGTTTTGTCTGTGATTTTTTTGTTGTCAGTGGCTGTGCATGTTTTATTTCACGCCACCAGAAGATATTTAAGGCGTCCGTTGACACATGAAGGGCTTAAGACACATATTCGTACACAGGGTTAGATGTTGAATTATGCTTAATAAAATGCTGCAAGACCAGGGCTGCCAACTTTTCTGCTTAGTTTGGAGTGAGATTTGGTATTGGTGAAGTCAGTGCATTTTAACAGTGGACCCCATGAGATATTACCCACCGCAGGGGTCAATGCTTTGTTGTGATTACTTCTAGCAGACAGTGACACGGACAGGCAAGCGGTCTGTCGGCACAACATTATCAGCACACTCCAACACGCAGCACAGAGTGTCAGAGAGATAGATAATAATAATAATAATAGGCAAATAGCAAGCCTGGAAGCAGAGCCTTTGTTGCTTTTTAACCAACCAATAACCAATAACAGACTCCTAAATGGTAGCAATGTCTGATGCTGTAATGTCCTCGCTGTTACCAAACTCTGGCTGCTTAAAGTAGAGATAGCAAGTTTATTGTGTTTATGGAGAACAATGGCGCTCATCATTACTGAATGCATATAGGGGAAAAACACTGTGACTGAAATACTTCACTCTTCTATCAGTATATTAGTGTTATAGGAAAGCACATAGTTCAAATGGCACACAGGCAAATATAGACATGTCTATTTTTTTCATTATTTTGGGCCAGCTTGAAAGCCCTCCACTCTTATTTGTGATAACTAGCGTTTCAATGTGCCACTGATGGTTTGGATACTGGTTGGAAGTTGATTTGCACGTTGGCTGCAAGTGGGATGTTGTTACCTGCTGCTTCATCTACAAATACGAATAGATATGGGTTTGTACATGTAGCATTTGTTCACCTGCTTATTACTTGGAGGGTTGGGTGGCATGATTATAGTAGCTTATAGCGTGAGCTTTTATCAAGATGCGTCTACAAATAAATATATCCCACATTGTTGTAAACGACCAGCCAGAAAAATCAGTTCTTCCTCACTTCCTTCTTACTCAACATTCATGAACAACCTGCTTCAACTGCCAGTGTGCCTACTACTAGCTGTGGACTGCTTGACTGTAACCAAAGCAGTGTTGGCTAGCATCCCATGGCTAGATATACATTTTTCCAGGTTGATCTGAAATTACATCTCTGACTTAATCACACAATTTGTTCAGAACTGTAAAGCAACCGTCAATTGACCTAGTCACCAGTTTCAGCAGCATTCAGAGACCTCTACCACATCATCTTCAGATGACAAGGCTGGGAAGACAGACTCTTAGGAATCAAAAGCCATTGAATACCGGTTTTGTGAGCTGGAATTCTTAAAGAAGTGCCAGCACAATGCTTTCTTTGTTACAAACTGACTGACTTGTCACAGACTGGAATCCAAACTAGAATTTACCACTCTTCTGCACTTTGTCCAAAACTCCCTTTTCCTTCTGATTTTATTGCATGACTTTGTAGAGGACCAATTTGTGTTGAAATTAATCATGAATTCTTGACTGATGGACAAAAATGTGTTTTGTGAGGTCATTGACCTTTGGACCACCAAATTCCAATCAGTTCAAGTGGATATTTGTGCCAAATTTGAAGAAATTCCCTTCCTGAGATATCTCCTTCATGAAAATGGGTCAGACAGACGGACGGACAACCCGAAAACATAATGTCTACAGCCTTCCCTAAATATATTTTTGTCATTTCAGGTGAGGTTTTTTCATTTTCCTGCCGATGAAGGTTCGAGTCTTTACTCATAACTTCAGAGCCTGCCTTGTTGAACTTGTCATTGCACTAAAACTGAACACTGCCTACCAAGTGTTGACGTTATTTCTTGTTTCTTATCCACACAAACCTTGGAATTGAGAAACACTGAGTTTGAATAGTGTCCTTCAAAATAACATATCTTTAGCATGGACAGAACCCTGACATGTATCTAACTATTTTTTGACAATATAATAAAGCCTTTGTACAGTGCATTGATATTTCAACCTTTGTTGGTGTTTATTAATTTTTTTGCTATATGCCTAGACATGAACAGGTTCTTATAGGTAAAATAGGTTTTTAAAGGGCCCATTCCTTCTTGCTTAGAAAACCCACTCCACAGCCAAACTCTCTACTGTGCCCTGTTTTGGGCACAGTAACGCATTGCATCTCACCTCTGAAGTGAATATTAGCGAACTCTGCATAAGCCAGCAGGTATGATTAAATTATTAAATTGATTATGATTAAATTGTATGATTGAATTTTCGAATAAATGTTAATCATTTAGCATACCATGCTTTGACAAGACAGATCAGTCACAGAAAGCTTCAAGCTAAAAGCGGGGCTTGTTTTGGTTGTATTTTCCAGTTTGCCTACGGGATCCTGAAGAAGGTCTCCAGCACACCTCTGTCCATGTGAGGAGTAAAGTTTTCATGCAAAACAACCCACACACGTGCTATCTCGGAGACTGCATCCAACAGAATTATTCTGTTTCGGTTGGTATCGATTAGAACCACGCTCTGTTTGCTCTTGCCAGCTCAGGTTCTGGATGGTCCCCGATGGCCATGTCCTTGTGGCCAGCTAATGCAGCCACAGCATCAGCCTCTCTCCACTGCATTTCTTTGGCCATCTACTGTGGCTTGAACAAAAATGGCTTGATGTCCGAGTTAGCCAAAACATTGTAAAATTGTGTTGGGCCCCAACAAAATGTTAAGAACACATTTCTTGTCTTTTGAACAAAGGGCTCAGTTTCCCAGAGTCCTGAAGTTTCACACCTCTTTCCAGCTTTATCACAGGCATTGGTTGATTCGTGGCACAGGACTCTCGATTTTCTCAAGCCAACAAAACCAGATTTCCCCCACTGTTCCTCCTCTCTTTTCGCCTGGGCTCTCTTTCTGCCCTGAACCTTCCTGGGGGTCCAGCTCCAGCCCTGCAGCTTTCTTCTCCAGCCTCAGTGTGGCCTGTACAAAGCAGACCATTTTCATGGCAGCGACACAAAGTCCTGCCAGAACCAAGTTTATTCAGAGCCAGCAGGTATGACTCAAAGTCTGCCAGCTGATCCTCCAAGCCAACATGAGCACACCAGCATGATAGCACAGAGTGGCTAACTAGCAAGGAACAAAGGAGCGACCAGTTTCCTCCAACCTGCGACCAGGACACAGCAAGGACAAAGACAACCCTTCTTCCAGCCTGGCTCACCAACAGCTGAGAAAGCAGCACATAGAAAGACCTCTCTCGTTTCCCTCCAGGGACTGGCAACAAGCACTAACTGGGCATATATATAGCATAACATAACTGTAATACATGGCTAGGCAGTGGTTTAACCTTGTGAATGTATTGGTTTTGATGTGTCGTTAGTTTGCTGTGTATCCATGAATTTAAGTTGATGTTAGTTCAGCTCACAGGCACACTTACACATACAGATACACAAACTCTAAGGTCTGTCCCTCTGACCCACACCTCAGGGGGTCTGAGTGGCAGCCATTTTGTATCTAGTCGCCTTTTGATTCTCTCACCTTTTGTCTCAGTCGGCACACGGCTGAGCCTTCCCTTCCTTTGCATATTCACACACACACACACAAAATCCAAGCTGACACAGCCTCTAGTTCCTCCCGGACACCAACTACGTCACTGCACACATCAAATGATGGTGTCAGAAGAGCAACAGATTTTGCAGCAGGACAACTTTGAGAGCTTTCTTGGTCAACATAGCACACACTGATGTATTTATTGCTTCAACTGACTACATTAACTATTAACCTTTTTATGGATTTTTTTCTTTAAGGACAAGGCTGGTGTTATTCTGTTTTTCTCATACTGTCAACAAATTCCATGAAACCAAAGCCAATAACATCTTGGTCTTTCTACTTTAACTTCCCTTGTAGCATTCAGTCCCGAGCTCATCGGTTCCTCCTGAACATGTAAATCTTAAACAGTTCAAAAATAAATGATCATTTCTGAAAATGCTCAGCAAGCTTAATACCAGTTGAGCATTGATTAATGGTCAGGTACATTGTTATTGGTTTTTTTTTTAGGTTTTTATATCATTCACTCATCATTCAAATCCAAAAATCTAATTTTGGTCGAAGCATGCATGCTTTAGCATCAAATAGCATTTTCCCAAGCCATTCTAAAAGCCAAGCCTGACCTTGTCGATCTTCCAAATGAACCATTTAGCCATTAGACATTGTGTTATTGTGCTTCCCGTTCATCTCCCTACTACTCCTTTTTTTTTTTTTTACTCTATCATTATTGTTCGTTAGTCTTCCACAGAGGACACATGATAGGTGGGATGACCACAAAGTGTTGTGATTCTCTTTATACATCCATGGATATCTCTGGCAAACAGTAGCCAAGCGGTTCACAACAGAAGTGCATTTGGAAGCACATTTGTGTGAGCGAGAGCGACGAGCAGACACACACAAGCAGACAAACAGAGTTTAGAAATCTTGTGAAAAGCCAGACTCAGATTCAGTTTGTCAGGCTCAACTCTTCACTGTCAGACTTGGCTCAACTTTTATCAGTCCAAGTAGACATGGTAAAGTCCAGTCCAAGCATGTGCCAGTGTTCGCATGTAACACTTTAACGCTCGTGCTGACGTCTGGATACTGACTTCACTGAAAATAGTTTGATTCACCCGATAAGCAGATTTTATTATCAAAAACAGTATAATTCTGCCATAGGGACACACACTTACCGGAACAGTGGGCCATCACGGTCGATGAAGTAGTTTCCTTGAGCATCCCTGACAGTGGGTAGGTCTCCTCTGAACATGGCACACAATATGGAGTCTGGGTAGCGCTGCAGCGTGGACAGAGACGTGCTGTAAACACAGCCACCCACATTCAGAGTCACTGGGTCCCCCATCTGGACAGAACAGGAACAGCAGTCAGAGACAACACTGAGGGCCTGAGATTTAGAAGTGGGTAAATGCACTACAGACAAGCTCTTTTACAGACAGCAAGTGCTCTTCTGCTATTAGGTGATTACACCTGAACCTACTTTTTACACTTTTTGTCTTCTATGTCATGCAGATTTAAACTAAAACCAAATCTGGTACCATACACCACACTGCCTAATTATTTTTTTCTACATATATTGATATTTCCAAAAGTGTAGCTAATTTTTGAGTAGACATTATAAATAAACCACATATTTGAAATCTATTAATTTCTTCTCTAAAAAACTGCTCAATTGGTCCTAAAAATATCCATTATAAGAAAATGCTAACCAAAACCGCCAATCCTCACCCAGGAGGTTACCTTTATTTTAATGCTTTTTTGTGCACCCTGGCACCTTATTTACATTCAGAATACATGTCTTAATTACAGAATCATTAAAAATTGTAGCGTACCTGAAAAATTTGTTAAGTTTCCAGTTATGAAGTGTAATGTTACAAATAGTGGAAGTTGTTAGTAATTAGTGTTAGTATGCTATCGTTAAACAATTACTAACGAGAGATGGAAAAACAAATGTATCTATGTTAACATTCGTTTATTGAAATATTAAAGGGTATTATTTTGTTTACTCACCCACCCACACACACAATTTTCAGATACAGTTTTTGCAGTGTAGTGCACTGCTCACCTCTCCATCTTCTGCTGCTCTCTGTCTGACCTGCTGTTGTATTATCTTTCTTCTCTTTATGGAAACAAAGTTGGGTTTTTTTCAACCTGGACTTGTATGCTTGGCCTTGGCTTGGATTTTTCTCTTTACTCTTTCTGCTGTGACTTGTCTCACTCAGCGCTGACCATCAGATGGGGGTCTTATAGGTGTAGCGTAGCTTCTTCAAAGAATATGCATTGTGAGTGAGTGGTTGAGCGAGTGAGAGAGAGCAAGAAGCAGAATGACGGTAAATGCGAGAGGAGCAGATGGAAAGGTTAGCAGTGAAATAGTCAACTGGGGCAGTGTGAGTGGGGCATCACGGCCACTCTGGCAACAGGGAATGTGATTTTTGAGGGGCATAAGGCCAAACTAAGGGGGCACAGGGGCCATGGCCGTCATGGCCTCCATGAAATTCCTGCCCTGGCGATCAGAATGTTCATTAAATCATGCTGAGCCTGAGTTATCCACTGTGAGGTGGACAAATTCTGAATTGTCAGCATCAGTTGTCTCTCCCTTTCATTTGTGTAGCTTTTTGCATGATTGTTGGGGCTTTGCATTTGTGTTTTGTTTCCAAAGCATTTTGGATATGCAGTTTGTTCGACAACTCAGAATATCCCTGAACTGACTCTGACCAACTACTTGAAGGACCAGCCCAAAGGACAGATCAAAATGTCCTCACAAAGATACACAAACACACAGAGCATGAGGGCAGGTGCCATCATGTCAGAAATTGTTTAACTGGCCAAATACTCAAATGCCAGAAAGTGGGAGAGTTCAGACAGAAAAATGTCTGCAGAAAAAACCACTTCTGAACACACACACTTACACACAAACACACACACACACACATGCACACGCACCATGTGACCCAGGTCTCCATTCTCCATCTGCAGCCCAGCCTTTCTCTTCAGGTCAGACTGTTGAGAAGATCATTTCTGCGTCTCCACAAACACCTGCAACAAGAGGACAAACAGCTTGTGAGATGGTTGCTATGGAGATAAGCAGTCAGCTGATGCAGTGTTGCAAGGGCCCAGACATCATCTGGCTAATTAGTTTTGTGTCCCTGATGTGCCCGCAAACAGCCTGCCAGTGAGGAACAGGAGGAGGAACTGTGTCTGTACAACACTCAGAATATTAATACAACATTAAACAACTATTTGTTTTGTAGAAATACAGTAGAATAATGGTGACCGGAGCAGACAAAGAAAGTCACTCTCCCATTGTGTGTGTTGTTATCCGAGCTTCTCTGTCATTTGCTTTGGTTGTCGGAACGGGCGCACATACTTGTTAGTGCGTGTGAGGCTGTGAATAGTTCAGTGATCGAAGCCAGTGGTAGATTTACTGAGCGAAAGATGAAGTTGCTGGGGTACACAACGAAAACGGTATACTTTTTGGCCTGTCGACTGCAGTTACCAAGCTAACCACCATCACTCTTATGAAGGAGAGTGCCTCCTCCACTTCCGCATGTCCCTGCGCAACTGGTGAGGGCTCCATATCCTTCGGCTACTGACGAAATCTAAGTTCCAAAAATGGCACCAGCTAGGTTAGCTTGGCTCTGATCCCAGCTCTCTCTCCTCTTGTCCTAGAGAGACCGCCCCTCCCACTGTGGTGTTAGGTCTGGTTGAACAGAAGATGTCATAGGCGGCAATCAACTGATTTAATCCAAAGGCTTAATTCAAATGTGCAATTCTGTCATAAGTAATCCGAGTTTCAGCAAAAAAGGCAAACTAAATGGCTGATACCTGATAAAACAACAACAGAGTTTGAGATGTTTGTTTTTGATTGAGATGCTGGTGCTCTAGTGGTTCTTAACCTCATATATAGGACCTTAAAATCTCAGAAACAAAGGCAGATTCCAAACTTTTGAATGAACCTCCGTGTGACTGATTAATGAAGCTCACACAGCATAATCTGCCATGATTAAATCACAAAACAAAACAAAACCCATCTCAATTCCTCAATTATCAATTCCAGACAGTCAATGGAGCAAAAACAGAGATGCTCTCGCTCTCAACAGCATTTGTTAGCTACACAAGTGATTAGAGGAGAGCAGCGGAGTAGAATTGCATGCTGACTGGTGTAGAGAAATGCCAATACTCACCCAAGAATCAACATATCGCTGTGCTTAGATTCCATATTTATTCCAGCACACTCCTTTTTGACATCTAAATTTATATATATATTTATATATTTACATTGTACATAGACCTTAAATATTAATATTTTTGCTTAAATTAAATGTGTGTTTACTTTGTTCAGCTTAATTGTTCTTGTCTCCCTTTTTGTCTGTTTATGTGTAAGTAGTAGTACACAAGAGCAGTGGAAAAACCTCAAAGTCAAATTGCTTGTATGTGTTCACATACTTGGCCAATAGAAACTGATTCTGATTCTGTTTCCTGTGAGTTGTTTTAAGGTTAACTGTGCTATCTTAGAGCTGAACGCTAATGTTTAGTAACGTTAACATTAGAATAAAGTGCCCGTACATTCGACCACTAAGCTGCTGATTCCATGCCATAATACTGGATATATTTATCCAATCCTTAAAGTAGTATATTACCCATTCAGAGTGCCAAAGACAGTCCTTACATATTAAATTCACTCAAAATTGTAAAAATTAAATCGTTGTCTGCAATGAAACAATGCACAATTATAACATTATTTTCATTAAAGTATGATTTGTTCTCTTTGAGCCATAACAAAGAAAAGTCATGATGACACGCTGCATCTAGAGTTTTATATCTATGGATTCAGGTGTCTCCCCCTTGAGCTGCCACCTTACCGTGGTGGGGGAGTTTGAGTGCTCGAATGATCCTTAGGAGCTATGCTGCCTGGGGCTTTATGCCCCTGGTAGGGTCTCCCACAGCAAACAGGTCCTAGGTGATGGGCCAGACCAAGAGCAGTTCAAAAACCCCTATGATGACTGGAAAAACAGACAGTGACGTCGCCCGGTATGGTGCAGCCGGGGCCCCACCCTGGAGCCAGGCCCGGGGTTGGGGCTTGCAAGCGAGTGCCTGGTGGCCGGGCCCAGCCGGAAAGGACGATGTGTGTCCGACCTCCTGTGGGCCCACCACCCGCAGAGGGAGCCGTAGGGGTTGGGTGCTATGTGGAACGGGCGGCGGTCGAGGCGGAGGGCCCCAACGACCCGGGCCTCGGAAACAGCCTCTGGCTGTAGGGACATGGAATGTCATCTCGCTGGGGGGGAAGGAGCCAGAGCTTGTGCGGGAGGTTGAGAGGTACTGGCTAGATATAGTCTGGCTCACCTCCACTCACAGCTTGGGCTCTGGAACCCAGCTCCTTGAGAGGGGCTGGACTCTCCATTTCTCTGGCGTTGCCCGAGGTGTGCGGTGACAGGCTGGTGTGGGCTTGCTTATAGCCCCACAACTCAGCCACCATGTGTTGGAGTTTACCCTGGTGAACGAGAGGGTCACGTCCCTGCGTCTTCGGGTCGGGGACAGGTCTCTTACTGTGGTTTCGGCCTATGGGCCGAACAGCAGTACAGGGTACCCGGCCTTCTTGGAGTCCCTGGGAGGGGTGCTGGATGGTGCTCCGACTGGGGACTCCATTGTTCTATACTGGGGGACTTCAACGCTCACGTGGGCAGCGACAGTGAGACCTGGAGGGGCGTGATTGGGAGGAACAGCCTCCCTGATCTGAACCCGGGCGGTGTTCTGTTGTTGGACTTCTGTGCTAGTCACAGATTGTCCATAACGAACACCATGTTGTCCATCGGTGCACGTGGCACCAGGACGTCCTAGGCCGGAGGTCGATGATCGACTTTGTTGTCGTGTCATCTGACCTCCGTCCGTGTGTTTTGGACACTCGGGTGCAGAGAGGGGCTGAGCTGTCAACTGATCACCACCTGGTGGTGAGTTGGATTCGCTGGCAGGGGAGGAAGCCGGAGAGACTCGGCAGGCCTAAGCGTATCGTGAGGGTCTGTTGGGAACGTCTGGCGGAACCCACTGTCGCTGCGGTTTTCAACTCCCACCTCCGGGAGAGCTTCTCACAGATCCCGGGGGAGGTTGGAGATATTGAGTCCGAGTGGACCATGTTCTCCACCTCCATTGTCGTCACGGCCGCTCGAAGCTGTGGTTGTAAGGTCTCTGGTGCCCGTTGTGGCGGCAACCCCCGAACCCGGTGGTGGACACCGGAAGTAAGGGATGCCGTCAACCTGAAGAAGGAGTCGTACCGGGCCTTGTTGGCTCGTGGAACTCCTGAGGCAGCTGACGGGTACCGGCAGGCCAAGCATGCTGCAGCTCGGGTGGTAGAGGAGGCAAAAACTCGGGCCTGGGAGGAGTTCGGGGAGGCCATGGAGGAAGACTACCGGTCGGCCTTGAGAAAATTCTGGCAAACCGTCCGGCGCCTCAGGAGGGGGAAGCAGTACTCCACCAACACTATTTACAGTGCGGGTGGGGAGCTGTTGACCTCGACTGGGGATGTCGTCGGGCGGTGGAAGGAATACTTCAAGGATCTCCTGAATCCCACCGCCAGGTCTTCCGTTGAGGAGGCTGGGGACTCAGAAGTGGACTCGTCCATCACCCAAGCCGAAGTCACCGAGGTGGTCAGAAAGCTCCTCGGTGGCGGGGCACTGGGGGTGGATGAGATCCGCCCCGAATACCTCAAGTCTCTGGATGTGCAGGGACTGTCTTGGTTGACACGTCTCTGTAACATCGCCTGGCAGTCGGGGACAGTGCCTCTGGAATGGCAGACCGGGGTGGTGGTCCCTCTTTTTAAGAACAGGGACCGGAGGGTGTGTTCCAACTATAGGGGGATCACACTCCTCAGCCTCCCTGGGAAAGTTTATTCCAGGGTACTGGAGAGGAGCCTCGGATTCAGGAGGAACAATGCGGGTTCTGTCCCGGTCGCGGAACAATGGACCAGCTCCACACTCTCCATCGGGTGCTCGAGGGTTCATGGGAGTTCGCCCAACCAGTCCACATGTGCTTTGTGGACTTGGAGAAGGCATTCGACCGTCCCTCGTGGCATCTTGTGGGGGGTGCTTCGGGAGTATGGGGTCCGGGGCCCTTTGTTAAGCGCTGTCTGGTCCCTGTATGACCGGAGTAGGAGTCTGGTTCGTATTGCCGGCAGTAAGTCAAACCTGTTCCCGGTGCATGTTGGACTCCGGAAGGGCTGCCCTTTGTCACCGGTTCTGTTCATTATTTTTATTGACAGAATTTCTAGGCGCAGCCAGGGGGCGGAGGGGGTCCGGTTTGGGGATCTCATGATAGCATCTCTGCTTTTTGCAGATGATGTTGTCATGTTGGCTTCATCGAGCCGATACCTCCAGTGTGCACTGGGGCGGTTTGCAGCCGAGTGTGAAGCGACTGGATGAGAATCAGCACCTCCAAGTCCGAGGCCATAGTTCATGACCGGAAAAAGGTGGTTTGCCCTCTCCGGGTCGGTGGAGAGTCCTTGCCTCAAGTGGAGGAGTTCAAGTATCTCGGGGTCTTGTTCACGAGTGGGGGAAAAATGGAGCGCGAGATCGACAGGCGGATCGGTGCAGCGTCTGCAGTGATGCGGCCATTGTATTGGTCCGTTGTGGTGAAGAGGGAGCTGAGCCAAAAGGCAAAGCTCTCGATTTACCGGTCGATCTACGTTCCTACCGTCACCTATGGTCATAAGCTTTGGGTCATGACCGAAAGAACGAGATCACGGATACAAGCGGCCGAAATGAGTTTCCTCCGCAGGGTGGCTGGGCGCACCCTTAGAGATAGGGTGAGGAGCTCAGCCATCTGGGAGGAGCTCGGAGTAGAACCGCTGCTCCTCCACATCGAGAGGAGCCAGCTGAGGTGGCTCAGGCATCTGTTTCGGATGCCTCCTGGACGCCTCCCTGGGGAGGTTTTCCGGGCATGTCCCACCGGAAGGTGGCCCCCGGGGAAGACCCAGGACACGCTGGAGGGACAACGTCTCTCGCCTGGCCTGGGAACGCCTTGGGGGCCCACCGGATGAGCTGGAGGAGGTGACTGGGGCCGGGGAAGTCTGGGCATCTCTGCTGAAACTGCCGGCCCCAGCGACCCGACTCCAGAAGAGTGGTTGAAGATGGATGGATGGATGGATGGATTCAGGTGTGTTATGCTAGTAGCGGCTAATGTAGTCTCCAGCTGCAATCCTTAGGCAAAGATGAGGAGTGGGCTACAGCGGTCTGGCAAGCTTACTTCTCACTCACAAAATGTTTTTTTTTTTTTTAAACTACAGCCCCGGTCAATGTTGCCTCGTATGACATCACTTGAGTCAACTGATCAGATTAAGGGTTAGGATTATAAAAGCTCCCTCTGGAGCCACAAAAGGCTTTGTACAACTATTCGTCTTTTCCACAGCAACAGTACTCTCCAACACCTGTAGACAGACTGTTGTGTAAAATCAGTGGAGTCTCCCTTTAAATAACCCTCCACAGAACAAAACGAACTGCCTCGTTTTGTAGCTTCTTTCAACTAATTGTTTAGGATGACAGCCCACAACTTTACTGTTCTGAGTCAGTCTCACTGCTGGTATCTACCTTGTTTCTTGCACCAGCAGGCAGCTGCTTACAGCAAACAAGCCCTTATAAAGCCACAGATGGTGACCTGCTCAGCACCAATCAGCAGACAGACAAAGTTCAGGACTGGAAAAAGGGGAACTGTGCATACTGTTTATTAAAAGAATACGTTTTATCCATAAATAACAAGTGTTGTGCATCGCTGCTGAACGAAAAGATATTCTTTACACATAATTTGTTTATCACATGCATAAGAAGATGAGTCATTATCTAAGTGTGGAATTATTAAAAGAAGGGCTTAGATCAGCAAAATGATCACACTTGATCACACTTCACACACAGATGAAAGCTGACTGAGAGCTCTCTGACAAATAAATGGTTAAAGACTGAATTAAAAAACTGTCACGTTAAATTCAACATAATTCATGCTTGAAGAGCATTAGGGCTGAAATCGTGGTTTGATAAATCGCTCATAAGCCTAAAGCAAAAATGATAAACATTCAGTGGTCCCAGGTTCTCCACTGTGAGGATTCGCTGCTTTTCTCCATTTCATGTTTGTTGAAGGTGTCACTTTGGTTTCTGTGTGGTGCATTTTTCACTATTTTCTAACATTTCACAGACACAGTAAAGAAAAGAATGAATTTAGATATGGATTTCTATTTGCCGTCTAGAGCAATACGCATGGAAACAGTAAACCAAATAATCCATTAGTCAATTGACAGAAAATAAACAGGCCAAACATTTCCTTAGTTTCAGTTTGTGAAACTATAGACTGACTTCTGCTCTTTTTAGTTTTCTATGAATGTAAACTGAATATCTTTGGATTTTGGACGGTTGAAATAACAAATACTTTGATTAGAATCCTTAATCATCAAACAGTGTAACTAAAAAAGAGCTGTGCTGGGTATACCTGTGTAATCCAAGGCAGTACAGTCCAGACACTGACACACACACACACACACACACACACACACACAGTGCACATCAGGTGAGCTGATCAAATCTGTCTGCGTCACACTGTAAAATGTTGCTCCACATCGCTTTGATAATGAAGAATATTAGAAACCCCTGAAGTCCACTGAAACCTGTGATGTGCATGTGAACATTAGACACACACACACGCACAGACACGCACGCACGCACACACACACACACACACACACGCACACACAGACACAGACACAGACACAGACACACACACACACACACACACACACACACACACACACACACACACACACACACACACACACACACACACACACACACACACACTGTCTCTGTCCGTCTGAATGAAGCTAATCAGGGAGTCTCGCGGCGGTGAGCAGCAGCTAGCTAGTTAGCACGATACGTGTATACAGAACAAGTCACAGCGTCACTTTGACAGATTAAACATCAATCTAACAAGTTTGTCGGGTCTTACCTATAACTGCTCCATCAGTGCTGACTGCTGCTTTATCACGACGCACAGCTGGAGGTGAAGGCTGCTAGCTTACCTGTCTGTTTACATCCTTCCATTGTCAGGCTACACACTTCCGGAATGACCTATCAAAATAAGACGTTGTAAAATAAGAGTTGTTAATATAAAGGTGAGAATAATAATATTGAATGTATTTCTGTCGGTGTGTATGCTCAGAGTTTAAGAATACTGGGATGAAGAAGAAAAAGTCTCTCATTTTAATTATGATCATTAGAATCATATTCTAATCCCGTATTATTACACACCCTTACATAATTAGCTGTGCATACTTATGTATAGATTTATTGTATGGGTGCTTTCAGAGTAATATGTGTAACTCCATTTAAGCATGTTACCGGGGCTAAAACTAATGTTATTTTCATTAATATCTATCTATCTATCTATCTATCTATCTATCTATCTATCTATCTATCTATCTATCTTAACGTGTAGTACCTGCCTCCCAACACCTGGGGGCGCCAGCAGCAGCCTGTCGGTTTACAAAAACACGGAAACTGTTTTGTTTATCACTGTCTACATCCTGTGGTCACAGCTCTTCTGTGTTTTCCATCTGCTCTGGAGACATTCCTACCAAAATCACTCTTTATTTCGTCTCCACCGCTTCCTCATATTCAGCAGTTATATTATATTCGCCGTCGCTGCACACGTCGCCCAAAGCGTTTAGGCGAGTTTTACTTTGAAACGTCGGTGTGGAAGTCCCGTGTTTTATTGTGGCGGGCTTTGGTGCTAGCATGAAGTGTTAGCCTGCTGCTCCGTGAACAGCGATGACCGCTGACAGAGTTTTGCTGTCTGCGTATTTTGACTGTTGACGAAAACCGGAGACCCTCCGTTCATAATGGCGAGTGAAAACACCGAGACCAACGCGGGGAACAGTGAGGGAAATGGTTCTCCGTCAGAGCCAAACGAGCACGACTATGCCCACACCACGGCCAGTAACTTTGCGTCCACGGAGGGGTCCTCCTCCTCCTGCGGTACACCGGCGGCTGACGGCGGAGTCACCGCGCAGGAAAGCTTCACTGCACCGGCTGAACCCGAGCAGAGCGCTCCGGGGCAGCCCGCGCTGCCGGTAGAGCTTCCCGAGCCTGCCGTGGGGGCGGAGGTGGACTGCCCCGGTGGGAATGAAGTGGAGGCGTCCTCTCTGCCGCAGACCGAAGAGGACCCCCAAAAGACAGCAACGTCGGAACTTGCCCCTGCTCCATCCTCTGCCGTGCCGCGAGGCGGCCGCCGGCGCTCCAGGGCCCCGGAGGACATGAACTGTTCCTGCTGCAAGTGTCACTTTGAGCGGCAGGGTCGCAGTTTCAACCGGAGGGCGGTGTACACCTTCACTACCCCGGAGACTGTGCTGTGGGCCTTCCCGGACGCCATAGTGCACGAAAAGTCCTTCCTGTGCGAAACCTGTGCTCAGGTCATCAGGAGCAAATGTAAACGTAAACAGAGCGGGAAGCGGTCTCTGTGGATCAAACCCCCTGTGACAAAACAGGTGTGTGTGTGTGTGTGTGTGTGTGTTTTTGGCAAAGCAAATGTCCAAAACTGTTTAGTATTCCCTATATAGTGTGTTTGTCATAGTGGTGCCTGAATGTGTGGTGAGAAGAATTATTCTATGTAGTTGACTTACTGAATATATCTATCAGGCACTTATATATGTGTTTGTTGATGTATCCACTATTGCTTATCCCAAAAGTAGTGTACAGTCAATGTTGATTGAGAGCTACCAGTCTGCATGCCAGATGAAAGGAATGACCTGAATCCTGTCCAAGAGTGTTTACTGTATAATTCTCCACATAAATAATTTTCAGTGTATTTCACAGTATAGAATCTGTAGTATTGAGAAAAAAACACCCTCCATAATAATGTTTCATTATGTTTTCTGTCTGTGTCCTCTGTGTTGGTGACTACAGTCAGAGGTGAGAGACAAGAAGAAGAAAGGGCGCAGGATGGGGAAGAAGAGCAAAGCGGCGCTGCTGGTCAGCAAGTCCTGCTACAAGGCTGCTTTGAAAATGCTCTGGTCTGCCAAAGGTGCCCGGAAGCCCATGATGGAGTTCTGGAGCAAACAGCTGAAAGAGGAGGTGAGGACAGAAGCTCCTCCTGGTTCAAGCGCCTGTCGGTCAGGACAAACACATCCCACTTTAAGTCATTGTTATGTAATCGTGGCATGACGTGATTCCTCTTGGTGGTGCAGATGAAGGCGATGACGCGGCACACGGACAATCCCTTCCATCAGAAGGTGTCGAGCAGGAAGCCGCTGTCATCCTTCCCCTGGCGGCGCTGTCTGAACTGGGCCCAGGACAAAGCTCCTCTCGTCACCTCCTGTCTCACCTCGCTGTTCCCTGATATCACCGCCATCTCAAAGAGCAGCCAGTAAGTCTGAGTTAGGACACACAGTGCACAAAGCTTTAAAATGGTCCATTAGTCAAAAAAGTTGAATAGTTCTGTTTTTTAAAATGATGTTCTAAGACCCCCATTGTGGGTCTGTGGCTCTAAATCTTACCAGATGTGGGTCAGCGATCTGATGAGCGTCTTCTTTGCTTGTTTGTGTGGCAGCCAGCTTACGGAGGAGCAGGCCCAGACACTGCTGGAGCGCCGGGCCGTGGTGGCGCTCTCCATCCCGCTCTTCACCAGGAACATCTGGAAGAACAACTTCCTGCAGGCGGCTCTGGGGGCGGAGCTCCGCCTGCAGGGCTGCTCTGGCTCCGCTCTGGACGCCCTCAACACCATGGGACTGTGTCAGAACAAAGACACCGTCAGGTTACTGCTGCACAGGCTCCGAAACGGCAAGAAGGCTGTGAGTACAGCACAGTGCACAAACACTGACCGCAGTCAGGCATGTTTGTGTGTTTGCACAATTCAAATGTCACAGTGAATGAACAGAAGAACAAAGCAGCATCGGTCTAGGAAGCACAACTTTCAATGTTCAGACACAAGTGTAATCGGCAATCTCAGGTAGACAAAGCAACAAATCAGAAGTAACGCTAGTATAAAAATACTCTTTGAAGGATTCGACTAATTTGGGAGTCCTGTGTGTGTTGAAGTCAGTTAGCATTGATCTTGTTCAAGGGGTGGAGTTCCCCAAGTGTTGCAGCTAATGGCTAACAGCCAACAATAAACAAGGCTTTTTAGCATCAGCTAACATTAACTCTGATTAGCCTCCATGTAACCAGTTTCAACTGACAATAAGGCACACATGTACTCTTAAGGTGTCCTGAAATGTTTACTCACGATAAGGCGTCCTGTGTGCTTGACGTTCTCCAGCTGATTCATCTTTTCTCCATCCGTTCATCACAGGATGCATCTAATACTAGTGTCCTTTCAGGCTGTCTTAACTATGTAGAGCTGAGCCTGAGATGTCCAAAAATGGCCACCATTCAAAGGATAATCTCTCTTTATTCAGACAACAACATGATCTTTTCACTGGCACACAGTTTACATTTTAGTCTCCTCTGTAACTTTGATCCGTATCAGTACAACACCCGCAGTTGATAGATGGATCTGTTAGTCTTTGAGCTGCAGGTTTTATTTTTTAATCTCACTATTGGTAAAGATTAGAAAAGAGCAAAGTTGTCTCTTAATTTTGCATCCGTCCTCCATGATTGAATTTACTGGTGTGTAATCATTGTTTCAGCCACACAGGGCTCCAGAGTTTAGTTTTCTAACTCTGCGCTCTCTTCCTGTTAGCTAACGCAGAACGGACGGCAGAGGATGAAGCTGAAACAGTTAAAAGGAGAAGATATGACCGACTTGGATGAAGAAGATATTGAGGAGGAAGGTGATATGGAGGTGGAGATGGAAGAGGATGGGGAGGATGTTGAAGAGGAGGAAGAGGAGGAGGAGGAGGAAGAAGAAGAGGAGGAGGAGGAAGAAGATGATGATGATGAGGAGGAGGAAGAAGATGAAGATGATGATGAGGAGGAGGAGGAAGACGAGGATACTGAGGAGGAGGAGGAGGAGGAAGAAATGGAGATGGCAGTAGAGGAGGAAGTGGAAGAGGAAGAAGTTCAGATCGGAGTGCAAGAGGAGGAGGAAGAGGAGGATCAAGCAGCAGAGGAAAAGGCAGATATGGAGAAGAGAAGGAAGAAGAAGGCGAAGAAGCAGAGGAAGGAGGAGAAGAGAAAGGAGAGAGGGAAACGAAAGATGAAGGAGAGAGGGGAGGAGGAGCAGGAGGAGGGGGATGATGACGATGAAGGGTCGGAGCAGAAGAAGAGGCGGGTGGTGGTGGTGAGGCTCGGCCTGCTGAAGGGACACTCAGAAGTTGGCCGATCCGACCTATCGGCACCCTAAGACTCTACAGGCTGCACCCAAGGACTCAGTACGCCCCACCGCCAATCGGACAGCAGGACAGAGGCCCCGCCCTCTCCTCTGGGGGGGCTTTGAAAGGCATTCTGGGGACTGTAGGAGGACAGTAACTGGAGGGGAACTAATGAGAGCTTTACTTAAAAATTTCATTTCTTGATGTTTAAAAAAAGAACCAGTTTGAGCCCAGAAAAGCCTCTGAAAGCTGAAACTGCTCCACTGAGACTGAGACTAACAGGAAAACACCCACAGCCGACTGACCACATGATTATCTGCATCGTTTTCACCCCTCACGGTCGTGTGTCTCAGGTTGGCTGGATCACCTCTTATGTTCCACCCTCCATATATTGCAGCTTCCAAAATACATTTTCCTGTAACGTTTTGTTTGGCAGCTGCCATAGTCTCCTGGTAATTTACTGAAAAAGGAACTGATATGTCATTTTCAAAACGTAGAAAGGTTTCTGGACAGAACTACATAATTCGGCACTAATTGTAGGGACAGATGATGGGGTGCTAAAGCCACCTGGGGATAAAAGAAATTGGACATTTGGCAAATCAAGTCAAAGTAATTTGGGGAAAAAAGTCAGAAATTTGTAATTTCTGAATTTTCCAGGCTCATTGTGAGATTAAAGCCACAATGAAACGGAAAAGAAAACTAAGTTGCAACTCTACAAGAAAAAGTACTGATTTGCAATCTGGCACTAAAAAGCCAAATATTAATGTGCTTTCTGGGCTTTTGAGTGCTTTTCTCAACTTGGTGCCATCAGTGCTGCAGCTCTCCTCTCTGTCACACCCCAAACAACAGCATGCTGGTTTTAGTTTGTCAACTCCACACTTTACAAGCGGTTCAACAGTCTCAGTAAGAGGCAACTACTGTACCATTTCACGGGCGTTGACTATCAGAATGTTTCCTTATGGTTAATACCAAATTTGTTTTAGTTTTGGAGCAGCAGCAGCAGCAGCAGCAGCAGCAGCAGCAGCAGGAGTCTGTTCTTAAGGTTGGTTCTGCTGCTGGATGTCACCAGGAGGTAAAAAGCGTCTTGTTTTCATATCCTGAATAAGGTTGAGATTTCTTTCTGAGTGACTGCAGCTCTTTGAGTTTGGAGTTTGGTTCCCCTGACACAGAGTAAAGTTTATAAACTCACAGGATCAGAAAATGGTTTGTTATTCTGAACACTGTGGACGTGGAGGACGTTTGTGTTTATGGACTGAATATGTTTGAAACGCCTTCTGCGAGCCATGTGGATGCACGCTAAGAACGGGACCTGGAATTTCTCACTTGGTTCTTTTTTGTTTTTTCTTTGTTCATTGTTTGTTGGCCACAGTAAACCCAACAGAACAGAATCGAGGATCGTCGATCGAGGATGGTTGTTTGATTACAGGTTTGGTCCTGTGAGGGTTACAAATACAGACAAGCGCCCATAAATGTTTGATTGTCAGTCACTTTCTCAATAAGAGCACCAATTTATTATTTCAGGAAAACTAATAATTTAGACTTGGACACTATTTAACTGGTAATTACAGTAACTCCAACATGACGTGAACACAGCATTAAAACCATGTTAGTTATGGGCCCCAAGGAGAACTTTCGCCTTTTTCTTAGAATTCAGACACAGTTCAACTCAGAAAACTGGATTTTTGTCTTTGCTGAGCTTTATTTCATTTTTTTATTTCATAGTCAAAGAAAGAACAATGTACTGTGGTACTGGTCGTGGTTAAAAAAAAGAATGTGAACTTTGTCTACAGATGTATGGAGGATGAAGTCTCCTTTTTTTGCCGACCATTAGTACCAGACTACATGGTTCTCTCCAGGAAAATATTGGGACTTTAAGGATCCAGAATATGAAATGTTTAAATGTTCCTTTTCTCTGGTGTTCACTGAATATTTCCACTATTTTTTAAGACTCGCTAAACATTTCTTCTGAGTTTCTGAACCAGGAGACTCTGTAATATAGTTTAATTTTGTATGGACGGCTTGTTCTTTGAGTTTCTCAAAGCTTATTCAGAAAATGTTTCTATTTTTATGTGTTTGAGTTAAGGAGGACTGTGACAGATGTGTTTTCTGGCTGTTGGCCTCAGACCTGATGTTCAGTGAGTGGATACAGATTAGCAGATCTGCTGGTTTCTGTAACGGTTTACCAATAAAAATGTTCAAGGCTGCCCCATGTCCTCAACTTTCTCTTTACTCTGTCAGCGACCCACTTGTTGCCGCTCCTGTCAGATGTTAGATGGTGTTTTGTTATTTTATTATAATTTATGGTGAAGTTATTTGGGTTTTTTTGCTCACATGGAAAACAAATTTAAGATTTAAGTTTAGAAAAGCCGTGTTTGAGTTCTCAGAGAAGGAACTGAAATATTTATTGCTGGGTGCCGATATTAGCATGTCCAGCTCAGTAGTTTCCTACACACAGCAGAAACCAAATTGTATTTGACTGCCAACAACAGCTGTACAGACACGATTGTCGTGTTCAGCTTTACTGTATGTTCCAGTCATCAGACGTAAGAAATAAAACCAACACTGGTGTGAATGAAGCAGCATGAAGGACTAAAGGATTTTTATTTCTGTAACAGATTCATTTACAGCAACAAAAACATCCACAGAGCTGCTGCAGCTACAATAAATATCCCAGACCACATTCCACCTCCAGTGCTCGGCCGGTTCATTCTTCACTGCTGCTTTTAGAGATGAAGCCGAGTCAGTGCAAGAATTATGTTAACAGACTTAGGACAACACGTTTTGGTGGTTAGAGAGATGAGAGTTTATTAACAACAAAACTAAGAGTGAAAACATTGAGTCTGCACGTCTTAAACGCTCAGGACATTTCCAGCTTTCGCCCAGTCTGAAATCAGCCTGTTTGCAGACATTTTCTCAGATTCTGTGAGCGTGAGGAACAAACACGTTTTACCCTTATTTTCCATTTGACAATATGGGTAAAAAGGGGTGGCATCAGTTGAATTAAATTTACACGGTCCCTGCAGACTTATCAGATCCTCACATTTTTGTGCTCACTCAGCAGTTTGGTTGTTGACAAACGTTCTCACAAGCACAGAAAAGCCTACAGGATACAGCACCTTATTTTGAAAGGGGGGGAAGTGGAGAGAGCAGCTAGAGCCACACACAGAGTTCGGTCAAGTTCGTTACCGACAAGCAGAGGTGACGACTTGACGGAGCCCTGTGTGTGTGTCCCCTCCGCTCTGAGTGCAGAGAAACAGCTGTGCGTTGGCCAACATCTGGAGCGTTTTTAAAGGAACGGTTTGGCTGTATTTACACATGGTTCAAATGTTTTACCAGACGATGTCTCCACCTTCTGTGTGAGCAGGACAAAGAGCATTCGGGTAGGTTTGTCCTCTGTGAGTGTCTCAGACATTGAGGGTCTTTTTGATGGTGAAGATGATGTCTTTGATCTGCGGCAGGCTGTTGTCCTCCAGGATTTTAGCGTACGGCATGGGGATGTCTACGCCAGTCACCCTGGTGACCGGAGCGTCCAGGTAGTTGAAGGCAGGACCTTAAAACACACACACGAGGTTTAAGTTTTATTTCAGTGCCCTTAAATCCCCAAATGTTCTCTCTCACTGTTAATATTTCACACCGCTGTGTGCCACCACCTTTAACTCAAGACATTCCATGTTTTTTGTTTAATCAGGCTGCAGACAGATCAGCTCATCACAGAACTGAAATGAACTAAAAGATTTTAAGAAACAGCGCCCCGAGCATTTGGTATTTTACTGACTGTGAAATTTGCTTTGCCCCTCAGTGTGGCGTTTTGGCGTCCGGTAGGAGGCTCGTGACAATGAGGCCGCCCAAAGCAAGTTGTTACTATCTTTAACAGGCTGATGAGGCAGTAATGTCACATAGTACTGCGTCTGAAAGGGGCTTTAATGCAGCCAATCAGCTGTTACCTTCCATGATCCTGGCGCAGATCTCAGCTCCAACCCCAAACTGAGGCCAGCCGCCCTCCACCGTCACCAGGTGGTTGGTCTTCATCACGCTGGCCTCAATACTCTCCACATCCATAGGACGGATGGTCCGCAGGTTGATCACCTGACACAAAGACAGACAGACAGGAAGGAGTTAACTGGCCGCTGAGCGCCGGTCATCAGCAGCAAAACAACAACAGGTGCTCCGTCTTCTACCTCGCACTCGATTCCCTCCTTGGCGAGAACAGCAGCAGCATCCAGGCAGTGGCTGACGTACCGAGAGTGACTGACCAAAGTGATGTGACTGCCTGAAACGCAGGAGGAGAGGAAGGAGAAGATGATGATGATGATGAGGATGTTCAGGAACACAACAGGGACTGAGACAGCTCATGGGGACAGATCTCTAATATCCAGGTCACCACCCATTTCCCCCCCAAATACCAGCACCATGTTTATATCTGACAGCAGAAAACAAAAAGGCTCATAACTCATAAAACTTTTTGGGAAATACACTTGTTTTCTTTCCAAGTAAGTAAGTACTATCCACCACTAGCCACAGAGGCATTGATGGAGCAGTGCAGAGCATCCCGTGTCCAGTGTGTCAGTCTCACCTTGTCTCTCCACCTTGGCCTTGCCGATGGGAATGGTGAAGTCTTTGGACTGCGACTCCTCTGACATCTCGAAGGGAACACCGTACATCAGCTCATTCTCCAGGAACACCACTGCAACACACACACAGTTCCAAGTCATCTGCATAGTTTTTGGTTTAAAAAAAATCTCCATAACTCCAATAACATTCCACAAAGACGTTTGTATTGAACCTTAATGAGGCAGAAGTGGAGGAAGATCCTTTTAGTAAAAACAGATACATCATCTGACATGTACTGTGGCTACCATAGTCTTAGCAAGGGATGGGGTGGGGGGGACAAAAAACAACATAGATTCACTCAGGTATTGCAAGTTTTTAAAGTCTGAATCGATATCATAGCCTATTTGGAAATGAAAAGAAGTTACTGCTGTTATTGTTGATGCTGTTTCCCTCTCAGGGAGCTCTCACTGATGCCGCCACAGAGAAACAGAGAAAATGACCCTAAGTATCATGAAAGGAATCTGCTCTTTGATATTATTTGTGTCTGATGTGCTGGCAGACAAAGGGACTCTACTCTGAATATCACTGCATCAAATCACAGTAATTCATAACGTAGTAAAATACTATATAGTAACAGAGCCTTTTTTTTTTTTTTTAAATAGACTACAGCAATTTTCTATAACAGATTTACATTAAGGTGCAAGAGAACTGACTGAGTGTTGAGGAAAGACACCAGTGGAATCAATGAGACATTAAAGAAGAGCGGTGGCACCAGGGTTTCAGTTCAGAATGAAGTTTTCCAGTTTTGTTACAGAAGTGGACTGTAAATGTCTGAATAGCATTATGCGGATCGTATTCCTCTAAAGCCTTGAGCCTGTTGGTGACCTTTGCTGTAGTGGGGGGGGGGGGGGGGGTGTCTCACCGGGGTTGTCGTCTCTGATGGCAGATTTCAGCAGACCTTTGGCATCCTCTGCGTTCCAAGGACTCACAACCTTCAGACCTGGACAGTGACCGTACCTGCAGACAGACACGACATCCTCAATGACACCACAGCTACTGCTGCGCCCACTGTTGCTTCAACTAATGTCACCACCAGTGCAGGATAATTCCTTTCTTGAGACTATCAGGCGTAAGTGAACGCACCATGCGGCGAAGCACTGAGAGTGCTGTGCAGCGACGCCTGCTGACGCTCCGTTGGGTCCTCTGAAGACGATGGGCACCGACTGCAGACCAGCTGACATGTAGTAGGTCTTTGCCGCAGAGTTGATGACCTGGTCGATGGCTTGCATGGAGAAGTTAAAGGTCATGAACTCACAGATGGGTCTCAGGCCGGCCTGAAGGGAGGACAGCAGTCCAATATTAATGAGAGCTGCTGGGGGAAAAAAAAGCATGTCCACAGAGGACGCATCATTTTTAATCCAAGATGTTTCAGGTGTGTTGTCGTGGGTAGTCAGGCGATCTTCATAGGAATTGTATTGTATCCTTTTGTAATTAGTATTTATTTTGTATGATAAGTTATTTCTGGCACTGCGAGGTCTTCATGGGTCCGCTCACTCCTAGTAACCGAGACCTGTCCCAATACAGAGTCCGTCAGAGTTCAAATCATATCCAGTCTAAATACGTCCACCACAGGCCTCATGTCTGTGCAGAGCCTCGGGGTGTCATGGAGAAAAGAAGAACTTATGTGCACAAAGTACTAATTTGTGTTTTCCATCCAATATCATGTTATACATTTTACTTCCCCTCCTCTCACACGGGGCAGCAAAATGCCTGTGGTGGGGCAAATGCAGTGACATGTCCACATATCTCAGTCAAAGATTAAAATAAAACCATATTAAATCCAAGTGATTCATAATGTGGCAACGACATCATACCAGTGTCGATAGGTCGAAAGTCTAATAGTGGATTCTCTAGATCACAATCAGAATGGATCCAAAAAATGTTCTAACTGTGTAATTACAAATATGCCAAGTATCATATTACTATTGTACCGTTAGGGATTGTGTGTGTTTGATGAATGTGTTGCCATGAGGATGAATGGTAACTCACCATGGCGGCTCCCACTGCCATGCCGGTAAAGCCCATCTGCACCAGGGATGGAGGGAGAGAGAGACGTTAACCAGCTGAGATATGCTAACAATGACAGAAAACTCTCCACAGGATGTTTCACTTTAGTGTTGTTTTAAAAGGGTGAATGCTGGAGTGTCTCACCTCTGTGATCGGAGTGTCAATGATGCGTTTGTCTCCGTACTTCTTCCACAGACCCCTGCTCACCTACAGACAGACACACACACACACACACACACACACACACACACACACACACACAGGATATTACCAGCTGTCTAACATCCACTGTTCCAGATCAGTTTTTCAGATTATGTTGGATCTTTGAGGGAAAATATAAAATGTTTGTCAGGACTTTTCATTGATCTCAGCTAGTAACTTGGAGAGTACAATGTAATCACTTACAGAAATGATGGATAAAAGTGGAGCAATAAGACCCAAGTTGCAATAAACTGTAGTTTCCCTTTAAAGAGACTCAAATGTAGTGATGCTGAGTGAACAGGCTTAGCTGCTGAAATGTCCAAAGGTCGGTGCTGAGACCATAATAAGAGGCAATATGGCCAGAGATCCTCTAACTGTCCCAGATGGGGTCTAATCGAAGGCCACTTAACATCTGAGCACAAGCTGTAATAAGTTTAACGGTCTTCGTGAAGCTCGTCCACTGTGCTGTCCTGGACATCTACTCACCTTGTACGCTCCGTCGTACTGAGCCACCTCCTCACCCAACAGGAACACCCGCTCGTCCCTCTCCATCTCCTCGTCCATCGCCTGGTTCAGGGCATCACGGACCGTCACCTGACACACACAAGGGGGCCACAGTAAGTACAGACCCACTGCTGTCACCCACAAGTCTCGCCCTTGTCAGGTCATTCAGTTAGAGAGGTGAGTCCACTCTGATTTTTTTTACAGTTTGGTCCAATTTCTACCCGGTTAGTAAAGATGTGATTCAGACAGTGTGGGAAGACAATTCTACAGAGACACTCTGATAAGGATTAATTAAATTAAAGCTGAGAAACTACAGCAATGCTTTAGAGTTATTTCTATACATGTGTATTTTACATATGTATACAGAACACTATGAATAAATAAATTCACAATTTAGCATAACAAGAGCCTCAGGCTCTGGTGATGACAGCATTAATATTCTGGTGATTATAACAGCATGATGATGAGCTTTACAACCCCTACATGTTAATATTTGCTTTTCAACAGCTGGATGGACAAAAAGAATTTTCACTTCACCTTGGATGTAATTGGATGTACAATTTTAATCATTTTGGACATTTTGTGATTAGACAATTGAATGAATACATGATCAAGAGATTAACTGAAAAGGCAATGTTTTTTGATTTGTGCCCAAAGTCTGTAGAGTCTGTCACCTAATAATGAAAAAACCTCACAGTATAACATAATACAATGCAACAGCGCCACAGAGAACAGCCTCCACATGACTGTACAGTTTAATTAACACCTCTAACAGAGATTCAACAAAAACTGAACCATTAAACAGCCAATAAATACACAGTAAAGACACTTGTATATCCTTGGTGTGTGACTACATCACAGGTTTGATGAGACACCTCTGTGACCAGACAGGAGCTGGGACACCGTCACTTGGACTGAGTACAAACTAGTCCGACTGGTTAACCACTAACAACTAAGACAACTGTTTGTTTTAGTTTGCATTAAACTCTGTAGTTTAAGCAACACTAACCGTAAAGCCCAGAGCAGCCTGAGTGTTAGCTGTAGCTGAAGTTAGCCTGCTAGCTAGATGCTGACACTGACCTGCACCGCGGCCGGAGCGCTCCTGTGAAACTCCCGCCGCCGCAGAGCCGACACGGCATTCTGTGAGACAACGGAGAGACGCCATTAATGACCTTCATCATCAACAAACACAGACTGGTGATACGGAAGAAACATTTAGTAATAATCTCAAACCTTTCCTGTGCGGAGAAAGCACCTCAGGGACGCCGCCATGTTCAACCTGTCCTCTGCCGGAGAGAAGGCGGAGACGCTTCCGAGGTCACGAGCCGACAGCCAATGAAAGCTTTAGTTTATCCGTACGGTCGGAAAGCGTCATAACGCAGAGCCAATCACTGAGGCGGAGGCGGGACGAACCTCAAGAGTGGGGAAAAAAAACAGAAGGGATCCAAGGACACTGTGTGGTGCTGTCACCAAGTATGGAAGACCAAGTCTGCCATCAGAAAAATTGATTAAATGTTATGGATGAGAATAGTTTTTACTATTGTGTCATGGATACAACCATATAACAAGCCAGCATGACTTTACAAGGGTCCAGTAGAGTTGTGAAGTTGGAGTTAATATCCCATTTGGTTTTCCCACAAACATTGTTATGTGACTCACAGTTGGAGCACTCCTACGGTTGGGATGGGCGTGAAACGTGTGTGGTTTAATCAACAACACAAAAGAACTGCATTAGAAAATATCTGGCTCTTTGGTAAAAGTCTAAGCTACAAGCTTGTATGGCAAACATTAGACACTATTCTATACTATACATTTCAACATGGAACAAAGAAAATCCAATCACAGAATTTAAAATTCTGTTTCATATTTCAGGGTTTTGCCAAATACTTTCATGGAAAATTGAAATTCTTAAATTGTCATAATATGAATCCATCATCTACTTGTCTGTAGGGTTAGCTAGTTTGTTTGTAGATTTTGTTGTTTATTATAACCCCTGC
The DNA here is from genome assembly GCF_042242105.1 of Pempheris klunzingeri. Classification (NCBI taxonomy): domain Eukaryota; kingdom Metazoa; phylum Chordata; class Actinopteri; order Acropomatiformes; family Pempheridae; genus Pempheris; species Pempheris klunzingeri. The sequence continues at coordinate 22,224,778 of NC_092013.1, forward strand.
CCATGATATGCTTGCTGCATATCATTTTTCAACCCCTCCAAAACTTTTACCAGCAATCAAACATCACACCGACAGCAGGATGGCTCAACATTCCTATCCATCACTTCTCCTTCCTATCTAGCAAATCTCCCTTCATAGTACACCTCCCTGATGAAGCAGATGTTGTTTTTGGGGACGTTTTAGTGATATTGCTGTTTTTAGGGGCTTTAAATAAATTCAGACCAAGTTTGAATCCTCAACAAAATACCGTAGCTTAAACTAGACTTACAGTTCTTCTAACATATGAATGTCTCTGTGGACCTCCAGGGAGAGGAGTGTTACGTTGTGTTTCCACCAAACGCAAAGTGAATTTTTTTTTCTTGCATGAGCAAATTACATAGTCAATGCAAAGATGTGAAAAGATGAAAGAAGGTGTGAAATTGCGGCCAGCGACGCAAATGACAGTTGAAAATATTCAACTTGAGCAAATAATTAAAAAATGCCCAAATAAAAACAATTTTGACAGGTCTAAACTTTTTAAACTTTCTTTCTTTGACTCTATCTTATCTAGGCATTTTAAATCTTCCATATTTCTAAGGGGTATTCAAAACAATACATCACAGGCATTTGCAATGAACACTCCTTACTCTCCATTTTCCTGAACCATTTTTTTAATCAAATGTTGATACAGTTGTCATTTCATCACAGCAGGCTTGCTAGATTTTTTTATTTCAATATTGATGATGAGGAGGATCATTTTACATCTGCATTAATGTACTTTCATCTATAGTTGACATATGGGACAAAACATGTAATGCATCTAGTGTGTGATAACTGCAAATGACCTGGAGAAGATTGAAGAGTGGTTTTTCATACCAATTTACTTGGAATCCAGCACCATCTGTGGGACTCATTGTTTTCACAAACACAAACACCTCTGGACTTGTCTTCCACCCCTCATGGGTAAAGTGCTGCAGAGAAACATTCTGATACAATTGAATGACCATTCAAGACATGAAGACCATCTCATTGGACCGGATTGCACTGAATAATAAAAACAATGATTTCAGCATATAGCAATCATTTAAAACACATGCTCTGAGTGCTAAAACTTAGATTGTAGTGATCAGAGACATCAGGAGGCAGGATTCACAACAAAATCTGCTCTTGTAGCAGCTCTGTCCGCCACACAGGCTTTAACACTTTAGCACACAGTATGTCGGGTAATCACAGGTGAGTGGGATTAATGTAAAAGTGAAGAAATGAGTGCTCCCAATTCTGGCGGCCTGGTGATGCTGCGTTTCTAGCCTGAGGATCCATGGTTGCTAAGTCACACTCATTTTTAATAAGAAATAGGTCAGCATTACAGGAGATACGCCTATTTGCTTTTCCATGGAGAGTTCGATGAGAAGGTCAATACCACTCTCACATCTGTCTGTTAAACATGAAGCACCCGCAGGGAGCATGTCAAATCCCTGTCATAACAAAAACCCTAACATTGTGGCAAAACAAACACAGAAAGGTACATTTAGTAGCTGCTCTGGAGCTTTCAATTGCATCACACCATCACCACCAAGTTCCAAGTATTTTCCACCACGGATGAGAAGTCTGTAAGAAAGCTCAGGAAAATGGTTCTGGCACTGCTACTAAATGGACCCTGAGGTGAGGTCAACGATACATATTCATAGACGAAAACTCAAGATCTCCATCAGACAGTTAGATGAAGTTGGATCGGAATCACTCATTTGTTTTTCCAAAACGCAGGAATTTTACATTTAATCCCACTTTAACTTTTAATTTCTCATTTTCAATCATGGGCTTATTTCTATTGCAGAAAGGATTACTACACTGATTGATTAGATGAATGGCAGAAAAAAAATGATCTGCAACAATTCTAATAATCAATGAGTTGTTTTACGTCTCTTTTTAAGGAAAAAATGCAAAACATATTCTGGTTCCATCAACTCCAAAGTGAGACGTTGTAAAATTGTAAACAGAATATTTTTGGGTTTTGGACCATTCACCATTTTCTGACATTTTATAGACAAAATGATAATGAAAATAAGTTTCCTTTTCAGGGCCATTGCTCCTGTCTGCCCAGCCTCTAACACCGATAACCACATGATAACATTCTGTGTGCTAAAGCGTCATCAGTAATCCTCATCTCAGCATCCTCATCAGAGCTTTATACATACCGATGATCTGGTTATAGATATTGTTACATACAATATTTTAACAAAAAACATTCAGACTGCCATAGGCACAGGAATCCATATGGCACAATAAAATAAAAAAAAAAATCTTAGCTCTGTGACGGCAACAAACATTAAAATACAACAGGATTAAAAGAGAGGCAAAACATTAACAAATAACAGGAATCAACACAATAAGGGTCTGAAATTAATCCTCAACGGCCGCCCAATGAGGGTAAACTGAACTCTGTATAGGAAAGTAATGGTAAAGTCACTAATGCTAGTAGGTGCTGCTAAACAAAATAACTTGTACATGCGTGTCTGCAGATTTGACTTAAGTAGCAAAGGTGTCACTTCTCACCAAAAAAATGATTTAATTCTTTCATTAAAAAGGTTGAAACTTGCTGCAGAGAGTTCCATGTATCTGTCTGTATTGTTAGTTTTATATACTGCACTTGTGAGCAGGGACTGTGTTAAGACTGGACCGATGGATTTGAATAATCAAAGTTAAGGGAGCAGCCCTGAGCGCCAGCAGACAGAAGTGAATCAGCAGTTGAAAAGCGTTGCGTTTAACAGAAATCCAAATCCAGAAGAACGAGCAGAGATGGATGCTGTGAAAAGCTAAATTTTCTGTTGCGTTATAAAAAGCAACAAGCAGATCTCTAATCTCTGCTGTACAGTCGATAACAGTGAGAACAACTAATACAGCGGCTGTTCAACACCATCCCTTCTAGCAACCTGAAATGACCAGATAACTATGAAGTCCTCAAAAGCTAAATGTTGGCCATGATGGATTTTCTCTCTATGGCAAGTATCAGGTTGGTTTTCAGACAAATTACTGAAACCTGAAAGGAAGGAAATCTAAAATGTGATGTTAATGGGCCAAAACATGCAAAAGCAGCAGTATGGATCTTGTATGTGGAATAATAAGGCTTTATTTTGGTGCAAAGGAGAAAATAAATTTATTTTAGATTAATTTCAGACCCAAAATACAATCAGAGCTGAGCGGCTTGTCGCTGTAGATCCATGTTGCTCTGATCTGATTCTGCATTCACCAAAAGTGCAAGTGAGACATCACGTAGAGGAAGGCCATTATTTCAAATGGAGAGACCGGCTGCGCTAGCCACAGGGGCACGGCCAACACTTTTTTTCTGCCACACTTAACATCCAGAGTTCAACTAAACTGAACTGCAACAAAACACGGTGCCGCGGTATTCTCTCACTGATGTGAGGCAGAAGTTCCACAATGATGGCGATAATTTCACTGTAGAGCAGAACGGTGGAAACGAATCTTGTGCCTCTCTGAATTCTAGCAGTTTTGTAATCTTACTTTCCAGTTCTACCAATACTTGAGTAAAAAGATCCAAATGAGAGGACGACTACATCTCGTAAGAGAATATATACTGTGACTGTTTATATCCCATTGGTCAAGCCCGTAAATTTGAACCAAATTTCCAGTGAGTCAAAGAAAGCAAAAGAAAATGCGAATGAATGTTTCCATCCAGTCCTGTTACAGGAGTATTAGGAGTTGGTTCATCAAGATAACAGTTACTGGGGCTAATTGTCCACTCAGCTGCCATTAGACCATTTGCAGAAGAAGACACAACAAGATGATTAATTAAAACGGCTGCAAGACAGTCGAAAAACCATGAGGAAAACACGATGAAGATGCAACGTTTCTGTTGGTTTCATGTATGAACTGGTGGAGGATTACGCTCTCCTCATCGTCTCTTCGGCGGACGTTTAAGTCGCATTGCTTCAAGTATGTTATGATTAATTCGCCAAGACTGTTTCCATTACTCGTTTTTCTATATCTTTTTAAATCTTCAGCTTTTCCACTCATTATGCACAAAAAAACCCAAAAACTGGTGGATGGAAACACACAGTGAAGTTTGTAGCGTTGCCGTTAGCTGCTCTGAAGCATTATGTGCTGCTCTTGGTTTGGCGCTCTACCTCGTGCAAACTATTCACTCTAGCAGAATGAATTTACAACCGACCAGTCAGGACGCCTCATGCCTATAGAGCTGAACAGGACACTGTGGGATCTGGACTGAAGAAGTGAGATCATCTGAACCAACAGCAGGTGTGATCCCACCTTGACTGTGGTTGAGGTTCGTGTCGTTTCAGACCAGCACACTGCAACAAGCAAGTCCTTCTTATCAAGTCATTTTTGTCTGTAATTTAAGTCACCAACTCAAAACAAGTGAAAATAAATGTGAAAGAGAGATCATGATCCTTTTTTTGTGCTTCAAATGCATTGACCTGCTTGATTTTTCTCAATTTCTATTAAAATGCATTTGTTTCAAGAAAATGATGTTTAAGGGACTTTGACAGAAATGACTTGATGATGGTGATTTTTTGTAGTCACTCTTCATCACGGACGTCTTGTAGTGAAACAGCCTCAGTAGAGCCTGGAGGCTACATGTCAACGGTCAGATGATTCCAAAAAGGGGAATCTAGAGTTTGGGCCTGTTCCTCAGCTGCTGCATGATCAGGAGCGGTACAGTGCCATGACAGTGTCAGAGCACTTGTGTCAACAGTTTTGGATCCAGAGAATTCAACTCCATCATCCAGCGGGATGAAGCGTCCACAGCGCCTCTGAAAATTCAAATTCCAAATGTTCCAATCGCCACTTCTATGCAGAAAAGAAGCAGAAAAGAAGCCAGTTGGCTGCTTGCTGAAGCGACAGGTCAAAAGCTCACCAGACTCAGTTACCAACTTTTTATCTTTTTTTAAATCTCCTTGTGAGAAAGCTTTCAGTGAAGACAAACCTTCAGGTGCCTAAGATTGTCAAGAGTTTTTGAACAGGCAGATTGAGGCGGCCATTTCCCTCCGCTTGTCCTCTCCTGTCTCTAACCACAGCAACAGATTTTAAAAATTTAAAAGCAGAAAAAAGTAGAATATAGCCATAAAAACTAAAATGGTACTTGGATTTTTTTTTTTTTGTTAGTGATTCCTTTTCACATGTCAGGGAGCGACGACGTGAACCAGTCCAAACCACAGTGCAGAACCGGCGGGGTGGTCATGTCGCCGTGGTGACAGTTTCCCAGCCGAGAGCAGGGATAGCGATGGGCGGGGTCAGATGATGGGTTTGCTGCGGTCGATGGTCTCGGCCTTCTTCAGTTTGCCCTTACTGAAGCTCTGGATGGAGCTCAGCAAGGCCGTGCGAACTCCTCCAGCTCCATCAGAGGAGGACAGAGGAGGAGGAGGAGGAGCGGAGGAGGAATCCAGCGTAGGAGGAGGAAGAGGAGGAGGAGGAGGAGGAGGAGGGGGAGGAGCAGTCTGGGCTCCTGGATAAATGAGAGAAGAATGAAAGTGTGAGACCAGCACCACTGGTTTCTAGTAACATGCAGTTTCTTCAGGAGCTGGTTGCACAAAGACTCGTTAAAGTGGTCGACTGATCCTCATTAGTCCTACTTTTACTCTGAGACTCGTCTAATGAGGAGGAGTGGTCACTTTATTATTATTATCACGCTACTTTCATTTGGGGAAAATTACAAGTGTTAAATAAAAGATAAATGCTCTGTAGGAGGATGACGATCACTGCATTACTTTGATACTGAAGAAAACTTAAAACCCTGCCTATTCTGAAGAAAGTTCTGCATTTATTAAGAGTGTCTTTTCTACGCTTATTTATGGATATTTATGCATAACGGACATGGAGACAGTGAGACGAAGAAAGTGCTGGTTGCACTGAAGCTAAACACATGTGTACGTGTATCTCTGCCTCACATTTGTCCAGCGGCCGTCACAATTTGAAAACCTCTGTTGTAATTAATAGCTTCTCACTGGTTTATAAAGCATTAGTACATTATTTATTAACCATAATTAAAACTATTAGTTCCAACATATAAACCTGTTACAATGGCTGAACTAATACAGAAGTGGTATTGTTAGTTCCTTCTTCTTTTTTTTTTAATGTTAAGTATTTCCTTTGTGAAACCAGCACCTGCATATCAGCGCCCAGACTCAATTCCATCCACCATCAGTTTCAACCCAATTTTCAGTTGTTTGATACTACAACCAAATGTTGGTCAAAAGTACTGCGGTTCAACACCCAGCCTTATTTCAGCATATGGGATTAAAAGGCTCAATGGTGCCTAAAGGAAATACATTTGAATTTGGTAAATGTTAAAGTTTTGTGATGTACAGTAGTCAGTTCCCATGAGCCTAAGTAGCTGCTGCTATGGAGAAAGAATAAAAGTTCTAAATATTATAATAACAAACTGATCCAAAATCCAAACAGTTCCACAAGGCTCAACCTCTAACTTCGCCTTACTGTTAACTACACAACGACAGCGTCTGAAGCTCTCTGATTGGATGATTCTTACAGCAATACCCTCTGGGACTAGTAGTTTCTCTCCTAAAGTTGCTGTGACCAGTCCATTTGTACTTTCTCTGTCAGAAGAGTGAACTGATGGTGAACTGAATGTAAACCTGGCGCATCTCTGTCAGTTGTGCCATTCTGCATCCCAAACTGAATGAACCCCAGTGATAACAGGCACAGAAGCAAACCGCCCGGGAGCTCGAACATGTGGGTAAAGCAGAGACCAAAAGCTGTGATGTGAGTCTGCAGACTCCACCTTTTGTCTGTCTGCACAGTGAGGTATCTGCAACGTAATGAAAGGACATCTGTCAGTCTGACAGATGGTAAACCAAACCTGGAGAAACTCGTCACTGCAGCAGATAATTAGCAAGTTTGAGGATGATTATTTTCACTGGAAAAAGCTGTTTTTCGGTTATGGTTAACACATCAGAAACACTAATGCAAAAATGAGCTTTTAAATAACTAATAATGACTGCAGTGGTGACGGATTATCTCCAGGATCTGTGAAACAAACTGACTTTCATTATGTTTAACAGCCAACAGTGACCTTCAGTGCTTTACTGTTCTATTCACATGACTCTACAGTCCCGTCCCCAGCTACATTGTCAGAGACCTGATCAGATCGGAGCCCAGTTGTTTCACAATTTCAGAATCAAAATGTGAAATCTATGCTAAGATCTGTGATCACATGCTGGCACAGTATCTACAGACTAATCCGCAGCAGATTTATGTGTTGCGCTGCGTTCCAAATTCACACCACCATCAGGGTTTGACAGCGGTCCCTTCTCACAACAATGAATTTAACAAAAAAAATAAATAAAAGGGGACTAAATGTTGGCGATGTTTTTAAGTCTTAGTCAGTTCATCTTTTCATAGAAATGACTGAACCAATGACAGCCTGGATGGTCCCGTATTTATCAAGCACAGAATCTCTTCTACAAGTTGTGCTGAAAGTTAAAGTCCAACTGTTCTTCCTCAGTGTTCGACAGAGTTATTGATGACGGTTCCTGCACTGACTTTCAGCAGGAAGAAATACCCTCTCATTAACAATGTAGGAATAATGATGATGTGTTGTTGTTTTTTAACACTTGCAGTTTGTTGTATTAGTCAGCGGTAAAATTCAGAGTACAGGATTTATTATTTTTGCTATTAATTTCAAATTTCTATTATCTATTTCTCTTTCTTTTTTTGTTATTTACTTCGGTTATATGTCACAATGGTACCTAACATCTTGAAAAATACAGACACAAAGTAAAAAAAATATAATAATCAGCGGCATTGCTCAGCATTTCTAGCCTTGATAAATATGGGTCCAGCTCTGCAAAACTGTCGACAGTGATATAAATTATACACAATTTATAGTTGATGTGCTTAAATATGGAATTCTGACAGAATAAAGAATCCAAAATGAGTGCAGAAAGTTTCATCTGGTTCTCTTCAGATCTTTGTGGACAAAGTATTGTCTGAATATTAAACATAACAAATAAAAATCTGTATAAAAAAATGTATTGAAAGGTTTGGTCAGCTATAGAGTAGCTCTCTAAGGTATGAAACCCTGTGGGGACACAAGAAATTCCACTGCTAATAGCACAGGATGAGAGTTACTATCAGTTCATTACGTTTCTGCCCCAAAAAACAAACGTTCATAGATCTGGCACATCTTCACTGTGACACCCCGTCCCAAACACACAAGCAGACAAAACAAACAAAACAGAAACAGAAACGGACGAACGGACTTGCTACATACTGACTGAGCAGACAGACAGAACTGACACGTCACAATCTCCAATGAGAAGAGCAGGTCTGAATCAGGGAGCAGCTGGACTGTCTGTGAGGTTTGGACATCATTGTAGATTGTGAGGTTTTTATAAAGATGTGCGTACACCCTGTTCCAGGCAAGCAGACACAGTACAGCCGTTGATACAGAGGAGCTTCTTCACTTCAGATCAAATCAGGCCTCGTTCCACTGAAAGACTTATTCAGTCTACTTACTTTTCAAAAACAATTAACGATTAACAGTCATCTTGCAGTTTAGTCACAATGCTGGGTATCATCTTCTAAATTTAAGTTTAAAGGTCAAGAATGAGGAAGTAGAAGCCTGCCACCATTAGTTTGTCCACCAGAGAGCACTGATAGGTCTATTTTTTCACTCAGTAAGTATCTTGTAACACACAGGCATGATTTTTAATGACTAACAAAATAAACTAAATCTAAGGGATCTTTACAGAATAAAATTATCATGAGCCAAAATACTGGTATCAGATTATTCCAAATATAGATATCAGTATCAGCCACAAAAATCCAATATCGATCAGGCTACATTGTTAATGTTTTGGGTCCATATAACTAACAGGAAAACCTGCGGGTCTGCACTGGATCCGTATGGGCACATTGATCATAAGCATGAGGAAGATCTCTGTGCTTGCTGGGAAGCCAGGGTGCGCGACAGCTTTAAAAACCACCGGGGACCTTCATCATCATCATTGACATTATAAATCTTTTACTTTACCCAACGACACGGTCAAAATGGAGCATGCTCTATGGTGGAGACGGCACAGGAAGGAGAGAGAGAGATATGACAGTTATCTGTTCAGTGGACTAATCAGCATTTACACAGTATCACCAGGACAAAGAGAGGAGAGAGGAGGGGAAATAAGAGGAGAACACACTAGTACCAGGGTAGGTTAAGTCTGGTGATATTCTGTTTTTGTCTTACTGTCAATAAATCCCATGAAAAAGAAACAGATCCTACTTACAAGCGTCCATGTATACCTCTATGCCATAGCCCTCCCTATTATAAACACATGCATGCATACAGCACATATACTTGCTTAATTAAATACTCAAAAGAGCATCAAATACGTATAAATCTGCCACTGAAAATAGTCCCCCGAAAATGGACTATTACTTCCTGTTTGAGTGACGTTACATAAAAACAACAGTGCTCAGCTGTTTTAGCAAAATACTGAGTCTTTTTACAAAATGAATCTATATGCTATATTTGTGAGCTGTTAACATTTTCAGTAGAAAGCAATAGGCTTGGGGCTGAAAGCCACATACTAACTAAGCTGGTTTGGGGTTTTTGGGAAAAAAAATAGGAATATTGCCAGACTTAAAATATGAAATTAATCATCAGTAGTTCCCACCCTGTGTCCAGCTAGCAAAAAACACAACAAAGTGGATAAGACACACTGCTATAGCAGACACAGATACCTGTCTGACAACCAGGTAACCATGACGAGAGAAGAGGTGAAGAGACAGACAGACCAGAGACATACAGGTCAAGTCAAATGATTAGCCTTCATTATCACACATGCAAATTTCTGATGAAAATTGAGGACAGAAATTCAGATGCTTTTATTGGTCTGAGCAGCATGCTGAGACACACCACAGCCTCAGCACAGTCTATCCAATACTTTCCCAAACAGAGAGACAGACAGACAGACACTTACCTGTGGTGGATGGTGGGGTGGGAGAAGAGGGGCATGTGGGAGGGGAACTGGCTCCAGAACCTGAGGACAGACAGAAACAAATGAATGACCAGCAGGAAATAGAAAAAAAAAAAAGTTGGTTCATAGCTTGACAACACAATAACAGTTTATTTAAAAAGGCACCGTGTAGCGTTTTTGATGAAGAGAGCATTGCTGTTCAGAGTGCCTCCCCATTTTGTAAACGCCTCCCACAAGCATGCACCAACCTTTTCATGCTGTGGCGCAATACTAAGTCAACTGATCTACAGTTGATCAGTGTACAGTAATGTGCCAAGAAATGTAGCAATGCCTCAAAAAAGACAGTGAAGAAGACGACGAGCAAACTAGAGTGTTAACATGGATCTAAACAATGCTGATGTTAAATTCTTTTTTTTTTTTTTAAATCAGCTTTGCACATGATTGCTAGCTGGCTAACTGACAGCAGTGACCTACCAGAGTTATTGTTGTTTCTGACAGAGACGTCTTCTTCGTTTTCATAAGCCGACTGTCTGGATTTCTAACGACAAAAGAGAAAAATACAGCATTGTTTCAGACTTCACTGTAACGTTACTGCACTGTAGCTAACGTGCATCACAGACGTGTTCATTAAACTCTTGTATTTTATTTCGGTCTCTCTGAACAGTTGAAACATGTTGCTGTGCGTCATTCTAAGATAAACAGGTAGCTACTCAACAAAGACAACAAATCCCATGAGTCACAGTCACAGTTAAAGTTTATTTTGAGCTGTAGTTGTTTGAATGTCTTATTGTGAAATCAATCAGCCATGACCTGTGAGGTTCCTTTGTATTGCTGGGTGTGGGAGACTGTTGCCTACCTTCCTCGCCAGAATCTTCCTCCTCTTCTTTTCCTCCTCTGAGCCGTGGTGAGACTGAGCTCTGGTCAGCCTCCTGTGCTGGTGGAGCTTCAATCAAACATCAATACATGACATTATTACAAATGCTTCAAGCATTTACGTCCCCAAATTCAGAATCTTTTTAATAAAACAGCCGTCTTTACCACTAAGACATTTCGCATATATGAAAGTAGCTGCTAAGACTCAAATTGCATTCACTTTGTATTTCTCGAGAGATGATTTGGGGTCTTCCTGCAGTCTGTTCCTGGAGTCAGCATCCAGTGGCCATTACAGAAAGAGCAGCTTAAAATAATTCCACATTGATGTCTGCACAGAGCTTTTGTGTTTGCAACACAGAAAAGGTTGCGGGGAAACTATGTTACAATGTGCTTTTTGAAAGAGGCGGACAGAAGTCCTCTCTGCGGCAAAGATTATGTCCACCTTATCTAGAAGGTTACTGGTTTAGAATATAGACATTTGCAGAAGAGACATGATCTCCCAAATGTCTCCAGAGGAGCATCAGAGCTCAGAGGTACAAACCATAGATCTTTGTAAAATGACAGTAATGACGCACCACTCTTTGCTCTTCCTGCAGCCTCTTCTCCAGACTCTCCTTCGCCACCTTCAGCGCCTCTTTTAGCCGGCTGGGTACCTGGAAGAGTGGAGGGGATTCACTAAATACTCTGGATCAAACCCTGTGCTCGCATGGACAAACTCTCAGACGATCAAACTGAGCCTTCTCACCTTGATCTGGAGTTTTTCAGAGTGTTGGAGATGGACGTCACTGAACAGCCTGCAAAAGACAATGTCCTATTTCAAAGTCCAGACATTGGTTGGCAATAAAGAATCTTTTCTCATATACATAAACCTGACAACGTAAATTATAATAATACACTGTTCATTTGTTATTTGATTTTTAGAATAAGCTGGTGAATAAGCTCCTGAATGAAGCTGCAGAAGTACCTGGTCGACATAATGAACAATGTGTCTGACTGTGTGTGCATCACAGCTCACTGGACACAGATAAACAACTGCTGAACTCACTGTGTCTGCATGAGCTCTGACACTGTTGGCATCCCGCTCTTACAGGCTTCTGTGGACAGAATGGATTGCAGCACCGACACTGTACGTACACACACACACACACACACACACACAATAAATCAACAGAACATTTTGAGAATAATACAGACACTTTGGGGTATTACAGTATGTTTCAAGTCCAGATGTCCGAATATCTGAAGTACCAAGGGATGACAAGGGACAGCATCTCTGCGTGTGTGAGTGTGTATTCATGTACTGACCCACAGCTGTATAGGGGACTGTGGGGTATTGATCGATGGGGACACTGTCTGGCGGTCGGCCATATGTCATCTCGTACAGTAAATGTCCAAAGCAAAAGACGTCGATGCTCTCTGTGGTCTGCAGATATATAAACACACACACAGAACCAAGATGAGCAAATTCAGATATATGCATCATACATTTTCAAATAAAGTATGGATTTCATTTAATTTTTAAGATATTCATTGCAACACAGGTTGATTCATCATTTTATTATCACGCTCATTACTCAGCTTTTACTGTGCTAATTCAACTTATTTTTGTGATTTAGTTATGTAAGATAACAGACACAAATAGAAATAAAAAAAAATCAAACAGAAGAAAAACAGGAAAGCATAAATAAGACCCAACAATCCTGTTTGTGTTACTTTGATGTAAATGGTTTGATGAGAATACTGGGTTATTTTTGTTGTGTTGTGACAGTGATTAAACATACGTTGATCTTCCTGAGTTGGGTGAAGGAAGGCCGTAGAGCTGAGGGAACTCCCAGCATGCCGTTTTCTACGTCCATCAGTCGACACACTCCGTCATCCACAATTACATTGGACGCATGCAGGTGACCGTAAAATACACCGCCATCATGGAGGTGCTTCAGGCCCTGAACACACACACACACACAACAATAGACACACATGGGCTCCAGACTGCACTAGTTAACACTTTATGGTGTATGTGTGTGTGGTTTATTTCTCTTGGGTGTGTTTTGTGTGTGTGTGTGTGTGTGTGTGTGTGTGTGTGTGTGTGTGTGTACCTCCAGGATCTGACGGCCGTAAAGTTTGATGTGCTGCAGTTCGAGGCCCTGACTCTTCTTCGGGTTACAGTACTTCTTCAGGTAACTCTCTCTGGGCTTCGCCTGAAACAAGGAGGAGAGGAAGTCAGCACTTTTTATTGGAACTACTTTCTCTCTAAGAAATAGTTCCAATGAAGAACATCTCCACTGTGTTTTGTGGTTTATCCACAGTTGACAGAGACAAAAATTAAACTCTATTCACCCTCAATGTATCGGCTTGGAGGCAAAGACATCTAAGAAAAACCTGGACAGTCTGAAATCTCTAAGGAGTCAAATTCTTTATATGTGTTCACATACTTGACCACAAAAGCTGACTCCAGTTCTGCTTTTGGTATCTCACAACCCAAACACAACCCCATAGCGCGTTGGTTGAAGCATACACACACAGACCTTACAGATGTGGTCTCTCAGAGAGCCTCTCTCACTGAATGGGCGGATGAGCAGAGCTGAAGACTCACTGGTGCTGGAGAACAACAGAGGACAGAGATACGGAGTCTGTGGAGGAGGAGGAAGAGTTTGATTATTTACAGTCATTTACATTAATTAGAATTAAATGAATCTGTTTTGCAGCAGTAGGTGTCTCTTTCTCTTCTATCAATATTTATACTGAAATCAATAGAATATGATTAAAAGAGAGATTTCAAAGGTATCTTAGCTTTAACAGGATTAAGGCGGGTTTTATTTGCATCATGACTGGATTTGGCTAAAAAACTTAGATTCTGGTCTTAACTTTTAACCAAATATGTGGTTACTGTGTTTTGGCAGTGTATGGCAGTGCTAGCCACACACACCCACATACCCACACCCACACCCACACAATGTGTACGCACAGAGAGGCTTGTTAGCAGTTTTATGGCAGACTGCAGGTCTTTGTCTGACAGGAACTTATCAGGACCCAGGTCCACCTACAACACACACACACACACACAATTATTTAGATAATTATCCTTTGGAAAAATCCGAGTTGTACAAATGCAATTTACCTCATGTACTTTTGGAAATATCCATCAATGAATGAGGTTTAATCCTTAAGTGTATTTCAAGGCTCTAAAGGAATTCCTTCAAGTCTGTTAACAAACAACCACAGCAACAAAAAAAAGAAGGAAACAAAAACACTGAAGTCTCTTCAGCCAGGTGAACAGAAATGTCAATAAAGCACTAATCAGAGTTTTTAAAGACTTTATTTCTCTGTCCACATTCATTGCTTCTTGACTGAGTTAAGTTCACCTAAATCTAATCTGTTGTGGACTGTGGGCAATCACTCAGTGGGAGATATGCTCCTGGAAAGAACCGAACACTGTGAGAGAGAGAAGCAGAAGAGCAAAGCTTCTCTTCTCCTGCCTCTCCTACGAGAAAGACAAGTAAGAATAAGAGATGTATTTAAGAGTTTATTGAGTGAAACCATCCCATGTGTTGTTCTCTGGACTCTTCTCCATAAAACTCCTTCCTGCTGGCTGTAACAGCAGGAGAAACTTGCATGTTGTGTGAAACATTAACTCAATTTCCATCATTAGTTTGCAGCCTGTAAAGGTCTGAAATGATCGGACGCCCGTTAGAAACCAGGATTTAATCCTTTAATCCTGAAGAAATGAGGTTGCATGTTTTCATTCAAAATACCGTAAAGATGATCCATATAAACAAAACCTAACTAAATATAAGAAAACATATGTTAAAGATCTGTATATAAATCAAGGGAATAATACATGTGGTGACAGACTTGCCCTCCTCATACATGCAGATATTGTTACTGATCAAAGCAGCTTTCAATGCAAAACACTATTTTCAGTGAAGTCAGTAAACAGAGATAAAGCGTCTCCTGTTTAGATTTCTATGGTTCTCACCCAGCTCAGTAGATACCTCTCCTTGGGTAGGTCTTTGTTTTTGATTAAGAAATATTTCTTCCTGATCCTCCAGCCTGAAAAACAAACAAGTCACTTCATTTGTAACTCTGACAATAAGAATTAAACATTTATTGAAATATAGCACATTGTTTTGCCTTAAAGCAACACTGTGCACTTTTTGAGAGAAAGACGGACACATTCTTCCTCTCACAAATGAAAAGTAAAGTTCATAGGCATTAAAATGCACCTTTGCTAATATCAAAACACTCAGAGTTGTGCTGCTACAGGCTTACTTGGTCTGGTATGACCTGTAGCTAATGTTAGCCAATGTTAGCAAACTTCAGTTAAATATTCCTGACTGTACAATAGACATTGTTAAGTCAGTTTGCTGACTCTCTGACTCTTGTGATGCTGCTACATTAGATCATCATTGTAGCTAAATGCTTGACAGTAACCAGCTTAAACAGTATTTTGGCATTTATAAGGCAAAATGCTACAATACTGACAATTAAAGCTTGTAGCTGCAATGGCCGCTGTTCTGCAAAAGTTATATAGTCTCACTTAAGGGGAGCATTTTAAAATGTAATGTGAATCTCATCTGTCAGTTTTTTTTCAGTCTTTATTTGGTTTATTATTTATTTATTTATTCATTCATTTTTTCTTTGAAATTAGATCATTGTGTTGGCTCAGTGATGGTAACTGACGACAGCAGGATGAAGTTTAAGCTCATCTTCAATGGAGAGTTGAAAACAGTGGTTGTCAATCACTGTGTTTACATGCCTTCTAATCATTTGATTATAAATCAATACTAGAGCTCAGCTGTCGTGTGAACACATTCGCAGGTTAAGGACATAATGCACTTTTCTCCTGTACGGACCAAAGCCACAGAGTGAACGGCCTGCACTGTCACAGCTGTTGGCATAATATGCATGGATGAATATAATGAGTAAATCTTAAGCAATGAGCCCATGAAATGATCAGCTGTCAAAATAAGTACGTAAGTAATAAGCAAAGCCAAAGTAAGTATCAGCATGTTCACAGCAGTCCTCCAGGTTAGCATTAGCACAGCATACAGTTCTCGTATTAAAAACTGTCAGTCAGGTTCAGATCCAGAAAGTCTTACCCATGTCTTTGTGAGGCTCCAGGACCTCCCACTTAAGGTCTGACCTGAAGAACATGGAGACCTGCTGCAAGGCGATCTCTGAGAGACAAACGACACACAGACAGACAGACAGACAGAGAGAGGTTACTCTAAACAAGCAATAATGTGTTTTTGGAGAACAGACAGACTTCATACAATGAGTGATCACACACGTCTTCCCTGTTGATGTCAGCTGGGGATTTATGTGCATGTTAACACACACTTAACCGAACGTTACAGGGTGCTGCTGTCCATCTGACTTTAAATCTTAAATAGGGAATAATCAGCAATTTGACATGAGTACTGAAGCAAGCTTAACAATCAGAAGCATTGTTTATTGGCCCGTATGAGATAAGTCCAGCTTTGGAACTGAAGTTGCTCCAACCCTGTTTTTTCTGGTGAAGGCATGTATACGACTCATATAATTCTGGGTTATCTGAAGCAAATAATATTAAGTCCTCCGCAGTGTAGCGTCTGTGGTTGCCGAGCTGGAAAATTTCAATATCTACTTTATTTACCACTGTGAAGGCAGTAATAAAAACTAAATGCCTTCAGCTCTGATGTGTGTGGATAATGAATCCCCAATCAAAAAATCAAAAAGCAGTGACAGAGCGACAACCTGCCAATTAAATGATTCAATAATATATCTTCAAACTGCAGTTTCCCTTAATATGTAATGTCATAAAATGTCTGATGTTATTATATTTAAATAATAGTTAATTAAGGCTTTTTTTGATATGTCATTTCTAAGCAACAAGTTCTTTACATCTGGCATTTTTGAGGTCCTTTACTGAATTTGGTGAAAACTCTTTAAACATAACATACCGTGTACATATAATGTCTTGACTTGTACATGTTCAGGAGGATACAACTGTTGTCTCCTGTGACCATGTGTCTTGTGACTACCACGAGGGGACAACAAAGTAAGAACTTTTCTACTACCTTTTCTTTTTATTAGTAATGTACTGCTGGAAAATGCACTGAATTCGGGGGGACAATATTTCCAATACCGTCCCTTTAAATCAGGGGTGTCAAACATACGGCCCGTGGGCCAAATCCGGCCCGCCAGAGGGTCCAATCCGGCCCGCGGGATGACTTTACAAAGTGTAAATATTACAGAGAAGACAAATTTCAGGTCATTCATAATGTTTTGTAAAAAGATAGTTCATTAAATGTGAACATTTTCAGAATGTACTTGTACTTTTGTGCACTAACAAAGGGAGTTGAAGTTGTCGTTATTTACAGGTTATTATGCTGTGATTTTACTGGTCCAGCCCACTTGAGATCAAATTGGGCTGTATGTGGCCCCTGAACTAAAATGAGTTTGACACCCCTGCTTTAAATACTGTTGGTGCTTTAATTAGGAGTTTTATAAATCTTCTATCTTTTGCATGTAAAGTCTGAATCTGCAAAGCAAACAGTAACAACAGCTGCATCCAGATAAAGGTGGTTAGGTTAAAAGTACAATATTACATCTGTAGAGAGGAAGTATCAAGTACTGTACTTGATGTTACTTTTCATCTTTGAATAAGACAAACTGAAAATAATCTCAGCACACCTGTGTAGTTGGCACAGTAGTTGTTGGGGTCCAGGAACTTCTTGACGGTGAGGGAGCTACAAAGCAGGGGGTGCTGGGTAATTGAGTCCAGATAGGTTTGAAGTCCTCTCTGCCTCTCTGCTATGAACTCCCTGTCCATGTTTCCAATTAGCTTCTTGGGAGGAAGAGGGAGACTAATACCACACACCTGGTGAGAGACAGGGGGAAAGAGAACTGTTCATAGTTGGATGTTGATGTGCAGTGTCTTCTCTGTATGTTTCAACACTGTATTTACAAAGAAAGACTAAAGTGAAGCTGAGTGATTCTACTGTCCGATATATTCATGCACATACAAATTTCACTCCACGTTCAACTGTGTATGCTTGTACATGTGATAGTAAACAGACAGAAAAGCAAACAGCGGCTTTCCGACAGTCCTGTTGCATGCTGACTGAAGATCGGGGGCTGACAAGAGGTCCAGGTCAGCGAGAGCCCCCGAAAGGAAATGAGCAGGCAAAACCTCAGCAGAAAACCAGCTAACTTCCTGTTATCCAGGAATGGTGTGACCTGAACATAGGACAAGTCACAACAAAGACAATCTAATATGAACCCCAAAGGCAGATCTGCTCCAGTCTGGTACGATGCAGTTCCACTGAATATATATACAGTACATAAACAATAGTTTATATATCTCAGTCTAGATTAAATTAGTGGACCGCACCACCAACTTTACCATCCCTGGAGCCATGTTGCTAGTATGGATAGCTCAATGTGAGCTAAATGTAATCAGCAGGACCCATGCAGAGTGACAGATTGTGTTTGATGCCATGCTTTGAGATACAACCTTAAACCCCATCCCAAAACTAACAACTAAGCAGTACAAGGACGATCATCACTCGCCAGCCGCCCAGTCACAGCACCAACAAAATCAATGGGAAATTGATAACACAACAGCAAACCCGTAAGCATGTCATAACGAATCACCACTGAGCTTTCTCAAACAGGAAGGAGATTGGCTAAGACAAAGCTGGTGTGTGTGGCAGTGGGTGTTTGTGTGTGTGTGCGCGCATGTGTGTGTGTGTGTGTGTGTGCGCATGTGTGTGTGTGTGAATGCGGACTGATCTCTGCTGTGCTTCTGTTCCCTCAGTTTGATTTAAAGCACTCAGAGCTGTTGATTTGAGACTCACCATCAGGCTGCTGTTGAGAACATCAAAGTCACTGTAGCGCCGGATCACCTGCAACACACACACACACACACACACACACACACACACACACACACACACACACACACACACACACACACACACACACACACACACACACACACACACACACACCTATCAGTTACTGACAAAATGGCTGTGTTGGTCAGTTCACCTCCTGTCACATCCTTATAGGTGTAATGATCTGGCCCACATGTTCAGTATTTCTGCCAAACAAACTGATTGATCGGCCTTGCTTCGTGTCCTCTCCCAGGTGACCTCTGATTGGTCATCTACCAAATTTATTACACAATAGATATGCAGGAAATGTCTTTAGTTTTAGTCTGTCAGTTCGAGAATGAGGAAGCAGTGGTGAATATACTGGAAGAACTTTTAAAACTGATAGAAGCAAAACTAAAACTAAACATTTTCAAATAATAAAAACTAAACTGCATCGAGCACACCCACTCTGGAAACTATCTGAAATGAAAAACAAAATTAAATTACAAACTAATGAAAAATTCCAAACTACAATAACTCTGTCGCTGAGCCAAGACCTGAGGCAGTGACTGGTGCGTTTACCTGCCAGTTGTTCTCTGAAGACACGCCCCTCTGGACTCGGATGATGTACTCCTGAGATACGAGAGAGAATATAACCATCAAAACCTTTTATTTGCTTTTAAAAATAAGTACATAGTATGGCGAAAAGAAATACAAATAGGTGAACTAATGACACAACACTGTGAGGAAACACCTGTTAAATACTGAAGTGGAAAAAGGTGTCACTGTGTGTTGTGAGCATTTCGAGAATAAAGTCAAAATATTGCAATAAAAAGCTGTATTGTTAAAATAAAGCTGTATATTTGAGTGGAAAAGTAAATATTATACATTTTACAAAGAAAATGCACAAAGTTTAAAAAATTTAAGAAACAAAAAAATGTCATCTCCAGAGAAGTGGTTTGAATAACTGGCCAGTAGAGGATCTGTCTGATCACGTCACCGTGATCACTGATATCTGCCATGAAGCTGCCGAGGAAAATGTTCTCATAACCGACAGGAACGGTGGAAAAAAAAAATTATGAAAACAAGAAACACGCTGTAAACACAGGATTTTCCTTCGATCTAATCCTCTCGCAGTCTAATTCCTGCTGACAGACTCTGGTTTCTGCTGTAATCCTGCATTCAGTCATGTGTGCTGCACAAACAGTTGCGACTAAGAATGTACACAGCTGAATTACTGACATCACTTCCTGTGCTGTGACTCATTACAATTTCCCATCAATTACTTCTTACTATCAGTCTTTCTGAAGAAAGTGATTTTACGCACCGTTCGGCAGTCAAACTACTAAAGCTTCCACAAAGCTTCTCCAGTGCAGACATGCTGTTTCTCTCTTTCTCATCATGTCCACCCATCTGTTTATCTGATGTCATCTTTCCAACTTTTCAGCTGTTATATTTCTTGTCTAAAAGCGTCTTCACCCTCCAGCCCATTATGTCTTCTTACATTGCCTTGTGCTTTTTTATATTGGGTCTTAATACCACTAATAATTATTAAATACAGTTTTCTTAGTCAGTGTCAGCATGTCTCTGCTACAGTGACGCCAAGCTGCCAAGCCACAGTTATCTGTGGTATCGTGTGACTTTGGTGTAAATGATCCCAATAAGCTCCACACAGAGAGCTACTGTGTGCAGATTTAAAGAGCGGCAGATACCCTCGGATTAACTATTGGGGTTTCAATCGGGAGAAAAAACATTAATCAGTGCATCTCTACTGACAGTATTAGATTGTGTTTTCTTTTGTTATTTGCTATCCATATTTAGACAAATAGAATGGACCTCGTCTACGTTATGCTGCATGTTAATGTTAGTGTGACTTTGAGTTTGTTTGTAAGTAACACATTTGCCACTGCCTGTATCAGTCTTCTATTATTTTTGATTTATTTCATTGTAAAAGAAAAGAAACACATGGAGAGGCTTCATCGCCCACCATGTGTGGAGCCCATAAGTGTTACAGCAGAGCCGGCTCAGAAAGCATCTTTGGTCATAGCAGGCAGAGGCCTGATCTCACACCACTGCAGTAAGTCTGGAGCTACCTCAATGCTGAGCAATTATGTAAAAGTCATCTGAATTACAGGAGAGCTGCTGTTTTGGTTTATTTCCAGGGTGGACTAATAGTAAAAAGTAAGTAAAAATACAGTAGCTCTGTAGAAATAAATACACACATAAATCTAATTAAATCCATTAAATCCATCAGTGACAGTCTGGGTGTGTTTTACAACAGCATCAATGCTGCCTGACATTAGCATGCTAAGCTAACTAGCTACCTCAGCTGATCCCAGCCAGACTGTAAACAACATAACCAGCGCCGATGCACCCATTATCGGACAAGGGGGCTGATATCCCGTGTTACAGTCCCTGTAGAAAGACCTGGTGAGTGACTGTCAGTCATGTTGTTTAAACGCCTTTCCTTAATGTACACACGAGTTTAAAGTACAAATTACATCTTAGTACAAAGTAACGCACAACAGAAGCTTGCCCCGGCAGCTGTGAGTTCTGATTGACGGAGAGATGCGAAGCCAAACTCCGTTAGAAAATCAGAGTATTTAGTGTTTTCATGGATTTCACTAGACACGGTTATTTGTAACAATACTTTTAAATTTGTACAGTAGATTCGATTCGGGATGGATGACACACATTAAACAGCACTTGTTTCAGTGACATTTCAACATTTATAACCGGCCAAAGGTCTTGAAGCAGTGTTAGCAGAAAGCTGCTAATGCTGTAATATAAGCACCTGTTTTTATTACAACTATAAAATGAAAGGGGATGTGTGCCGAATATTCCAGTAGACCATTAGAGATTCAAACAGGCCCCAGATGCTGTTCTGGGTGGCACATTCGTTTGTCAGTATTAAAATAAGACACAAAATCTTTACATGGAACTCGCTCTGATGGTCTTCCCGCTATAGATCACCGACGGATCTCGGGGCTTTACGAGTATAGTTTTGGCTACCGGGCCTTCAGCCAAATCCTTTATATCAGCAGTTTGCTGAGTACAGAGAAGCTTCCAGGAAATTGCTTAATCAGTGACAGCGCTTCAGTCAGGCTCAGCTGCCTGCCGGGGAGCTACGGCGCGACTCTGACGCGCGGAATCACATTACAAACAGACTGTCACCCAACTAACTGGGACGACAGCTCTGCTCCTACCAACTACTTTGGCAGTCAGAGACGGTTTGTAGTTAAAGCAACAATTTACAAAAAAGGAGACGAAATGAAGATTCTACAACTGTGTCCGATAATTGAACTGGTGACGCAGCGATTGACTTAAACGCCCCCCTTAAAAAACTTGACATTATTTGAAACGCATTCACAGCGGAGCCTCTCTGTCCTCCATGTGAACCACAGACAGAGGTTTCACTGTTAGACATACCGACTGTTAACGGTTTATTCTCAGCCAACACTCACCGTGTGGGACTGCAGGTTCTGGCTGGCTTCGATCACCGCCGTCAGGGGCACGGTGTCGTCCAGCAGCAGTCTGCCGGGGGACGGCTTTTCCAGGAAAGACATCCCGGAGGGTTGGCGGAGAAAGTCTGGCCTGAGGGTCCGTCTGTCAGTCACTGACTGAAGACACTGAGGCGGAAAACCGCCGAGCGGAGGAGGAACACCAACAACCCTGGAGAGGCGGACTGGCCGCTAGCTTAGCTTTACCGTAACCAGGAAGCGCTGCAGGCATCAGACGTCATCAGGCTGCTCTGTCATCATGATTGGATGTTGGACAACCACGTGAAGCAGCGTCACTGCCACCCGCTGGTCTGGAGGAAGAACTGTTTCAGCTGTCAATATCAGGCCATCAATAAACAGTTTAAAGAGCCAAACTAACTAATATGGAGAAATAAAAAAAGTAGTCAGACAAAAGTGCCAGTTTAAAGACCAGACTTGTTTCAGAAGCTAAAGTATCTATCTATCTATCTATCATGCTCATGTGTGCTGTGCTTCTATGTGAGTGTGAGGGGTCAAAGTCACAACAGTTGAATAATTAAATGCGTTAGACTGGGAGAGCCGACGCACTGATTCACACTCCTTCCAGCACATCCCTGCGAATACTTGTGAATTAAAAACAGCACCACAGTAAAGTGGCAGGGGGAGACGAGTAGAGGCAGTGAAAGGGAACTAGACTGAAATACAGTTGAACTCAAACAAGCTGTGAATGGATTAATAAATAAAAAAAAATAAAATAAAAATAAATACCAACTGGGTAAATAGAAGTTATCACTCAGCTTTTTTATTCCACACAATAAACAAAATACAGATCTGACATATTAAACACACAAAATAATAAATCTTTAAAGGGACTGACATGTCTCCCTGGTACCGCTCTGTCTAGACGCTTCTTGTCACCAAAGTTCAAGTACATGATCAATAAACAACAAAAATACAGCAACATGGAACAAATTCCATTGTGCAGAAAAAATGTTGCATCCAAATGATCTCAGGAGAAGCTTAACTGCATGGTGTTCGCTGCAGCAGCCATTTTTAAAAATCACTGCAACAGTCACATCAGGGTGCGCTGACGTCTGACCCCCCTCACTCCCTCTGCTGCTGCTCCTCAGGCATCATCACCATCACCTCCCCCTCCATCACCACCTTGTCCTTGACGGAGCACGTCACGGCGATGAAGGCGAACGACATCTTGATCTTGCGGACCTCGGCTTCGGCCAGCACCTCCTCATCGATGTAGAGCGGCGCCGGGAAGCGGATCTCCTGGTACAGGAAGACGCAGCCGCGGCCGGGCATCCTGGTGCCGAGCACGGCCGAGATCAGGCCGTTGATGAGAACGCCGTGGACGATGGGGGTCTCAAAGGAGGTGGTTCTGGCGTAGGCCGGGTCCAGGTGCAGCGGGTTGGTGTCACCCGTCAGCTCGGCGAACAGCGCCACATCGTTGGAGGAGAACGCTTTGGTGAGGGAGGCTCGCTGGCCGATGTGCAGCAGCCGGCACGAGGGAGGAGCAGCTGTGACGGAGGACAGACACAGCCGCGGTTTATTAAAGATACTGCCCCATATGCCACTCATCCTGAAGAACACCATGTCCCTCCTCCTTCAGTCCAGCTGCAGCTCTCGACTGTTTCCTGTCAACGCGAGCAGGAACGGAGACACCTGAGGATGATGCAAGAGAAACACAGATTTACATCAAGTTGTTTTCATAGCTTCTACATATCCTACACAGAAACACACAGATATCAGCAATACTTGAATTACACACTTGGTCACATAGACAGTCATAGATTAAAGGGGCTATAAGAGTCTCGTGCTATTATGAGAGCAAGGTGACTTTTTAATTCCTGAGAGACTGGGAGGAGGGAGGAGGATGATTTTGGAGGCAGCATGTGTGCTGCTGGTAATTCTGTTTAGCTGGAAACAAGAGGAACAGTCCAGCAGACACTCTCCGCCACATATATGCGTCTCTATATTACATATACATATATACATATATTAGCCCGTTCAGAAACCTGATCTGCACTGAAAGATAAAATGCTGGATAGAATTGAGGGAAGTGTTTCCTCAGCTCCATGATGCACATGCTGAGATCCCAGTTCATGGAGGCAGACCAGTAAAATCTAATGCTAGCTAACAGCTCCACACCTCAGTGTGGTTAATAATGTTCGGTCTGTGTTGACTGTGTGTCAGAAGAGGGCATTAACTCAGTTCTGTGATCATTTTTGAGGCTGCACTGGACTGAATTACAGTGAAACGTCTTCAAAATATTCTGTCCACCTTTGTTTACATACATGAAGGGGAAACGATTTTAGACTTTTGAAAGATTTCTGTTTAAATTCACATCATGAACTTATTCCCTAACACAAATGACTGATAAAAGTGACAGTAAAAGGACGGGTTATGAAGAGGACTGTCTCTTTAGCAGCTGATACAGAGCATAAAAACCACTTTGGGACACTGAGCTTAAGTGGCGTCTGCTGACCTGCAGCACTCTGAAGGCACAGGCCTGGTTCTGGTAGGAGCCCAGCAGAGTCAGGGAGCTCCACAGCTTCACCAACCCTCTGAAAACACACACACACACACACACACACACACACACACACACACTTTTAAAAAAAACATCTAGTCCAGGAATGAAAATGTCTCCCCCATCCTGCTGCTGCGGACCTCACCTGCTGTAAACACGCAGAAGAGCAGTGAGGGTGTCTTCATCGTACTTCAACAGGTCAAAGGTCAGCGCTGCTCCCACCTGATGCACATGTACACGAATGCATGAAAAAGGCAACTCAACTACTGCGTTTCAAGTCCTTTTGGAGAGAAAACACTAAGGCTACAACTAATGATTATTTTCGCCACTGAATAATCTGCTGATTATTTTTTGACTCATCATTTTGTCTGTAAAATGTTAGAAAATAGTGAAAAATACTAATTACAATTTCCTAAAGTCCAAGCTGATGTCACCAAATTTCTTGTTTGACCAACAGTCACAAACCCAAAGTTAGTCAGTTTACTATCACACAAGGAAAATCTGGTATATTTAACTTGAAAATGATCAATTAATCAAGTATCAGAATTATTATTCATTCAATGATTCCTTTTCTGACAGGTTCATTTCGGCACTAGCTTGACACATTTCCGGGGGCCTCTGTTCACAGGTGCTCGCAGCTCCAGAGCACATCCCACTATGTTCACATGTGGTGGGAATGGGACCGTTGACCCCGGCCGCGTTAATGATCTCACCTCTCCATACAGACTCTTCAGACCTGTGATGATGAACTGCTTCAGTTCGACTGCGCTCAGTCTAGTAGACTCATCGTCCAGCACTCTGAACACACAAACACAGAAATATCACATGGGATGAGCGTACACCCGTAGTAAGTGACAGACATGTACAGAAATTATCTTTTTAAACGTTCATATGCAATTTTATTGAGCCAAGAAAAAAGAACACCACAGTGACTTACAGGCAGACCTTCATGTAGTGGTACGGTGAGGCGTTCTTCAACACGACCCGTTGGTAAACTGCAGGTGGGTCCTTCTTGTCTACGGGTCTCATTCTATTTAGGCATCAGTGACTCGGCCTCCAGCAGGTGACGAGTGGCAGGTCGATCGACCGACTTCAGGATGAAAAACAAGCCGCTGAAGAGACACAGAATGGACTCAACATGATTTTAAAGCACACGAGTCTGTTTGTCTGGTCTGCATTTGGACACATATCCATCAATCCCACATCAGGACTGTGTGTTACACGGAAAATAGTCCCCTACAAATGGATTCTTTTCTCAAGTTTGAGGAATGTTTGCTAAGAACTACAGTGACCAGCTGTTTTAGGAAATCACTGAGCTAAACATTTACGTCTTCAGCTGAAACCAGTGGGCTCGAGTGCAGACAGGGCAGTCAGCAGTAAGACAGATATAGAATAAGTTCACTGATAATAGGATAAATTCTAGGTATCGATGTTCCAGTTTAACGAGTGACCATGTTAGCTGGCGACCGTCAGCCGAACACGTCTGTGGTTGTCGTAGTTACGACAGCTGTTGAAATCAGCAAATCGAATGTGTAGCTGTCCTCATTAATGCCTCTTTGTTTAGTTTTCATCAAATACTGGTCGTCTTCAGGGTCTTGTTTGAGCAGTAGAAAAGCCTTTCACCCTTTTAAACATAAAAAAGGAAAACATTTAATTAGTGGAAAATTGTGGGAAAATAAATGAACGTCAGGCGTCATGTTTAGCGCGTCACTGCCATCGTGGCACTAAAACACAGACCTGTCTTAAAACTAGTCATTCAGCACACAGCCAGTCGTCTCTGAAGGACAGGAGGCGGCCAGATCATCTTGTGACCACACTGCTCACGCTCTGAACACCATATGGATACTTAACTGGCTTCCAACACAAATAAACGGCCATGTAACACACATTTGTTTCGAAGATGAAAGACATAATCATGTTAGTGACCCTGAGGTTATGTTATAGACTACTCCAAACATGCAAATATGACAAACATATCATGAATAAATATTTATTTGTAACTGCAGATTATTCTATGCTCCAAAAAGAGATTTTATCCTAATATTATCTCTTCTGTTTCCTGATTAAATTAAGCCTTTTAACATGACGTTATGGTCTGTGCTGACAAAGTATTCTACACTGATTAACAGATCACAGTGCTAAATAGCCAGTCCAGGTTTTCCTGACTTCTGTTCACCTTTTGTTGTCAGACATCTTGATTAGTCCGGCTCTAACCTATTGTTTTAGTCTACCTTTGTTGTAATGGTATAAAACCTTGGCCTGAATGTTGATCTTCAGAGGAGATTTCATGACTTGCCATGAACTCTCTCTCTCTCTCTGCTGTGCAGTGAAATGCTCATCAGAACCACCTGTAATTCTTCTAAACTTAAGCAAAGATTCTTTTCTTGAATCCAGGACCTGAATGAAATCTTACTACACTAAGACCCCAGCCATGGCCAGTTAAGTCATAAGCACTTGATGGAGTAGTGAGGGAACGTGAGAGAAACCCATCGAAGGCTGTGCAGAAGTTACAAAGGTGTTGGGAGTAGATGAGTTGCTCGTAGATTAGAGACGATCAGAGAAACGGAAAAATGGATGCAAAGCTTATGAAGAGATTATGGACTTTCAAGTATATAATCGCCTTCCAGATGGCCTCACAAAACAGAGGTACACAATTAAAAGAAGAGCTTCAAATGTTGTGCTCAAGGGTATCAAATGTATATTCCATCAGTAATAAGCTAATTTGTTCTGTTATACCTTTAAGATTAAATTCAAGAGTAAGAGAATAAGAGTTCTGCACTATATATGCAGATGAAGGAAGAACAGAGAGAAGTACCTGGCAAAAGTAGTGCTTACAGCTGCTGAAGGGAACGACATTTTTAAAGAAATGCACTGCAGTAGCCTGGGATCCCACTGTGGTGTGGGGAAAAACCCAGAATGCAGTAATCAGCTGCTATTACTGGTCTGGAATAGAAGTGGACATTCGCTCGGGGTAAGTTCGAAGGGTCATTCAAATTTACCTCTGTTTTTTTTTTTTTTTTTACATGAAAGCCTCCTTAAAAAAAACTATTAGTCAGATTTAAATTCATTCAACATTCACATGTACATGTGCAACAGCTTCACTGGCTCCCCATCACATACCGCATCCAACATAAAGTCCTACTTCACACATACAAAGCCATCCACAACCTCGCCCCTCCATACCTCTCTGACCTCATTCACGTCTCTGTACCTGCCCGCACCCTCCGATCCTCTTCCTCTGTCCATCTCTCTGTCCCCTCTGCTCGCCTCGTCACCATGGGGGGCCGAGCATTCAGCCGCTCGGCTCCCCAGTTATGGAACTCACTCCCCCCTGACCTCTGCAACACTGACTCCTTACCCCTCTTCAACACCAGATTCAAAACCCATCTTTTCACACTCTCCTACTCCCTCTGATCATTTTGCACTGTTTCTGTATTTTATTGTTTGTTTTTATACCCGTTTTTACTTGTTGTATTGTACTTTTATTTGTATTCTGTACGGCTACCTTGAGAGCCTTGAAAGGCGCCCTAAATAAAATGTATTATTATTATTATTATTATTATTATTATTATTACATGTGACGCTTGTTGTTTCTGCTTGACAAAAGAATATTATTTGGCTCAGACTGCCAGGCGAGACGGGCCAGGCTGAATGAGAAGAGCCAGCACAATCGGATATAGGTGAGGTTATTGTGCAACTGAATGTCTCTGCAGCTACATGTGCTCGGATACCAGCTACTTCCTGTACAGATGTCTAATCATCATTCAGCTTTAACAGGTATCTGAGCCGTCTGAACTTGTGGGAATGGACTTGATGAAGCTCACTGTAACTGAGGGTGGTAATCAATATATTTGTGTAATGGTCGATTATTTCACAAAGTGGGCAGAGTCCTACCCTCTGAAGTGTGCAGAGGAGGTGACCAACTGTATTCTTGATGTTGTACACACATTTGGTGTACCTCAGAGACTGCTCACTGATCAGGGGACAGAGTTTAAAAACCAGGTAAAACACTCATGACAAACATTACTTATTTCTTTGAAAGCTATAATGTAAATGCTGACTTGCTTTTCTGTAAAATGGACATTAAGACCAATGCTAAGCTCTGTGAAGCCCTGGCCATTAAAAGGAGCTTCTGTTCCCTTTACCACCCACAAACAGATGGCCCGGTTGAAAAGCTAATTTCTTTTATTGTTGAATTGGCAGATATCATACACCTACACGGTATGAATGCTACAGACTAAATTAGTGACATAAAAATACCTGCTGTCATACCTGAGTCAAGGGTTTGTGGTCATAATTACTTGGATAAAAAGCTCACTCACTCCGCATTATTGCATTTTAGGTGGTAGCAGAAAGGGTAGAGAACCTGATAATGACAGAGGTGGTGTTTAGGGGAAAAACGAGGAACAAGGAAGTACGAAAAAAATCTGTAAACATGAGTTGGTGAAGGGGTGGGAGGACAACTTCGATGTTAATTTTTATGACACTGTCTTCAACTTTGGGCTACAGCAGCAAAAACAAAGTCAGATGGAGGGTGATATGATGGGTCCATACACAACTACCAATATCAAGGCAAAAGTTGGCAGTCTAGCCAACAGTAAAGCAAAAACGGTGGCAAATATTGACCAAATCTCACCCTTTACAGAGCCAGAGGAAAGAATTCCCACCAAGCTACTAAAAGTTGGCGTCTCTCCTTTGGCTTGTAGTAAGTGCACTTTGCATCAATGCAATTTCTGCAACTATATTTACAGCTCTGAGAACCTTGTACATTAAAGTATCCTATCTATGCAAGGCCATGTATCCAAAGCAAGGATGGGCTCTGTTTGCTGTAGGCTGATCCATTTGGAGCCACACCCAAAAAACAGACACTTTATAGAGATTCCACAAGCTAAGCAGACTCACAGTTTATTCTCCTTTCATCTGAAGTATATGAAATGGTTTCTGATGTGCAAATAACATACATAACAAAATAATGTTGGGTTTTGTGTTTGTTTTAGGGCCTTCATGTAAAAAAAAATAATAAACCTATGTGTCCAGATGGGTCTGCAATACAGTTTTACATCCCTGGCAGCAGGATTGTACATCCTGTGGGGTGATGTCTGAGAAACATTTATACTTTGATTGTGCAGCTGGCGACAAACATTTAAAGCAGACATTCACAGGAAG
Organism: Pempheris klunzingeri; assembly: GCF_042242105.1. Lineage (NCBI taxonomy): Eukaryota > Metazoa > Chordata > Actinopteri > Acropomatiformes > Pempheridae > Pempheris > Pempheris klunzingeri. The sequence goes on from NC_092013.1 coordinate 22,254,644, forward strand.
GGCAGTTTGCTGTCTTCCTGTTATCAGCTCTTTCAGCCTCAGCAAGCAACGTTCAAAACGCGACTCAGTGTCTCTACGTGCCAGGTTTCCTCAAGCTGGACTCCAAAGTGGAGTCAGTTCCGTATGTTTGGACGTAGTGATGAAAACTAAACAAAGACGCATTAACGAGGACTTCCTGATTTCAACAGCTGTCGTAACTACGACAACCACAGACGCGTTCGGCTGATAGTCACCAGGTAACATGGTCACCAGTTAATGTGAAACACCGGCTGTGACCCTAAGTTTGGGCATCACAATCAGTCTAAAGGTGGAAAAGTTAGACATGATGTGGATATCATGGTCACAGAACCAAAAGAGAGACAAGAAGTAAAATATATTCTGAAATGTAATTTAATTCATGCACACTTCTATACAAAAACAATAAACTTAGCTAGCAGGACAGACGCCTAACCACCAGGCTAAAAGTGATAACTAGCTGTTACAGTCAGTGTTTAATATCTAAAATATTTTACCAGACTACAGTTTACCTCGTGTAAATGTCACTAACAGTGACACACTGTAACTACAAGGCTGCACAGCCTGGAGCTAAAACTATAGCTAAACGGAGGTCAAACTGTAGCCAAGTGAGGTGAACTAACTGTTAGCTAACTTAAGCAGCTGCTCGCTGCTATGCTGACAGCTAACACAGCTAACAGTCAACAAAGAGTGCTTAGTTACGGTTAGAATACTTAAAAACAAGCATTTTACTCACCAACTACACCAACGTGGACAGATTAGAGCACGTCTCTGACCGCTCAGCGTCACTGCAAACTCAGACCTGCGCATGCGCAGGCATCAAATATATCAAAGAGGTGTAAAACAGAAAGATGTATCACTACGTTTCAACATTGAAAATCCAGGAATCACACTAAGTGTTAGAACCAGTTTCTTTCTGTTTGGGACGTGTATTTTTACATTTGAAACATTTGTATTGATGACAACATTTAAGTCACAGAAATAATTCGCTTCTCTCTAAAGGGAATAAACAGAATTCAAACTAAAACGTGGCAGATCATTTAACATTACTTTTTGTTTTTGAACTCATCATTTGGAAAATTTTGTCTCTTTTATGGATGCTCATTTCCTAAAAAAAAAAAAGTGAAGGTTTTCTTATGAAATCCATTTAACAATTTTAACATCTTTTATTCTAGTCTTCCACATACAGGAATGAAATCAAAAACTGTACCTAAGTCAGACGAGAATTACACTTTGGGGACAGTGAATGTCCTCAGAGAAGAGGTAAATGTTGGGTTTCTCCATGTTTGATTTCAACATATTAGCTCAAAGGCTCACCTAATACATTTTTGGTACTTTGTTTTGTTTTTGCGCTTTGAAACTCCCATCAAATTAAAAACAATGATAACATGAGAGTTCATAAAACAATAGAAGACTTGATAATAAATAGGCTATTGGAGAAAATGGCACACTAAGCTACAATATTTGAAAACATGTCCTAACGAAACAAGACATTTATATTTTGTGTGAAATGATCAAGTCACTTCGCTACTGAACATCAAGAAGTATTAGAATTTACACAGCAGGAAAGACACCACTTCCTTATATAGAGTAGACTATCTTGAAGAAATCATCTACTCTTTGACATTCTTGTTTGTAAAGATTTAAAGATATGTCGCTTCCCAGCGGTCTGCTGAGGTGTAACATGCAAAAACCAAAACAGATCCATCCATCCTTTTCTGTTTATCCAGGGTCAGCTCACAGTGGCAGCAGGCTCAACAGGGCACTCCAGACATCTCTCTCCCAGGTAATGCTTTCCAGCTCCTCCTGGACGCTAGTTCTGGGTCTGCCTCGGAGTCTGCTCCCAGGTGCACGTGCCAGGAGACCTCTCCTTTTGACACAAAGGAGCAGCGGCTTTACTCCAGGCTCATCATGTCACGATGCACCTTGAGATGCTTGAACTCCCTTGCTCGGGCAGCAACTTGCTCCCAACTCGGAGGGAGAAATTCATCATTTTCCAGCAGAGAACCATGGCCTCAGGTGGGGGTTTGTTGGCCTGAGAGCTGTGTTGTCGGGGGCAATAAGCCCCTGGTAAGGTCTCATAAGGCAAATTGGTTCCAAGAGAGAGGCCACATTAAGAGTGATTCAAAAAGCCCTGGATGTGTGGACCAAGGAGAGCTCTGTTCCCTCGCCTGGTTCAGGGACACCCGTGCCCCCTCCTGGAGCCAGACCTGAGAGGGGAGCTCACTGAAGAGCATCTAGTAGTCAGCCTGAAAGAGCAACGTGGAACCGCTGCCCTATGGGCCCACCACCCGCAGGGAGTATCATGGGGGATGGGTGCTAAGTGAGCCGGGCAAAGAAAGGGTCCTGGGCGCGGGGACCCTGGCATCACAGACTGGCTCTAGGAATGTGGAATGACCATCAGAAACAGATCCATCAATCCATCCATTCTCCATACCACTTATACTTAAGGGTTGAGGGGAAAGCAGGAGCCCACCCCAGCTGACATTGGGGGAGAAGCAGGGTACCGTGGGGGGAAGCCGGAGTTCCAAAACAGACAAGAAGCTTAAAATCAATCAAAAAAACAAGTGCTGTTTTTTAACTTTAGAAGATTTAATTCTGCAGTCCACGGACATTCTTTGTATAGATGCTGGAATTATTGAATCACTTCATTTATCAAAATTTTTAAAATATGTGACAGTAAAATATGTCTCAACTCTTTGAATGTGCTTTTATGAGGTTAAATATGCAGTCACATGACGTAAGAGACTGAAATACAGCTTTTCAAAAAGAGAAATGTGCAAAATCCCAACGTGGAATGTTTTCAAAAACATCTACATCGGAGACTGCAGCCTCCTTCATTTAGTTTTTAAATATATAAACACTGTTTGATTTAGAAAACCCTTACATCAAACTACAGACGAGTATCACCACAGCAATCAACTTCATTTTGTTCATCATCCTCATCCTCCTCCCCTTCATATGTTAGCATATGTTTCAGAGGTTTTCTTCAGGAATGTTTCTTTGCGTTTTCACCGTTGACTTCCACGTTGAAGTCCACGATGAGCTTGGCGGCTTTCCTGGGCCGCTCCAGCGCCACAGAGTGACCACAGTTTTCCAACAGCGCCACCTGGCAGTCTGGCAGCGCCGCCTGCAGCGCTGCCGCCCCCGACACGTCCACGACCTGAGGGAGCAGATAGTCAGGGTTCACGCTGAAATTATTCTTGCCGATACTTGTTTACTTTACTAAAGTCAAATCATGAAAGCAGGACTTTGTGCATGCAGCATTGTTATTTTGCTGTGATTCATTTGTACCTGGTCTTCCTTCCCCCAGATGACCTGCAGGGGTGTTGTGATCAGATGCAAGTTTTCCTGCAGCGAGTGACGAGACTTCTCTCCGACAATCTCCATGAATACTGCAAAACACACACACACACACAGATTAAATCAAAGGAGCACACACAAGCGTAAGCAGCAACATTTAAGGTAGTGACATTAAACCAGAGGAAAAAGTAAAAGTAAGTCCTAGAAAATAAATACTAAAAACATTTCTCACATACTGTAAATTCTCAAATAAAAGCTGATATTGAAATAATGGAAGACAAAGTGGAATTGCCTGTATTGTAATAGTTAAGATTATAAATTCAGTCATGTTCATTTCCACAGCACTAATTCAAAGTACAACAATAGTCATCTCAAACTCACAACTTCAGCGCGGAGTTTATCTTCTGCTAAATGAAATGCTGTTTTCATTTACTAATTAACAGCAATCACTTCTACTTTGGTGTTTCTGCTCACTGTTAAAAAGCTGTCAACGCTGTCCCAGCACTTCATTGTTCTTAATTCGGATCCCTATTAGCATCCACAAAGTCTTCACACAGAGATGTGAAGCCTATCAATGTTTAATGTGAAACAACCATATAGGAGCTTAATGCCGATTGAAAAAGCAGCACAATAGAGGAACTGGAATTAACTGAGTGAAAACAGCATTAGAGTTAAAGACAACGTGAGACTAGCGCTGGACTGATAGCATCAGTGCTGTGGAAATGTAAATTATAGAGTGGGTGTTGCATCGAGAGGAAACAGGAGCAGATCAGAAAACAGAGTGGCTTCAGGGAGATTAAAATAGTTTGGCACCACCATTAGATGATGGCTCTATAATCTGGGACTGATACAGGAGGAGGTCAGAGAAGGAGGAAAGCAGGGTGTGTTGGAGTGTTGGAGAAGGTCAGCAGACTGACCTTCTTTATAGAAACCATTGTTGGGGATCCTGTTGTCAAGGAGACCCCGCAGGACCTGGCAACACACGCACACACACACATCGATGGGTATCCCCAAAATATTTAGCAATACTAACTGATGCACTGACATATTGATGGAGGATTTTAGACCCAGGAGCACCACCTCGTACCTGCCGGGGGAGGTTGAGGGGGGTGTGGCAGCAAAGTCTCAGCATGCCCTCCAGCTCCTGAGGAGTGGTGGGGATCAAAGGGATCGACTCCTCCTGCTGATTCTTCTCCAACTCCCTCAGACGACTAATGAACTCAGATTCAGTGGGATATACCAGGCCTGCAGGAGGAGGAGGAGGAAGGATGAAGGATGAAGAGGAGGCATATCTTTAATTCTGCTTCATGCAACACTCTCAGGTTTGAATCCTGGAGGGAAACATTGTGTTGATCCAACATCTGCTGAGTTTACCTGCCGGGCAAATCAAGGTGGTGCCGGACAGGTGGGAGGAGTAATGGGAAGCATACACCCCCGCAACATTCCCACCCATCGATGTCCCGACCAGGTGGAAGGGTCTTTTATCCAGACCGATACTCTGCACAAACTGCACAGAGACACAGACAGGGAGAGCTGTTATCTAATTTATCATCTCTCTGGAAAACAACACTGAATCCATCGTCCACTCATTGTTTCCCTGCAGCGTCTCCAGCTGTGGCGTCGGCTGACAGATACAGTAAATGAACCCAGGTTTGGGTTGTGATCTCAGACACACTGGTGCCAAACCTGGCAACCTCACTGAGATTACAAAACTTAAGGAAGTTACACGTCCTGCAGCACAGCAAGAATCAGTTCCAGGCCGCAGCTCCACAAACAGCGGTTTCTATATTTCTGTTTGCGTACTGATTAAACAATCGAGACACATCACGGTAGCTTCAGAGGTATTGGTAGGTGTATTTTTGAACTGTGGAGTGAGCCAGGCTAGCTGCTTCCAGTTATTTCATGCTAATGTAGGCTGACCACATCCTGACTCCAGCTCCAGCAAAAAGGCAAAGTACAGATAGATAAACACGTAATTCTCAGGAAGAAAGAGAAGAAGTGTATTTCCCAAGACCATTCCTTTCTCAGGGATCAGCTGGTGCACAGGACAAAGCTGAGCAAAAGTGAACGACACAGAAAAGTACAGACCTGGTGGATTCGGCGGACCTGGCCCTGGATGCTGTAGTCCTCTGGCCCAGTGCGACTCGTCCCCTCGTGTCCTGGCATGTCCACACACACCACATGGTGGCTTGTGGGGAGATACTGGAGGAGAAAAGAAACACAACCAAGACTTACTCAAAGGAGATGTGTTCCATATTACTCACTAATTCTGAGCGGGCTTTTGGTACGTAGTTTGTTCACGCTGGAAAAGTAACAAAATGAAGTACACTGTAAGCTGACAGTAGACATTTCTTCCATCCTTCATGCCTTCCTTGAATCCTTCCTTGTCTCCATCTGTATTTTCTAACTCCCTTCAGGCCTTCTTTCCTTTCCTCCTCCACTTCTTCCCTCCTTCCTTCCTCTCTACTAGTTGTTTTATGCTCTACATCCTTCCTTACCCCGTTGCTCTTTAAAAAGTGTGTTTAAGAAACATATTCAGGTGCACACACGATGACAAACATTGTGTCTGAACCTGTATGTGTGTGTTACCTTGATGACAGGCAGCCACATGTCCTTAGTGGCGGAGAAGCCGTGCAGCAGCAGCAGTGATGGCGTGGCGCCCCCTGCCGTCCCGCGGCTGGAATAACAGAACCGGTAACTTCCACTGTATGAGTAACGGACCGACAGTCCCAGCCTGCGACGCCAGTACCTGGAGAGGATTACAGCACCAGCATGTGTCATCTGGATTTGTTTGCAACTGCATGATTTGTTCAAGAATTATAATTCCAAAAAAATGTTATTTTTCACTCCCCACAGGACATGAAGCCACATTTACAGTTGTGAGTTAAGAGATTGCTGAGTCACACACGAAGCCGAGTCAAATGAGATTCTACACTATAGTTGCTTTGTCACAGACAATATGTTTGTAGGTTCTAACATAGACTGCACACAGTTTGTTATTTCATAAGTAAGTCACAAAATGTAAAGATTGTCCTGGGGATGGTGCTCATTGAAATTTAAAGGGTTCATCCTCTGGAGAGCAGGAGTGGGACATACAATGTCTCAACAACCATTGACCAGATTTCAATTAGATTCTTGATCAATCGGGATCAAAGCGTTAAATGGGCCTTCCTTTGTAACATCAGGACCTGGAGTCTCCCGCCATCTCGGTGAGGATGTACCATAGACTATGAAAAGATGGACGTGCCTCCACTTCCCCCACTGTACAAAAATGAATCCAATATTTGCAGGATATGAGCGCCATCATTTTGTGCTATTTTGCTGCCAAATTCTAATGACTGCTGGGTGGAGCTGCGACATCAAGGCTTCACCCGTACATCTGCCCGACTCAATTGCAAGCTTACCCCCCATAAACTTTCGACACAGTCTGGCTGCTCCTTTCTTGATGGTCTTTGCTGCTGGTTTTACTATGACTGATGGCTCGTTAAAATATGGTAAATATAAGAATTAACCATATAGTCATATCTAAAAAGTGCCACATCTTAACATGCTATATTTGAAAAAAATATAAAGTAATTCTATTATTATTATTAAAGTTAAACATAACTGTTAAAACTTGGTGGACAGCCAAGTCATCTATCTGTATCTCATACAGACTGTGATTTAGCTAAATTAGCACATGCAGTCAATATGTCAGTAGATTTAGTAGGTAATTATCAATGCAACATGTTCAGTCAGTGTACTTGAATGGATAGTTAATCATTGTTTTGTTTCTGTTTTTCCTCACCAGAGCCAACGGCCAATTAAAGTTCTCCAGCAAATTGCTTTTTAGTCTATTTTTGATGCATTTGAAATGAGTGTTTTGAAAAAGGGAGAGAGAGAAAGGCAAGGTCACATAGAGACATGTGTGTATGGGTCGATAGTACTGAACGAACAGGAGAAAGACAGAACATGTCTCCCCGTCGCCAAGCGATATCAGTGATGTTCTGCCCACCACAGACATATGGACAAATGTGCTATATGGTGGTGCAGAGGTTAGGTCTGTAGCTCTGTAGCCTCACAGCAAGAAGGTTGCAGGTTCAAGTCTGCCTCTTGGCTAGTTTGTAGTTTGACTTCTGCGTGGAGTTTGCATTGGCAACATGCAGGTTAGGTTAATAAGTGACTCTAAATTGCCTGTGAGTGTGAGCGTGAATGGTCTCTATGTGACTGACTAACGACCAGTCCAGGGTGTGCATCACCTCTGGGTTTGGCTCCAGCCTCCCATGACCCTGAAGGATAAGCAGCATGGACAATGGATGGATGTCTATTGGAGGAAGTGTTGTACATGTTTGGCCAGCAAAAAAAGATGTAAGTATTTCTAAACTTTGTGATATTTGATGTGCACTCTTATTTCCATAAAGGAGTAGCCATGCACTTGTTTGTGCTGTCACAGCTCTTCCTCTTCAGCTTTACCCCAGCTGCTCCACCTGATGCACATCCTCAACTGTTTTTTTCCCCGCAGTGAATGAAGCCAGGGGTTTGTCTTTAGATCAGCCAAAAGTTACGGCTTCTGCCCATTTTTGTGTAAATTAATTATTCTTAAACTCTAGCATTGCTCATTTACTGTACAATTACTTACAGTATATGTGAAAGAATTCCAGCATAAAGAGCTCTAGCTTTAGGTTTTATTTAATGCCGTCAAAGACGTATCACAGGTTATCACAAAAATGAGCACTTGACCAAACATCAGTGTGAGTTTAAAAAATTACTTTTTTCAAGGGGTTTTCAAGGGGTGATCACGATGAAAGTTGCTCAGTGGCGCATGAAGCTAAAAATAGAGCCTATAGACTGCGTGCGTTACCATTTTCTTTCGCCCCCCCTTCCCTACTGCCCGGTCCCAAGCTGCTCACATGAACAACAGTTAGGCTATAAAAAACTCTGGATTCGGCTATTAGTGAACTCATAACCCTTTCGTAACGTAGGTCTACGGGATGAAGTCTTTTTGGGCTCAGTTTCATCACATGATGGACCTGAAAGTTGTAATTTCACAGTTTGACCGATATGTTAAATTTGCTTCAAAGCCGAGCACTGTTCCTGTAGCCAACGCTCTTACATCCATGTAATTAGTTTTGCAAGCATTTGATCATAAGCATAAAAGTACTGGACAAATTAAAAGTCTGACCTAATGACAGCACTAGATGAGAAGAACATTGTACTGAATTTCATGGCAATCCATCTAATGACAACATATTTCAGTGAAAGCCAAAAATGTCAGAGGGATTTGTGCATCCTCTGCACAAAATTTCACGCCAATCAATAGTTAATGAAACATTTTAGTCGTCACCAAAGCGGCGGAACAATACAATACCTCTAGCATGGCTGAAAATACATGTTTGTCAGAACAGATATGGTCCATGGTGCTCATTCAGTAAGTCATACCTGACAATCTGAAGATCTTCTGTATCATCTTTAGTTCTCCTTGTTAGTCATATTTTCATTCATTCAATTGTCAACAAAGAGTATTATATCACAGTGACTAAGCAGAGTGTGCGTACTTGTAGTTGCCACATAGTGAGGAATCTACAGAATGAGGACATTTTTGAGAAGTCAGGAGGTTTTGGTTGGTCCTCACAGCTTCAAAGGGCCGTTTGAGGGTTAAAACTTTTTTTAAGGTTCAGGTTAGATTAAGGTTATGTTTAGGATAAGTATTAGGGTTAGACAGGGTTTAATTGTGAAGGTTGAGGTTAGGGTAAGGGGCTGAGGGATGCATTATGTCAACCAGGGTGCTCACTAAAATAGAAGTACAAGTGTGTGTGTGTGAGTGTGTGTGTGAGAGAGAGAGAGTGACAAAGCTGCAATAATCTGTCAAGCTGCAAACACACAAAGTTTTTTTTTTTTTTACAGCTTAGACAAAGTCCACTAAGCAAGGTCACACTAACAGTCCTGCTCTTTCAAAATAAAAGTGCATTTTGGAGTACAGTAAACCAGAGTACTTTTGTTTCTATTGATTCTTTAGGTTAGTGGAGAGGGAAATTCACTAATAATTATAGGAAATAAGCCTGTGATGTAGAAACTTATGTTTTCAGATTCAATTAAATATAAAATCCAATGTGTTAACAAAGGGGAAATGATCATTTGCTATGGTGTGGCTTTGTGTTCTACACATACTGTATAACCGGTATAGGTAATCCTTACCACTGTAATTCAAAAGTAACATCCAGATTAAGGAGCGCTGATATTACCAGGATTTTATAAATACCAGTGAACAAACACTAACCACTTGTTGTTGTTTTAGTGTGATTGTTCTTGTGTGTTTACCAGTTGTAGGCCTTCAGCAGCACTCCAGGCCAGAACAGGAAGGAGGTGATGAAGGCGAGGACAGGAACAACCAGGATACCCCCTGATACCATTATCAGCTCCATGGCTGCACACACCTTTAAAAATACAACACATAATCATCTTTTTCTCTCAGTCCAGTCTCTGAATTGCAAATGCTGACGCAGTGTCCCATCAGTCCTTATGCTAGCCCTATCTGTAAAACCAGTAAGTTATCATTTTAGTCTTTCAATGTATTAAATTGTGCAGTTCATTCGGCCTAAAGTCAGATTAAATCATCTATTCTGGTAAGATTTGGATATTGTGGGAAATTAATTTGTTTGCCGAGTCAGATGACAGAGTCAGCATCAGTTTTATCTCCTTGCATGCAGTACAGAAAAAAAGTGTAGCACACAGACTGGACTGTTCATTTAGCTGTACTTCTGGTCAGTTATGAAGCCTTGATGTGCCCTTAGAAAACAACGACTACAGTCCATTAGCTAGCAAAAAGAAATAAATAAAAATAATAGCAATTTTCACAATTTTGTTCCTCTATATCTGCCAAATCGCCAAAATGTATGAGATCGCCTTCTGTCTCTACACATTTCTATTTTTCTCAAATAATAAAGTTGGGTGGCGAGGGGGGGGGGTCTCACTGCCAAACTACAAACACTGGACTGCACCTTTAAGCAATCTTACTTACAGTCTGTGTGATTAACAGTTTCTGTATTTTTCACAATAATAGCAGGTCTTCTTTGCACAGTTGGTTAAACAAAGTTTCTACTAAGTTTTTGTAAAATGATGACTTGTGTTAAACATGTATTGTGAAGGTTATCTTCACATTACTTAATAATAATCTTAGTAAAAATGTATTTTCTGTAAAAACATTGCGGTGATCAATTTGTCTTTAGGTACAGTTGCTGCACAGTTCAATAGTAGTCTACATCATATAATTTAGGGAAGTGGATCTTGAGTTTGGAAAGTTTTGTACATTTCACTGAACACTGAACTTTCACGCTTTCAAAGATCAAAGTGCCAAACTCCTTCCACGGATGAAGACCGTGTGACACGGCTGAAAGGCCCACAGAGTTACACGAAATGCAAATGGTGTCGACATCAGAGTGGGTGTTCAGTAGAAAAGAAAAGAAAAGAAAAGAAAAGGAGGCTCAAACGAGCTCCTGAGCCAGCAGATAACATTACAGTAGAGTACAGTATCATTACAGTATCAAGGAGCTGATCCCGTCAGTGTGACGTTAACGTGTTGCAGAAAGCATCACATCTGAAACATGCTCATGGACCCCCTGCGTGACGTAAACACACCGACTGAATGACGCAGTCGCGTGCTGCAGTGACAACATGGTTTAATTTTCATTACTGCTAATCGGCTGCGGAGGAGTACCACCGTACCTGTCCGAGTCCTCTTCGATCTGTCACCGCCAGCTGCCCTCCGTCCAGTCCGCTCCTCCTCTTCCTCTTTCACCCAAATTACACAACCTTTCATCTGCACTTAAAGGGGAAGACTGCGCTGCGTTCATGTACTGTCGGAAATATCAAGACGTCGTACTGTATGCTTGAATGATGGTAACAGAAAGGTTGGGAGAGTTCAAAGAGGGCAGCGTCCACCACCGTGATACAAACAAGTAAAGTCCCTAAAAACATAGTCTCTGCTTTTCATTGTGAGGCAGCGGACATTTGGGCAACTCAAGTACAAATCTGATGAACTTGAACTTTTCTTGAACTTTGTCTTTACATGCCACTTCCCACTTATATTCAGCCATAATTCAGAGGTAAATATTGTATTTCTACCACAATGATAAGAGCTTTTTACTTATTATTTCAACATACAACATATGTATAAAGAGCTAATCAAAAACACAATACGTACAACAGCATACACTATAAGATTAATAGATTGGCTTTTCATTTTATTTTAATAAAGTATTATAACTACTTTGATTATCATTTATGTCATTTGTCATATAAACAAAGTTTAAAGTTCCAGCCTAACAAAACTGAAGATCTGTGCTTTTCGTTTTAACTTTTTAATCATTTGAACGTACATTTACTAAGGTTTGGACTGTTGGTTGGACAAAATAAGCATTGTGAGGGTGTCATTTTTGGGCTCTGGGTACGTGTGAAGGCATAGAATTTTTTTTTACAAATGAAACAATCAATTGATTGATGGAGAAAATAATCAGAAGATTAATCCATATTGTAGTCTAATGGCTCGAACAGTCCACCGTAACCAGCTACAGCAGTAAAATCCTGCTTTTACATTACAGTAACAAAAATCTAATCATAGAGTATTGAAACAGTCACAGGGGGCATTTAGCTGCTAATTATACTTTCATACTTTTACTTAAGTGACCTTTTTAACACAATACTTTAATATATACTCATATACTTTATCCTCTGTAAGTAATTTTAAAGTGCAGTATTAGTACTTGTACCTCAGCATCTGGATACTTCCTCCACCACTGATGTTGGGATCGTACACGAACATGCAGTGTGATACAGTTTGTATTATTTCACATCATTTATATTGTTTTCATTTTGACTGCTTTTCACTGGTTTGAAGTGGGCAGGGCTCAGTGGATAAAAAACAATGCTGTTTCCATCCATGCACCAATGCTGATTAGCTATTCAGCATTGGAGGGAACCATTTAACAATGTATGCCCGCTCAGCCTGACACTCTGGTGGGGTCTTGGAAGGATTCCCCCCAGGAGAAATTATTAGAATTTCACAGCTGAACTGACATGTAAAATTTTGAAACAAAAATCTTAGATGACTTGAGTTATGCTACATATAAGGTAAAACGTTAATAGTCTGTTGGGGTGTTAGTACAAACAAAAACACAGAGCAAAGCACGAGATCCCAGTCAATCAATAAAACAAGTTTTTCTTTTACTATAGCAGCTTAATTTCTGTAGTCCAAAAACTCTTTGTACAGACGCTGGAATAATTGAATAACCTAATTTTTCAAGCTTGTCCAGTAAAGTAAAATGATGTCACATAATATGCAGGAAACAACGTGGAATGTTTTCACAATCAAATATAGAAATGCTGTCACAGAAAACTGATACAAACACTAGGAGAGCATCTTCACCACAATCAGCCCCCTTCATCATTCATCATCATGACCTCATCATCTTCATCATAACTTTCATTCTCCTCGCCTACATCATCCATCATGACGTCAGGGCTCGGCATACTGTTCAAAGGTTTTCTTCAGGAAAGTTTCTTTGCGTTTTCACCGTTGACTTCCTGCGCAGACAGGAAGTCCACGATGAGCCTGGCGACTTTCCTGGGCTGCTCCAACTCCACAGTGTGACCACAGTTGTCCAACAGCGCCACCTGGCAGTGTGGCAGCGCCGCCTGCAGCACTGCCGCCCCCGACACGTCCACCACCTGAGAGAGCAGACAGCCGGGGTTCACACTGAAATATCGCCACAGCAAAGGGTTGTAGAGACATTCATGGTCCCCAGAGGATAAGCCCCAATGACTTTGGTGCTCGCTGGTCGGGCCAGTGTGGCTTAGAGGTAGAGTGGGTTGTCCACTAATCAGTTTGATCCCCGACTCCTACAGTCTGCATGTCCAAGTGTCCTTGGGCATGACACTGAAACCCAAATTACTTCCAAAGATGCGGTGTCATTTCAGAACAAAATATTGTACTTTTTTACTTCACCTCATTTTATTTTACAGCTATTAGTTGCTACTTTCAGATTAAGATTTCAGGTTAGGATTTTACACATAAAGCATCAGTATATATAAAGTAGCTAAAATTAGCTCCCCTATAACTAACCACCACATTAAAGTGCTCGCATGTTAATGTATTAATAGCAATGACCCATTAGTGTAATCACATTACACTGATAAAAGCCATACTGTATTGTGAGGACTTGAGAGAGTGAGGAGATTTTCTTGCCAATACTTGAGTATTTAAAGTGAGTAAAATTTGGATTACAGGACTATTACAGTTTTTTTTGTTTGTTTTATTTCCTCCACATGCAGATGTAGCTACTTTTACTCAAGGACATTTGTACCTGGTCTTCTTTCCCCCAGATGACCTGCAGTGGTGCTCTGATCAGATGTAAGTTTTCCTGCAGCGAGTGACGAGACTTTTCTCCGGTTATCTCCATGAACACTGAACACACACACATGAAAGCAATAAATACCTCAGTGAGTGATGTATTGATTGAGAAAGCTGAGCTCTCCTTGTACTTGTTCTTCCAGCTCAGCAGCGTTTTTTGACATAGTTGGTAACCAGACAGAGCACCAGGATATATCAGCTCAGATTTTAAGTCTGGTTAAGTTGTTCCATACTTGTATTGTAAACTAGCTATGTTTCCAAGAGCAAAAATGGCATTTCAGTAATGAGTGTGGCGGACGTTATGGATGAGGATGCATTTTATAGTGCTTTGGCTGACTCTGATATCCAGTGTATCTATTCTAGCTAGAAGCAGAGAGACACTGAGGCTGCATTCGTACTGCAAGGAGATACAGCTGGCAGGGACCATCCAGAACCTGAGCTGCCAAGAGCAAACAGCTACTGATGATGCTTTTGTTCAAATTGCCCTCTGATGTCAGCAGAAACTGAATCATTCTTGTCAACGCTGCATGTGCCTCCGAACACAGCAGAGAATGAGATGTGCAGATGATGGCAGGGCACCTTTTTCTATGGCTTTCATGGTTGTTGCCATCTTGGCCTCTGATTGTCTAGTCACACAGACACACTCTGCACACACTCTGCTTTAATATCTATTTTGCTCCAAATGGGACCAAAATTTACAAAACAAACATCATGCTGGTTTAGACTTGAAACTAGTCATTGAGACCATGAACTTATAAGGAAAATGTTTACGGAGGTAATAAATCAAGACAGAAGTAGAGTCATTTTCTCGTAGACTTCCCTATAACCAGACATCCTTTTGAAGCCAGTGGAGTCGCCGCCCTGCTGGCCATTATAAAGAACGCAGTTTTAAGGCATTAAAACAGAGCTGATCAGAAAATAAGGACGCTTCAGGGAGCTGAATTAAGTCCCCACCCGCTATATTATATTAACTTATATTAACTAAAATAGTTTAACATCAGCAATGGATTGCTGTTCTTTAATATGGGAGTGATGCAGGAGGAGGGCAGAGAAGGAGAAAAGCAGCTGGAGATGAGTGTTTGTGATATGAGCAGACTGACCTTCTTTGTAGAAACCATTATTTGGGATCCTGTTATCAAGGAGACCCTGCAGGACCTGACAACACACACACACACACACACACACACACACTAACATCAAATGGTAGTCCCCAAATACTCTAACATCAGCAGAAATAGCAGTAACAGCACCAGATGCAGAATATTAGGAGTGTTAGTGTTATAACAGTAGTTGCACCAATATATTGGTAATGTATATGGAGGATTTTAGACCAGGTAGCACAGCCCCGTACCTGTTGGGGGAGGTTGAGGGGGGTGTGGCAGCTGAGTTTAACAAGCTCCGCCAGCTCCTGACAAGTCGATGGGATCAGAGGGATTGAGTCCTGTGAACTCTTTTCAAACTCCTTCAGACGACAGATGAGCTCAGAGTCTGTGGGATAAACCAGACCTGAACAAGCAGAGGGAGGAGGAAGGATGAAGAGGAGGCATATGTGTAATTCTGCTTCATGCAACACTCTCAGGTTTGAATCCTGGAGGGAAACATCGTGTAGATCCAACATCTGCTGAGTTTACCTGCCGGGCAAATCAAGGTGGTGCCGGACAGGTGGGAGGGGTAATGGGAAGCGTACACCCCCGCAACATTCCCACCCATCGATGTCCCGACCAGGTGGAAGGGTCTTTTATCCAGACCGATACTCTGCACAAACTGCACAGAGACACAGACAGGGAGAGCTGTTATCTAATTTATTGTCTCTTGGGAAAACAACACTGAATCCATCATCCACTCATTGTTTCCCTGCAGCGTCTCCAGCTGTGGCGTCAGCTGACAGATACAGTAAATGAACCCAGGTTTGGGTTGTGATCTCAGACACACTGGTGCCAAACCTGGCAACCTCACTGAGATTACAAAACTTAAGGAAGTTACACGTCCTGCAGCACAGCAAGAATCAGTTCCAGGCCGCAGCTCCACAAACAGCGGTTTCTACATTTCTGTTTGCGTACTGATTAAACAATCGAGACACATCACGGTAGCTTCAGAGGTATTGGTAGGTGTATTTTTGAACTGTGGAGTGAGCCAGGCTAGCTGCTTCCAGTTATTTCATGCTAATGTAGGCTGACCACATCCTGACTCCAGCTCCAGCAAAAAGGCAAAGTACAGATAGATAAACACGTAATTCTCAGGAAGAAAGAGAAGAAGTGTATTTCCCAAGACCATTCCTTTCTCAGGGATCAGCTGGTGCACAGGACAAAGCTGAGCAAAAGTGAACGACACAGAAAAGTACAGACCTGGTGGATTCGGCGGACCTGGCCCTGGATGCTGTAGTCCTCTGGCCCAGTGCGACTCGTCCCCTCGTGTCCTGGCATGTCCACACACACCACATGGTGGCTTGTGGGGAGATACTGGAGGAGAAAAGAAACACAACCAAGTAAAATGTTGATGTTGTAAAAACAAAAAAAGTAAGGATTATATCTAAACAAAGACATTTTGCTTTTTCTTTGTGAAGTTTGATTGGCAGAAGCATCCCACAGTTGGATAGATGCCAGTTTGATAGTTACTGATGCCTAAAACAGCAGTTGTTAACTGTCATTTCTTCCACCCTTCATGCTTTTCTTTAATCTTTCCTTGTCTCCCTCTGTCTTTCGTATCTCTCTTTATACCCTCTGTCCTTCTCCATTTGTTCCTTTCTTTCCCTTTTCCTTACTAACTCCCCCACTACCTTTGCTTCAATCTCTTCATCCTTCCATCCAACCATCTTTCCTTCCCTTCTTTCTCCTGAAAAATTGTGTTTGAGAAACATATTCAGAGTGCATACACGCTGTGAAAAGAGTCTGTACCTGTATGTGTTACCTTGATGACAGGCAGAAACACATCTTTTGTGGCAGAGAAGCCGTGCAGCATCAGCATGGACGGCGTGGCACGCCCTGGTGCCCCGCGGCTGGAATAACAGAACCGGTAACTTCCATTGTAAGAGTAACGGACCACCAGTCCCAGCCTGTGACGCCAGTACCTGGAGAGGATTACAGCACAATCATGTGTCATCTGTCATTTGTTTACAAGTGCATAAAGTGTTCAAGACGTATAATTTAAAAAAATGTAATATCTACTGCATACCAGAGAATCCAGTGTTTATCACACCCCACAGTACATGAAGCTAGAATTATAGTTGTGTGTTAAGAGGTTATTAAAGAGGTTAAATACCACCTCACATTAGATTATACACTTTAATTGTATTTTACAAGACGTAAAATCTAAGGATTGTCCAGGGGGTGTCACTAGAGGAAAGATCAGGGGGTGATTAAAATCTAATCAGTTCAACCTCCAGAAAGTAGGAATATGATCAGGAAATCTCACTGAAATCTTAATAGTTGTTGAGACACTGTATGTCCATCAGGACCAAAGTGTTAAATGGACCAATGAACCAAAACTGCCATTCTTTGGGGAAAAACCACTCTCGGTTTTCCTCATATACAACTGAACAAGACTAAAAGTCAACTGCCATGCCTCCACAGATTGACAACACAAACTTTAACTGGGCATATAAAGGATAACAACTGTGTAAGATTGTAAGTTAAACTTGGATTTGCTTTAATGTTATCAAATGTGTTTGACTGCTTTTTTATCCTACACCTTCACACA
Source organism: Pempheris klunzingeri (assembly GCF_042242105.1). NCBI lineage: Eukaryota > Metazoa > Chordata > Actinopteri > Acropomatiformes > Pempheridae > Pempheris > Pempheris klunzingeri. Next base: position 22,272,042 of record NC_092013.1, read on the forward strand.
CCTTACACCTTATTTAATTGTACTGTTGTCTTAGGAGTGTGTTTGTGTTTTTACCAGTCATAAGCTTTAAGGAGCGCTCCAGGCCAGAACAGGAAGGTGGTGATGAACGCAAGAGCAGGAAAAACCAGAATACTTCCTGACAGCATTAAGAGCTCCATTGCTGACAGCTCCTTTAGAAACACACAAGCAGACACTGTCATTTGCCCTCAGCTCACTATCTAAATTGTGGCTGTTGATACAGGGTCCCGTCAGCCCTCCATTAGAGTGGTGCAGCACTACTTGTCCATTAAACCAGTAAGCTATTAAGTCTGAGGCAGAACTAAATGGATATCAGTTTTATCTCCGTGCATTCAGTAGAGAAATAGATTTGTTTTTAGCCTAACTCAGCACAAAGACTGCAGGCAGAGGGAAACTAGTGTCTATCAGCTCATGTTCTTATCCGGGGCAGGCTAATAAAATGCCTAACTATTAACTTAATATCCATATGATTCACAATTTTCTAACATTTCACAGTAATAGTAGTCCTCCTTATACAGTATGATTAAAATGACTAGCTTCATGAAAATCTTTTTCATTTGTGGTATAATTAAAAAAAATACTGGTAAAGTTGCATGAAGTGAGTGATGAATAACAGGAAGGTCTCTGAAAACATGTTCATTTTCATTCTAGCACGTTTATAATCAGGTGTAGAGGAGTAGCGCCGTACCTGTCAGAGTCCTCTTCCATCTGTCACCGCCAGCTGCCCTCGTTTCATTCTGCTCCTCCTACTTCTACTCCTCCTCCTCCTCCCCCTTTTTCATCCAAGGTGCACGTACAGGTAGGCTACATATACATACAAATACACCATTTCTATATCTATGAAAATTAGAATTTTAAATTATAAACGACCTTTGATCTGCACTAAAGTGGAAGTACAATGATATCAGGCACTGTTTAACATCAGTTTCTCTTCTTTGACTTATTCTGACATAGTCCTTAGTTATAGCAGAGTCCCTTAAACACATGCTAATTTTAATTAATGACGTAACTGGAAGCTCTCTCTCTCTGTGTGTGTGTGTGTGTGTGTGTGCATTTGTCTTTGTATAGTTAAGAGAACTAATTTTGGTTTTACATCATTATGAGGACATTCCTGCGTTGTGAGGACATCTTGGCTGGTCCTTAAAACTTCAAAGTGCCATTTCAGGGTTAAGACTTGGTTTTAAGGTCAAGGTTAGATTAGGTTAGGGTTGGGGTAAGGGCTGGTCTTAGGCAATTAGTTGTGATGGGTAAGGTTAAGGTAAGGGGCTAGGAAATGCTTTACAACAAGTGAGTTGCCCCTCCACATGAGGGCGCCACCATCACAGCTTCACATTTACAGTTTACAATGTTGATGCTCCAGCAGTTAAACCAGCTTCACAACCATGAGGCTGTGCTGCCTTTTTCTTTTAATCATGTTTTTAACAATGTTGCCTCGGCAAAACAATCTACTTTAAGCTGTCATTCTAGTCTGCGGGTAATTATGTTGGCATTTCTCACTTTTCCCCCTTTTTTTCTCAACAGCACTAAAATCCTGCTTTTACATCAATGCATCTAATTTTTTGACATCTAATTGTGGCGTCAAACAGGAGTTCTAAAGGGAGTGAATGGCAACAGTTGGGGCAGAACCAATCTGCGGCCACGGGGTTGCTACCTGGGATAAAAAAACGGGCGCACACGGCACCTGGGGGAAAGGCTGATGAAGAAGGAAGCCACGAACAAACAAAAGTACAAAAGATATCATTCAAAAACGCTGCGGAGAGTTGCTGTGTCAAACTGTGCAGGACCGATCCCAACACAAAATCCGGGTGGCAGCCGGTTTTTCACCTTGAAACCATGCCACTTAATTTCTAAACAAACTGCAAAAATAAAAGGAGGAAAAATCAACAACGGTTTGGTTATTTGAGTGGAATCCAACTCGAGCCTGTGTGTAAGGGATCGTCCTTTTCAAGTGGGGAAGCTGCACAGAGAGAATTACCTCCAGTTAATGACTGAAAGAGGGAAGAAATTTGACACTAATGATATAGTTAATAATAGTATATCAGTAACAGTGGATATTTTTCTGTGTTAAGTCTTTTTACTTTTAATACTAAGTGGATTCTACTGATACCTTTACTTATAATATAGTAGATTTACTCTGAATCCTTCCTCCTCTACAGGTGACACATGAGCATACAACTTTTTGTTGAAGTTGAAAAAGTTTGGATTATTTCACTTAAAGTATTTCTATACATGTATATATTCTATTTGTATAGTTTGCATGTTCTCCCCATGCTAGTGTGGGTTCTCTCCGGGTACTCCGGCTTCCTCCCACAATCCAAAGACATGCATCCAAAGACATGCACATTAGGTTAATTGTTGACTCTAAATTGCCCGTAGGTGTGAGTGTGAGAGTGAGTGTTTGTCTGTCTCTGTATGTGGCCCTGTGATTGGCTGGCGACCAGTCCAGGGTGTACCCCGCCTCTCGCCCAAAGTCAGCTGGGATAGGCTCCAGCTCCCCCACGACCCTGACGGATAAGCGGTATAGAAAATTAGATGAGATTTCTATACAGTTTGTTTTGGCTGTTTTTCTCTGGTTTGAAGTGGGATCAGGTGGAAAGATGTCATTTCCTTCAATGCACCAATCAAGATGTAGCAGCGTTTGAGTCCAAATGTATAGGTGGGTACTTTGGTCACTGTCGATCAACTCTGATCAGACCAGAGTGCTGATGGAGCAGATTAGCTACATTTTTAATGTTTAACTCTTAGTACATAATATCTGAAGATTATTTTTTTCAAACTGTAACTCATTTATAAACGGTACTTTTATAATAACAATATATCAAATGACAATGAAAACAATGTGACAATGAGGAAGAGGTCGCTTGTAGTGATGGACCTACACAGAATTATCACCTGAATCTGCAGCTCCTCTCAGCTTTATTGTGTTCATCCGTCCGGCCCATGACTTATTAGATTGTAACTGTTTTGGTTCACTGTCACTGCTCTCACATTATTGTTTTTAGCCACAGCAAACAGCTGTTTTCAGTGAAAAAGCCCTGAAAAGTCACTGTGTGCTACCTGCTCTGTACCAAACAGCAGACAGACACAGTTAAATAGAGACCAGCTGATGAACATAGTAGATCATGTAGCTAAAACTAATAGAGACTGAATATTGGACTTGTTTCTGATGTTCTCAAGTGGGCAAAAAGTAGGATTACATATTCAATCATAAATACTTAACATAACAGAGAAATACATCAGCTTTATTTATTTATTTGTTCTTACAAATGTAATTATGACCATATAGCTGCTTGTGGGGTCGTAGAGGAACAACATTAAAGTGTTTTCGCTCTGATTTGGTTTCCACAAAGTCCTGACAAAAATATTTCACTCTTCTTAAGTCAATGTAGCCAAAATCTTGCATTAACTGCCCGTCATTTCTAGAAAGCATACAAAACACCTGGAGTCTTCTAACTCATTCAGTAAAGGTTGTCAGTGTGAAGATGTCATCGGAACGCCAACATCTAGATTTGACTTTGGTCTAACTTTGTGTTGTACAGAATAAGTACAGAATCAGAGGAAGTGCTGAATAAGTCGTACAGATCCTCTGTAACCCTGACCATGCTGGCTGCTATTAACGGCCATGAATTTGTCTCAGTTTGAGACTAAAAATATCCTTTTCTGGTTTTTCTTTCATGGTTCAGGAAGCGGCTGTCAGACGCTCAGTTAGGTGACGCCACTGCCCAGGAACGCTGGCCGAGAAACCACAGGAATACTTCACATTCTTGCTGGGAGTAGGTCAGCACACACGCACGCACACACACTCACACACAGGTTTGTGATCCTTGTTCTAAAACCAAGTCTTCATTATTTTCCTTACTGTAAATCAGAGCTCTGCTTTAAGGCTGCAAAACATTTTGCTCCAGCTGAAGAGCTTCAGTTCTAATCTGAAACTGAATCACCTTATTTCTTTCTCTGAAACCCGCAGTTGTTGCTTTTAATAAAAGATTTTTGGAACTTAATCTCTGGCCGGAGCTTTTTCAAGCTCAACAACAGTTGCATTTAAAGTTTAAACTTTAAATGCAACTGTTGTATTTGAATCTTATCAGAGTACGTCTGGTTCTAACTCTCCACAATTATCTTAAATGAAATTCATTCTCATAAAGTTGAAGAATTGAACTTCCTGCAGCTTGGATGATGAAAAAGAAGGGATGATATGATGATATTGTTTATTACTGCTCATCAAAGCTTACAATCGCCAAAATGGTTCTTGATGTTTGTATTTAAATCATGCATTAAACTTGTGCATAAAGCAAAGAATATATTAGTTGTTTTTTACCAAATATAGTTTTAATGTCATGATTTCTGACAAAACACAGGTGGCAACTGCTGGCAAAACCCACTCACTGTAAAGTCAATGTATCAAGTATGTCAGTAATGTGATGACTTTTCAACATGAATTAGTGGAGGTATATTTACAGATCACACTTGCATCAAAAACACTAAGAGTTGCAACCTGTCACTAAGTGATCTCACCCCAACTCTCTGTCCAAAAAGATGATAAACAGGGAATTCAATCAGTAGTAACTTTAATTCAAACCAATCAGCTGAAACATGATCAGCGGAAAAATAATTTTTCTGTCTCTGACTTAGGATGATTTTCCCCTGACGGAAGCACTGCAACAGTGCATGCAACCATATCCTGGTGTTGGATTATTATCAATCACTGCGGGTAAAGACATCATCATAATAAAGCCTCTAATCTAAAAAAAAAACACCATCAAAATTGGCACTTGACCCACATCATTCAGTCACTCAAACATTCACCACTCAATGTTGGATTCAGAAACGAGTTTCATTTTATTATTTATTTTATCGCTGCCAAACAGAATGAGTGTCCACAACTGTTTACTGATAATAGTAGTATAATATCTGACTGGGAATTCCTTATTGTGAATTGTGAGTGATGATAACTTTGAACACAGCATCAAATGTTTGTGCTTTATACTGGCTTCTCAGAAAGGTTGTGAACATGACGATCTGCCAGTTTCTGGTCTTTTTTTATTCCTGTACACTATAACAATATTAATTTCCTTCCCAGAGAAGATTTTTTTTCTTAATCTTTGTTTTTCATCTTCCCCAGACAAAAATTAACATCTCATCTCCTGATATCAAAGATGCATTATTTCGTTCATATTTTATGAGTCAGCTAGACTTGCAGTCTAGTTTCCAGTTTTTGTGCTAAGCTAGGCTGAACACTCCATACTTCACACAGTAATGAAACTGGTATCAATATTCAATTTCACATAGCTGCATTCTTCAGTATTATTATTGTCTGCCATAGATAACATGCATTAAACAGTATTGTTGTCTATATGCTACATATGTACGTTAGCTAATGATGTCAAAAAATCTAAAATATTGATTCTGAACAATTAGCCTTTTGCTGACCGCCATCAATGTGACGAGCAGTTATTAGCTGATGTTCAGCTAGCTGACTGTAACACAGATTTGCTTTTAGGGAATTCAGCATATTGCAAAAAAAACTTTGCAGCCAGAAAACTTTGGGATCATCACAACAAACAAACAAACAAAACAAAACAAATGAATGCCTTTGTTGAGTGTTGGCTAAATTCAGGATATAGGAATATGACCAACATAAAGCCTAGCAGTGCAGAGATCTGTGTTCATGACCTTGGCTGAAAGAACACATCAAACAGAAAAGAAAAAGAAGAAAATGGCATATTAATGGGGTAAGTACTAATAGAAAAGAAATCAATAGTTTCTATTTGTACAATTAGTGCAACAAACACGATCCAACTTCAGTACTGGGAATTAAAAGTCAGACGTTAGAAATCTGGTGTAGAAAAAAAACACAACATCCAAGCCTATTAATTTAACTATGTAGTTATTAGTAATTAGTGATATGCCTTTTCCAGCTTTCTGCCAGTCCAGTTCTCTAAGATTTAAGTAAAAAAAAAAATGTTTACAAGTGAAATCTGCACAGATTCAAACCTGACATGTTAGGATGCTGATGAAGACTGTGTGACACAGTCGGAAGCTCCCAAGCTATAACTGGACCTTGAGTTTTATTCGTGTTTACTAACATATTTATTCCTAATTTTACTTCACCCTTCTATTTTTTCATTTAGTCATTTGTTTCCTAAGCTGTCAGGTCTGGTCGTCTGCCGTGGAGGCTGCTGTTAGTATCTGAAACACTGCGGAGTGGAACCAGCACATCTGGCTCCAGTCACTGTCAGAAGAGCTAATAAATCAACAAAAGGTTTCTTAGAGCACTTTAAACACTTTTGTGTCAACTAAACATTTGCTTAAGTACTTGAAACACCGCTAGGCTCAACTGAACAAGTCTTTGAGTACTTCACTGTCAGCTGAATGTCTTAAGTATTTTAAACATCAATATATCAACTGGACGCTTTCTCTTTGTGGAAGAAGGCCTGTTAAATACTAAATGTCAACTTAACGTATAATTTAAAGGCATTTATCCATTACTTATTTCTTTTGTTTTACATAAAACAAGCTAAGCAACAGTTTATGTTAGTTTTGTTTTTACTCTTAGTCTCTTAGTCTAACATTTTTATTCAGCTGCCTCTCTCTGAAGCGCTTTGTAATTCTGTTTTTGAACAGTGCTACCACTTCTTACAACTGAACACCACGCTGTGTTTTGTGTGTGTCTCAGTGCTGACAGGGTGTATCCAGGTTTTGCCCGCACTTCCAGCAGCAGTAATGATGATGATGCCACGTCTGTCCATCTTTTGCCGTGTGAAAAGACTGGCAGAAGATCAACTGAGGGAGGGGAACAGGGCGGGGGAGGGGTGTAAGAGAGAAGGCAATTAAAAGAAAAAGTGATAAATAAACAGTTATTTAACTGATAATGTCTAAGACCATCAACATCAGTGTAAGTGTACGCTATATTTAGAATATTTTCACTGCTCTACATTGCCATCAGACAGCCCTTTTCATCTGGGAACTGCATCCATTTTATAGCTCTTTGCTCTCTTCAAAGAACCAGATTGCATTGACAAAAACCTTGCAAAACACCGGACTTGCTTTTCAATGGAGTCTGGCGGCTTTAAAGAAAGCATTTTCTGTGATACAAAGACTTCAGTACCCCAAAGAAAAACAGGTGTCTGATGGCAATGTAAAACAATGAAAACAGTCTAAATATAGCATATTTCTTTAAGATGGGCCTTTTTTAGGTAGGTAAAATATATATTTTTTCTGCTGACCACATCCTCAGCAATACATTGCTTAGCATCTGTGCTTCTGTCTGCTTCTCCAAACTGGGGGGCGTGCCATCCGTAATCTACATTAAGCAAAAGCCTAACCGAAGTGTAGGACAAACAAACTCCCTTACAGATTTCCTACATTCCTCTGTCAGATATTAATATTATCAACAGGAAGTCTCCCGTGAGGTCGCCTCACCTCATCACAGCCTGAGCAGCGCGGCCAAACAGTCTGACAGTAGTGTCGTCCACAGAACAGCCTCTGATTGGACCAGAAGTAGACCAGGTCCACCAATCCCTGGCCACACTCTGAACATACAAAGCAGGTGGGATGCCACAGGGCACTATGATAACCTGCACGCTCAGCATAAACTGCTGGACTCTCCTTTGCAACTTCACCTTGGCAAGCAGTACAGCGCTACAGGACAGAGAGAGAACAGAAAATGACAGTGAAAAATGGCTGCGAACCAAACTACTGGAGAAAAACTTTGTTTAAAATGGATGAGGTCAGAAGCATTACAGTGAGGCATGTGGGGGGGGCCTTCAGTGTTACATAATCTGCTAGTAGTGCAATAAGTCCATGAAACAGAGAGAGCAAATTAGGTGGGGTGCGTGGTTGGTATTGGTAATCTATACAAACCCTAACCCCCCTAACATGAAGGGATCCTAAAAAAAAGAAGTTAACTGGATATAACTGTAGTTCTATGGGTACATATGTAGCCCTCTAACAAATATAATAATAACATATATCGGTTTAGTCTGACACGGTTACACTATTGCAACCTAAGATTGATCAGTCATTCAAAACCCCAAATGAGATGGCATCTCCTGTAAGTAAGCAGCAGGCCCATGCATCATTTGAGCTTTGATACAACCATTTGTGATAGAAAGAAAGCCACACAAGTATATGTCAGAGTGCCCCAGAAATAGAAATGAATTAGCTGTGCAAACTAGCGTGATAACGCCTATGAACAGTAATATTTCAGGGGTCTACAATGCAATATGATTGTGATAGGAACATAAAACCTTTTCTGAAGTTAAGAGGGGACTGTGTCGCAGGATGTTTCCTGTCTGTCTCATGCTTTGTCAAAGTGGTTTTCTTAAGGCTGCAACCAGAAGTGAAACTTTAAAGATGTCAGACTCCTCATTTACTCACATATTCAGTCTTAGTGCTGTCGTCTGTTCCGTTAGTGGAACCAGTTCCAGCAGCAGTGCTGCTGTTAGTGGAGCTGTGGTCCTGGTGCTCCAGAGAACCCTTCTTGTGACTGTTGCTGCGGTCCTTGGCCTCCTTCGCTGTCCTCTGAATGGCTGCTTCCCTCAGAGCTCCGCCCTCACCAGGTAAGGCCACCTCTCCGACCCCCAGCACCTCCTGTTTGTAGTGCTTCACAAACAGCAGCATGGAGGAAATCTGCAGGACGATGTAGGAGAAATAAGAGCTCAGAGTCAGATTCATGTTACCATCATGTCCAAGTTGCTTTCGAGCATTAATAACTGATTGAAATGATTCTGGTTTGTTAACATACAGCTGACCTAATGTCAGCTACACAACTAACAATACTTGGGTTATTAGTAATGTAGTTCTGTAGTGTGAGGAATGAACTGAAAATGATTTGCACCAGCTGAATATAATTTATACATACTCATTAAACCCTTACAATCAAATGCTAGCATGCTGCCTGCAGTATTGCCAGTACCTCCTCCTCAGTGACCAGGCTCTGACACTTCATGGGGTCTTGATCGTAGATGGGGAGCTGACCGAAGAGCTGCCTGCGTCGCTCCAACGCTCCATTTGTCCCTGAGACAGGACGTTGACTCTCCGGGATGAGCTCCATGTACTGCATGGCCTGAGGGAGATAAGCAGTTTACTTCCGGTAACTTTTGCAGCAATTATTAATTCTACAGCAGCTAAAATGTGTTGTTGATTATGTCAGACGCCTTATTTCCAGAGGCTTTGACGTGTGTCTTTATGAACTTCACCAACAAACTGACAAATTCACTCATTCATATTTATCAGACTGTAGATTCGCCACGATGGGGATGTTTGATCAGATCAGCTCTGCACCTGTTGCCCTGCACCAACAATATCAAAGAAAAATAGCTGCAGTATTTTAGACCTGCAGATGTAGACCTGGTGGACTGGAACTGCCACTGGAACTATTAGCAAGGCCTGTTTACAGTGCTTTTTAGTTCTTGTCAGTGGTAGCACGGATATTCAGATCTTAAATAAAAAGCTAAAGTGTTAATAACTAAATGTAAATAGGGCTTCCATTTAAAATGTTACTTTGGCTAAGAGTGTGGAAATATTATCAATGCATTAAAGAATCAAGGCCCCTTTAGAGTGCTATATTGTTATATCGTATTATCGCCATTACTAATGCATTAATATGTAAGCAGTATTTAAATGTTGTAGCTGGATGAGAAGGAGCTTATTTTTACTTTTGAGTAGTTTACTCTATAACATTGCATCACATTTTATGAGCACTTATTTTAAATGATTCATCGCAATAAATGTAGCTCAGAAAATACAATATTTTGCTCTGAAATGTAGTAGAGCAGAAGTATTGGGTAGAGTAACATGGAAATATGTAAAGTGTAGTACTTGAGAAAATGACTTTCCACCACCGATGGAGTTCTAGTCTATAAGTACAAATACACCATTAAAATCAGCTGATCTGATCGCAGCTCTTAGGAATGATTGACAGCACAACACTGAAGCAAATCAAGGAGCTTGACTGATGAGAAGTGCTTTACATTAGTCTCTTTAAATTATGGAAGACTACACCTTTAGCTCCTTCGTTGCCCCTGTACAGATGTAAGAAGCTTTAGCACAGAGTGCTATATGTGATGTGTCTGAAGAATCTCTTTATATCTGTAAAACCAGTTTATATCCACTTCAAACCTCTAAGATTCACCAGTTATAAAACAATTTAAAAAACAGACTTCAGTGCTGATTTATTTCTGCTCAGTGTTAACTGATGTCAGTGAGTCAATGCTTTTGTTCCCCTTTGACATTTACTCAACCTTTTATAATACTAATGTCAGTTTTTAATAGTCTCACTGGGAAATATAAATCAGTATGACAAGAGCAAGAGTGAAAAAGTAGAACCCCCCCCCCCCCCCCCCCCAAAAGAACCAAAACTGATTGTTTAAACTAATTTAAAATGAATGAACTTGTCTCTATGTCTCTGCTTTGTCTGTTCATCATTTGTCTTTATAGTTCCAACTCAGTTTTAGCTTGTTGAACACACACTACAAGGTAAATACATAAATAAATACTGGTGTCACATTGCAGTATGGATGGGCCTGCGTATTGCTAACATGTCTGGATGACATACTTGAATCTAGAGAAAATATTACGAAGAATTTCGGCGTCTGTGTTACCGTTGCCATCACACTGTCCAGGTGTTGTCAGATGACTGCACCAGAGTACAATGGTGTCTAACGGTAATTTCACAACAGAATACAAAAGCGTTGGATGACACAAACAACATGTTGGACAGATCTGGAGAGCAGTCCCAGGGTTGGATCTGTCTCTACAAGTCCAACCACAGTAATGTCCCCCACGACTCCCCCCGCCACACTGCAGTGCTCAATAATCACTGTCATCCTGATAATTATAGGTTGTGAAACCTGAAACATGCCTGAATCTGGTTTTAATGGAAACCAGATGGTCTTGAGTGTTCGACATGCAGAGAAGACTGCAGAAACTGATGCAATCGAAAATAAACTAACCAGCAGAGTGCTGAACCTTTAGAATGGGAATGAAATTTGTTGGACAAGTGCCCATAAGTTATTGGTTAAGACCAATGCAAATGTTGGGGATTGGTACCAAGGGCTGGTTTTAAAATGGCACCAGTTACTGATTGGTCAAAACCACAATACAAACTCCTGTGCAGTCGATGCCGTTTTCAGTATTTGAACATCATCCATTCATCTTTTATTAATAATGCATTTCTTAGCATTGTGTGACTTTGTGTTTAAGGTAAAACTCATGGGACATTATTCTAATGCTGTGATTTTAATTTTCCACGCCTCCTTTAGAAAGTAACACCTCCTTATTTTGTGTGATTGCTTTGCTCAGTGTCATTGTGTCCTCAGATCTCCACTGGTGAGTAAACTGTGACTTTACCAGCTCACACAGACCAACAGACTGCAGCTTGATACGAACAACCAACCTCCTGTACTTCACACTGATCCTCACCAGTGTCTGGTTGAGGCCGGCCGGCGCCCAGTCGTACGTCGTGGTGTTGAAGGTCGGGTCTTTGCGCGACACCACCGGATTGGTCACGATCATACGGTTCCTCTTGTACATGCGAAGGCCGCCGCCTCCTTTGATCTTCGCTGTCAAATGGGAGTAGGGTGAGTCTGCGAGCAGGCGTCCCATTCGCTGGTCATCTTCGACGTCACCGCCGGGAGCGTGGTCGACCGTGCTGCAGCCGCAGGCTATGCAGGCTTTCCTGCACAGTGGAAAGGTGAAGAAGAATGTGAGAAAAGAAGGCACCGAGTGATGAGACATCCAAACCTAAATGTCACTTTAGGCTATATTGCAATGAATCTGCCCCCTCCTATGATGAGATTGGCAGGACACTGGGTTCAGTCGGCTCCCCCCAACACGATCCCTCACTGGGTTCCCATTTGACAACTACGGTGGCCGGGAGGTGCAAAACAATTTTACAATACGAGAAACACTTTTACAAAGCTGGAGACAAATTTACATTTTAGAAAACATTTTTACAAATCAGAAAACAAAATTTACTTGTAAATTTGTTGAAGTGATAAGGAGTTCATGGCGACCCACGATGGACGGCAGTCAAGCGGTCTTTTGCCCGTTTTGTGGCGAACATATAAGCCGATTAACGCGGTACATTCCCTTTCCGGTTGAAAAAGTTACTTGTAAATTTGTTTCGGCCGCTTGTAAAAGTGTTTCAGGTCTTGTAAATTTGTTTTCTCAAATGTAAATTTGTCTCAGGACATGTAAATGTGTTATGGCAATGTCATTTTGTTTTCTGATTTGTAAAAATGTTTTCTAAAATGTAAATTTGTCTCCAGCTTTGTAAAAGTGTTTCTTGTATTGTAAAATTGTTTTGCACCTCCCGGCCACCGTAGACAACTGACAATTGTGTTGGCAGGGGCGCCTTGACACAGACTACATCATTTTTTTCAAATTCACAAGGTCCTTCTTCACAAGCTCTGTCTTCCAAGAAGTTTGTAAGCTTGGGAGCGCTGTGCTGTTTGGAGCCCTCAGTAAAAGGCTGAAAGCACGAACATGTTCTTTTAAAAGACAATTTGAGAAAGAGAATTGTTTAGAGGAGCGAGGGTTTCTAACCCCACCCCAAAGGCCGTATCCAACACTTTCAATTTATCCCTTTTGTTTTCATTTTGTTTTTAGGAGGAGAACAATGATAGCAATAAAGGAAGGGTTGTACCTCCAAGAATGTGGCTGAAATCCAGAGCAGCTCCCCTCACATACGAGACACACCGCTGCACCTCCCACACTCTGCTTCACCGACATCTGAGTGGAGACCAGCGACAACACAATGATGTTATACATTCAAATCATTTAACTCAAATAACTGTGATCTTGACAGGTACAGTCCATTTAACTTTCTATGAGAAACCTAATTGTGAGAGTGTCAAAGATCAGAGGTCACAGCAGCCTGACAAGAGCTACAACTAGCACAGAAAACATTGACATTTACACTAAAAAACAGATGATAAGGTCAATATTATCAAACACTAGGTCATAATCGTTTTAAAGGATGAGCCCGATATATCTTCCTCCTCTGTGCCATAGAACTCCATTGTTGTCCAAAACTATTAAAAACACACCAGTAGCCACACTGTTGCACTGATTGTTCCTTCACCTTGATGAACACACACACTGTAGTTTATTTTGACTGAACACACACCATCCTGCTGCTGTAAATACTAACTAGAGCACCAAATGTAGATTAATCCACCGCTGAAAATAGTCCCCAACGAACAGACTGTTTCCTCGTGTTTGAGTAATATTTGCTAAATTGTTTTAGGAAATTACCAGGACATTAAAAAAAAAAAAGTATATTTGTGAACCTTTTTGAAGATGTCTTTGGTTGGAACTGATGGACTTGGAGATGAGTGCCACAGATGGGTAAGAATTTGATCTTTCTATAGGATTTGATGAAATGAGAAAAATATAGAATAACACCAGGATTATACTTGAAGTAAAATTATGAGATAGTAAGTTTAAACTAACTTAAAAAATCTTAAATTTACCAGTTTTCTCTGTAGCTTTCAACCAAATTCCACTGCTGATGAAGACTGTGCGATGAAAGATGTGAAAGCTCTGGAAATAGCTAGTTTGTGAACCTTTACTTAACCAAAACCAAAAACTTTTAGCCCAAACCTAGCAGAGAACAAAAATCAAGGTGTGGTAGCTGAACGTGCAGAGCTGATCTGAAACAGCAGATATTTGTATGAACGTTTGTACTCAGACATGTGAGGAAGTGTTGGATGAGAAAGAAGAGTTGTTGTTTTGGACTTTTCTCAGTGAGTGTGGGAGGAAGAGAAGGGAGTGAACACCATACTCTCTCTCACACACACACACACACACACATACACACAGGGTGGATGATCTCATTGGTCCACCCAGTGACATCATCACCACACTCTCGAGTCTTATCTGTCGTCCCAACACCTAATTTTTCATCTCCTCCTACTCGGCTCTACAGACCTTTTGCCTTTTCTCCTCTTTTAGCTGTTTCAACTCAGTGTCCTTATTTGTTCCACCCCTTGTTTTTCGCCTCGTGTCCTCATCTGTTATTCTGTCATTTAAAAGAAGAACATTCCCACAATCCTCAGCCATCTTTTATACTCTATTATCAACAATAACAAATAATAACAATGTCTGTGATCAGTTTGTCAGTTATTGAATTTTGATCACATGATACATGATCACCTGTGATCATGTGGCCATGATAGGCAGGTACACTTACTCACTCACATGATGGCAACTGAACAGACTCCATCCAAAAAAAGCTGCTACGTGTATTTCTTGGTTAAAAATATTATTTCCAAGCTCAAGAACTTTAAAATGTAACTGTCAAGATAAGTTTAATTGGTTGGTTTCTGGTGAAACTTTGTTTTCTGTTTTTCTTAGGGTTAAATGACATTTCTACAGTTTCTGCATGTGTGCTTGTGTCTGCGCGTGTGTGTGTGAAACAACACTGGCTGGCTGTTTTTACAGGTTCTGGCAGGAAACCTGATGACTGTTTTGTTAAAATAACTTGCTGCTATTTGTCTTACAGAGAGAGGGACTGTCTACCTATCCATCTGTCGCTAGGTATTAAGGAGACCATCTCTCCTCAGGGAGACATTCATATAATGTAATGTAACATAGATAGATAGATAGATAGAGAGAGAGAGAGAGAGAGAGAGAGAGAGAGAGAGAGAAGCTCTTCCAAAATGATGAACTGGCTGCAGGGATTTGCTCCTATTTAGCCACAAGAGCATTAGCGAGGTCCAATGCTGATGTTGGCTGATGACGTCTGGCTCACAGTCGGCCTTCCAGCTCATCCCAAAGGTGTTGGTTGGGGCTGAGGTCGGCGCTCTGTGCAGGCCAGTCAAGTTCTTCCTCACCAAACTGGGAAAAAAATTTCTCTCTGGACCTGCCTCACTGTCATGGTGAGACAGGAAACAACCTTCACAGGATTGTTTTCACAAACTTTTAACTGAGAGTTAAATGAAAAGACTGACACCACCTTCATGTCTGTACACTAAATATGAGGCTGCAGCTTGCTACCACTTGACTGCTGCTTCCTGAGATCTCTAAGACCGACACATAACATATCTTGAATTCTTGTACGGATTAAACAAACAAGACTTTAGGTGTAATTAGTGAGCCTCAGAGACGCTGGATGGCAGATTTTGTTACCCTTGGACAGAGTCACGCTAGCGGTTTCCCCCTGTTTCCAGTCATTGTGCGAAGCTGTACTGTGGCTTCATATTCACATGAGAGTGACATGAATCTTCTCAACCAACTCTAAAAAAAAGGAAAGTAAATAAGCACATTTCCCCAAAATGTCGTGCTGTTGCATGGAGATTTTCCTTCACTGGAAAAGATCTTCCCTCACAGAGAAGTATGTGGACAGAGGGAGTCATTGTAGTGTTTAGAGGTGTTATGAGTGTGTTTGGAGGTGTGAAGAGAGAGACAGAGAGTGTAGGTGTGTGTGACACTGAAGGGACTGTTGATCGGCCCGTGTTGAAAAGGTCAAAGCGATGACGGCTCGAACAGAAACAGCTGAAGAACAACAAGACTTCATTACATCCCTGTGGAATACACTGACTGACAGACTGCGTGCGTGTGTGTGTGTGTGTTCATTATTATGTTACTGGGCAGGTGCAAGTGATGTCAGCAGCAAAGTACCTTTCTGAAGTCAGTTTAGACCTAAAACCAGCTCTAAAGGAACATTCCACTAAAACTCTGCTTTACTCCATGTAGATAAGGCAGGTAAATGGACTGTACACATATCATACCTTTCTGATCTTTTCAGCCACTCAAAGCTCTCTGACACTACATTCACATTTACACACATATCCTTCATTAAGGAGGAACCTAGTTGGACTGGCAGAGGTTCAGCGTGTTGCTGAAGAACACAGCCAAGGACGACCCGCTCCACCTCTGAAACCACAGTAAAACATGTCAGTAGTTTGTCTAAAGGTATTCTTAACAGTGAGTGTATTCAATCAATCAATCAATCTTTATTTATATAGCGCCAATTCATAGCAGCGTTATCTCAAGACGCTTTCCATAAAGAGCAGGTCTTGACTAAACTCTTTAATTAAGAGAGAGACCCACATTCTATACAAGCTGATTATTATCATATTTTAGTAGTCTTTCCCGGTGTGTGAGAGGAGTACCTGCAAGTTGCCACAGCCACAGATAATTAAGTTATAATCACAAAGGTTTTTAAGTAAATGTCTATTAAGTCACTATCGCTGAATGAGATGACACAATGATTAATGGTGATTGAGGCTTTGGGCCAAAACCCTTGCATTTGCAGTATTCTCTAGTATTATGAAGTGGATGTCAAGTCGTCATACCCGGGGGAAAATCCCATGTGGCGTCCATCGGCCATCACTGGTTGGTGCACCAGAGAGGGTAGATGGAAGCAGCGCACTGTTTTTTCATGGTCTCTGTTAGCGTTGCGAGGAAACAGTTATTATGGCCAAACAAACAAAGAGAAGATGGATGACTGCAGACGATGAAACTTCATAAACAAGTGCAAATCCAAAGGAAAAGAAACAAATTCAACATCAAAACTATCAGCAAGGACACCTGTGATAACTGCCTTACTGCCAGAGACTCTCAAAACAGATCTTTGAAACTGCAACTTCTATTTACTTAATGCAGCCATAAAGCTCAGGCTGCTGCATAACGGTCACTGAAAGGACGCGTTTTGTGTTCGCTGCCACAGGAGAGAACTAAGAGAAAATAAAAAGGTCTTCCACAGTGGCTCAGAGCCGCAGAGCTAGTGCTTTGCAGGCACAATAACAAACCCATGGACAGCTACAACAACTGCGTACGCACTGAAGAAGTGGATCGCTTTTCTTAGCATTATGTGGTTATGTTTTGCTGCCATGGCAAAATGTGACCAGCAGAAGCACTACGTGTGGCAGCGCTGAGGGTTTGTAATGAAGTCATTTCAGCAACCTGCCAACGACAGTTGACCTCATTTATTTTTAACAGCAACCCAGATTTTTGCTTGTATTTGGCAAATGGCAGGTGCTCATTTTGGAGCATGATAACTATTAACAATGACCGGTATAAAACACCTAAATGTAGCTATGTCAGAACTGAAATTTTGTCCCGTGTTACACATGTTGCTAAAAATTAATCTTGCAATTGAAGTGTCCCATATTATGATTATGATGACAGGGTGGCGCTGTTCCAGGCTGCTTGAGCATGTCACAGAATTAGCCGGTATGCTGACGTTACCAGCTATTAAGTATATTTGCCAGTTCTGGAGCAAAGGTTTGTTAATTGCTCTTTCCTTCTGTTGTATCTTAGTGTCATTCAGTTAGCTTGCCTTAGCTGCAGTATCTGATTATATCGATTACATACCTTTATCTCAGAGGAAATTTGCACCAAACACAAAAGCAGCTTCTTTCCTCTACTGGTCAGGAGAAACACAAATTAAGTCCTATATTTCACAATGCTTGTCATTAGATATGGATCTTAAATAAATACAAAATACTTCCCATCTTTGTCTGTGACTCTGGGGTAGGAACTTGTGAGTCACAGTAAAAGCAGACGTGTCGTCAAACATGAAATAAACCTACCACTCATCCTGCAGCCAGTCATGACAGAGCAGTCATGACGCAGGTAATGTTGTCTATGTGTTGTGATGAGCAAGTCTGTGCGAAAACGCCAAATGACAACATTTCCTAGTGTTTGTAAAAAACTCTCAATTTGCTTGTGCATACTCAGCAAAATTGGTTCCTTTTTTAAAAATGTTTTTAGGGAATGGTGTGGCTCTAACAGATAGAACAAAGAGAGATGATGGCAAACAAGGGTAGAGATAGAGATGGGGAACGACATAATAAAATTCCCCAGAAAGACACAAACCAGGGATGTTGCACAATCAGTGCCTTGCTAATCAGAGGGCTTTTCTCTGGTTTCCTTGAATAAGATGAACCCACAGAGTTGGCACAGGTATGGAAGTTAAACCAAGCTCATGACTTCATGACAAGTCTTTATCAAGCAAGACAAAGTTGTGTGATTGGCATAACTGGCTCTGTCCTGTTTGTCTTGACTGACAGACGACTTTGTCATGAAAAGTAGCATTTAGCTGCTTTAATATGTTGGACTACTGTCAGTAAGAAGAGTCTCGTACTCACTAACATTATGTCTCAGTCAGTGATGTTATCTGATGTTTCTGGTTCCTGGAGGAAACTGATTTAACAAGAGGTGGCAACAAAACATCTGTTACGAACTGAGAAAACATGCGGACAGCAGGTAACATAATCTTATAGATTAAATTATTTTTAACATTTTTTTCAAGTTTCAAGTTAAGAAACTGGCTTCTGGATCTGCAGTGAACTCTGGACAAGTTAAAGCGTTTTAGTTCAGCATAAACATTTATTTTATGCAGCTCCTCTGTTATCAGGTGATCACCGCCCGCTGGCTAATGGAGTTATCTTAAACACAAATACTGCACACACACACTCTTCTTAGTTGCTCTGAATGAAAGCGTCTGCCAAATAACATGAGGCGAACTAGAAATGCATTTTTTCAGAAAGAGGGAAAAGTGTGGCAGCTCTATATTTAGGAGTCAGATATGGCAAGTATGTTGTACTGAGTGAGTAATTCTAACCACGTCGGCTATGTGAAGAGGAAACTGCAGGAAACGATGTCAGATAAGAAGGTGGAGGTCAAAGAGGCGGCGAGTTGACCTGCTGCAGTTAACATCATGAGTCCAGAACCTCGTCACATGGCATCCTGGTTATTTCCTGTTGTTCTCTTACAACAAAATTAGATACAAATGCATTGGTATATTACACCTCGTCGTTATCACTTTTCACGACACTAAACAGATGAGATATCAGGAAGAGAGAGACAGTTTGATTGGATTAGAGAAGTGAGATGATTGTGATTTTTTAATGTTTTTTATATAGATTCTGTGCATTTTGTCTTTGTTTTTGGGATTTTGTAAAACTTTAAAGTTGCAACGATTAGTCAAAAAATAGAAAAAAAAAGGCAATTGAATAGAAATTACAAACTTTATCCAGTTCCAATTTATAAGGTTTGTGGGGATTTGCTGCTTTTCTTAGTCTTATAGTAAATTCAATGTATTGTTAATTCAATTCAATATATAGTTTGGACTGCTGGTCCGAGTAGAACAGATAATTTGATGGTGTGGGCTTGAGGAAACTATGGATGTCACATTTTTCACAATTTCCTGATATTCTAGGGACAAAACAATGAATCGACTTATCAAGAAAATAACTGCATAATAAATAAAATAATCTTTAGTTCTATTCAGCTTTACCTAGTCTGAAAGTTTTTGTTTAGTTTTTTTGGTTATGGAGATACAAACCCATTATGTTTGTGTGTTTGTGTGTGGGTGTGTGTGTATGTGTGTGTTGGGGGTTATTTCCATCCTGATGATGGCAGTTTTTCCAGCTACAGGGTATAAAGGGGGGACGGGGGGATCAAAGCCCCGACAGGTGACACTGATCTGTCAGGTTCTGCCCCTCAGACTGATGTGACCTCTGGATGGACAATCAGAGGATGAATTACGGGAGGGATCTGTGGGAGACAAACTGTACACAGCTGCCAGAACAGACCCTGCGGGGGGGATCAGGTCCTCGTGGTTGTGGATTACCTTCACTGACTGAATTAGAAAGCTCCAGCTGTTTGAAAAGAACTGGATGTGAACAAGCCCGAGAGATTTGTGCTTTCACACCGTCACTCAAACTGTTGCAATACAAGTCCTTAAAAGTTTCTTTGGACAAATTAACTCCAGCAAATACAGTCTCATCAATTTCAACTAATTAATTTGGCACCTAAATAGATCATTTAGGTTCTTGTTCTTGCTGATATTTTTCTCTAATTCACCATATGTGAAAAGCAAAAGATCATTTTCAAAACTGCACAGCTGTGATATTGAAATTCATTTGCCTGCTAAGATGCACTCTTTTAACAAGAGGAGTATTATGAATGCAGTGTAATTTATTAGCAACTGATGCATTGGTGCAGATAAATGCGTCACCACCACACATTGTTTCTATAAAGACTGAGGAAGAGACACTGACTAGCATCTAACACAGATTCACTCCTGCATAATTTACTGTGAATCCCTCTCACTCCACTGTGAAAACATATACAGTATATGTATGAAGGATTATAACTCTAATCTGGTTAAGGCCTCTGAATTGCTGATCATGTGTCACATTTCCTCAGCGATTCAATCAAGTCTAGTGTTTATCGGAGAAATACGACCGACCAATCAGAGCTTGGTGGGCAGGATTAAGAATAGAGGCATCACTAGCTAGCTTTACTTTCTTGTACACTCAGCGACCAACTTTCATTTATGTTAGAAGCCGCCAAAGATGAGCTTGATATTCACTTCTTATGATAAATCCCTGCTGGAAATTACATTGAAAATTGCATTCAAATGGCAATTGTGAATGAGCTGTAGAGTTTGTTTTAAATCAATGTACAGAAACAACAACTCCTAAAACAAAATAGTGCACAAATGTGACGCAAAGCAAGGACTCAAACATCAAGTTATGGCAAAATGAAACAACACAGCCCCCCTCTCAGACAAAAATGAATTAACACAATGCTAACTGGGGTTTTTCAGTCTAAATATCAGGTTAACAATGGAAACAGAAGAACGGAGCAGACATGAGACGGCTTCTGAGTTCTTGTAAATCCTCTGTCAAACGTAGACCTAAGACCTGACTTGATCTGGACCAGACCTCCACCAAAAGAATTGGCTTCATCACATCTGACTAACAAACCCTCTGACCCTTGACCTCCTCATTACTGTCGTTAATCTAGAAAGATCTATGAAGAAGAATTTTCAGACGTGTGTGATGTAAAGGTTTCTGTCCCACCTTCTCCATGGCTGAGCTCACATCCATGTTGTCCAGCGTCTGTCAGTGGTCCGACTCCTCAGCTCTCTCTGCCTCTGCTCTTCCAGAACAATGAGACTTCAAATTCCTCTCCTGTCGACCACACTTCCTCTCTCCCCGCCCACACTCGCTCCTGCCGCCGCTGTGCCCCGCCGCCTCTCCCCAGCTCACTGCAATTTGACCGTCTAGACTTTCATTTCTTTCCTGCTGAGAAACATCAACTTTCTTCTCTTTTAACTGCAGAGTCTCAGTTTTCTCTTTCTCTTCTTTCCCTTTTGTCCGTTTGCAGCAGCAACAGAACTCACCTTTCTCCTCTTCAGCTGTGGACTCCTGCTTTTCCTTTTCTGTTCTGGTTTTTTTCCTCCACTCTTCCCTCCTGATTCGTCCTGTTGCCAGCTCTCCTTCTCCACCCTCTGCAACTTGAACTGAGCAGGTTTCTTCACCTCCTGTTTTTGCTCCAACATGCTGCTTATGGGAAACTGACTGTCACCCCACCCTTTCTGCCTGACAGTGAAACAGCAGCTCTCTCATTCACCTCTGTTCCTCGGTGAATTCACCCTGCAATGCTAAATATTACAGGTGCCCTCTATGTTACAGCAGTGAACCATGTAGCTGCAGTCTGGCAGTAATCAGGGAGATTAATGGTCTTGAAAACAGCAGCTGTACTGTTGCTGTCTGCTGCAGCACAGCAGACCGGGCTGTGAATTCAGTCAGTGGACTGGAGGACTACCTGGAGTGAAGATGCCTGACTGGATTGTTTGTGTTTTTAGGACAAAGATAGCGAGAACCCTGAGGGATTCCCTGCTCGTACTCAGCCAGCCAATCAGAGGGAACCTGAAAATCTCCTCAGCCAATAGGAACGTCAGGGATTCCTCCTCCTCTCATTTTGCAGCTTTTTAGTGTGGGGCTCAGAAGATGTAGACCACAAAGCTCAACAGGGCCAAATTGGACTAAACAGAGCCAAGATGGGCCAGTTGTGTAGACACAGCCAGGTAGTCTGTTGAGGCTAAACAAATCTAGCAGGACCAACGGGGCCACACAGACCCAGGCAGGTCTAAAAGAGGGATAAAGTGATCTGGACAGAGCCACACAGAGCCAGGCACGCCCAACAGCCAGGGATTAAGAGCAGGCCAAACAGATCTAAGTGGAGCCAAACAGAGCTTGACAGAGCCAGGCAGGACACCCACGCTAAATCATGACCAGACAGAGCAGAAATGGCTAATGAGGCTAATAGTCGGGAAGGGCACGTGGGCAAAACAGAGCTAGGATGGGACAACTAGGCTAAAAATAGCAAGGCAGGGCCAACAGGACTATATAGTGCCAGGAGGGCCAAACAGGGCTTGACAGAGTTAGACAGTCCAAAGAGACTAAACAAAGCTAGGCAGGGCCAAACAGGACTAAACAGAGGTAGGAAGAGCCAGGATAGGATGTTAGGATGTTAGGCTAGTTGCTAGCCAGCAACTATGGATGGCCAGAAACTGTAGTGCAGACACTGATTGGTTCCTGGAGGATGAATCCAGTGACATGGCAGTGTCAACGCCTCAAGGCCTGACCTTTTCTCTGGTGCCACCATGAATATTTACCATCTGTATATAGAAATAGATAAATGTAATATAAACAGGGATTTTAGATTAAATTACAAGTCAAAGTACTGGAAAACTTTCAAATTTCTTGGCTGGCTGACGTCCTTGTCGGCTGCTTCACTCCAATATAAATGTTTTCTCAGGCACAGAAGGATCCCTGTCTTGTGTGCCATGAAATTTTTCAAGATCCTGTTGTTCCATCTTGCAGGCACAGCTTCTGTAAAGATGATCTGCAGTTATGGTGGAAACTGAGACAAACTTTTATTAAGTGATCCACCTTAATAAAAGTCATCCACCTGTGTGAGGCCTTATTACTGGAGAGATCAGAGAGCTTCTGAGGCTCTCTGCAGTCTGAGAAACTCAGACTCTTCTGTCTGGATCATCAGCAGCCAGTGTGTATTGTTTGTCGGGACTCAAAAACACACATCAATCATAGATTCAGACCGATTGATGAAGCTGCACTGGATCTTAGAGAGGAGCTCCAGAAGTCCCTGAAGCCCCTACAGGACAAACTGAAGCTCTTTGAACAAGTTAAAGGAAACTGTGACCAAACAGCAGAACACATTAAGGTCCAGGCCCAGAACACAGAGAGGCTGATTAAGGAGCAGTTTAAGAAGTTTCGTCACTTCCTACAAGAGGAAGAGGAGGCCAGGATCTCTGCTCTGAGGGAGGAAGAGGAGCAGAAGAGTCAGGTGATGAAGGAGAAGACTGAGGCTCTGAGCAGAGACACAGCAGCTCTTTCAGACACCATCAGAGCCACAGAGGAGGAGCTGAGAGCTGAAGACGTCTCATTCCTGCTCAACTACAAGGCTGCAGTGGAAAGAATCCAGCAGCGCCCCCTGCTGGAGGATCCACAGCTGCTCTCAGGAGCTCTGATAGACGTGGCCAAACACCTGGGCAACCTGAGCTTCAACGAAGCATCTTGAGATATAATTTGTTATGAATTGGCGCCATACAAATAAAAATTGATTGATTGAAATTCTGACTGAGATTACCCTAATGACATCGCTGTGACATCATCAGGGTTACTTTGTCCTCCAGAGCCAAAGAGGACCTTATGTAAAATGAGTAAAATGAGCAGAGTGACACTTTCAACATTCAATCAGCAACACAAAGACGAGACAAGATGTGAATGTGGTCAGTAGATTATATTATTCTCTTAAAAAAAGACTTCATTACAAGAATTTACTTCATTCATTCAAAGCCTCAACATGTTCAGTGTTCTAAATACTGCTTAGCACTAACTGCATAACATCATGGAGCCACTGCATTCGATTGAGAGATCAGTTTTGTTGAGTATCTGGACAGAGAAACAAACAGCTGACGTCCCCTGCTGCATGTGGTCAGTAACAATAAGTCGACTGTAGAAGACACATCAGTACCTCTGTGCGTCTGAGCTACTGAGGGGACAAAAACATGGACGACAGTGGAGACGAGCTCCAGAAACCTTCAACTGTAGGGGTGAACCAATGATTGCTTTGGCGTTGTCCCTTTTAAATGCAAAAACAACTTCTTTTTTACAAGAAGGATGACACAAATGACGAGGCAGAGTTATTCAATCCCCTTCATTTGAGCAGAATGAGTGAAATCTGTTTTAAACAGACTCTTCCCTTGATGTTCATTAATATACCTAATCAAACCGTCGGATGGCAGATTCAGCACCGTTAGTCTGTCGGTCAGTCTGTTGACCCGACACTTTGGTGAGGAGTGACATCTCTTAGCAAATATCAGGTTTGCCACAAACTTTGGTTCAGAAATTCATGGTCCCCACCTTTAGCACGCTGACAAGCTAACATGCTAAACACAAAATGATGACATTAGCATGTTAACATCAAATAGTTGTGTGTTAATACTGCAGCTGTAATTAACTGATGTACATCTGTGATGACAAAGTACAACTTAGACCAACCGAAGTTGAGCTGAGCCTGAAGTTGAGCCTGAAATGTCCTAAAATGGCCACCATACAGAAGACAAATGCTTTAGATTGAGGGAACAACAAGACCTTAACTCTTGCACCCCACTAGTGTTAAAGAGCAGCAACATCTTTCATCAAAATTTTCATCTATCAAACAATCTTTTTCCTGGTATGTCATGCACAGGATTTGTTAATTTGAAGATTCTGATTTATTTATCAAGATTTATTTGGACAATCAGATCAGAATGAAGTAGGAAAATTCATGCTAACCTGTCTTAAGAGTAAGTTAACAGTGGGCTGAAAAGCTGTGTTTCAGTGTTTTCTCTGGGTGAAAGTTTCAAACCTGTTTCTGTTGCATCTGTAACCACACCCAATAGTGATGTCACAGTGTCCTGGAGTACACCTGTGTGTCACTGCAGCGAGGTGAGAAGATGAACCACTAGAGGCCAGCACAAACTAGATCTTATTAGCATTAAGGGGCTCTAAAGGAAACTCTTGAAAATGGAAAATGTGTTGAAACGATACATGAATTCAGAGGAGAATATCTGTAATATCTGTAAACGTACTTAATAAACTGCAGTTTGTGGTCAAAAGCCTGCTACATTTTGTTCTCAGTCTTCTTACAGAGCAGTAACCTGTTTGGCATTCAAGCGCACAGTTTTCATGACACAAAGCAAGAACAGAAAAACCTGTCACATATACCGAGGCAACAAAACACACTCAACACCTACTCCATAACTGATTAAAACGGCGATAATCAATATTCTCAGAAAAAAAAAAAAAAAAACTGGATCAAATTACATTCATCAGACTGACACAAACATAATAATAATGTTCCTGTGTCTGCTGGATGTGTTAATGAGCAGCTCTTGTTAACAACTTTATATGGTAAATGTTGTGTTTCCAGCATTGTGTCCTGGTGCCCCCAAAAGGCCGTCGACTAATTAAGCGATGCAACTTTAACTGTAACCGATACTGCACTGTGTTTAATATGTCCGTCTATGAACCTCAGTGTCACCAGTCATGACTGTGGTGTGATCCTTAAGTGCCTGTTCAATGATTCTCTGCAGCTGTCCAGGAAATGTAAATGCATAGTGAATCGAAACAGTAGTGATCATATCGCTCTGTAAACCCCACTCTCCCCCTAAATACACTCAGTATTAGTCCCTCCACCATCTGACAGACAACCAGCCCGGGTACATCAACCCCACCGCCTTTTCTCTATTAGTTACTATTAGCAGTGACATTTGCCATTTATCACATTTGGGACATTAGTCTTTGATGTTTTACTTGCAGCTCTGACAGGAGTTCTAAACCTTCCTGACTGGGCTGTTTTTTGACATGTGCTCATTCTCATGCCATCATTTCTGATTGATGGACGGTGCAGCCAAGTAGGGCTAAAAAGCGGGTCCAAATTAATAAAAAAAGAAAACAAAACCCTTCTGTTGTTCCTTTTTCTCTCCTCCACCCGTCCGTTCGTCCCTCTCTCTCTCTGGCACAGTATGGGCGTTCGGTCGAGTTTGTATAAAAAGGCGCTGGGTTTTTTCCTCCTCCACCCGAGGCTACATGATGATCCGTGGCTCTGGGACCGACTCGTTGATGGATTTGTGAGGCAGGACGTTGGCACCGTTCAGGTAAAGCTCGTCGTTCACGATCACATCCTCCCCCAACACCGTCACATTCTCCATACGGACCTGAGGACACAGAGGGGAGTCATCACATCTGACGACAATCTTAACAGGCATCTACCCATCCAACATGGGATGAGATGGAGGAAAAGCATTTGGCATATGAACAAAATACAGAGTCAATGAAATCTTTCAAAGCCTCAGGACCAGACCGGCCCAATCACATGGAGCTAAAATTCTGCTTGATTCTTGAATTTCTGTCTTGCTGTAGTCAAGTTGTGTAAAATGTGGACATTGGCTGAATGTCTTTTTTATTGAATGATGTATTTCTTCTGATTATAATAAGAAATCATGGATCTGACAACCGCAGTAACAGCGAACACCAGATTCGTCGATTCAGACAAGTGATCTTCACTTTAAAAGGATGCCGACCTCGGTCCTACGTGCACTCACCCACTGGCCGACTGAGGAGCTCCACCCCACGATGCAGCTCTCCAGCCAGGAGTGTGATCGAACCCGTGCTCCCTTCAGCACGGTGCAGCGTTTTATCCTCACCCCGTCCTCCACAACCACCCCGGCACCGATGGTGACATTCGGGCCGATGGTGCAGTTCTCCCCAATCTGCGCCGTTGGGTCCTGCAGAGGAAACCGAAGGCGGATGATTACTATTTAGTGCGGGTGTCTTTATTTGAAATGAAGCGCCAACGAGCTGAACTCACCACCAGAACGTTGCCTAGGAAACCGGGCCCCGTGCGTAGCCTCTCAGGAGCGTGTTGTCGTAGCGACTGAAGGTACATACACATCCCTGTCAGGAAGTCTTTAGGCTGACCGATGTCCATCCAGAAACCTGCAGACAGACAGACAGGTAGACAGACAGACAGATAGACAGACAGACAGACAGACAGACAGACAGACAGACAGACAGACAGGAAAACAAACAGTATACAGAGATACAGACAATGAGAGCAGTTAGTTACCATGGAAACAAGGACACAAAAGGAGTTTCCTTGTGGTTGGCAAAGGGTGATGTACCAAAGAATGTGGTCACATGACCAGCAGACACATTTAAAGGACCATATCGGTGTTTTTTTAAATCCTACTGGTACATTTGACCTTTCTGAGTTTCCTTCTCACAAACTGCACTGTAAAGCGGTGATGTTGCGTGTCATCCCCCGTCTCTCTCTTTCCTGTCACATTTCTGTTTTCCTGTGTCTAATAAAGGGAAAAATCCCCCAAAAATGACTTTAAAACACACCTGAAGTTAATGAGCCCATTATGAAATAAAAGAGTAAAAGCATTAAAATATATAATATATATAAAATTCAAGCAATAAAATATTTATATACATTTATTCATTTATCAGTTTGCTTATCTTCAACTCAAATAAAAATATGAGGAAAAGAAACATGAAATCATTTATACTGCATGGAATTTATATTCGTGATACTAAATTTGAAGCCTTCAGCTTTGAAGAACTGAAAAATCTGGCTGATGAACTGTTTGAGTATCTTCTGCTTTTATAGTTCAGTCACAGCCTTTTTATCAGTTGGGAGCTGATCTGTGTTTCACCACAGATTCATGGAGTTTTCTGAGGGAAACAAAGCCACTAGGAGCTGAACCGGAGTCAGTGACTTGGACCGGTCCACCTGCCTGGACTACAGGACGGGAGGGAGGTTTAACTGCTAAGCTAGATGGTTCCACTACTTCAGAGGAAGCTGATCGCTCTGAGAGAGGGATGAGGATCTAGAGACGCACCAATTCCAGATTTCTATCTCTGCTTTGGTTATCGTGTTTATCTGAACACTACAGAATGTCTTGCCAGGTTTATCTGGAAACAGCCCCGTTGGGTCGGGGCGGAGGAAAACTTCTGCTCCTTCTTGTTTCAGATATCGTGCTTTGTTGGTATCGGTGCTGCTCTACAAACGATTCCCCTCCAGAACTACATGAGTTCAGGTGTGAAGAAAAGCCCAAACACTTACGTCTGGCAGAGCTGTGAACTGTGAGACCAGAGCGAGCACACAGGTCAGCTTGGCACAGTGCATTCCATTACTGTGTTACCAAAGTGTCTCTTACATAAATAAATCAAATCACTGGGAACACGGTGACGTCAGTGTGTAGTGATAGTTACCGTGTAGCTCCATGGCGTACAGGTGTCCCTCTTCTGCCATGACAGGAAATATCTCTTTCTCTATGGATGTTGGTCTCAGCTGCACACACACAAAAGTCACAAATGTATTTAAAAAATGATCGCATTACGCATCAACATGTAGAAATATTTAATATATAACACTAAAAAGTGTTAACTTTAAATATCCACTGCTTCAATATTTACTCTTTAATTCATGAGACCTTTGAGGCAGTGTGTGTGTGTGTGTGTGTGTGTGTGTGTGTGTGTGTGTGTGTGTGTGTCAGCCACCTGGATCCTGCTGAGCATGCTGGGATTAAAGATGTACATTCCAGCGTTGATCTTATTGGACACAAAGACCTGTGGTTTCTCAACAAAGCGATGGATCCTGCCGCTTTCCGTCTCAAACACCACCACGCCGTACTTAGAGGGCTCCTCCACCCGCGTCACCTTCACACACACACGGTCTTATATCAAAAACTACAGTGTATTTGCTGCTTGAGTTGTTGGACTGTTGGAGCTCTGACTGTGTTGAAGTGCCGTCCAACATTATTATCTTAATGACAACTTTGTTTTCAAAAGGTGCTGTTTCAATAAAATCTTACTTACAAGTGAAACCACAACAGAAACCAAACTGTTTTCACATTATACCGAGATTAAAGTCAATATATAAAGACCAGTTAAACCGGTCTTTACTGCATATTTATAGTTTCCTTTTTCCAGGCCAAAAGCCTAAAGTTATTATAGAATTACTAGTTCACAATATCAGTTTGCCATTTCAATATCCAATTTCCTTTTTCTCCTTAAAACTGAATTATGGCCTGATTACCCAAAGTACGACCGTAAAATAAAAGTCAAAACGTGGACTGCAGCGGTTGTCAGCCTGGACCTGAACAGATTCCCTCAGGAAAGACTTGTCTGCCTGTCTGTTTGTCTGTCTGTATGTATATCTGTCTGTCTCACCACGATGGTTCCCTCCTTGCCGTGGTTGCGGTGGAACTGCAGCAGGTCTTTGAAGGGAAAGTCACAGATGACGTCTGAGTTGAGGACGAAGAACGGCTCGTTGTCGACATTCAGCAGCTCTCGAGCCAACGCCAGGGGCCCCGCTGCACGCAAGAACACACAAACGTTCATTTCACATTTTTATCCTAATGGATGTGGAAAGTCCTAAACTGGTTCTAGTCCAGGTCAGTGATGACACTACACGGCCAAAAGTAGGTGGACAGACCTTTGGTCTGGACCTGCAATACTGCACTTCCAACAGTTTCACCATTTTGACCACAGGACAATTTTAAAACTTTCTTTCTTGTGGCACAGAGACAGTTTTCTGTCTGTCTGGATTCCTGTGTAGTGAAGAGAAACTCACCCGTCCCCAGAGGCTCCTTCTCATGAGACAGAGAGATACGAATCCCAAGCTGAGGAGAAAACATTGAAACATTCAGGATATTGCTGACTGAGCACAATAATCATTTCTGTGACACCCAAATACATCAGACTAGATACAAATCCAAGGCACTGTGTGTGTGTGTGCTGAGTATAACAAAATACTCCCTTTTCAGTATTTTTCAGCTTCAGCCACTTTAGGGTTGCAGCTAATGATTGTCTACATTGCTGCTCAACCTGATGACTTTCTGATAAAATAATTAACGATTTAGAAAATTGTGTAAATTTCCACAATTTCAAAGTTTAGGTTGACATCTTTAGATGTTTTGTTTGACCGAAACCCAAAGATATTCACTTCACAATGATATAAGAGAGGGAAAAGCATCAAATCCTGAAGATTACTGTTCAAGTAAAAAGGTGTTGTAAAAAATATCCCAGGTAGATTTCATAAGAAAATACTTTATATCAAAGGATAAAACCGACTCTCAGGGAGTCATGCAGCAGACAAAAAGACTGATGGATGAATAAACCATACAGTGACGACTCAGTTAAATTAGCGATTCTAATTCAGTGCACTTTTTGTCAGATTAAGCAAATATCTTCTCATGCTCTTCTGTGTGCGCTGAAAGAAACCCAGTGTTTGTACCCAGACATGGCTCTGTAAACGGGACTACTCCAGCCAGTCTGCAACAAGAGACGTTCTCACACTAACACAGGACGGAGGAAAATAGGGGGCAGTGGGAGTGTGATGGACGGTAAATCTGGCTAGAAATGATATCACTTCCTATACGAATCTCTGCCCTTCAAAATAAAAGGGGGTGGAGGGGATTTAGATAGCTTAACGGCAACATAATCTGTTATCTAATCTCCACTTTCACTAATTAACAGTATGGATTAATAGTTGGTCTCAGACAACACCAGAGAGAACGCTGTAGCATGCATCCTGCATGCCGTACATGTTTTTCAGTTTTTCAAAAGTCATGCTGTTTGATGCTTTGAGAGACAAACGAAATTCTATCCACCTCTCTTGTAACGTGGTGGAGGCAGAGGTCGAATCTCAGAGTATAAAACCAGAACTACCGGCGTCACCTGATACCACTGTGGGGAAAAAATATGTGATATATAAAATGCAAACCCTTCAGGAAAGTAACGGACCGACCCACCGCTCTGGTCCTGTACACTGTTAAAACACTCGGTGTGTGCAGATGTGTATCACAGCTGGAACAGCGTGATGGTTTATCATACGTACCCTCTCCTCCTGGACTCTCATCTCCCTCTCCAGCAGCTCTGACATGTAGCTCACCGCCAGAACCACATGGTCCACTCCGACCTACAGAGACAGGAGGTCAGCGGTGAGGTTAAAGCCGTCTGTGTGTCGGACTTTAAAGACGTCCGACTTTTGGGGATTCCTTGTGGTAGTTTCAGGATGTGGAGTGCAGCTGGGTTGAAGCTCACTGAGCTCCACCTCCTCCGTACCTTGACCAGTGCCTCCACCTGGTGCAGCAGGATGGGTTTGTTGCAGAAGTCCACCAGCGGCTTGGGGACGCTCAGGGTGAGCGGTCGCAGCCGGGTCCCGTACCCCCCCACCAGGATCAGAGCCTTCATGCTTCTGTTGTTAGCAACCGTTACCAAGGTGACCACAGCTCATCAATGACGAGACACCAACCGGCCTGCAAGTTGTTTTCCGAAGCAATGATGGAAAAACCACATTCACTCTTTGAGGACTCCACCAGCGGTAAGCTTTGTTAAACAGCCTTCTGGGTTTTTCATACATCTCTGGGGAATTTACTTTTCAGAAAATCAGATGCTTTGTTGCTCTGTGGCTCAATAGTAAAACAGAAGTAATACATGAAAGGCACAAACTGGGACTGGATGGTATTAATCAAGCAGGGATAACCTCAGTGTGATGACAGAACTTCAGGAGGGTGTGAACAGCCACTGTTCAACAGGTCATGTCCCCCCTGCGATCCCCTAATAGGTTTATCTGTGTGTGCTAGCAGCAGGGCTAAACAGGGAAGGTTTCTCCAGCCATTAAAAACAAACTGATTTATCCTTTAGGAAGCGTTCTGTCTCCACTTATTTATTCAGGGGTTTCCCTTTAATTGATAACTCCTCAGTGTGTTGTGCACAAAGTTCATATTTGGGCCGGATGGAGGTGCTACTGACAGGGCCTGAACAAAGTCACCAGAAATTAGAGCAGCTCACTTGACAGTGTTGCATCCTTGTTTGGGTCAAAAGACCCCTGAGGCTTTTTAAACCTGAAGCTTTACCACGACAGACAGAGGAGTCTGTGAGGATGTGAACAAGCACAGCAATAAGATTTGAACTGCTAAGAAACTCAAATGCTTAATTCACAGACTAGATTGTAAATGTTTGATTTACAGAGTCACTTTAACAGATGATCCCATGACAGACAGATGCTGTACATTTGTAGTCACTGTGCTCCTGATGATCCATGTCCAGGTTGTGGTCATGGTTTCACCTCAGCTCACATGAGTCCATTCATTCCTTGAGGAAGTCTGACCGAAGCTCATGTTAAAGTACTTGACTTATGTTAGTTTCTGTGTAGTGTCAACCAAACCAGCAGAGGTGATAAAACGAGGGCACACAGAGAGAAACACTAATTGAAGCAGCCTCTATTTTCGGCACATCACCAGCGGCTAACTTACTTAGCAGTCTTAGCAGTGCAGCTTTCTCTGCTGTGAAATTGCGACCATTTCTGAATGAACGCTGGCATATTTGAGTATAAAGTGGAAGTAATGAGCCAAGAGACAAACACAGACAGGCTTATGTTTTGAACTCTGACACAAATGAACTCACAGTGGTTGTAGCTAACTCACGTTAGCTAAGCTAGCTAACTTACTGCTGACTTCATTTACAGCAGTTTAACTACAAGCGGCCCGCTGACTAGATAACATCCCGCTTCTGTCCTCCGTCTGTGTGGAAGTAGATAAAGAGGATGGAAACTTACAGAGATCCGTTCAGCTTAAGTCTGCAGGAGATTTCTGTATCACTGAAACTCTGGGAATGACACGTAAGATCGTTCAAATCCCAACTCCTTGTTTGGTTTCCGGTCCCTCTAACAGGCGTCAAGTCAAACAACGTGACACAGGAAATATCCGGTTTACAGTTTCAAAATAAAAGACACTGTGTTCGGTTGTTTTAAATATTGTGATAGTGTATTTCGACCTCCTCTTTTATCAACCTGTTCAACAGCCTGTCAGTGTAATAAAACATTATCATTATGATCACTTCAGAGATTATTGGAGCCAAACAGGGATATCTGTTTTCTTTCATTCAATTCTTTATCATAAGAATTGAATGGGCATGTAGGGCATGTTAACCCCACCTGACCACTTTTTAGCAAGTTTAGTAGTAGTAGTAGCATTTCTATCTTCAGGACATTACTGTGCTCTGACTAGGACTAGTTGGTCGTCATTGGATCATCACTGACTGGTCAACCATCACCTGTGATCACCTGTGTTGTTGGTTCAGGAATACAGACTACTGACTTGGTTATGTCCTCTCACAGACATGAACAAGCATGTTACTATACTCTTTGTAGTGTGTTCAAGTGCAATGTTACACAGAAGTCATATGGAAACATGAGGCAACACAAAGTCTTTATCGATCAGCATCTACACTGTTTCTATTACATTGGTCTGATGTGTCCTGTCCCCAAAAATGGCATTTGACACAACACAGGATAACTAATTACAATTACATACAGTTACAATCACCAAGAGAAAAATATATAACTTATTGATCAACTTCTTCCAAATAATGTAACTGACAATTAGACAACAGGAAAAAACTGATATGGGTTTAAGCTTTGATATAATTGCACCAGCAAATCCAAACTATAATCACCAACGGTTAGTTTTTTGCTATTAGTTTATCCTAATTTCCATGTCATATCCACACGTATTGCTTATTGCTGAACGCTTATGTTTTCATTTGAAAAAGACCTCAAGGAAAAGCAAGAAAAGGGGTGATTTCTGCTTTAATTTTAAAGGCCAAATCAATCGGTTTCCGGTCTAACGAGCTAACTCTGGCGAACTTGCCGGTTTGCCTCACACTGCTGTCACTGACTCGGGGTTGTCACAATCCGCCAGAGCCTGGAGTGCAAAACGCAAATCTGCCCTTAGTGCAACAAAATAATGTGCCATGTTTTATCTTTATTTGTCATTATTTTCTCCTGACGAAAAATGGGCCAAATCGTCACGGCTGCCCCACATTTTCCGTAACCTTTATTCACACATTTCTGTGCTCCCCTGACATACGACACAATGGTATGTCCCAAACACTGTGGGCCCGCCTCTTCTCCACTTCTGACCAATCAGAGAAAAACAGCGTGGCGAAGGAAGGCGGGTATCAATCGTGCCCATAGACTACTATTTATGTACTTCCTGTTCTCCATCCGCTTCATCACTATTGGTGTAACACCGTTTCCATGGAAACTTTAAGTGTTTTAAGCATTAAGTGGAAGTATAAGAAATTAAAAGACAGCAGCGTGTGGGCTTAAAAACTGTAAACTCAAACTTTATTTTAAAAAAAGAATCAGAGAACCACACAGCAACTTATTTGGCCGTATTTGACAGTAATAAATACTTTTATTAAAAAATGTTAATATTCATTCATCAACTATGTCATCGGGTATTGAAGCCAACAGTCCCACAGGGTGAGGAAGAGCCAACAGGAGACACATTACCCAAATCTGTTGGGACTATTCCAAAGTAATTCATTACTTTGAAGAAAAATAACAGCAATGTGCACTTAATTATTTTTCCAGTAACAACCCCAACACTGAATATCAGTAATAAAATCTCATTAATCATTGTAATCATGTGAAATTAATCACAACATTTCAGCCATATTGTCATTTCAGATAGTTCTCTAGTTCAGATGATTTTTCTGCTCATCCACATTTCTGTTGTCTTCCATTAATCATCCGTTAACCTGCAGGAACACAAGTCAGACTGTATGTGCAGGTTCTCCACCGTCTTGTGAGGTCAGAGGTCAGGCATCCCAGCGCAGGTCACAGACCAGAGCGATGTGGTCGGAGGGGTGAGCCACGCTGGGCAGAGCCTCGTAGGTGGTGACCTCCTGGTGGGTGGGCAGAGGTATCACCTGCTCCACCTACACACACACGCACACACACACACACACACACACACACACGCATTAGCCTCCTGTTTAGATCATCACATCTATTCATTTTCCAGAATCCAGAAAATCCAGAATCCGCTGGAAGAAAACTTTCGTCCAGCGGATTCTGGATTTTCTCTCTGTTCAGAGAGAGGACCATTGCTTCCTTTCAGGCAGCCAATCATATACTGGCTAGGGAGGGAGCCGCATGACTCATCGCCCTGGTAACCAAGAAAATGATCACCACAGAGACAGAGAAGCTCCTGATGTGAGCAGGTCGGCCGGACACTGAATGTTGCTGGTGAGTGCTGCGCTTTCATCACCCTACTCGCTGAAAGTTTGTTGTTAGCTGCGTAGCTAAACCTCTGTTGATGTAGCGTTATGCTAGCTGCCTAGCTAATGTCTGTCTCTAATCTGATCATGTGACTACTATAACATCTGTAACATCTGTGTTGGATGAGACTATTTTGCGCAACCAAACGTGCAGGCCATGAAGTTGTGTTGTAGATATATGCAGAGAATAAATACGAGCTGCGAAGGATATATGATTGTGTTGCTAAACAGACTTTAGCTATTCATTGTTATATGATAAGAAAGAAGTACAGTAAGTCAGTAAGACATTCTCAGTCTAGACTGAACACATGGTGTAAACACAAGATAAAAAGACTAAAATGTGAGGTTAAACCAGCTACAACTTTCGATAAGTGGCTTAATATAGAAGTGCAGGTTTGTGGCCTGATATATAATGAGCTGCTGTAACCTTTAGTAATTGTACTTGTAATACTGCCATGTACAATTGCTCTGTACTGGAGCCTGCTGACTATGTGTCCTCCCTCAGCGCTATATAAAAACTAGAGCGCTCCTGTTTTGGAAGGCCTGGCTGCAACACAGCAGCAAACAGTGGCTGCCAGTGCTAACCTAGCCATTTTAGATATTTCACTGCAGTCAACCAAACCTTGATAACCAGTGTTAGGATGGCTTGTGTTGACTGCTCCACTGTTCCAGGCAGTGTGTCTCCTCTACAGACGTGTCCCTGGGTTACAGAAGCTTCTCTCTGTTACATACATTAGATATCACAGGGACTCCACAGTTTTAGCTGCAGGCTTGTTGGCAGGCCTGCTAGCACAGGTGTGGTCTGCAGCAGCTGCTGCAGTTACTCCTTCTATGTGCAAACTGGTTTTCATTCAGCCCTCCTCAGCTCCACTGGCCCACGAGCAATGGACAGAGACAAACCCCCCCAGTAGATGTTAAAGAGACTCAGGCCCCCCTGCAACAGTGGAGCAGTCAACACCAGCCATCCACACTGGGTATTAAGGTTGATTTGACTGTGGTGAAAAAGCCTAAACTGGTAGGCCTGGCAAGGTTAAGCTAACAGGGCATGCTAACAAGGCTACCGCCAACGGCAAGGGTGGTTTGAAATAAACATATCAAGTGTGAAGTGATCTAAACTTAGCGACCCTACTAAAGTGCCAGTGAGACTGTGAAAGAAATCAGAGAATGAACAGATTAAAACAGACAAACGAGGAGGGAGACGGCAAACAGCAACCTTGAAGGTCTCAGTGCCCTCAAAAGGACGTCTCAGCGTCTCAGAGCAGAGAATGCTGCTTATTTTGTCACCATTTTGAAACTTAATTTTTCATATATGGCGATTCTTTTAATCATTCAAATTTGAATAGATGGTTAATAACACATTTTTCAGTGCTGTGACAAACTCAGAACACATCAATTATTGGTTTCCACAAAATAGACGGGAGCGAAAACAGAGTATTCAGGAAGAGGGTGAAAGTAGGTGCAGCAGCCAAACCCGGTATAAGAAAAGTAACCTCACAGCACGGACACGTATTCTGATAATACCCCCAAATAGAAGTATGAGTCGAAAAATGAACATGTCTTCTTTAATAAAGATTACAAATGTGAAAAATATGTAGATTGTAATTTGCCTTAAAGTCAGAGATCACTCTGTGCACAGTTGGCTTATTACCACAGCATACTGAAGCAGGAAGGACTGAAGAGGAGAGAATCTGGGAATACTGTGAGCTAAATGAGGTAGAGAATGGATATCATTTCATTTCATACGGTCCTTTATTTCATGATTTAAGACAAATGTAGTTTTAAAAAGCTCATATTCCTGATTTAGATTTGATAGGAATTGAAAATGGGGCTTTACTTGAGTACATGTTTTGATTGTGTTTTTGTATTTTCTGAATATCTTTCTAAAGCATCGGACAGGAGGAGAAAAGTAACATATGATAGATCGATTCCTCAGACTCTGTTCTATATGGATTGGTTTATGAGCTGGATAAAATACACAGTGTTTGGCACTAAACGAAACAGCTGTGTGTGTTTGTGTATTTGTTGTGTTTCCATTTTGGGATACGGGAGCCTGATGTGTCTGAATAATTATATTCATTGATTCAGTAGCAGTATATGCAGTGTCAGTGCCAGCTTTAGTACCTGCATGCTGTCCGGCTGTATGAAGATGTAGTCCAGGCAGCCGTGAAATCCTCCCACGTAGTTTGTGTAGGCCGGCAGGTTGCAGGCGCTCAGCAGTGGGGGAAAAGCAGACAGCAGCTCCATACTGCAGGACTCCTCCGGCCCCGAGCTGCTCCAGTCTGGGTGCTGCACAGGAACGGCGGTCTCACTGATCAGCTGGAACACACCTTCAGACAGGGAGAGGAGATACACAATGACTTCACACAGCTCGCACGGAAACAGGAAGTCCATTTTGGAAAATCAGACGTGTGAGCTTCGTTCGTGGCTTCGGCTTCAGACGTGCAGTTACCTGAGTTCGGGGAGGAGTTGAAGTCACCGCAAAAGATCAGAGGGGCTCCAGGGGCAACCTCGCTGATCACATGACTCAGGTGTCGCAGAGCCACACCCATCTGAACCAAGCGGATATTCCCTCCTTCAAAGGAAACAAACTCGGTTTTAGAAATGTGTTCCTGCGCAGACTGAGCGTAAAGATCATCTCTCTGCTTTTTTTTTTTTTTTTTTAAATCAGTGACTCAGCAGTGAGCATACAGAGGAATGAGTTGTTCTACCTTTCGGGTGCCAGTACAGGTGAGTGTTGGCCACACAGACCTTCCTGCCTTGTTTATTCAGGTCCTCAAGCACACTGACCTACAAAAAAATGTCATACCGCAGATTCACAAAGGGACCAAAGCCAAGGGTTTAACACACCGGGTCTGCAACTAATGACAATTTTTGTTACTGATTAGTCTGTTTTTTTTTGATGAATTATTGAGTCTATTAAACTGTCTGAAAATTGCACAAATCTAATGATTTAGTACAGCAGACAAACAACAGTACCTGCAGGACGGTGGACCTCTGCAGGATCTTGTCCTTCAGGGCGCTGTTAGCAGAAACCCTCTCCAGCAGCTCAGAGTGGATGGGGTCAGAGGTCAACGCTTCGCTCAGCATGATGTCATGGCGGCTCAGCATCTGGAACTTTGACCTAAAAGGACAACATGATGACATTTTTAAGTTACTTGACTTAATCCTGGATTTAAACTGTTGAATATCATGTCACCTTAACTGTTCAGTTACAAAATATCTGTGAAAGAAAACAGAGAGAATCTGCTTGCAGCACTGGTGCGGTGTTCTTGTGTGGGGGCGGGACAGAAACAGCCAGTTGGATGATCAGCTTTGACTCAGGTAGCTTTAAAATTAAACCCTTTCTGAAGCTGGATTGAGCGGCTGTGTCCCACCATCTCGGTATCAACAATCAGACATTTATGCCATGTTCATGTTGCTGAGATGAGAAAACCAGGGTTTTGAGTCTCTAATTTTTATTCTCAACACAACTACTTCTGTCACTTTTCAGGTGAGCAACCAAGTGCAACAGTGAAGTTTTCTAGGGGAAAACTGAAAATGTGCATCATTAACCACATGTTCAAACAATGTTGTGTCTCTCCACATCCTGAATAAATGAATAATAAACGATGCCCAGTCCATAAAGACCAATGTGTATCATTGGTAGATGGCTATAGGGGATTGTCACTCCCACAAGAGAGACGATCAAATAATGAGTGCAAAGATCAGGAGCGCACAACTGTAGCTGCATCAGACAACACTGAGAAAAGACAAACAAACATTTTTGTCAGATTCTGGCTGGCAGACCTGACCTGCGGTAGAAAGTGCTCAGTCCTTCGTGCTGCTTCTCTTTGATCTTGAACACACCGTCCATACCGAAGGCATCCAGAGCCGGCGTCAGAATGTCCGCGAACACCCCTGAAGAGCCCAGAGAACATGAAGACCGTCAGAAAGCAGACTCACACATTCACCACATAGTAGAGGAGAAGTGCTGTTCATTCACTTCCTGTCAGTCAGCTAATCTTTTCAGCTCTAATTACCTTTGTCGACCTCCTGCAAACAGATGATGTCAGCGTTGTACCCAGCCAGCTCCTTTTTGATCAGGTTCTGTCTGTAGTCCAGCTGCAGGGCGTAGGGGGCGCAGTAGGGGTAAAGAACAGTCTTGGACAGTTCTGTCTGGGCGTAGACATCAGCCAGGATGTTGTACGACACCACCCTCACAGACGGCCACTCCGCCTCTTTGACAGTGTATGCGTGCCGGTTGTCGAACGTGCAGACGCCTGGTGCGGCCTCTACGGTTCCTGAAGAGACCAGCTCCTTGGTCACGCCGCTGCGTCCTCCATCTTTGGGAGTGCAGCGCAGTTTGAGCCTGCAGCCAATGTCTTGATTGGACGGGACGTGGACTCTTCCACGTCCGATCTCTGTCCAACCGCTGTCCTGATCTGACACTTCTCCAGCAGCTTCAGGGCTAGGACAAGAACAACGGGAGGAAAGATTAGGTCAAAAGGTGCTGAATGTCCCACAACTTCTTCCACTAAAATTTGAAAATTTAAATTGTTTTATTTGGCCAAACCAGTTTAATTCACAACAACCTGCATTTGCACAGTCGTGTAAAAAGTATTAGGTATATACGGTATTTTTTACTCTATGGAGAAAGTTAATTGTGCCTCTGTGTCCTCATGTTTCCACACTAGCTTCCATGATCATCATCATCTTTAATAATCCTAATAATGAATCATTGTATCATTACCCCGGGCAGCACAGTGGCTCAGTGGTTAGCACCGTTACCTCACAGCAAGAAGGTTCCAGGTTTAAATCTGTTGGCCGGCTGGTTTGCAGTTTCAACCTGGAGCCTTTCACTGTGTCACTGTCTGCATGTTCACCCCACGCTTACGTGGGTTTTTTCCCGGGTACTCGGGTTTCCTCCCACAGTCCAAAGACAGCACTGATAGGTTAATAGTTAAGTTAACTGGTGACTCTAAATTGCTCGTATTTGTGAATAGTTTGTCTGTCTCTAAGAATTGGCTCTGTGAGTGACTGGCGACCAGTCCAGGATGTACCACGGCCATCGCCTAATGTCTTAAGGATAAGCTGTATAGACAATGAATGGATGGATCATTACTCTCCCATGTTGTGGTATTATTTGTATCATTATTATTTTTATTATTATATAATACAGCGCCTCACTCTGAGTGTACATGTTGTTATATATTATTATTAATAGTAGTGGTATTATTTGTATCATTATTATTATCATTATTATTACTTTCGTGTTTGAAGTTTATTCTTATTCTTTTGGAGCTGTGTGTAACAAAAAGCAATTTCCCCCTGGGGATTATTAAAGTAATTCTGATTCTGATGTTAGAGCAAACATCACTTTTGATGATAGCCTATAGACTGATGCTGGGTTGTTGAGGCAGACACCCATATTGATAGTTTAAAATAATGATGATAACACACAGGCAGACAGTGACCAGCAGACATTTTATAGTGTAAAAATAAACTTGTCAGCTCTATTTGGTGATCAAACCATGCATGGACTGGAGTGACTGTTTCCAGATTACCTACAACATATATATCCATTATGCTTGTGTTACTTAACGGCTGATAATCGATTATCAATGATATCAAGCAGAGAGGAGCTGAAAAAGTTTCTAAATGACCTTAAACACATCTTTGGCACTTACGTATTACTTTTGTTTTCTCAGCCAAGATATGTCCTGATGCCAGACATGTGTGATAATACTAATATCAGCTCATGTATCATCGCCTGTGCTGTAATTAAAAAACAACAAAGACTAAAGAAAAAGAAATGTATATAAATATAAAGCTGGTTTCCCTCAAAGTGGGAGGAAACATATTGATAACATGTTGTTTTGTTTCCATTAACATACTTATGGAGTGCAGAATGAAAAAAAGGTATTTCTGTCGCAGTCCAACAAAGACAGCACCATCCACACCTCTACACCTCTACACCTCCACACCATCCACACCATCCCCACCTCTACACCTCTCCTGGCCTCAGAGCTTGTTCACCTTCACACAGGTCGGACTGTTGGACTGCGGGGCTTTACTCAGCACAAACTCTGTCAGTAACACCTACTTTCCAGTGTCGTTACCTCGTCTTTGGGGTCGTTTCTTTGTACCAAGTGAACTCGCAGTCTTGGAGGTTTCCAAACTCCACCTCCAGGTTGGGGCAGACGGGGAACCCGGCCAGCAGGGACACCGGCAGCTCCGCGGTGGTCAAAGTGGGAGCGTTCCTCCGGACCGAGTATCTGACGTCTCCCACCTGCAGCTCGGCTCCGTCCCGCCACGCCTCCGAGTTCAGCACCGTGTCCGGCACCTCGTCCCCGCCGTAGTACAGCTTCACCACAGCGGCCTCCGGGGTTTCACACGGCTGCTGTTCCTTATTCCTCTTCGACTTCTTCGCCTTCCCTTTGGGCTTGGCGATGCCATTGGAGATCCGGGCCAGGACTTTGCCCAGAGCTTCGTCCTGGTCCCGCAGCATGTGCTTGTGGCTGCCGTCCAGACGGAAGGAGATGGTTAGCTTGGGCTCACCGGGGAGGCATCGCACCACGACCGGCTCCATCCTGCCGGGGAGGCGGCGGAAGGCTCTGGTCCAAGTCCTCGGTGAGGAGGAGAGCAGGCGGCGGGGGAGCAGCGTGAGAGCAGCGGAGAGGTGGTTGAACATCAAGTCCCCGGCAGCAGGAAGAGGACACGATGAACTACGACGGGAAAGTTAAGGGTCGGCGGGGGGGGGTAGGTGGTCCCGGAGGGGGGGGATACCTGACGTCACCTCGTCCTCCAAACACAGTGGTTAGCCAGTATGCTAACCAGTAGAGCTAATGCGAAGAGAAAACCGACGAGTTTAATTCAACTTCCAGATGTCTGGGTTGAAAACTAATCAACACACAGGCTGCAGAGACCAAAGTGCTGCTTTAAATAAACTGTACTTCACTGTATCGACAAAAAATGGTACATAAACTGTCAGTACTTCCCATGAAGCCACCGTTGGCTTCTCCTTCTCTGTGCTCCTCTGTTAAATATGGCCGCTCGGATGCTTCCACACGCAGCACTGCCGCCTACTGGACAGGAGGTGTCACACAGTGTTGTTCATCCTGCTTCTTTTCACAAAACACTGTTTATGATGCGTCACTTTTATTTCATTGTTACAACGCCAGTTCTGTGATTTAGACCAAATCATCAATAGCCAATTTGAAATAAATTCTAACAAACTTTGCCTGCAATAATGAACTGTTGTTGTGAAAAGAAGCAGGATGAAATAACATTTCATAACAATGAACTGTGTGAGGGAAATGTGTTTGCTCGTGCACAGTTAATCATGTTTATTTCCCTTATGTTTGATCACGCTGAACAATGCAACATTTAACCTACTGAACTTTGGCCTCATTGTCTAATGAGGCTTTTTTGCCCATCCTGATGTCACCTGAAGATGTTGATCTTTTGCTAATGAGCCCTTTGTCTTGCAGACACTGAAGATACTAACAGAAAGTAGCCTCTATCAGAGTGGGGAGGACCAAGCCAAGATAATAAGAGAGTGAACAGCTTCCCATCTGTGCGCATATTACAAGCAAACCTTTGTTTTGTGTAGCTTGTGTACGTAAAAATGTGTAACAGTGTAAGAGATTTTTGTCTTGTTCCTCATTGTCAAAGTGGGTTTCAAAATTGCTGAGACATTTTATATGTTGAATAGCAAATTTTCTTAATATAAAAATAAATATTTTAGAAATATATATTGGCTTATTTCACAATTTTGGTCTGTATTTACTCACATGATTTATTTATTTATTTCATAATATCTTATGTACTTAAGCATGAAGTGTCTTGCGGCCCTTCAGGGTATTCTTAATTCTGCTCACAGTGCTGATAAATGCCCCCACATGTGTCCAGGCCTTCATATCTATCGAAGACTGTGCCTGCAAATATTTGATTTAAATAATTACATTGAAATCCCATTTCCCATTTGTGTGCACATTATAAGGCCTACTTGCATGATTGACAGCTAACATCACCACCAGCACTGATACACACTTGTGATTCAGCCCAAATTTACATGCAATAGATTTTTTTCTGTATT
This sequence comes from Pempheris klunzingeri, assembly GCF_042242105.1. Classification (NCBI taxonomy): domain Eukaryota; kingdom Metazoa; phylum Chordata; class Actinopteri; order Acropomatiformes; family Pempheridae; genus Pempheris; species Pempheris klunzingeri. The sequence goes on from NC_092013.1 coordinate 22,315,095, forward strand.
TTTATTAAATTTGTTATAAAGACAAATGCAGAAATTCACTAATGGGCAATTAAAAAAAAAACACTAAAAATATATATTTAAAAAAATCTAATCCTGAGCTGAAAATGTTCCATCACACCGGAGGTATGGTGCCAGTTGTGAGCATCAAATCAGCCGTGTCTCTTTTAGAAGTGTGTGTCTTAACAATGTCTTTTTATCTTCTTGGCTACACTACAGAATGTTTTTCTCAGCAACGCTCTCCACACAGCATTGTTCAGGCTGTTCAGGGTTTTGGGGGAAGTAGACGTCGGCCTTGTGCTCGTCGTCATGCTCGATGTGTTTCAGGTGGATGACCATGTGCAGGGCGTAGGCCAGGACCAGCAGAAGGATGAGGGAAGTGATGAGGCCCATTAGGATGGCCGGCGTCAGGAAGGTGGCGCAATCGCTCGCAGGAGAAAATTTACCAGAGGTGACGTTGAAGGCCTGAATCTGGGGAGGGAGACATTTTGAAAATTACTAAGACGGTAAAATTCATATTGTGACAGTTACAAATTCAAGTTCATTGTCATTGTTGTACAAACACTCAGTGAAAGAAATCATCTGTGGAGTCAAGGTGCATAAGAAAAGAGTTCAAAACAAAGAGCAGAACAGTTTGGTTTTTTACCATCACTATATTCACTATATCACTATGGAGGGGTGTAATGAATGGTAAATTTAAAGACTGATGATAATTATTTCTCACTTATTATAATTATTTTTTCTTTGAAAATATCAGACAGTAAGCTACTGGGTCAAGCCAGGTACCTGGAAGTTGGTGAAGGTGATGGTCCAGCGGCGGGCATGATCAGTGCCGGGCAGCAGGAGAGCACTGTGGCGCTGGAGGCTGCTGACATGGAGGCAGTGGTAGGAGGAGGAGGCTGGAGCGTACACCTCGCTGGCGTTGAACACAGCTTCCTCAGAGACATTGTAGAGCAGAGAGACGCTGTCCACCGAGAACCACCACTGACCCGAAGACTCATAGAAAGTGCTGGACAGCTGCAGTCTGAAACCAGTGGGACGTCAGGACACCGTCAGTCATAACTTCACATTGAAATTTTCAGGCAGTGCTAGCATGGCTGTAGACCTGCTGTCCTTAAAGGAACCATGTGGGGGTTTTAACTTGTAGTCGTGCTATGTGAAGTTTTTGATGCAATGCAATCCACGTTCCCCTTGTCACACTACTCCACTGATCAACAGGAAGTAGTAATGCAACACTGCACCAAAGACAGCAAACATGGATGTAAACAATACAGGTCTCAAACTTTATAATAGGCTATCAGCATAGCCGTCGCTTTACATAATATTTGATCACACATTTGACTTGATAATGAAATCAGATGTTAGTGGAACATTGGCAGACGGATGGCATAACTAACCTGATGGACAGGCTTTTCAAGTCCTCCACATCTCCAAACCTCATGACTAGCCTGATGAGGACAGACAGACAGACAGACAGACAGACAGACAGGCAATCAATTTCAGATAATAACTTGTAGACACAGGTCTGTCAATTCACCATACAAATGTCCAGAAATATACATTTACTATGCTTTTGTACAAGGTAATACACCACACACAAGCAATGGGACTTACTAACTCACAGTACTACTACCAGTGTGAACCTGGCACCCACTGCAAGTACCTACACAGTTATGGATTATTGTTGCCTTCCATGGTTGCTCACACATTGTGCAGCACAGTGCGCTTAACCTTTAATGGAGCGTGCTATATAAATGTATAGATTTGATTGCTTGCTTGCTCTTGGACTTTGTCATTCAGACGGGTGTACATACGTGGCCTTGTCTTGGCGGCAAACAGACTGACTGGTGTCGACAAGTTTCTGTGGGGAAAAGGCTCTCTCAGTTAGGTCCAGCTGCTTCTGCTTCTCATAGCGGAGAGACAGCTTCCTGGCCTGGAACAGGATGCATGGCTCCCCATTGGAGAACACCTGGTGGGGGGAGGCAGGGACAAAAATATTGTTTGACAACACCTGGTAGGTCAGTCAACTGTGAGATCCTTTTGCTTTTTGTAGACATGGTCAGATTAGAGGATGGGTATAAGTTTATTATCTGTGGGTATGTGGGTAACACAAAGATTCTAAGCAGGTGAAAGCTGCTGGCATAGTTACTTTAAAAGTAAAAAATAACACCTCGTGCATAAATACCAAACGGAGGTTAACAATTGTAAAATATCTAGCAATAATATTGTAGACAAAGGCAGCTTCTTAGTTTAAACCGGTGAGCTTCAATTTAGTGTTAGGAAAGCTGACCAATAAGCAAGTACAATAATGGATGATTGGAACTTCATTTGAGCAAAGATTATACATCATGAACTAAAATGATCCCCATGACTGTGTGATTGTTGTGAAAGGTGTTTCTTATTTTGCAGTTGCTCCCTGCCATCTAACAGCAGCTGGTTATTCATCCGAAAGTAAAGCCACCTTGATGGGGGGGAAGGGAAGTGCAGCTCCTGGCGCCTGAAGTAACTTCCTCCTTGATACATCTTGAGACTGGAGAGGAAGCCAGAGACAGGGAGAAAAATTTCATCAGTCACCATTCATATATAAATTCAATTCAGTGTGGCTACATGTGATAAATTCATACCATGACCTCTGATTGATCACAGGAGTTTCCCTCTCATATCATGTTATGCTTCTCTCCTTGTATACTTCATTTCTTTTTCCTTTCTTTCCTCCCTCAACTGATCTTAAGGAAAGAAAATCCCTAAAGCTGAAGAGTCAGCGCTCACACTTTCATTTACTTAGGTACAATTCTAAATACAGGACTTGTGATGCTGTATTTTTCCCACCAGTGTTCACTTCTGAGTAAAGAATTAGTTGTTGTCCTCTGGTCCACTCAGTTTACCTGCAGTTGTGTGAACTGTTGCTCTGCAAATACCAAACTCTCCTCCATCCACATCCCTCCATCACTCTGTGCCATCCCTTCATCTGGAGGGACAGTTAGAACATATATTGCAGGTTATACAACACATACAGTATCTCACCCACAGCACTGGCAGAATACTATGAAACATGACTTGTGTGCTGATACGGTCTGGAGGTCTTTTCCTCTAGTGTTAGCTTGCTAACATGTCTCTGATAGTAATTATACTATCATTTAGTATGAATACATTATTAGTATCATTGATATTGTGCATGGATTTAATTGATTGTCATATTACCTACTATTTTCCAACTATGGGCAGCTACTGGGGTTCATGGGAAGAGTGACAAGTCACGAAAGTGCAGATGTGTAGTAGATAATCAATACACACATCAGCAATATTGTTTGTTTTGTGATTTGAGATAGATAGATAGATAGATAGATAGATAGATAGATAGATAGATAGATAGATAGATAGATAGATAGATAGATAGATAGATAGATAGATAGATAGATAGATAGATAGATAGATGGTTCTTACCGTGAATTGGAGAGACAGCAGTCCTGTGAACAGAAGTGACCAGAGGATCAATACATAACTTGACTACATACATAACATGATTTCTAATTCCCACTTTTCTCTCTCAGTGTCCTCTGCTTTCATTTCTTTGATTCTTTCTATTTTGTGCTAAGTAAATAAAACAGACAAATGTCTCATATAAAACAAATTGATAACTAGTGCATGTTTTGACAAAGCTAAAAACTACCGATAGTTACTTGAATATGATCAAATCATAGCATAGTGTAACATAATGACAACATGTTAAGTCAATCCAAAAAAACATATGAAGATTAGAGGGGAGAATGAGTGATGACCACGAGATGAGCCAGTGAGGTTTTGAGTACCCAGAATGCACCTGTGTAGTCCAGTGACCCGGTCGTTCACCCTGTGGATTAGTGTTTCAGGTAACAGACAGTGATCAGTCTGGAACAGAGATGTTCAGTCGCTTAGAGGACCCACTCTGACCCACATTAGGCAGACAAAGACTACAGCAGAAAAACAGTCTTGAATATTAGAATCAGTTTCACACCAAACAGCAGCTCTGGTTGCTTTCAATAAAAAACATGCAGCACATTACGGTTTTATGTAACAAATCCTGAGCCTGCAGATCAACAGGGCGAGCGAGACAACAACAAGAACAGAGCCTCAATAAATCCTGGAAAACTGCTCTCGTAGTTCTAACAGTCGGAGTAGACGTTTCTGTAATTGAAGCTCCTGGAAATTTGGTTTCAAGTCCAATTATTTCTCTATAATAAACAATACAAACAACTGAAGCTACAGTACAGACACAATTTATTATCATTAACCGTTTAAGACAAAAATTAATTCTGTGTAGGTGTGGTTTAGTGTGTTTGGATTGACAGTAGCCTGGAAACATAAGCACACAGCCTCAGGACTGCCGCCACATGTTGTGAAATGTTATTGAATTCTTGAGCTCGAAGGTTCAGTCTTGACTTTGCCATCTGTGACCTCCAGAGCAAAACCGGTCACAGCAGACACCATCTTTGTACAACCACCTGTTATCCCACCTGTTAACAACTACACCACCTCTGTGAGTACTGAGCAACTCCGTCTGGTGAGGAAGGTCAGGAGATGTAGTTGAATACTTTAGAAACAACAAGTAAGTATGACCCAAAGCGTGCAAGTATGTGATGGCATCATTTTCCAACTGAGCCCCACCCACAGAAAATACAGAAACCTGTGATAAAATACAATCAAAACTGTTTTAACTTTTACAGAAGTTGTGTGTTAATGTAGTCAAAGTCAGAAGAGAAGGGAATATATTTTTTTAGGCTAACACTCTGTGTCTTGTGCTCCATTTCACTGGAGACTTTTTCAGGAAGAAACCAGCCCAAGATCTTTCTCTAACCTTAACCAATTACTGCCAGAGCCAAAACACAGCCATAAAAAAGTGTCTGCACATGTCCACGTCCATTTATATCTGGCCCTTAGCATTAAATAATAATGGACATTTCTGCATACAGTCGGGCTATATTTGAGGGATGTTATTTATATATATATATATATATATATGTATATATATATATATGTGTGTGTGTGTGTGTGTGTGTGTGTGTATATATATATGTATATATATGTATCCCCGTGCTAAATCAGGAATAAACTGTTGTGTCTGCTCTGGTCAGACAGGGAGGAGCATGAAGTCTATTGCAGTACTGCCTCTCAGGGTGAAAAATCTCTCAGCAGGTCTGAGTTGAATAAAACATGCTTCACATTTTTCTCAGCACACATACAACAATAGACAGAGAGTTGTCAAATCCTCCCCAACACACCGCCTGCAGCCAAAAAGAGGGTTTAGCTCCTCTCATCCAGAAGCATGGATCAGAGCACCAGACCTTGGATTGTGGGATTGCACTGATTATATAATCATACAATCATGAGTGCACACACACTCACACACACACACACACACAGTCAGGGAATGAAGGATGGGGTGGCTCTCAGCCAAAAGGAGATTTTGCAGCTTTTCAGCAGCTGCACACTGTAAAAAATGACACACCTCAAACAGCTCCTTTCTTACACATCCTGCAGACACAGAGCAACATTATCATCCATGCTTGGACAAAAGAACTGATACTGAATGGTTCTGCAAGACCATTATTAACAATTATTATTATTTAACAATATTTATCCTTTGGTTCAATTCCGATGTTTGTACAATTCTGCTTTCTACAATATGTGCACATAGCAGCTGCAGCCGTAGCTATGATTAAGGTTTGGGAAAAATCATGGCCATGGCAAAATATATGATATGACTAAAAACTAAACTGTACATATTTTTTTATGTATATCTCTTCCTGTCTGCTGTAGCGTTGTGAATTTCTTCGTCGTGAGACTAATAAAGGAATATCTTATCTTATCTTATCTTAAAAGATGGGAAAAATACAAAAACAGGTCTGTAGCCGGACACAAACTCCTGTACGACAGTCAGACGTGCTATTCTATAAGTGTGCATATTGGGATACTGGTTTTATGAAGTCCAATATTCACTCTCTTTCGCCACATTTACTGTATGTTTCAGCATTGTTTCCAGCACAGAGACGGAGGCCAGCTGGAGCATTTAATGTCTAAAGAGCCAGATGTTCTCAGGAGTTGGTGGAGACCAAAGCAGAACTCACTTGAGGGGGAATAATGTACTTACATTCACCAGGTGGACACAAACACAACTCCAGTAGCATGATAATGCTGCTCTGTGTCTGTTTGATGTGGAACAGTTTGCTGTCACGTTTGCCATAACCACTTTAGAAGATGACAATGCGTCAGATGTTCATCTGCCCCTAAATGACCACATTTAAATCACTTAATGCAGCTTTAAAGAAATAATACAATCAGTCAAACTCTCCACTGGTCCTGTTGAGGCACACAGTAGAAACACATCAGTAATCTGGGATCTGAATCGTGACAAGCGTCAAAGATTAGAGTGTCAGGAGACATCAGCAACAACAGGCATCAAGGTAAAACATAATCTCTGTCTCTTCTCCTACCTGTCACCAGTTTTTTGGTCGAGGCAGGAAGACGATTGCAGACGGAGGACAAAGAGAGAGAGGAGGAGGATGCAGCAGTGTTTCCATGGTGAAGCCATTGCTGTGGTGACCAGATTATGATGCCAGGACACTCTCTCCCTCTCTCCTCCCTCCTAATCTACTTTAATCAGCCCACCGCCTGTAAGCCCCCCTGACAGACCGATGAATCAGCCAATCAGGACAGAGCAGAGACAGACAGGGTTGGGAGAGCCCTGCCTTCACGTTAAAGACGGTTGTTATTCCCTAATTTTCTCATTTCCAGTTCAGAATTTAAGGTAAATTCAGTCAATTCCACCTCTGTTTATCAAATAGTCCAGAATAGTATTTTTTTTAGGCATTCTCATGAAAAGCCTCATATCTACAATCTTGGCAATACTGATTATCAAGTAAATAACAAGTTGGGACTCATTTAGGTGCTGTGGTGTTGAGGGATATTCATAATTTCACTCATGAAAACTTCATGGACGAAACTGAGAATATAGGGAAGGAGTTCTGGTCTGATTCTTTCAATGGTTGTATGAGTAACCTAATTATTTATTTTTAGCTCTCTTGTGCTGCATCACAGGGGGGAAAAGACAACAGCCTGCTATGTTAGCAGTTCTGTGAGGCTGCTGATTTTACACTGTAGAACATCATACAGGAATGTTGAGGAATCAATTAATCTTTTCTCATTAACATAACGAAAATATGGAATTTCTATTTATTCCACATTAATTTAACTTACAAATTTGACTTAAAGGCTTTTGATTTGAAACAATGAGTTTCAAAAATATGCAGATTTTGCATGAGAAGGCTATATAACAATATAGTAAATAATCTAAGCCCCAAAGGAACCTATCAAATACACATTTTCCTATGAAATGACGGCAACAATAAACCTAATATCTCATATCATCAAAAGTATTCCAACTCTTTGGTTTGTATAAAATTCATACAAGAAAACGCCAATTTTATTCCATTGGTGTGATAATTTCAATCAGGCATTTTATGTAGCCACACAGGAGCGGGGTCCTCAGACTAGACATTGCCGCGGTGCATGCTGGGTCCTTCCTTTCCATCCCAGACTCGCATCTGCAATCATGGGTATGGTTCTAACTTCATCCCATATACTGAATAATCGTCTTTACTGTGGTCATTTTTCACATCGGTGTGCTGTATGAGTATGTTAGTAACTGTTTCAATGTGTTTGCGATGGAAAGAAACTCATCATTTAATGTGAAAATGACCGTTTTACGGCTCTCCGTCTCCGCAACGTGGAGCGGCCATAATATGTCTGCGAGATACTAGCGGCGTGTTAGCACGGTTAGCTTAGCGTAGCGTTCCCTGTACGCTTTTTATTGTTAATGTCCATTTTACAACATTCAGTTAAGTAGCTAGACACGCAGTGTACGAAATGTAACTACATTTCCGAGGTTGTATGTGTGCAAAGGCTCAGATTGAATGTTTGTACGGCTAATTTGCCCACAATAATGTCAACGCCTCTCGCCGCTAAAAACGAGTTGTGAAGCTTCCTTGGATCAGGTGTCACAATCGCGGCAGTTTTGGGGGAAATCCTTCATATTTAAATATTCGTTTATGTATATACAGGATTGTGTATGGTCATTTTTGATGAGCAGTGAAGCCAAAGCCAGTAATGGGTAAACATACGTTACGGCCATACGTTGTTAGCAGACACAGTAGTGATAAATTAGGTTCCATATTCTGTTTCTCAACATTTAAATAGGTTTTTTTTTCTCAAAATTGAATCTCTACTGATCTTCTGCTTCCTGTAGGTTTACTTCAAATAACCACAGTGATAGAGCTGGGTCCTTAGTGATCGATCAATTTAACAATCAGCCTTACAGGTGTGGAAACTGACCTCCATGGACCTTCAGAGGTCTTAAGAGTTGGAACTTTAAGTTTGATTGGATGAACCAGTAGAGAAGCCAGTCTTTGTAGTGACGGTCAAATCATTATGGACGCTTTAACTGTAAACTTATGATGATCCGACAGATTAGGGAAACATCGTTTTGTACCTTCAGTTTTTCTCTTTGGCATAACTATACAAATGTCTTGGGTCTGCTGTAGCAGTGTGTGGTTTGACGACAGGGTTGTGGTCCTGCATTGGCTCTAATTTTATTTCCCACTGGTCTTTGTCTTTTAGGAAAGTGTCGTGGTCTGCGCACAGCCAGGAAGCTCCGCAACCACCGCCGTGAGCAGAAATGGCACGATAAACAGTACAAGAAGGCCCATCTGGGCACTGCCCTGAAGGCTAACCCCTTCGGAGGAGCCTCCCACGCCAAGGGCATCGTCCTTGAGAAAGTGTGAGTAACACGAGACAACTGACGTAATGTTTGATCACACTCTTCCTGATGCAAAGGCAAGACAGTTAGTCGTACCTCTTCAGATGACGTCGTGCCCATGTTGGCCACTCAGCATTGGATGTCTCAAACTTAATTATGTGAGTTGTGGTGGCCATGTTGCTCTCTATTGGGATTCCAGCTTCAAAATCCATTCCCCCTCTACATTATATCTACTGGAAAATGCCATTGAGTCTTTGTGTTGTTTGATTGCAGTCCTTTATACCTTCTTGTTTTTAGTCTATTAATCAGGCCCAAATGTGGGTGTTTCTATGAATTTTGTTGATTTTCTTAATTGTTGATAAAAGATTAACTGCTGGCATCACATGCCGAGTGAAAACCACAACAATTAAGCCAATCTGAGGAGCAGTGGCAGGTATTAGAAAATACAACTTCAGTGCAGCAGGTATTTACAGGACAGATGGATATGAAATGTAAACATATGCTCCTGGCATTTTCTTCCACGTAGTTTAAATTTTGTGTAAGTCTGTTTAAGAGAGTTATTTGTTTCTCGCCTGCAGAGGTGTTGAGGCTAAGCAGCCCAACTCTGCTATCAGGAAGTGTGTGAGGGTTCAGCTCATCAAGAACGGCAAGAAGATCACCGCCTTCGTCCCCAACGACGGTTGCCTCAACTTCATCGAGGTTAGTGCCTGCCCTGTATACATTTTTGAATAACAACCAAACACGCTGTCTGTCTGCGTAGCGCCTGCATGTCCTAAAATGTATTAAAGCTGCAGCTAACGTGATCTTTCCAAAATCTATATGTACATAGATGATGTTGTCTTGAGCCATTCTGCAAAATTATCTAAGATCATAATTTTGTTTCACCTCAGAGGTCCTCAATTTGAAACGTAACTACCTGAAAGGCAGATCGTAGTTAGTTGTGGTTAATTGACAGTATTTGTCGCTCCATTGTCTCCATCTCAACGCCTTTCTTCTTCGGTCCCGCAGGAGAACGATGAGGTTCTGGTGGCAGGATTCGGACGTAAAGGTCACGCCGTCGGTGACATTCCTGGAGTCCGTTTCAAGGTGGTCAAGGTGGCCAACGTCTCCCTGCTGGCACTCTACAAAGGCAAGAAGGAGAGACCCAGATCATAAACAGTTGTGGCAGAAAATAAAATGTTTTCAATTACACTCTGGTTGTTTTGTGTTCTCATTTGTTTGTCACTCACAATTGTTACGTTTCGAAATACTTAATGCATGAAAAATAGTCCAAATGCTCAGACTATACTTGGAGAAGGTCAGCAAACGGGGTTGAGTTACTTAACAGGCTTTTTTTCCCCCAAACAGTTATCTGACACATCATACTTTAATAGTAAAACTGTCATAATTCAACAAGCCACTGCTGTGAACTTAATCTATCAACAGATTTCTAAAATTGGGCTGGACCTGGGGTGCTATCCTGCCCATCAGGAGCAGCTTGAGGTTCAGCATTTTGCTCAAGTACACCTTGACAAGCAGATTGGAAGAGCTGCCAACCCTGCCATTACTGTCACAGCTGCCCCTGTAGCCCAAACTGCTTGTTGAGGACTCGTGTCAAAATCTAAAGACCTTTTATCGTTCTACTTTATATGGTGCATGTTTTACATATATCATTATTGTCTTATCACATGACGACAAAGCAACAGTACTTCTGGCCTTGTCAGTTAATGAAGCTGCTGTGTTGAGCTGCAAGAACTGGGGTGAGGATTTGCTGCTCCTGTTTTTTCATATTACATTTTTGGTTGGCCAAAACAAGAGATTTGATATAATCAACGAATTGTGAGACATTTTTCATATTTTATATCTAAAATCTCAAAAAGGTTAGGGAAAATAAATGTTATTGTCAGCCCTGCTGCTGCGTGCTCTGTTTAATGAGAAAGTAAAGGTGATCTGGTGCGTAGATGCTGCCCTCAGGACAGTCAGACTGGAGTTGAGGTGGATGGTCACCACTAACATCTGCTGATCATTGCACTGCACAAACATGGAGGTGTAAATATAGTAACAAGTATCACATACCCCGTGCCACCAGCCAGAGTGCTGTAGCTGAAAAGCTGAAACATGCCGGGGGCTCATGAACCTCCGCTTTTCTTTCCTGCACAATTACAGGTGCACTTGAACACATCTGTCTTGTGATAGTGTCATTAATCTCACTGATGTGTCTATAGACGGGGGGGCCTGTGCCGGTCAAACATTGGTATATGGGTTCATTGATTTAACCCATGTGTCCGTACAGCTCTGGTCTCAGCCCCATATCAGAGACCTCTGCTCCTGCTGCCATCTTCAGCAACAACAACAACAACAACAGCAACAACAGGTCCTCTAGAAATCTGCAGGGACGCCCAGCCAAGTAGGTGGAACCAGGACAACCCAACACAAAACCACAAGGTAAATAAGTGTGTCAGGTGTGTTTTCAGAGACAGTAAATGTTCATGTACTTATCAGCTACAGCTAATACTTCTTATATTCCCGCACACTGTGTGTAAATTACAGCTACAGTTCGGTTGAGGTTAGCTGAGTGAGCAAAGCCAACTGCTGCTCTTATACAAAATGTAAACTCAGGCCTCTCCTGTCAAACTCATTTCACACCCACCCGCCTTCTCGTCCTCCACAAGATCACTTTTTACTTGCACTACATGAGCGTCCACATTCTTTCGTGTCCTTTTCATCTGTGCCTGTTTTTCCTTGTTTGGGATCCAGTGAAGGGAAGTAAGCATACGTGATATACATGATATATCTCTCTGAGATGAGATAGAAATAAAAGATGATATATAAATGGAGGTAAAGTGTACAGAATATGAATTTACAAAAATCAAGGAAAAGTGTGGTTCCAACTTTGTAGCAACAGTTTGGGGAGACCCCTTTTCTGTTTGATGACAGTGTCCCCACGCACAGAGCCTCGTCCATAAAGAAAAGCTTTTCCCAGTTGGTGAAGAACTTCACTGACCTGCACAGAGGCTTGACTTCAACCCCATCTGACATCTTTGGGATATGTTGGTACCCATCAATGCTGCAGCAGATCACAGCCAGGTTCAACATCTGGTGGAAGGTCAGGAAGCAGAGGAGTGGAGCCTGTTAGAGCAGAATTAGTGTTTATTAGTAGATCAACGCCGCTGGTTTTGAAATCACAACTATGGCACACAGCTTCAGCGCTCAGAGGTCCGTGCTTGTGGCCATGCAGTGTTCATGATGCATTGACGTCCAGTTTGAGCCCAATTTGAACAAACACACACAAGTGCCCTCACCGAGTATTCTCTTTTTGAACGGGGCCAGGTCCCTATGTGTGGACATCATGGAGTTTGAGCCAGTTGGGACGGAGGATGAGGATGGTGTAGACGATGCAGCCTTTCAGTACATGATTGAACAGAGTCTGCTGGAGGGCAACAAACAGAAGGAAGCCCACCGAGATGCCACAACACGAGACGGCAGGAGGTCAGTCGAAGAGGAACCGAGATGTATATATTTTTCTGAGATGTTTGGTTTGTCCTTTACTGTCCTCCATCACTGCGTGCGACCCCCCCTACACTGAAGTGTATTTTCTCTTAACAGCTTTTGTGTAAATGCAAAAAGACTACAGTTAAATGTTTCACAACTGTGGAGCCCCCAAATGGACAGAAGGCATTAAAAGATTATTTGACTATAACATATAAATATAATCATAAATAATAAATATCATAAATAATTAAAATGCATCATAGAAAGAAATCTACAGCTCAACACATTCCCCATTCACCTCCAAGTGTTTTACTGTTTTTCCTTTACCACCAGTTAATAAAGTGAATATTGTCATTTATAAATGTCATTTATTTGAATCTCTCTCTTGCTCCCATTTTAGTTTTCAGCTCTATAGTTTTCCTACAGTTAAAGGAGTAAAATTAATTCAGTGAAATAAAGTTTTGATTATTTTATTAACTGCCTGGCAAAGGAAAAACCTTCTTAAATAATTGATTGCACTCTGCTTTAATTATCTAAACAACAGTGCTATTTATTGATGTAATCAGGTCTATTTTTCATTAATCTGATGATCCACAAATGCTGATGTTAGTGCAGAAAGTCACATGTGAGCCTGTGGTAGAATGTATTAAAGTACATCTAGTTGTACATTTAAGAACTGTACTGTAATATCAAGGTATTTGTACTTTGAGTATTTCCATTCTATGCTCCTTAATACTTCTGAGCTAAATACTGTACAGTTTACTCCACGACATCTGTCTGACAGCTGACAGTTATTTCTCACATTACAATCTTTCATCCTCCTTCTGTCCAGTGAAACCACATTTCTCCAAATGTAGTGATTATGAATCTAAATGAAGTTATTGACTGATAATCCTACTTATCAAGCTAAACAATCTATTTACCTTGTTTGGATCATATAAAGTAGTTAAAATTAGCTCAACCTTAAAAGGAAAACACAGACAGGGAATTTTACTTTTAATACTTTCATAGTTTTACTTACATAAGAGTTTGAACTAATAATTTACTTTTAATTGAGTATTTTCACAGTGTGGTATTACTTAAGTAAAGCCTCTCAATTCTTCCTCCACCACTGATGGGAGATAATGGTTTTTGAACCAGTTGAGGTAGTCCAGGGCTGAAGAGCTGGTTCAAGAAAAGTACATCCATCCTTATTTGTTAACCAGGACTCTGGTGGACTTAAAGACAGGTAGATCTGAGCAGTCTTAGAGGACAGTAAGGGGTTAAAAGGTCCCCATGCAGGGTCCTGTAAGAAACGAATACTGTAAACTGTATTTTAAAAGAGATTGTGAGGCTTTAATCTATAAGAGATCTATGAGGGATGTTAAGTGATGAAATTCGCACTGGTTCCAAAATGTCGGTCTCATGAGTTTGAATGAAGTTTTGCAGTTACATTTATTATATTTAACACAGTGAGTGATCTTCTTTCCTCACAGCTCTGGACCTGCTTCTGCAGAGAGCAACGCAGTCTTCACTGCTATAAAACAAGGTGAGGGGGGGGGGGGGGGTCAAGGCTTATAACAAGGTGGATGCTTGTGTTGTGACCATGTCCCTGTAAAAGAACACACATTAAACATATCCTTAGGGCATTTTTGTGATTTAGTGGAGGTTAAGTTGACTCATGGTTCAACCTGATGGTAACTCAAATGTCATGGTGCATCTGTTCGGCAACACATTCAGGCAGCGAGAGGCTCTTGAAGGATCTTAGTGTCCGACAAAGAGACAAGTTTTCACAGACAGACAGCAGAGGCTGGACTCCTCTCCATGAAGCAGCAGCTCAGAGCAACCAAACCATCCTGGAGCTCACATTCAAAGGTTTGTGCCCACTTCACAAGAACACACGGCCACATTAATGAAGCACGGGCCTGATGAATGATAAAGAGGTTCGTTAGAGCGAAGAGTGAATTATCCTGCTGTCCAGTTTCAGGCCCAGACTCTGTGGAGAGTGGGACTCTCAGCGGGCAGACGCCTCTCTTTCTGGCAGTCGAGCGAGGCCTGATAGAAAACGCCTCCTTCCTCCTCCAACATGGAGCTCGGCCAGACAGCCAGGACCACAACCAGGACTCACCGCTGTTCATAGGTAGGCTGGCCTACACTTCACTGCCTCAACGCCAGAGAGGAGGTCTCTTGTTTCCTATTTTATTTCTCTCACTTTGATCTCTATTCTAAAGTTAAGTTTAAAATTTAAGTTAAGCCCTGAGCAGAGCAAGAAAGACTTGTTATCTGTTAAGTAGATCTCTATATCTATATGTTTTATGATCTGCTCTTCTATTCTATCTTATACCATCTATATACATATATATATACATATTATAATTGCCACATAAGTGTTGAAAAGTGCTCTAAAATAAACAGTTCCTAAGAATGAATACAAAAATATCAAAACCGTGCACAGTGCACCATGTAGCAGACATTTTGTCACAATTTAAAAACATTTGCAAACAATATATCAAAATTGCACCACATGTCTGTCCAATGACTGAAGTCACTGTAAGAGGAGGATGTTACAGGTAGGTCACAGGAAGGTTTCTGTGGCCAGTCTGGTGAGTTAGGGAATAGATCTTGACCTTGGACACCGCTGAAAGCATGATGTCACTACAAGGTCTGCTCTGAAGTTGTCCATCGTGACGCTGCTGTCTGTGCTTTAATACTCTAAGTATTGAAAGTACTCAATGCAGAAAAATGTCCCGTGTGACTCATCCATTAATGTGAAAGCAGGATTTCTCATAACTATCACTTATTACAAGGACGTTACTATAAAATGTGACTATGTGATTATTTTCTCCATTAACCAACTGATTGTTTAATATGTAAAAAAATCTGAAAATAGTGAGAAATGCTGCCACAGTTAGCAGAGCCCAAAGAGACATTTTCACAGAGCTAGTTTTGTCCAACCAACAGTCCAAACCTCAGAATTATTAAAAAAATAAATGATCAAAAAATACACACAGCAACAAATCATGACATTTGGGAGGTTGAAGATGTGAAATGTTTTTGGCATCATATTCTATAAGCTCTTCTTGTCTTTTATCCAAAAATGTCATTTGCAAGGTAACTAGTGACTAAGGCTGTGAAATAAGTGTCATGAACCTCAGTAAGTACCTCAGTATTTTAGTAAAAGTTTACAAAATAAAACTGACAAGAAAGATGTGATGTGTGCGCTGCTTCTATTTAATTATCCTATTATCTGGAAAAAAATACATATAGAGGCCACATTTTACTACACTGAGTGCTTGAAATGCTATTACATCTGCACAAGGTACTGTACGTTCCCATGTTTTGATCAGTTCGTGGCCACATTTTGATTAATTTGTGCACAAGAGAAGTGTCTGCAGAGACAGATCATTTCTTCCCTGTCTGCCTCAGCCACAGCTCACACACACACACACACACACATGAACTGGTCTGGTGTTTTGCATTTCTCTGTACATACTTATCACCTGTGCACAAATTGTGTCTAGTGGCCACAAACTGTGTCTAATGCACATGCAACAGCACTTTGACTGCTCACTGTAGAAAAATCTTGATATATATTTTGTTCCCTATGGCCACTGGACATCAGTCTACAGTGATGTAAAACCTGTTTGACTCGTTCCCTCTGCAGCGATCCGCTCAGACCGTGCTGACTTGGTGAGGCTGCTGCTCCAGCAGGGCTCCAAGGTGAACCAGGAGGGTTGCCACGGCCGGCGGCCCCTCCACGAGGCCGCACAGCTGGGGAACATGGCCCTGGTGACTCTGCTGCTGGATGCCGGAGCACAGCCAGACCCTCGCAGCCACTACAGCCTCACGCCGCTGGCACTGGCCGCCCAGGGAGGACACCTGGAGGTGGTGGAGACTCTCCTGAAAAGAGGCGAGAGAGCAGGGAAATGGCAGAATAGAGTTTGAGAAGTTCATTGTAGATGGCACAGGGATCAGGTTTAGGGACTGCAAGTTCTTTTCTTGGGACCCTGATATTGTGAAGTAATTTAAGTGTAGTGTTGAGTTTGGTACAATTTAACAAAAGAAAATTAAAGTATTTAAAATACACTAATACACATTTAGTTTTTATCACTAAAGACCCCATCTTTATGAAAAATAGACTGGATTTACTTCTTTACCTTTACTGCTGTGTCTTTGATTGATGTTCACTTCTAGCATCTTTTTAAGAGAATATTAAATAAAATAAAATAAATGAAAAATAGCTGTTATATATTGCAATTATGCTGCCTTTATTTCATAGTTAAAGCTGATAGTTATTTTGCAGATCAAGATCTTAAAAACACAACATATATTCATCTGAAGACTGAACTAAAGCTAAAAACTGTAAATGCTGCACGAGGCTTTACCAGTTGAACGTAAAAACAAGTGGCTATTTTTCTATCTTGTAATTTCCTGTTTTTGTCTTTCCTGCAGGGGCAAACGTTCTGTCCCAGGCACAGGATGAGGCATCCGTTTTGTACGAGGCGTCTCTGTCTGGAGATCCATCTGTCATCAGTATGTTGCTGGAATATGGTGCAGACGCCAACGTTGCCAAGCTCACAGGACACATGCCAATTCATCGTGTGGCACACAGAGGACACCTGCAGTAAATGTTATATTCTTTCCTCTGATGCTACAATGTTAATATTTGTTTAAACTCTAACATTACACCTCATTTTTATTAGCTCATTATTTGTTACTGCATCTGATATAAATGTAGCGCTGTGTGTGTGTGTGTGTGTGTGTGTGTGTGTGTGTGTGTGTGTGTGTGTGTGTGTGTGTGTGTTTTCAGGGCTCTGAAGCTGCTGATTCCAGTCACTTCTATTGACGAGGTAAAGAGCAGCGGGATGAGTCCTCTACACTCTGCTGCTGCAGGAGGACACACAAACTGCCTCAAAGTAAGTGTGTGTGTGTGTGTGTGTGTGTGTGGTATGACTCACTTTCAGGGACACACAACAGACTTACGGTTGATTGAGAACAGCTTGTACAATTGGAGACATAAGCCGTGTCCCAGTCTGTAAAATGTAGATTTATGGTTATGGTTATGGTTATGGTTATGGTAAGTCTCTAGGAAATGAATGTAAGTTTATGTAAACACAAGTGACTTAAGTAAATGCGCGTGTGTGTGTGTGTGTGTGTGTGTTATGAGCAATGATCACCGATGGAAAGTACATTTACTAAATGACTTGAGTAACATTTTTTGGTACTTGTAGAGGTCTGGTAGGCTCAGATCAGACATTTTACAAATTATCCTCCACTGGCCTCCACCGGTCACACACGGACGTGTTTTGCATGTACAGTGGAAGAGGAGCAGAGGAACTGTGGCAACGAGCCAAAAAGTCAGTAGCTGATAGTTTTATCTCTGACCAACTACATCCCTCACTCTGTCTGGTGGTGGTGATCATCAGGCCTGTATCGGCTATTATATCAGCCTTTAAAAATCCACTATCGGTCGGTTTCTAGGCACTTGTACTTAGTGTAAGAAAATGTATGTAATATTCAATGCATCAACTATTATCCATACCATCCTTACCCATAGCAACCGTCTGTCATACATAGCAACAGTCTGCTACACAGAAATACCAGATCATAGAATAGGACTGAAAATAGGACTGACCAATCAGAACTGAGTTTTCAACAGCGACGTGTAATAGACTTCATAAATTGTATTGTTTCTTGTTAAGTTGTACAGCATTTCATACTGCATCTGGTAACATCCTATCGTTTCACATCATTTCATTGTATAACATCCTTACCTATCATGCCAGCTTGTATCCTATTGCATTGGGGCTGCAACTAATGATTATTTTCACTATCAATTGACTAGCAGACAACTTTCTCAATCAATCAATCAATCAATCATTTCACCAGACCAACAGTCCAAACCCAGAGGTATAGTATATAGTTTGCAGGTTGAGAAACTGTTGCAGGCCTTTGTGTTCTGTATACTTGTTCTTGTCTGGACAGGGAAAATACTTGTGTCTGATTTGCTAACAGGCGTCTGTTAAACTCGCTACAGTTCAACAACAACTGAATGTCCTAACTCCCATCAGGTGTTGCTGGATGCAGGTTACGACCCCAACTACATGCTCCATCCCTGTGTTCGCCGTAGCTACAACAACGAGAGAAAGTCAGCACTCTTCTTCGCTGTCTCCAATAACGATGTGCCATCATCCAAACTGCTGCTAGAGAGCGGCGCCATGGCCAACCAAGATGCCGTCAAATGTCTGCAGGTGCCTCATTGTGTGTGTGTGTGTGTGTGTGTGTGTGTTACAGTCTCAGCTCTTGGTCATGACTGAAAGCTTGTGGCAGAAAGTCCTTTTAAAGGAGGATGGAAAAGGAAAACTACCTCTTTTTTTTTACACATGAACATCAACCCTTC
This sequence comes from Pempheris klunzingeri, assembly GCF_042242105.1. Taxonomy (NCBI): domain Eukaryota; kingdom Metazoa; phylum Chordata; class Actinopteri; order Acropomatiformes; family Pempheridae; genus Pempheris; species Pempheris klunzingeri. The sequence goes on from NC_092013.1 coordinate 22,333,733, forward strand.
CATGGGACAAAGAGACTGAATAATTTGTTAATGTGATTTTATTGGTGAAATACTAAATGCAGAAGTTTGATCACAGATTGTGACACATAAGTACTGTGAGAGGAGAGGATGAATGTTTTAATCTCATGTCTGTGTGTTCAGTGCAGAGCTGGAATCAAGACGTGGTTAGCTTAGCTTAGCATAAAGATTGGCAGGAGGGGGAACTTGTCAGCCTGACTATAAACAAACAGCAGTTTTTTGGGGAGTTACTGTACATGCTGGAATTATTTTTTTGACAAGCGACAGTCAGTTCAGTGACTGTGTGCAGCTTTCTTGAGTCTTGGTGCCCCGGTGAGGTTGCCAGGTGTGAGAGAAACCAAAAACATTTGTACTCACCAAACATACAGGGTTCACAAAAAGTTAGGGATATTCGACTTTCAGGTGAAATTTATGGAAAATGTAAAAAGTGAATGCTACAGTGATATTATATCATGAAAGTAGGACATTTAAGTATCAGCATGCAATGGTAGTTTCTTCATTTTAAACAATTTATTGAAAGAAAATCTAACAACAGTGGAGGGTAAACGAGGGTAAACGTAAAATTGGGATGTGGCCAAAGGACGTCCACTCCTCTCCTTTCTGTGACTCTTCCAGTCTCTGTATCACTGTTACAACCTCCTGATGACACTCTGTGACCCTCTAAGTTCAGAGGACACTTCTGTCTGAGGACCTGTTTGAAGCCTCCAGTGTTGAGGTGCTGCTGATCAATAGTTAGGTGTCATCTTGGTCTCATGATGTCAGAGTGTGAACAGCTTGATGAGGAGGACTGTTTAAATACCAATCCTAACTGAAGCAGGAAATGTATGGGTGGTGGTTCATCCTGAAATTTCACCTGAAAGCCGAATATCCCTAACTTTTTGTGAGTAGTGTATTTTCCAGAGATGCTGCACAGATGTACTGGGTGGATGGATACGCTGTTGTTTGTCAAGAAATATCAGCACCAAAGTCAATATTTGTTGGTCTGTCAGTCCACCTCTTTGTTGATCCCTGAGCACTGATCCACTGACTGTGTCTTTAAGGTTGCACTACGTTTGGGCAACTATGAGTTGATCCACTTGTTGTTGAGGTTCGGAGCCAACGTTAACTATTACTGCAGCATAAACACAACGCACTTCCCCTCCGCCCTGCAGTACGCTCTCAAAGACGAGGTAAACTGTTGCTCTTATTAGCACTGTCTAAATGTTTTTCAAAAACATTTATTTAAATGCACAGATATATAATTTGGCCTGTTGTGTGTGTGTGACAGGTGGTCCTCAGGATGCTGTGTAACTATGGTTACGATGTGGAACGCTGCTTTGACTGTCCCTATGGCAACAGCCCCCACATCCCCGAAGACTACGAGGGATGGACCAACACGGTGATAAAGGACACTTTGGTAATGAACAGGGCCGCACCAGTTTGTCGGGGGGGTCGCTCTGGTAAAAGCTTGTATTAACTGAACATAAGATAAGCAGGGCTACACTAAACTGTTGGATCCACGAAAAAGGTTCCTGAAAGCTGCATATGGGGATTTTTTGGTCACTTGGGGGCAACAGTACAGGCTGAAAACACAACACTGAGATATTAAGAGCTTGTAAAGTTTCTATGGCTAACGTGTTAGCAAACAGCTGCTTACTTCCACATCCAACACAGAGCAACATTATGATCCCACTGGAGTCCTGTTTGCATCCACCTGATTAATTCAAGTCCAAACAGCTGCCTGCTGCTGTTTCCATTGGAAACACTGAGACAGAACTCAACAGTAAGTAGTGATTCAGACAGAACAAGACGTGTGTTAAAACAGCTGGAGGCATAAAGTACGATCCATGAAGTCGTCAGTTGTCGTGGCAGATTTTGTGTTAAAACACTTCTCAGATGCCAAAACAGCTCATAGCAGGTTCTAATGCTCACAGACAGGATGTTACTAACTTTCTCTGCTGGATTTAAAGGGTACAGTAAATACATTATTTATGTTACAAAGTAATCCAAAGAGAATGTGCGCTTGGACCGGCTCCATTCGTATGAATGAGAAAGCTGCCTTTTATCATGTAGGACAACTGCTGTGTCACCTCTTAACCCTTGTATGGTGTTCAGGTCTGTGGGACCCGCTTTCATTTTTTTTTATCAAGAGCAAAATGATAAGGTTAATTATTTTTCCAAACTCAGACTCATTGGCCTTGGCTCATGTTGATGAGTCTGAGATTGAAAAAATTATTAATCGTATAATTATTCTTTTGATAAAGAACATGAAAACGGATGAAATCTGGTCCACAAACCCGAACACCATACAAGGGTTAAATATGAAATATATAAAATATATGCATATATATAAAATATTTTAACTACCTGTGCCGATTTGGTTTATTAACTGTTCTTTAATTTCCTAAAATGATGAACGTTTTGTTTGAGCAGGACACCTCTAAAGACTCTAATAGCTCTAAGGCAGCAGAAGCAGTGTGGATTAAACTCCACAGGTGTGAGCGGCTGTTTGTTCAGCTCACCACTGTGAACCTCTGAAGGACTGAACATGTCAAGCTGTTGTGTTGAACCTCTGCCTGTCTGTCAGTGCAGTTCTGTGAGGTGATCACTGTCTACTGGCTGAGTGACCTCTCAGGTCAGGTGGTTCGCATCATGTTGGACTACATGGATCATGTGACCTTGTGCTCCAAGCTGAAGGCGGCTCTGATGGAGCAGCAGCAGTGGCCCGACATCTGCAGGCTGCTAGGTGAATTAAATGAAACTTTATCGATCCCTACCCTGACAGAGACAACAGAGACCACAGAGAGATCTACATTCATCCTTCATCTCCATGTTTCCTCCTCCTCCTCCTCCTCTTCTCCAGAAAACACCCGCAGTCTGCAGCATCTCTGTCGCCTGCGGATCCGTCGTTGTCTCGGTCGCCTTCGCCTCCGGTCTCCTGTCTTCATGAGCTTCCTGCCGTTGCCAGAGCGACTGAAAGACTACATCCTGTACCGGGAGCACGACCTGTACTGTACTGGGGGGCTGCAGGAGTAAAATATGAGCATAACAACAAAATATCTGCAGACATTCAAAATCCCACTTTAAACTAATTTTATACATCCAAGAGCCAAAAGAAATATTTTTTTTAAATTTATTTGATGTATTCTATTATTCCTTTTCCCTGCTGAAGGACAGCGTGGTCTTATTGTCTGACGGTCTATATTTTGATAAAGCATTCAGATCTGGAGGATATAATCTACTGAGAATAAAAAAAAAAGTATTTTTTCATAAAAGGAGAAAAAAATAAAAATGTCTCATATTTGTTTCAGATTTTAATTAGTGTTTGTACTTCATTTTCAGATTGCACAACACAAATGTGCATCACTCAAGAAGTGTTGCACAACCGGGGGGGTTGTGCAACATTATTTGCTTGTTTAAGACCCATTTGCACAAATAGTGATGTATTATATATATATTTGGGTTTATGTGCAAAAATCCATCCACTGAATTATTTACTATTTATTGGTATACACACATATATGTGTGTGTGTGTGTGTGTGTGTGTGTGTGTGTGTAAAACATATATGATGGAAACAACACTCACCTTAGACTCCTCTTGGACTAACTGGTTGAATTTGCTGGTTTATTTCACAAAAAAGCTGGATTTAATTTAAATGGAACATGACTGAAGCTTAACTGGCAGCTGAGTTGACACATGATAAAACTGATGGAAAAAAAAAAAGCTTTACAGCTTAAACACAAAATAAAACGATTCTGGGTGAATATTTTTTCTAAATCTGACACATTGAACTCATTTGAATCCTCTGCTGTGAGTCTTAACACAACAACAGATGTGGCCTCCACACGACAGGAAGTCCCCGAGGCCACGGAGATCAGATTCAGCGCCCAGACGACCCATGTTGAACCCGTCCACCTGCTGTGTTGAGTCCCTGATGGAGTTTACCGTCTCACACTTCTGTCCTCAAGAGTTCTTTAGTATGCAGACATTTCGGACGACAGGTTGTCTCATGAACAAAAAGAAAAGCTCTGGATCTCATCCAGCTGTCGATGTGCTTATTGGAAAGCATCAAGACCTTTAAAGTTGATCAGGTTTTCAGGGTAAATCAGGATTATCAGCTATAAAGTCAAAATGAGGACATACTTAGTGCCCTGGTGGCCTTGGGGTTTTAAATGGATCTCCACCAATTTTACACATCTTGGGGAGTACGACTGCATAATAGGGAAAATTTTTTTGTATAGAACCTTTAGTGGCTCCAGGCAGGGCTGTGGGAGGTCTGAGGAGTTGCCTCAAGTGACATCACAAGCTCCTAAAAAAACAAGAGTTTACCAGACCTCTGCATCCTGCTGCTCGCCTCTGCTTAAAGTCTAGCAGGTCACAGATGCTTTAATTGCCAAGAGCAAAACGCATGCAAATCTTAACTTGGTCAAGTTGCATTGTGGGTAATGTAGGCACCATGTTTTAATATATATCTCTGATACTGCTGCATTTTGATCTTTTTTTTAAATAAATAAATTAAAAAATGTGTCCGACAGTGTTAGAGGAGTGAAATGCCAAGTCAGTGAACTGTTCTTAGAAACCGACCACCAAATGTACTGTTGAGTGCAGCCAGGAGACCTTTGTTCACTATCACACTCTCTACTTAAAACACATGAAGTAATATGTCAAAGACTGGACTTTTTTTCTTACAAGCTATGAAATGTTTGTTTTGTTTAGAGACAAAATTAATAATTATAATAGTAAGTCAAATCTTAATAATAAATCTGCTAACATTGATTTAGTGTCTACAGAGACTAAAATGTAATCCTTATCTCATAATTATGACTTATTGTCTCTAAAATATGGGAAGAGTGTCTCAAAATTCTGTGATTCATCTCATAGCTTTGATTTGAGCTCTTCTTGCTTTTTCCTCTCGCGTGCAGGAAAGGACTCCACGGAGTGATTCTGGAAACGATCAACGAGTTCAGGGCTTTCAGGACACGGTGACACACGCTAAGAGTGCACCTCATTTCTAGCAGTCACGGTGCTTTTTTAACTGCATTAATATTCCCAGAAACCTTTGAGGAACGTTTTACATCCTTCCCAGCCTAAAGTACCGTCTTTCTGCTGGTCCTGCTCTGGCCTGAAGGAAATAGGGCACTTCTGAACAAAATGCTACTAAATATGTTCAGCATTTATTCATTCTGCAAACCAACACCAGCTTCCTCTCAGGGATTAGGGCTACAGCTAACAATTCATGATTTCATAATCCATTAATCAGTTGATTATTTCCCTGAATTATTGATTAGAAAATGGTGGAAATTGCTCTCCAGTTTGAGGTAATCAGGTGTCGACTAATTGATTAACTGACTTATTGTTGTGGTTGCATTTGGGATGTAAACATATTTTAATGGTCCTGACTTTTAAGGACAGTGATAAGTGATGAAAAAGGTTTCCGCACACTTGGATCACCTTAGCAAAGATTTATGCAGGTCATCCAGGAGGGACAATGATGAGGACATTTGTGTGGCTGACTTCCTGGGTAGTACAGATGTGACAAAGAAAGTTAAATGAACAGTAAAAACAGTCAGCAGATCTCTGTGACTTTGCAGCTAAGCTCATTTTCTCTGTCCACCTCTAAACACAGTGGTGCACTTAGCAGTTTTAGAGGCAGATATTTCCCTCAGGAGCCAGTAGAGGAGAGTGAATATTGGACTTGGATCGGACATGACTCCAGGATGAATAATCACATCCCACTAGTAGCCAAAAAATATCAGTTATTGCAGGTGAAAACCCCTGATTTAGTTCCTGGGACTATCTGGTTACAGTGGCTATTTTTACGGAGACTCTTCACACAAATTCCTCAACTCTGTGATTCTGAATTAGAGGAGTACGTCTCTACACCAGCGACTGAAGAGAACTGGCAGCGCTTTATCAGAACCATTTCTGATGACCCAGAACCTGTCAGACTGGATGCGACCGTCTGATAAGTAATTACAACAGGAGCCCATGAGCTTCTGGAAAGATTTAATCTCACTTACTTTCACTGTTCTAACAGTCAGGATGATGTCAGATGCAGAAAATGCTGCTAAATAACTCTGATCAATCATTGAGGCTAATGTCCATGATGAAGTATCATGATCCGAGAGGACACGTGAACCATCGCTGCTTTAGACTCTGTAACAAGAATGTTTGATGATGTGGTGGAAACTGACCCAAGCAGGAGGACGTTAATGTGCATGCAGTTCTTTACCAACTCTTTAAATGTGAAGTGAAACAAACCAAAGACTAAAATATGGCATCTACCTCTGTTCTAACACACACGCACGCACGCACACGCACACACACACACACGTTCAATAGAGCTTCCCACCTGAGCAACAACTCCACAGCAGGCACAAGTGTCGGGCTCAGTGAGCTACCTGAAGTCTGGATTCGCTGCGACTGATTCTTCATTAGACTCTTTTGTCTGATACCCACAGAGTATTTGACTGAAGCCGAGTCAGCAGCAAATAAAACAGACTTGAGTTAGCTCCAATAATACTGCGCATTCTCCTGACATTTCACAGACTGTGTCTCTGATGCACTTAATTTCTTTACATTGTATATATTTGGAGGGGAAACATGTAAAAGACAAAACATTTACCCACACATGTGAGTAAAGGTACAATAAAAAAATAAATTATCACCTCGATAAACCAAAAATAAAATATTCATATTTGCTCTCTCTTATTCCAGCTCCTGGGGTTGAGTTCCTGTTGCTGCCCAGCAGGGGGGGGTGCTGCGTCGCAGCCGGCCTCTGGAACTTGTTGAAGGAAGCATAAACTGACAAATGTGATTGGCTAACACTGTCTCATCAGGACCAATCAGATGAGATAAACGGTGACGTCTTCACATGACACATTGACGATTCTGCTGACAGTTACAGGATGACGAATTGGTTTTTGTTTTGGTGTTTTTTTTTTTTTTTTTTGAGTCGTGACACATTTGAGGCAGGGCTGGGCAATAATTCGACATTATTGTTTAAAAAAAACGTCTATTGGAATTGATCACGAGTTAAATGCATCGTTTTGAACTCTGTTGTCCGAATGAATGATTTCAAGTGAATTAGAATTTAAAAACCTGCCAGAATTAGTTGAAGTGAAGTTCAGTGGGACACAGTTCATTGTAATGAACATGAATTAGATTATTTTGTGTGATTTCATGCAGATTTGACATATTGTGATTTGGCTGCATATATACAGTATGTATATAATATATGTAAGAAAATATTCTCCTTATTAAATATTCTTGTTATTCAATCATATCACCCAGCCCTAACTTAAAGAATAAGGCTGGTATTATTCTGTGTTTTTGTTTTTTTATTGTCAACAAATCCAATGAAAAGACCGTTTGTCTCTCAACACCTTCTGGATTCTCCTCCCTGTCTGTAGCACTCAGCTCAAAGGCAATCTGTTCCTACTGAAGATGGGAATCTAAAAATAAAAATGGCTCATTAACATACAGCTGACGAAGCAATCCCACCCCATCAAGGTCCATCAAGCAGCTGTTTCTTGAGCTTTTGATCATATCCCACAATCCAATGTTTCTTTTTTTTGAGCACTTCTTGTCCATGTTGGCTTTAAAGTAGGGACTGAAAGTTCATCCTAAACACCAGAAACAGCATTAGGAAACATCAATTAGAGTCTCTTCAGGAGCTTTTGATCTTCAAAAGCCAATATGGATGTCGTCAAAGCTTCTTTTTTTTTTTATAAAAATGGAAATTAGATCATCTACAGTTCAAGAGTTCAAGACAATTGATCTCCGTAAATGGATGTTGTAGGAAGGATGTTTCGTCAAATGCTGTTTCCAGGGTCGAGAATAAAGTCTCAGAGACGCCCTGGTGCCCTATGAGTTAAGGCGCTGACCATGAAACACAACATCCCCTGATTTTATCTAGCCAGAAATTTCCTATCATCTCTCTACTGTCGGCTATCGAATAAAGGCATACCTTCAAAAATATTTTGATGTATATATAAAAAAAAAAAAACATCTCACAAATATATAATTTAATTTCTTAAGGCTTCGTAATCTCCTAAAACAGCAGAGCGCTGTAGTCATTAGCAAATGCTAATCAAACAGGAGCAAATAGTGCACTTGTTGGGGATTATTTCTAGCGGCGGTGTAATCCACATTGGGTGCTCTAGTGAGTATTTTGGGCAGCAGGACGCTGTGTGTGGGACTGAGCCAAAAATAAACTACAGTGTGTGTGTGTGTGTGTTCATGATAATGAAGGAACATGTTAGCCAGTGCAACAGCGTGGCTCACTGATGTGTTGTTGTAGTTTCTGGACAACAACTGAGCTCTATGGCACAGAGGAATAATATCTATCAGGCTTTGGAAAAAGACAATACTCATAAATACTTGTAGATCAGTTCGGTGTTGGTTTGGGTCTTTTCATGGGATTTGTTGACAAAAAAGAAAAACAGCACCATACCAGATTTGGGAAAGTGACACTTATGCTCTCAATATTACACAATAACCCAGAGGATGATTTTACAGGACACCACTACTTACGTTTTTGAATTAAGCCCCAAAAACGGACATACAGCGTTTCAGAAATTATCTATATTCTCTCCTTAAAGCCTACATCTATGATGCAAATCTCTGTTGCACTCTATCACCGTTCTCCCTGTGGGCAATGCTGCCCTCTGCTCTGCTGAAGAAAAAAGTTGCTGCCTATCGTCGCCATCTATTGCTTTAACAGATGCTTGGATGTGTTTCTGAGTGCGTTTTACAAGGTAACGCTTAAAGAGTCTGTTCATCTGTCCAGGTTTGGTTTCTGTAGAGAAAGAGGGGCGAGGAGGAGGTGAAGGGGGGAGGAGGTGGGGGGTGGGGTGTCAGGGAGTCAGGGGTGGTGGGGTGGACGATGAAAGTGAGTGTTGGCCAACTTCAGTGGGGGGACCCTGGGATCCAGCTGATTGGTCGCTCAGAGAGGACACTCTGTCCCGCTGTGCTGTCAAACAGCTTCACAGGCAGCTGTTCCCAGGATGTGTGTGTGTGTGTGTGTGTGTGTGTGTGTGTGCGTGCTCTTGCTCGTCTATCGTGGGGAGGACTGATTTGAGTTTTGGTAGTGAGGACATTTTTGGCTGGTCCGCACATCGTTAAAAGTCTGACTTGGTGTTATGGTTAAAGACCCGTCCATTCATGAGTGTGTTTTACTTTGTGTTACTTTACTTGGATGTTTGAGCTTCACTGTACAGAATGACGAATGTGCAGTTTGACACATTTTAGACTTTTTAAATCAGTCTACTGAGGTTTGTTTCCCTGAGCTCACCTAAAGCTTACAGACATGTACTTGTACATGTACTCCATATCCCTATTTTTTTTTTATTGAAACAGGTCTGGCTTCCAAACTAGTTGGGATGCTCATATCTCTAACTCAGGTTTAAGGTGAGCACAGAGAAACTTTCCCCCCTTCAGCAGATAAAAGTAGGTTTTCGAGTTTCAAACTCTGCACATACATCACAGTAAAGCCCGAACATCCAGGTGATGTAACAAAGAGAAAAACACATTTGCGCACGAAGAGCGTCTTTAAGGTTAGATTTCAGGTTGAGTGTTGTGATTAGGCAATTAGTTGTGATGGTTAAGGTCTGTATGTGTGTGTGTTGTGCAGAGTCTCAGACAGACAGAGGTTCTCCATATCAGCTTGAAATTTCAGTCATTTTGGCTCCACTGTCCCACCTCCTGGCTGTTGCTATAGTAACTACTCGACTGTAGAATGTCCATGTTGCCATGGTGACATCCCGAAGAACCCTGCTCCATATTTACAGCCAAACTGCCTCAGTTCTTGAGAACGCCGCGGCATGACCTGCACTGACTTTATGACCTGAACTAACTCACAACAAGCTCTGTGTGTGTTACTCCATGTGAGTTTGTGTGTATGTGTGTGTGTGTGTGTGTGTCTGTCTGTCTGAGTGTGTTTGTGTGTTGGGAGCTATGGCAGGTTGTCGTCCCGCAGGCTCTCCAGGATCTGGACCAGGCTCTCTAGTCCAAACACGTAGCCTCGGTCCGGCCCGTCGTGTACTGCCGTGTCGCCCCGGAAACCCTTGAAAGTGGAGTGGGCGAAGTCGATCATACGTACATCCACCAGGGGGGGCCGCTGGGGCTGGGGGGCGGAAGGGGGGGGGAAGGAAATTAAGCTGGGAGCAGGGGAGGAGGAGTCTGGATGGGGGTGAGGCGAGGGGAGAGGGGGGACAAAGGAGTGGCAGTCTGACTTGGTGAGCGGGGCCTGTGGGGGAGGATGGGGGGAGGGAGAGGGCGGAGCCATCAGTCCAGGTCCCTGAGAGGACAGTGACCCCAGGTGTGGGTTCTGGCTCATGTCCGTTTCACAGGGGGCGCCTGGGGCGGGAGGTGCGTGGGGCCCTGGGCCACAGTGGGGCTCTGCAGGGGCCGCAGGAGTCTTCTGTTGCACGGCTGCATGCTGCCCAGAGCTGAGGACCGAAGGGCCCTCAGGTTCCTACAGACACAATCAAACACAGCGATCAGCGTGAACCTGACAGCACAGGCCACTTTAAACACAGTCTGAGGACTCAGATATCCAGTTTCTTATCTCTTCATATAGTTTTTCATATAGTACACAGTGAGGATATTCATGCCACACACAACAACAATAAACTGTTAGTTAACAGTTACTTGAAAATACAGGATGTTTGCCCTTACCAGTTTTCATTTTTTATTGATCTGCATATATTGATGCTTATCAGTCAAATTACCAGGACGTCCATGCTGCATAGCTCATCTTGGCCTTTGTGGCCCTTGGGGGTCTGGGGCCCCTGGGCCTGGTGGGTAATCCAGGCTTGGAATGTAAATAAACCTTATCTCGGGCTCACCTCACTTTAATAGTGAAATTCTTAGGGGCCGATCAGACATAGATGCGTCTCTAGAAATGCGGCCGCTTCAGAAACGCCTCGGCAGGCTAAACAGCTGGTGCGCCTCTGGAGCTGAGCCGCATGCGCAACTGGGCTATCAAATGTGAAAATGGATTAAAGCAGATGCTGAGCTCTTGCCGTTGCTGTGCTCCTGAATGAGGATGGAAAAAAGTGGAGATTTTGGTGGTATGGTGAATACCACCATCTCTTCTATGAGTTTTGTCCAAATGACGAGTGCTTCGAATAATATGGTGGCTCTAAATGATGTAGTTCATCGTACTTAAAGACAGCTAATATCAACTTTTTGTCATTATTTATAATTGTTCCACTGTTCCTACCACATCTTCCGGCATCAAAACAGGATGGAAGTGGTAAAGTAGTAAAGCCTGCCTCTTCCTTGATGTGACTGGCTGCCTGTGCCAAGTGTGACATTGACGAGAGATGCAACTCTGCACCTTGCGCTGAAAAGTGGAGAATAACTTTTTTAATTTTCATCTAAAAACTTAAAGAAAAGCACAACGCCCAGCACAAGAGAGCAGCGCGCGTCAGATACGCCGTACCATAGGAAAATGATGACTTGCCGACGTGTTTCTAGCGGCGTGCCTCTGTCTAATCGGCCCCGTAAAACGGTTAATCCCACTGCGCGCGTCTGCATCGTATTCTGGGTGCAACAATGCTGTCAGAGCTGATCGCACCCACTCTAGTTAAAGCTTCAAATTCCACCAGAAGCACTGCAGCAGTTTTAAAAGGCTGGAACACGACGTAGAGGGAGGGATTTCAGGGTTAGCTATGAATATGTGACTTGTCGTCTGCTATCTGAGGTGCTCACTGAAGAATAAATTAGTCCTCATCCATCACCTGTAGTTCAACTGATCAGCTCATCATCACAAAAACTAAACCTTCAGTGTTTCAGGCTCGGCTCACCTGTCCCTCATAGATGATGAGCAGTGAAGACGAGTAGAAGCGATAGGATGCCTGCCTCTCCAGCACCGCCTTCAGGCTGCGAAGCTTATTCAGGATTGGCTCAAAGAGGTCCAGCCTCAGACCCTTTCCGTTGTGCATGTACTGGTAGAGTGCCTGGCGGAAGCCGTCGATCGACAGCCCGCGGCCGTAGTACTTGTTCCTGCAGAGGTAGTGACCCGTGTTCAGCTGGTACACCTGCAGAGACACGTGGGAAAGCGCTCAAACATCACACTGACAACAACACCATTTCCTTATGTAATACATTATATTATGTTGTACATTCAGGCAGATTTTCAAAATGGCATGAGACCATAGTTAAAAAAAAAAAAATTGGATTCTTCTAACTTATTTTCCTCTTTTTGGTGCATGTACATAGTCCAAATAGCCCAGGCCTAATTAGTATGATCAGAAAGATAAATAAATGTATTATTTCCCAACATCCTCGTGCATTTATCTCCATGGACTGACAGTCCTGAACACATGGACATCACATGGCTGCCAGGTATTTAATGATGCTGTCTGAGCCGTAGCGGCGTTGTGGTACCTGCATGCCACACACTCTGACTCCCAGCGTCGCTGAAGTGCTCTGTTCACATTTCTTCATCTGCCTGGCCGCCTTCTCCTCCGAGGCGTCGTCTCCGTGCTGCCTGGTGCCCATCTTCAGGTCCAGGATGCAGGGGTAAGAGAAGTGGTGAACCACATTCTCCAACAAGAGGAATTCTGGTTAAAACACTGCAGTTAGGGAGCAAATTTAAAAAAAACAAATCATCCCTGATTTCTGCCCAGTCAGGAGATTTGTTAGTGGGGATGAGGAGATACATGCAGCATCGTATAATGTTCAGTATCACATTGAATTATTATTTCTTTTTGCATCTGCTAATGTGAACTAAATTTGTTTAACAACTTTAGAAACAAGATATTGTAAATGAGCCAAAGTGCAGTTTCAAAACTGCTAAGGTTAACTGACTTGTCTGAAAGTCTTAAAGTCTTTGCATTTCTATTGATAAGCTATAGTCTCTAAAATTCAGCACTTCCTGCAAATGTATCATATTGAAAGCCTGTCTGAGCTTTGAGCAGCTGTGATACTTTCAATAGGATGTAATCTGTAGCAAGTGTAGAGTTTTAACTTGGCATCAATTAAAAAGAAGGACAAAGTAAAAGAGACAAGAAAAGCCTCAGAGATGATCACTAGGCAGTCATTTCAATAATGTGAGTGTACCCATGTATGAAAAGAGCCTTCTGACAGCAGTCCTGTTCAGTCTGCTCTGACTGAAGACAGCTGCATCTGGTTGAGGACAGTGTGTGTGTGTGTGTGTGTGTGTGTGTGTGTGTGTGTGTGTGTGTGTGTGTGTGTGTGTGTGTGTGTGTGTGTGTGTGTGTGTGTGTGTGTGTGTGCTGCTGTCTTTTCCAGGCAGCTGCTGTCTGCTCTCTTTGAGGCTGAGGATCAAAACATGACCTTTGACCTGATAACCAAAGACGCCTCCCACCCTCCCCGCCCTCTTCCTTGCTGTCTCACTGACATTTATGTTAAGTGCCTACACGACTCCAATACTCGATTACTCAAAAAGTGGAGCACTAGACCCACAAATCAAAGCTTCAGTTGACTTTTTGTGGAGAATATGATTTTAGCCAGCAACACTAGATTTACAAATAATACACTGATGTAAAACATCACTGCTTGTATGTGTGTGTGTGTGTATATATATGTACATGATTTCTACAGTGACATTCATTCAGGTTTGCTGACATGGCAGTCAGCTGTGCATAATACTGCATTATTCATCACTATGTACCAGGTCAAGATTACTCTTGAGATAATCTTCTAAAGCTACAAAATGGACCTTGCCTTAAAACGTTTTTGTCAAATGGAAAAAGACCGTTGAGTATCGGTGGATGTGACTGGCAGGGCAAGGATACTGAAGAGTTTGCGGTCCTTGGACTCAGACCTCATGCGGCTGAGCTGCTGTTTGTGACAGCGGAGGCTCCAGGGATTGTGGCTAATCTTCTCTGAACTCAAACCACTGTTCCAGTCCAACATCTGGAAGGGAACGTCTGAGTGGATCTTTGGATCAAGCCTGGGACTCTTCAGCTCTGCGAGACTGCAGGGGGGATGAGAGAAAATAATTCCTTTTATAAAAATGACGGCCATTGACCCTCTGCTCACACTGCATCTATAATGAATTTAAAGGTTTGAATTATTCACACTGGACTGTCCTGAGAAGTCTACGTTCATCCGGCCCAGCCCATGCACTCACTGTACAGATGTGGACTGTACATACCTGCAACATCTGCACATTTTTGTCAGCTCAAACTGACAGAGCCAGAAACTCCACTTCTTCCTGTTATTTTCTTACCATCTCTCTCCCTTTTCCTTTCAGATCTGTACATTTATGATGCAGATCCATAAAGCCTCGAGATAAACTTTTTTTTTTTTTTTTTTTCATGGCTCTGTGAGGCTGTACAATGCTAACCTGCTGATGTTTAGTGGGCATAATGTTTATCCATAGACTGTATTGAAGAGGTGGTTGCAGCTTCAGGGACTGAAAAGTGAAGCCAATGCAGACGTGCCTTAAACCTGCATTCTTTCTAATGGCCAGCAGGGGGCGACTGACGGTTGTAAAAAGAAGTCAGAATGAATGGAAGTCTATGAGAGAATGAGCTTACTTCTCACTCGATTTACTACCTCAATAAACACTTTCCTGATAAGTTTATGCTCTCAGTCACTGGTGTCAAGTCTTCTTCAATACAGCATCATTTTCATTTAGTGAATTATAGCCCCATTTAGAGGAAAATAGACAGTAAAGCAGGGTATGCTTTAGGGCGGGACTACGCTGTGACTAACCAATCAATGGTAGTCTTTGTGGAACGACTGTCACTTCTGGTTCCAAAAATACCAAGATGGCGACAGCCATGAAACTAAGATGGTGACACACGAAAAGCGAAACTCGAGGCTCCAAAACGGCTGACCACAAACCAATGGGTGATGTCACCATGGCAACGTCCACTTCTTATATACAGGCTATGTGATTACCATATTCACCACGCTAGTTTAGTGTGCAAGCATACTAACATTTCATCATATTGACAATCACAAACACTAAGTAAAGCCGAGCTGAGCAGCTGATGGGGATGTCATTAGTTTTGCAGGTGTTTGGTCACAAACTTAAGTACAAACAAAAAAAATGACTTGATGATGGGGCATAGGACATGAATATGTGCTCCAAATGTCATGGTAATCCACTCAATAGTTTTTTAGGCATTTCAGTCTGGATCTAATAGTGGAACGATAGACACTGCCATTCCTACAGACACGCTGCTAATGTGGCTAAAACAAGGACTAGACTACATGTCCCATAATGTCTAGGAGCAATTAATGCAAACTAATGCTTATTTTCATAATCAATTCATCTGACAGCTATTTTTGGATGGGTGAAGAAATGTTAGAAAAAAGTGAAAAATGTATATCACAGTTTCACAGAACACAATGTGACATCTTCAAATGTCTTGTTTTATTCAACCGAAGATATTCAGTTTCCAGCGATATAAAACAGAGAGAAGCAGCATGTCTTCACATTACAGAAGCTGTTACCAGAGAATTTTTAGAATTTTTCATTGATAAATTATCGCTATGAACCAACTGATTCATTTTTGGAGATCCCTTCCTTTAATACGATCTTACTTATCAGAAGTGTCGGTGTCGTGCGCCTCCCTCCTGTCGGGCCGCTCCTCCTTGTGTTCAGAGGATGAGGAGGAGCGATGAAGGCTGCGGCGGGAGTGTTTCCTCCTCGGCTGCTCCCTCTCCGTGAGGTCACGCTCCTCGTGCTCCGCCATCCCTCCCTCCATGTTACTCTCCACGTAGGGGTAGGCCACCAGGTTGATGTAGCCGTCAGAGTCGCCTTCAAAACAAACCAGCACCACACCTGACAAGACGGAGCAGAATACAGACAGGATGTTTAGAAATATCGGTCATATGTATTGCAACAACAAGACAGACACAGATCTTCTAAAACACTTTGAAATGTTTTACAAAATGTTGCCCCCAGCAGAGTTTAGAAGTGACAGTAGTGTTACAGCGGTGCGACTCACCAGCGGAAAAAGTACCAACTGCATTTTTAAGTTTTCATGTGTTTGCTCAGTTCTAAGTAACCAAGACAAGTCTTACCAGGTCCAATTTATAAGCTTCAACTATTCACACTGTGTTTAAAAAGCTTCCCCTGTATGTATCAGACATGCTCTTTATAAATCAAGCTGATCTGTCCGGTCAGGTTCCTATCCAAATCCACTGAAGAAGCATTCAGCATTTGTGAACCTTACCACTTAGTTCATTTAAACTGAACATTGACCTTCAAGTGAGACTACCCAAAAGTGAAAATTATAGAATAATGTTAAACAGCAGTGTAACAGTAACAGTAAGTAAAGTGACTCAGTAATGTCAGTTACACAGCGGTGTCTGTCTAAAGTTTGCTGGCATCAGCTATCGGTCATACCAGGTCATGTAAGGCTGCAGCAACAAAAAGCCCACGGTGCATTAAAATGAGCAAAGGTGTGTTTTATTACGCAACTTTTAGAACACAGTATATGTGCCTTTATCTATATACAGATGTGTGACAAATTAAAGGGAAATTCTGGTGTCTCAGGTACGACAAAGCCTCCATCGACAGGGTCCCAGGGCTCACTGAATGGATCATATGCTGCGGCCTTCAGATCTCAACTTAATGGAGCACTTATGACTTAGACAGTGCTCTCCACCACCGTCATCCAAACATCAAATGATCTAATATCTTCTGGAAGCCTCCTGAACTAAAGCTCTTCTGGAGGCTCACTGTGGGACAACACTTTACCAACACACTCAATGTTGGATTTTATTATTAGGATATTATTATGATAAGATATAGTAAATGTTCAGGAAATTCAATTGAGAAACTGCGTAGAGATTAAATATCCAGTTAGGAATGTCTGGTGATGTTTTATTTATACATTAAGCTGTTATCTTTAGCTTTACAAACAGAGTAGAGCATCTCTCCCCTGCTACACAGAGAGAGCTACACTGAAAAGCCTCCCTGTTCGTACAAATTCAATTTTGCTATCAGTTTAAAGATCAAGTCCAAAGTGAAGAGTCAAATCTTCTGCTGAACAGCACAGGGGGTGCACTCTGTCCCCGGAAGACTGGACTTCTTCTCCACACCCACACCCACAACACAGGGAGGAATCTGATTAACAGTTTCTCAAACTGTTTCTGGAAGACACAACCTTGACTGATTCAGAAAGTCATCCCTGGGCAGCTGTCTGTCTGTCTGTCTGCCGTTATTTAATCAGCAGGACAATGGTAGTGGGCAGAGATCCAGGGCTAAATATAGACTCCTTATGGACTGCTGTTGTCATGGCACTGGGACCAGGACCCACAACATCATCAGGGGAACTGGTTGGAATACAGACATAGGAGTAACTCCAGGTCAGTATACTGGGAACATGTCCACCAGGATGCTTGTAATGAAGGTCAGTGTGCTAGAAAACATACCAGGACGAAGGTGAGATGCAATTTAAGTTATAATGTGCAACATTAGATTTTATTTTGTTCATTAACGGATCTGTTGTAACCTGCTGCGCCAGGTGGTTTGTTACACAGAACAAGTCACCACAGTAAATTGTTTGTAAAGGGGCAGGGACGTCCAAATAAATCTTTTGTTGCCTATGAACTTCATAAAGTAGTTAGAACTTCTTGCCAAAGTCACTTTATAGTATGCTGCTTTAGTACTTAGTATAAAACAGTAAAGTATGTTGATTTCTTTTATACTAACAGGAAGTGGTACAATATGTGTGGTGTTAAACATCAACCAAACTGTAACTTCGGAACAATGCAACTTCCCAAACAGAAACAATCATTGTGTTCCAAAATATTCAAAGACCCCACAAACCCTCACAGGTATTTTCTCTTATTCTGGAGGATTTGAGTTCCCGGCAGAGCTATACTGAGAATCATATAATCTCACCAAGATCCATCTACTTATAAGAATGAGGAAGGAATAAGTTGCCCCAGCCAAACCCTAACAACAGCAAAGGAAAATGCATGTTAATATTACGTTTGCTCAGTGAGACAAACAGTTGATGGCATGAATTCTCCATTTGACTGCCATTAAACCATTACAGAAGAGGAGGGCACAATGTGATGATGAAATTAAAAAAGTGCCAGACAAACTTCAAAAGGTGGAAAACCATATAGAAAACCTAATGGAAATCTGGATTTTCTAGTTGCTTCATGTATTCACCTCACTGGTCCACACAGATCTGATGTTTCGTCTGCAGCTATTCTTTACCTCTTAAATGGAAGCTTGAATGAAAGTCACATGCTTCATGTACGTCATGATTAATTTGCTGTCACATTTTGTTTTTGTCTTTTTTAATACATTTCTGCTGGTTTTTGTATGCGCAAATTGCAAATCCACATAAAGATGACATGGAAATGCGCTTAATCAAGCAAGGCTACTCACACCCACACAGCTCTTGAAAGATGTCTAATCAAGCACAAAAAATGAAAATCTATGTGAGAGCACTGTGATTGTGCAGTGGATTTTATTCTAATTTTTGAGTTTTTGTCTTCCCAGAGCTTTTTTTACCCCACTTTGCAACTGCTTTTTTGCAACTGTGAGTGAGACCTAGCTTTCTACTGTAAAGTGCTCTTGGGGACAACAGTGTCCATCAACAGGACTCTCACATTCATATTTCTTGTCTGCAGACTCACTTTTTTGGAGTAGTTTTGTCAGTTTTCCAATCTGATCCCACTACATACTCAAAACCTGTTCAGAATCAGCATGTAGCTTTGAACTGAGACACATCTCGTGTGTCTCATAGCAATATCCTGCCAAACCTTTCTTATTTTCACGCCAAAGAGGGATTAAACCAATGCATCATCATAACGACCGCATTCCATCGAAGTGTTTCAGTGTCAGGTCCCTGGCGTTTTGTTTGTTGGCTCATTGTCATGACTTAGAAGCACACCTAAATGGAACAGAGCCCATGTTAATGTTATTATTACACCTGCTCCATCCATCATCAAAGCTCTCTTCCTCTCCCAACCTTCGCTGCTTCCTGCCCTGCCACCCCCAACACTTTCGTCATTGTCTCCTCTCTTACATAGTTTACTAAAATGATAAATAGGTCACGTACACGCAGGAGAGGATGAGGTGTGTGTGTGTGTGTGTGTTGGCTGTCAAAGTGTGTTTGGGTCTGTTACTACAGCAAAATCAAGTGGAAGCAGCTACAGTATGTGCCTGGTGATGAAGAGCAGAACAGCAAAACCACTTCACTGCCAGTAAACATCCGTATTTCCGTCCTTCTCCTCAGCCGGTCTGCATCTCCATCCGCCACCAAACCCAGAGGAGTAAAGATTATTTAGAGCAGTGTTTAAATGACGGGGTAGCCCTACAGGATGCTTAAAAGAGACCTGGACTGCAAAAGGGTTTTATGCTTCCTGGAAGTAACAACAATTCAAGTCTGGCTGCTCCACCAAAATGATAAATAGTTAACAATTATAACAACGTCTTCAAAATACAGAAAAGTATCTGTGTGCCAACGAGACAGCAGTTGACACTCAGCACAAAAACCAGAATTTGTGTTCAAAATATAAAGTGGCTACAAGTTTAGGCTACAAGTAAGTTTCAAATAATCATTGTAGCAAAAACCACTAACCACTCCAGCTTTGACAGGCTGACTGCTCGGGACTTGCTTCACTTTGAGTAATAACACTTTAACAATAAGTGTTGCTATGTGATGATTAATAACAAGTGCTCCTCTGCAGTGAAATACAATGGAACAATTACATGTGTGGGTATGAGGAGAGGGTACTTAGGCCAATCTGATAATAAAAAGAGTTGGTAGAGGTTGATATAGGGAGATAACCATCAAATCTATCTCGAATCCGTGGCTACCCTGATACTAAACATCAGCGACTGACCTTTATATTCCGGAGTAAACTCCTTCATTTCCGGAGGCAGAGACTCGTAGAAGCGCTGCTCTCTGCTGATCAGAGGCTTACATACTGTGTGGTCATCGTAGCGCATCATACTGGTGTGGCCCCCCACCTGCAAACACAGACACAGACATGAAAACATCTGACACAGAAAACAGGTCACATAAAAGGTACTGTCACTTCAGATGTATACATTTGGGTTTGTTTGAGTGGTGGGGTTTTTTCAACATGGAGCACAGCCTTTATTTCAGCTTCTCTGACACATGTTATTCCTACCCACCTGGTGTATGAAGGGCTCCAGTGGAACGCCTCCTGCCCGTGGTCGAAGTGAAGCCCCTCCCCCCGGCCCCGCCCCCTGTAGCTTGCTGTCCATGTTGTTGGTGTGAGGGAGGCACATGGCTCCTGGTGGACGCACCGCGCCTCCTCCTGAAGAGGAGAGGAGGAATTATCAAAGGGGTGACAGAGGTAACTGATCTGGACCGGCCTGTGTCACAGTACAGCTGACAATGTCCGGCTTCAGAACTGCTCATTGGATGGTTGGGGTGAAGACCGGCAGGTGTTCATTGCAGTTTGAGCTTAGATGAAAACTCCAACATTGAAAATCAACACGAGCATCAACACGAACATCTTTCCTTAAACTAATCCTGTCCTCTGTTGTTTCTTTAATCTATGCACAGGAAACTGTCAAGGTTTACCTGACAGAAGAGACATAAAAGTTACTTTCAGTACTGCTGCATTTGCCGTCCATGTTGTGTATTCTGATTACAATATGCTACAGGTTGCTGCAATCGACCTAATCTAATTTAGTAATGTAGCCTAATTTCATAACATAATTGTAGCCTAAAATAGAGAAAATGGTAGGCAAGACGACACATTTTTATCATTTAGCAGCTCAAGCCAACTGAAGTCACAACAAATAAGCAGTTTGTCCTCTTAGGTGAAGAGGTGTATAACTCCGATACCAGTAAGCTCCTGTTGACTTCCAACTGACCAACTCTGCTGATTGGCAGGAAGATCTGTGAGATCTCCACTGAAATAAATCAGGTATATATATATATCCTGGTCTTACCCTGGGCATGGGCTCTGGTGTGCAGTGACGGGGAAGGGGGGGCACAGGGCACCACGGGCTGCTGGGAGCGCACGCCGGCCCCGGGGGGAGGCGGCGCCAGACCGAAAAACCACCTCGCTAAGCCTCCAATCAGAGTGCTCCAATCCACCGCCGGCAGCACAGAGACCCAGTCAGGACAGGGGGTGGGGGGGCAGACTTGGGTGGACGGCAGGAGAAGCAGGGTGTCAGATAGGCAGGATCACCACTTCCTGTGGAGAGAGGAAATGACACCATGTTAAGTTTAATTGTTTAATGTGCATTTAAGCTACATTTATTGACTTCCTGGCAACTGAAAAAGGCTCCACAGCGCTGAGTGGGAGACAGTTCTCTGTGAGCGTGTCACCATGAAAGCCCCATTACACACAGACATTAGTTCCATCGTTAATACAAAATTATTGATAAGTGCAGTATTAGTATTTTACTTTTCAAAATAAATGTGCAGAATCAAATTGTACAGTTGCAAGTTAACTGCCTGAGAAGACAAAATTGGGGGGAAATAATCCCTGACACATCATGTTATCCTACAGCTCAATACATCTAAACCAGGCAGCTTATAAAAATAACACACACACACACACACATGGTTTTCTGGGCATGTCGCCACATACAGTTGACATCAAATGTTTCTGTGTGTGTGTCTCTTACACACACACAGAGCATACACAAGTTCTTGACGTGGCTCAATGAGTAGGGTGATACAGCAGCACTGCCAGACTCAGAAAACACTTCCTCTTACATATGATTTTTGCTTTTTGAGTCCTATTACACGGTGGAATGATTTTATCTCCTTTTAACTTTAAGTAAGCTCTGTGTTTGGGGAGCCACTCCATAGAAGGGGAACTATTAAGCAATTAAAGTATGGTGAATTTAAAAATCTTCTGCATCATATGGGGACCATTAACTTCCTGGAACACACTTCGTACACCGTTTGAAGACACGGCCCATGTTTTTGTTGTAGAGCTCCCAGATGTCCTCCAAGCTGATGATGTGAAACTGCTTTGAATTTTAAAACATCACCAATAATCTGAGAGAATATTCTGCTTATTCTCTAATAAGCAGTCAGCACACACTTTCACAAACACAACGAGCCACAGAATGATATCAAAGCCTGTCTGTTGTTGAGTAACATCTAAATTGAAAACCACAATTATAAATGATTAGCATTTTAGACAATGACACTGGAGACAAAAACAATGAAGAACAACACCAGATTTTTATTTATTTATTAATTACCACATCAATCAGCTTTTCTGTGGAACATGTCTATTTCTATTTGAGGTAAATCATTCAAATGTATGCAAAAGAAGATGGGCTAGTAAAACCCAAATCAAATCATCCTAAAGCTTCCTGAAACAAAATGATATGTTCTGGTTATTGCTGTGTCTGTTTCTATAATCTATTTTATATTACACCGTGATCAGGTTTAAGTAGCAAGAGAAGCCTCCTAACCTCCTAAAAGCCTGCTGCTACTTTTACATAAACATCATTCTAAATTCATTTTACACAGATGGGTATCTGGGTGGTTTATTGGTCTGGATTCATACCACATACACTATTGTAAATGGCCAAAAGTATGTGGACATGGCAGTCTAGATACTTCTGTGCACTTTTGCTCTACGACATATCTTGATGCTACAATATACAATTACATTTTAGACAATAGTGTTCTTTCAACAGTTTGCTGAAGGCCATTTCTTGTTTCAACATGACACTGTCCTCACACACAAAGCCAGGTCCATGAAGTAATGTTTTTCCCAGTTTGGTGTGGAATAACTTGACTGACCCGCACAGAGTGCTGACTTCAGCCCATCTAACAAATTAGTCATAAGAGCCCTGAGAATTGTGAATGACCTGCCGTGGAAATAAGTATTCTTCCAAGTCTCATCTTAAAGCTCCCATATCATGCAAATTCAACTTTTTCAAGTCTTTTCAACTTAAGTATGTGTGTCTGGTGTGTCTAGAAACTATCAAACTATGAGAAAAGTCAGTTTCTTCTGCTCCATCTATCAGTAAATGTGTGAAAACGCTCCGTTTAGATTTTGCTCCCCTTATGACGTCATAAGGGATCTCTTGATCCCCTCCATGTGGCCCTTGAGCAGGCCATCTTTCCCCGCCCACTGAAAACCTCCTGCATTTACATTTGTTTTTTCCTTATTTACAACAGCTCCAGGTAACACAAAGATGTCAAAGGTGAGAGCGAACCATGCAGATTGTTCTGTTCTTATAAAACAGAGCGTGCAGAAAGAGGCTGAAAACAGCTTTAGACCTTTAAAACACACTTTCATCAGACAATATTTCCTGATCTTATCTGAGCTACCCGGTTTCATTTCATGTTTATTATTATTTTATTTATGTGTGTTTTATAATGTGTGTATTTTTACGGGTTTTAGTTGATTTTAATCACTGTTTTATGTGTTTGTTTTAAAAGTAAATCTCTTTGTACACTTTGTTAAGCACTTGTGGCTGAGTGGGAACATCCCTGCAACCAGGTTCCAACAAATAATGGCCTGCCTGAAGACATGAGAAGAAAGGACAAAAGAAGAGAGGAAGAATGGATGAAATAAGGAAAGAAAAAACAGGGGACTGAAAGAGAGAGGCAGGCCCGTTAGTGATGTCACTGCCTGTGTATGTGTGTGTGTGTGTGTGTTTATGAAGGCATCATCTGGTCAGTGTCAACGCTGTAGTGAGGCATGACGCTCACTGATGATATCACTATGTGGGCTCAAAATAATGGAGTAACACCAGACACAGCCTCCATACGCAACAGCTCTTACACAAGACAGCAAGTCTGCTCATTTGAAACCAGTTCATTGCAAAAATGTAGGAATTACAACCAAACCTTTATTTTGAATTCTGCTCATACAGACTATGTAAAATTCATGTGATCAAAAAATGTCATGTGGTCCCTAAAAATGATTAAAATTTTGGGTGGTTCCAGCTTCTCAAATGTGATGCTTTGCTTTTTGCTGATGTCTTTGTCAATAGCAATATAATGATAGTGATAATGAGATGAATGCAATGTATTCAACAAGGGAAAAGTAGACTCAGTAGACTGCCAGTAACTAAAAAGAAACCACTGTATGGAAAAGTAATTACATCATACAAATACTGTATATTGGACATGATGGGATAGCTGAGACATGCTACTTTGTAACAGCACAAAAACAAGAC
This sequence comes from Pempheris klunzingeri, assembly GCF_042242105.1. Classification (NCBI taxonomy): domain Eukaryota; kingdom Metazoa; phylum Chordata; class Actinopteri; order Acropomatiformes; family Pempheridae; genus Pempheris; species Pempheris klunzingeri. The sequence goes on from NC_092013.1 coordinate 22,357,828, forward strand.
CTTGTTTTTAACCACCATGCAAAAAATGTTGGCTATAAACAACTACTATTCAGTGTCCCATATCAACTTCAAGACTTTTATCAACTGCATCAGCTTTTGTTGGCTCTTTGTCACTGAGGGGCAGCTGGTTTAGTAGAACCTCAATTCTCTTTTTGATGTGAACATTTTTTGGCAGTTTTTCTTTGCTTCACGTGAGCTGCTTATAAGAGAAGCTGCACGCATCAGACGCGTGCTGAAAACCTCCAAAACATCCAACATGTCATCAAGGTAAAACATGCCTTTAACTACACTGTTCCTGTTGTACAAAAACACATGCGTACCAGGCCCACATCACAGGCTCTGATCACGACTGCTCACAGCACGGTGCACATATTTAGCCACGATGGAAATTCAACATCTCACAGTCTGATCTCAAGTCACGATCCAAGCTTGACCAAGCATGAGCCCCAGATGCAGACAGGAGTACACACACACACACTAACACACACTAACACACACAGACACACACAGACACACACAGACACACACACAGACACACACACACACACACACAGACACACACACACACACACACACACACACACACACACACACACACACACACACACACACACACACAGTAAACAGTGTTTCCCATGAGCAATGAATTCTAAAGTTAGCAGCAAACAGTAAACATCAGGTCACATCTGTTCTGTTCTGGGATCAGTGAAAACACCCCGATCATCCATGACTTCTAACATTCCACTGCACTCAACAACACACACAAACGGCATCTATCCAACACCTACACCGACTCTGTGAGTTGAGTGGTCCAAAGGAATACTCACATATCAGAGATTATGAATTATCACTTTAATACTTTCAATTCTGAATAGTTGATTTTAAATATTGCCATATACGCTGTACTCTTAAGCAGGAAAAATGAATTCTGTGTTTATCACAGACTTTTAATCTTTGTTATTGTCTTGTATCTAACAGTATTTTCAATCAGTAACTAAATCTCATCAAAATAATCTGAGAAATGATCAAAAATAGTGATTCGTTCTCACTTTACTCATTTTCACTTGTAATTGCTGTAATTTTATAAATATAGATAATGAAGCCTAGAGTCTGACCTACAAGGCAAAATGATGATTGTGTCTGTCACTGTATCATTTTACACCACCAATCACTTCAAGTTTAATTACTACACATTTAATCATCTAAAATACAGTAAGCTACAGTGATATCATAATGCACAGCATGCAATGCATTGAACATTAGACTACAATTTATACTCCAGTTACAGACACTAAAACCATCGCAGCATTTCAACAATAACCAAAAGAAAATAAATAGAATTGTTTTAACCATGCTAGCTGCATGGCTTCAGGTGGCAAAGTTGGTCTGTTAGTTGGTCCACCATTTTGGTCCTGAAGACTACTGGGATGGATTGTCATAGCATTTTGTGCAGACATTCATGGTTTCCAGGGGATGAATCCTCAACCTCATGACTTTTCCTTTTAAATCCACCAGCAGGTCAAAATTTTAACAAATTTGGACACACATTCATGGTACACAGACCATGTATCCCGCTGACTTTGGTAATCCCTTGCTTCTCTTGCTGCAATGAGGTTGATGTTTTTGCTTTTTGCTGAAATATCTCAACATCTGTCAGTGAAATGTTGTGCATTTTGTGCAGTCTCCAGAGGAACTCTTGCAATATCTTTGATCTCCTGGCCTTTCATCTAGTAACCACCACCAATTATTTTGTCTGCAAAACTAAACTAACTGGATAATAAAAAACGCACACTGATTCACCATAGTGAAAAATAATACCTGGTACAGATCCACAAGTATCTGGTCACGCAGAGGCAGGTACTGTATTAGGGTATCCAGTGAACAGCTGGTGTTCGGTAACGCCTCTGTTCGGTGGTCTTTTCTCTGTTAGTGGATCTATATGTGTCTCCAGTGAATTCCTGGCACACAGACAACAGGTGTGTGTTTCCAGCAGGCAGCGTCCTGTGTGATGCAGAGGGCTGGGAATAGGCTGGTGGAAGGGCAAAGTCAAGGACGACTTGCCTCCCCCATGCTCTCTCCTATACTCACCATCCTCCTCCCCCTCCTGTTTCCTTCATCCCTCTCCCAAATCTCCTCACTTCATCCCCAGCCCCTCTTTATATCTCCTCCCCTCTTTCAATCCTTCTGTCTCCTGTGGTTGGTTGACGTAGAAGAATCATACAGTATTTTTTTTACCAAATACCTCACTATCAAAATATACTGATGTACAGTAATGTCAATTTATGAATGGCTATTGATTTCATAGAGATAACTGCACATGGTGCTGTGGATTGGGGATTGTGGATGCGCATTGTGGGCAAAAATATTTCACAAGTGGGACTGGTCCATGCAGTATTGGCTGATGGTCCACAAAGATGCTGTCTGACAAGAATGGACATCTCTTGCACACTCTCCACCCCCACCACCTCCTACCGGTGTGAGCAGTGCATCAAAGCAGAGTATGCCACCGTCTGTCCGTCAGATGCAATGTCTGTTTCACTAAAACTGTAGGAGGCAGTGGAGGAGCTCGTGGCCCAAACAAACAAACAGACAAACAACCCAACCTCTAATCGGCCCCCTGTGTCCTGCCAGGTGTGGTTAATGACCTGAGCAGCCAGCCAATCAGCTTAGAGGATCTGTGTGAGCATAGTTTACATCATCAGCCATCACTGGGACAAAGCTGTGGGCTCACTGCGGCTCTATGACACTGTCAGACTGATTAGGCTGCTATTTCTGACTGAAGGACCATGTGTGTGTCTGCGTGTGAGTGTGTGTGAGAATCCTCCTGTCCTTCAGTAAGTCAGAGATAGAGCCAATTAAGGACTTCCATGACTACCTAAGAGTAGAGTCCATAGTTTGGCAGTGAGTAGTCTGTGTTGAATTTCAAGGGTTACTGAGGATTTGCAGCACATTTATCATTTTTTGAAGACACCATCACCTTGGTAGTGTAGTTTAAAGGAAAGGACATTACTAAAAAGCACATCACATCTTTATTGTTGAGTTGGCAACATTATTTACTTTCCTTCCAAACAGTATTATTTCTTACAGAAAGGCACAACAAGTGTTTTACTTGCTTCTTTATCAAGTTTGTCAACAAAGTGCAGAGCAGAATTGCATTTTTTTGTACTTTTGCATTCGATGCATCTGGAATAGGTGTGTATTAACATCCCTACCTAGCTGCTTATCTTGGTAGACACCTTGTAATTATCAAAAAGATGTGAAGTAACAAACCTGTGTGTGCGGGACTGACTGCTTTTAAGAATTTAAGATGAAAAACAAAAGCCCAACGCTAACATCTCACATTTAACATTTTACAAAAGCATACTGAGCCAGCCACTTAAAGGGTAATTTCTTCAGAAATCTTAACAGCTTTTAAAATTGCCATCCTTAATTTATCTGGAGGCAATGAAGAACGTTTTGCTCTCTTTGCTGTCACACACAGAGTCGCTGCTTGTTGTCACAACAAACATCCATCCTGTCGCCTCATAACCTTTGAAGCCACAAGACACAGACGGCCAAACTGCTCCATAAGAACTGAGAAATCATCAAAGACTGAACCCAGCAATGTTTGGTAGGTCTATTCCCCGTGCAGCAACAAAGTAAAAACAAAAACAGGAAGAAAAACACGGTGCCCTCTCTCCATACAAGAGTCAACATAACACTACAGGGTAGGGTGTCCAGATCAGGTTTTTTTGGCTTTGATCCCGATGCAAGTTTTTTTTAATAGTGAGTATTTGCTGATACAGAGTCTGCTCCAAAACACATATTTGCACAAGTGTTGATTGTCCTGAAACAGGACAGGCCCTGGACATCTCTAGCTTTATTGAACTGGTTAAAGTATTACTGTTGGAGCGACACTAGACAGGACTATTACTAGATTACTATAACTACTACTGTTACTCTTGCCCCTGACTGTTTCTATCCATTTGTGTCCCCTTTACACAGTGAGGTGGTTAGCTGAAGTTTGAATGTACATCAATCAGATTGCTCCTGGACAAAGTCTTGGACTACGGCAGAGGGCTAAAAAGTTAAACACCAGGAGAGAAACCAGACATGCCTAAATGGTCTTGAGCCACAGACCACATAACCAAAGCATCTCTGTTTAGAAAGTCCAGCCAAAGACATTTGTTCCAAGTCATCCATTAAATATTTCACCCTCAAAAAGGAAAAGAAATGCCTAAAAAAACAACGTCTTGTAGAAAAAAGTACAAATAACCAAAACGGTAAAAGAAAAAACTTTTTTTTCCATCAAATTAAATCTACATATTTGTTTTCATTAGCCAATTAATTGTTCTACTGTGTCATCATCCAATTTGTTCTCTGCACTTCCATCTCTAACTAGAGTGGATCAGCCACCAAACAGGGACCACAGAGGGCTGTCAGAGAGCAGAGAAAATCATCACACCCTGGACACAACCTCGGGAGGGTACTACAGAGCACTATACGCCAAAACAGCGGGATATGCAAACAATTTATTTCCACAGGCCATCACGCTGATGAGCACTTCAAAGCACCAACCATCCACTGGATCTACATGTTCTAAATTATATTTTGCCAGTCAGTCGCAGGGCTTCCCTCCACATTGTCACACCATATTCATTTCAGGATGTTTGCACTATCATCTTCTTGTTCACTGATTTCATTGTTGTTTTTTTGTTTACACATGTACTTTTTAATATACATTTGCATCTGTATATAGAAGTTAAAATGTTTACACTAAGGTTTACTAGTTCAGCTACATTTCTGTGTACGTACATAAGAGCGGTGGAAAACCACACTCACATTCCTTGTATGTGTACACATACTTGGTGAATAAAGCTGATCCTGATTCTGACAAACTAGTCAAACAAATGAAGAATGCTCTCCTCAGGTTTACAAACCCCAGAGGGATGTTTTCAACTTAGCGACTGCTCACACGAGATGCAACCAGCTAATGTTTGTTTTTAGTTCTGTTTTGTTTTTTACTTGATAGATTAACCAACCACTCACCTAAATCCATTTAGTCAATCACTCTCATTAGCTTACTGTTTCAGCACTACTCTGTCTCTCACCTGTTTAACACTCACTTATTTCAGCCGACAGTTGACCAAATGTGCTTACAATCCAGAAAGACACCTGTTCCACCTGCATTTAAATCATTTGAGGTAATCAGATCATAATCTGTCAGGTCAACCACACTGATATACAGGTGTAAATGTATTCAGCAGTACAACAATAGTTAGCAACACATTAACACATCAACAGCTGGAACACAACTCCGGGCCACACCAGATTGGGTGGTGAAGTCATGGTGGGTAGTGAATCTTCATATATATAAATTTAGAGCCATTTCCCGGGTTGAAAAAGAAACAACCAGTCAGAGCTTTGTAGGTGGGATTAACATCCTCATCCTGCACTACAACCAGAAAAATGACAACAGGAAAATGGCAGAAAAAAAGATGACAAGTGTGGACGAGATAGACGTAGCTACATAGGTTGTTGCCAAGTTGATTTACAGAAATAACAACTTTTAAGTCGATTTATCTCTTCAATTCATGACAAACACTAACTGCTCCTTGAAACTGGTACCACATCCTCTGTGTTGTTCCAATCACCGGTTTCTTGGTGGCATTGTTCTAAATCTAAATTCAAGCATTGTGTTGTTCCAATCTAACGAATCCAGAGTTCAAGATAAATCCCAGAATTCAAAACACAGGGGTAAGAGCCAAGACGGCTTCATCATCATCATTATGTCTGAACTCAGCAGCTTGTGTGTGTGTTAGTGCTGAGTGGTTGCTTTAGTGAAGCATAGCATAACCAGGCTAAATGAAGCTAAATAAGGGCTGGAGGTATGCTACTGCTGACACATACACACACAGAGACACACAGAGACACACCACTATCCCAGGACACTTACAAACACTGAGAAAAGAAGGAGAACATACAGAACTGGGTTTGACTGTGATAGATAATCAATTAAGAGGTGGGGATCAAGGAAAGGAGGACGGACTGGATGAATGAAGGAGGAAAGGAAGGAAGGACAAGGGGTAGTATAAGGAAAGTAAGGAGTTGAGAAGGGAACTGAGGAAAGGAGAATGTAATGAAGTGAAGGAGATAAATAGGGAACGGGGAGCAGGGGAGGAAAGGGAGTGAAGGAAGGACGATCATGAGGGGAGGAGGTTTAGTAAATGAAGGACTAATGCAGGAAAAATGGAAGACAAAGGAAGCAATTAAAGACAATGATGGACATAAGTTGGCAGGGAAGGAATGGAGGAAGCAGTGAAGGAAAAGAGATCCAGCTCTCTCTCTGTATCATGCAGCCCTGTGGGAGAGAAACCCCAAACACATCTGTCAGTCTCAAGCATCACAAACTACAACTGGGAAAAAACACACAAACACACACACAGCTGCTGCCCATGTCCCCTGACAGAACTCAACAGCTGCTGAGCAACACACACACACACACACACACACACACACACACACACACAAAGAACAAGGAGAACAATCTGTCCTATCAACAATCATCTGCGTGAGACAACAGTGTGCTCAGATCAGTCAAAACAACCACCAAGACCACACATGTCTATCATTTGGGCTCCTCTCCCACCATAAACCTAAGACTGTGGCGTTACCGCGGCAACCAAAGTTACAACATGTCAGGCAGCTGATAAGACGTTCATGTCGATGAAGTGCATACATTCAAGCTTTTGGTCAAGCCGTGGCATTGGTAGATCTGTGCTGTGGGCAAAACATTAGAAACACCTCTCATTATAATGTAGTCTGGAAACTACAACCTCAATAATAAACATATAATTGAATTCTGAACATTATTATCTTTGTAAAGGTAGAGTTCATAGCTGAGCTGTATTGCTCTGCATTAGCTTTTACAGGTCTGCATGCATCATCTTTTTTTTTTTCAATTAAAAAGCTGATTATGGTGGGAACACTAAAAAATTATGTGATACTGTCAAAGACTCTTTTTTCATGATTGTGCTCAGCCAGCTAACCTTCATGTTCTTCTTCATGGAAACCCGTTCAAACTAAAGGTGTGTGCGTGTGTTGCTTCAGACTGAATGGAGTGCTCAGTGTTGGTTGAGTGCCCTGAACAGACCAAATTATCAAATTACAGACTTATGTCTAAATTATACTTCAGCAAGCCAACAGAACTTTGTCATGCATCATTTTTTATTTATAGTTTGGCGACACAGTACACACTGATCTTATAGGTACAGATGCCACGCATGGCTGACGTTTGTTTACATCCTGTTAAAGAGTGTGAAGCAGCACAGCAGAACAAGTTGAATGTTGGGAGAAGGAAGCTTTTCTCCATCTGCACTGTGTTAAAATGATAAAGGGTGTCTTCTGAGTGTCGGCTAAGAGTTTGGATTTCTCATCCATCTCACCAATCTGATACTCTGGATTAGTATCAGCACAAATACTGGTCTAACTCAATGGATCAAGTATCAGCCACATGAGATCAAAACACTCCTTTTTCCACTGTCAATATACAATTGTAACACTGTATCTTTGTAAATCCACAACCACAGAATAACTCAAATTTCAGGTCTTAAAATACTATATTATAATAGTAAAAATATGAGTCATTCATATAGCCTCACCCAGCCAATGTGATGAGCTAACATTTTAGGCTATTATTACCCAAATATGAATAATGTAGACAAAGATATCTTCTGAGGCAGGACACTTACCGCTGAACAACTAACTTTATTGTCAAAGATGAAAGCAACTATAAGGTGACAGCAAATTCTAGATAGACTAGAGATAGAGAGATAGAACAGTAGACTATACAGGAAATTGGCAAAAAGCATGTTTCAAACATGAATTAGAATATTTAAAAAAGTGTCAGAAAAGCATAAAAATGCAAAAGCAAATTTTAACTGCAAGTCAACAAGGACACATTGGTATATCAATATATCAATATATGTGTGAAAAGCAGATATCAGCCCACTGATATATTGGTCAGACTCCTGTACTGAGATCAGCATCAGGAGAGAACAAGTGTAATTTGAGCATCTCTAATACATAAACAATCACCACAACACTCACACCAGTCCAGCTGATGTTTCAGAGTAACTGCCTCCATATTCCCTCCAGGCACGTTTTTCTCAGTGACCAACCCCAGATCTATTCACAGCTCTGACACTTGGTTGTGATGGTGTCACAAACGTTCCACAGATGGAAAAATAAATCCAGTAGACAACAAGCGCGGTCCACACCTGATGTCAGAACTGTCAAATCTGCATCCTTATTATCTCAAAACATGTTGGACAATAGTTTTTCCTGAAACAGGAGCTGGGCTTGAGAAGCTTTTCACACACAAACACCAGAGTTGTTGACGTTCACTTGGGATAATGAACTCAAGTTAAAGCCTATTTAAACCTCTCACAACAGCCACAACAAACCTCTGTCATTAGTCATTTGTAGTCCCTGTCCATCAACATTCACACAGACCATTTCCATGACCACGTTCCATACACACCATTACTAAAACCAAATTATTACATTAGAAACTGCCACTGTCTTCTGTGGAAATACATGCAGTCACTTAATGCTGTTCTGAAGGTGCATCCAGAATACGACTAATTTAGGTGTCATTTTGTCATACAAATAGTGTAGTAACATATTTAATTTCCACCTACCATCTTTAGGATCAGGATACAAAGCTGTAATTTAGGAAACAGGCTAAATATTTTGTAGAATCATTTCGTATCTTGATGGATAGAAGAGTTTGGAGGATTAGAAAAAGAGAAAGGCACACATTGGGGCTAACTTATTATGTAATAATTGTGTGGCTACCATACTGACTACTGTCGTTGAGCAAATTATATTTGTGTAGACATTTCTAGTCATTACAATCCCTAAACTTTGAATATGAAGATCCGGACACACGCCCTTGGCCAACAACTGATGGAGAGAGAAAGCAGGCAGACAGACAGGAAGCAGCTTTTTTTCTCCACTCCAACGTCGACAATACTGTCATACGGTCATCACCATCAATCACAAGCGAACCATGCTGAATTTGTGGATGACAGAATGAAGACTGATTGTCTTCAGCAGGATAATTAGCATAGAGGCCAAAAAAACCCCATCACATCACAAGCCAACAGTCACGGATCTGTAAAACCAGAGCGGTACATAGCCGATGAATGGCCGTGTGCTTGTTAACTGCTATCTTGGTCATTTGTAGAGCGGCATGATAAGGCAGTCCTGCAGCAGTAGTATGACAACAAATAAACACGACCAGCAGCATGGTCATCATCACACCCAGTGCAGCTGAAGCTACATAATTAATCCAAGTAAAAACCACTGAACCTAAACTGTCAACATGCCATGTAGTAGTAACGATCTAGTTACTACTGATAATCTGTCACCGTACTTTCCCCCAGGCAGTCCATCTCAATCCGAGGTACGATAACCTCCATTAAGACCATAATGATATTTACTCGGAGCTAGCTTCAAGCTAATGAAACTTTTACCACCTCTACGTCTTTCAAACCACAGAGGTCCTGTTTCCAGTGTTAACCTGATCATAACGTTGGCCGATGTTGCTGTTAACTGGCAGCAGAATGGCTGGCTGCCACATAACACGTTTATAGACTCCTGGGTACCATATTAGTTAGCATTAGCTGTCAGACTGGCCAGCTTCTTGACCTTAGCCTGGCAACACGCTAGCTAGCTAAGTCAGCTACACTCATTTTAAATCAGCTTAGAATGAAGGCAAAACTTCACACCTCTTCGTGTCGCTGGGCTTTAAAACCGAGCCCGTTGTTGACCTGCTGCTCGGTGTCCCGGACACTGACGGAAAACACTGACGTTTGTTCGACACTAACTGCCGTTTAAGTAGCCTTGCATGCTAACGCTAGCTAAATAGCTAACATCACGGTTTGACGTTACGCAGTCTCTCCGATTAGAGGCACAGAGCTGTCACAATAACAACATACCTTCTGGGTCTCCGGGTGGCCACTGAGCTGCCTTAGCGGAGGTCACGGCGGTTGCGCTTCAGAAACCGAAGAGGTTTATGGATGTTGGTCTCCGGTATCCAAACTCACTAACGGCGGAAAATACATCCAAGAGGCTAACGTCATTACAGTGAAGCTAACGCAGGCTATTTAGATTTTTTACAGTTCATTTGCAATACTGTGGCGCTTTGGCGCCACCTATAGCCTACTGCGGGGTCTACCGTCCTCACCAACTAACCTCCTCCTTCTCTTTCTCCTCCTCCTCCTCCTCCTCCTCTTGCTCTTCATGCACTGACTGCGGGACATTATCCAAATTTTAGGCTCTCATTGCTGCAGTCGCACCTCAGTAATGTTTAGAGAGAAAGCTCAGTTAATATCACACTTAACGCTAATTCAAATGAGATTTTAGATTGTAATTGTTGTTAAAGAGATGCTAAAGATGTAGGAAACGCACCAGAGGAAATGCCCTTAAACAGTTAAATACATAGAAATAAATGGGGTTCATGAGCTGCACTGGGAAAATGGCCAACACATATATGAAACAAAAAGTATATATTTTGCATTTATCTGTTTATATTCTTTTGGAATCATGGTGGTACTGATAGTAACGTGCGTAATTGTTATATTTTGGCTCGCTGGTCCAGTCGTTTTGAATAAATTCCCAGGGATCATAAATGCAACATCTTCTAACGTATACGTCCAAACGAAGGCATTTGATTGGCTTTTATTATGACAGTGGAAACGAATGAGCCAATCGGTGAAGCTGTTCTTGGTCGTTGACAGCAACCAACGTACACAATTGAACAACCAGGAACTGGCGTGTGACTGGCAGTGCGGTCAGTCCAGAGCTGGACAGAAGCGCCTTTAGAAAATTATTATTGTATACTGTCGCTGTTTTTATTAGGTTGTTGGTAAATCTGGCGCCATTTCGCTAAATATTTTCTGTCGGCATGAATCTCGGGTGAGTCTGTTTTCTCCAAAATACCAGTAGCTAGCTAGGCTAACGTATTGATCGAACATGTCGCAGTGAAATGCACGGGGATTATTGTATAGCGTTAGCTTGCGACCAAACTGAACAAACAAAAGCTTTTCCTAAAACACGCAACATTACTGTCAGAAATGCACAGCGTAGTTACTAGAACAACCAGATGTCACTGTGGTTCAGCCTTTAACTCACAGAGCCTCTGCTGTTCGTTGTAATAAGCTGAGGAGATAAAGGCAAAATCAGCCAAACTATAAGGAGCTGCAGCTAAACATTCATCTACTTAGAGTTCCTGCACACAAGGGAAATTATAAGGGATCGAAATACATGGTCTTTAAGGTGAAAAGTGTACAGGTAAAAAGTAAAATTGAAATACAGACACGCATCACTATCAGTTACAGGTGTAATATAGCGCTTTTATTTTTCATTAGTAATATTTAGTGGTATTTTCATCAGCCAAAGTCAGATCTAATTAAACAAGCCAAGCCAGAAAGTAGAGTAACTGATATACTCCTGAAACATAGTGACATATTGACTGTGTTTACCTATTGTGAGTTTTGCTGTGCAGCACAGCGACTGGCAACATGATACAGTTTTAATTGTTCTGTCTCAGTTTACTGCTCTGCCTCAATATCTCAGTGTCATAAAGACAAAGTCTACAAACTCAGTTTTCAAGCAAACGGCAGCAAAAGACCAAAGCCAGACCCAGATGTGTCTTTGCGCTCAAGTGAGCGAGAAGAGACATATAAGATGATTGTGCGATTTTTCAGGGAAGAAACATTTGAGCTGTTTTTAAAGAATCCTCAAAATATTGAAATAGTCTTTTCACACCTGTATGTGTGAGAGGGGCTTAAAAAGAAAGCCAACAAAAAAGACATGACTGATTTAATGCTATAATATTTATTCATTAACAACATTTTGGTCATATGCCTGATGACAGAATAAATCTTCCAGCTGTGGAGGTTGAAAGCTGGTGTTACAGAGCGGTCTCTTACAGCTGTGCCCAGCACCGTCTTTAGCTCTAACTAACTCTAACTCTAACTAACTTTAGCTCATCGTCGTCCCACTGGAGGAAACTATTTCTGTAGTACGACATAAAACAATAAAGACACAATAAGACAATTGAAAACATTAAAGGTGCTGGTAATTTACACACATTACTGAAAACAATAAAATGGTCATTTTGCTTACTTCTTGTATGTTATTGTGTTTCTGCTGTTTGTTCTGCTACCCCCCTTCATGTGAACAGAGACGGCCTGCTGTTTGAACTTGAAAATGGAAAACCCAAGCTGATTTTACTCAGTCATGGTGAGGCCTTTCATAATCTTAAGTTTCACTTATTCGCTTTTCTAAATGCGTCCTTACGTTCAGTTATAAAAGGATGTATTAAATTGAACTTTGCTTAGATAATAAGTTTGTTTGTTTTTAAGATAATTACTTATAGCTTTTAGTGATTATTTTTTTAGTTAATTTCAGCCCTTGAGTGTTTTAAATGGTTGGTATGCCCGTTCACACTTTAAGTTTTTTGCAGACCTCCAGAGGTAATGGTGAAGGTAAATGTGTTTGTGTGGACATATGTGTGTATGGTTTAATATTCATTGCTGCTCACTGTCCCGCCTTTCTTTAACTGCAGGTCTTGACAAGAATCCAGCAAAGGTAGGAATCATCCTTACTGTCTGACCATTACATTTCTACACACAACACATACGTGTGGCCACATATTTCAGTACACAATAGAGGTTTCTAATGGACAATGATAGTAAAAGGAAACTATCCAGGTATTGCCCTTTACAATTTTGTCTGATTTTATCTAATTTAACTTTATCCCAGCAGCTGTCCTGCAGGCCCAGAGCTGCAAACATCCTGAGCTCCAGACAGCCGACCTGTGTGGAGGAGGTGCAGCGAGAGGAGAGACCAGCCCGGCAGCATGTGGGGAGGCACAGGGAAACCAAGAGCAAGACAGGAGGAGCAGCTGCCTCCTTCACCTCCAACACCGCCACTGCTGGGGGGAGGACCACCACACATGAGCATCAGAAAGGGAACAGCATCAAAGTTGTGGCCAAAGTCAGTGTCATGCTGCGTCCCATTTCTTTGCTTTACTCTCGACTCTTCATCTTCTGATCCGATCTCATTTATCTTCTCTGTGTGTGTTCGTGCGCCGAAGGTGAAGTCAGACAGACACAAAGACAGCACTTTCGTTGGTTCCCCGAGGGCCAATGGGAAAACAGGACAGCCTCTGAACAGCGGGGCACAAACTGGAGGAAAGGCGGGACGAAACGCCAGTGGGGCAGCAGGATCAAAGGACAGCGTGGTGTGTCTGACTAATGAGCAGCTACAGCAGATCCTCAACACAGTTCAGACCTCCAGCAATGGCCAGCACCCACCAGAGGACCACAGGCCCCAGGGTAGTGGTAGTATTAGCACTGATAGTGGCGGTCTGCTGCGATCACTGAATGGTGGTTTGTGAGACCAGGACTACAGCACAGAGGGAAATGAGACTTTCCCTCTTTGTCAGTACAATGTACAACTTTGTGTCTTTTTCTCTGTTTGAAAATCAAACAGGCTCAAAATCTGGCTCTTCAATGAATGAAAGTGGAGGAGGAGGAGGAGGAGGAGAAGGGGGGAAGAGGAAGGAGGAAGACAGAGGAGGAGGAGGAGGAACTGTTACAACTCGAAGCTCACAGGATAAAGACAGCAGGTGAAGAGGCATTTGTACAATATGTAGGCATATGGGCAGCAGGAAAACGTTTTCTTCTGGATAGAGTCATAAAATATAATATGTAAATAAGACATATCTATTTAACTGATATCAATAAATGTATTTTAAATTTAGACAGAGCTTTCATCTTAAGTCAGCTGTGTCAGGCTTCCCTTCTTAGATAATCATAAATACAGTCATAGTGTGGCGAGGGTCATAGGGCCCTGTAACCCTAGAGTAAGGCCAGACCCACACTAACATCCTCTTGTCTTCAGTGTATCCTAAACACACAAAAGATGTTTGTGTTCAGGATACAGTGGAGATTTGTAGATATTATAGAGATCCCCCTTTTATCCACCGGTTTACTGCTGTATTGTGGGTCTGTCCTCTAGAGGAATTGTATGGAGACAAGATATGATTTGTTTTCTCTTCAGCCAACAGAAACTGCAAGAAATATCCTGATAGTTTGCTGATTAGGGGATATTTAGTCTCACATTGGACCCATTTAGTTATACTGTTCAAAACAGGTCAGCAGTATCAGCGCAGAGCAGGTCCATTGTGTTCCCATAGTGTGCTGATGTGTTTATAGACATCTGTTCTTCTTAAATGACGGCTACATCAGAATGTCGCTGCTGTTGTTCAGGTCATCTGGGTGTCTGTTGAGCTGGCTGGAGCAGAGACAGTCAGACAGCAGAGTGGCCATCGACGCCAAGAAGGCTCAGTGGAGGAGAGAACTAGGTAAACACACACACACACACGTGTTTTTCAGTTAGAACTTTCAATACAGCAAGGTTTTAATACCTTACCAAAAGGTCATGAAGATAATCCATGCCTAAACCTAAACACAAGCCTTATTCTAAATGTATAATCCCACACAAAAATCCCCACTCTGTCTATTGAGGAAGGAATCGGAACAAGTGAGGGAGGTTGAGCAATGTCAGCTAGAAGATGTGTGTGTTGGTGATGTGTGTGTTTGTGTGTTAGATGAGCAAGTGGCTCTGAAGCAGCAGCAGGAGCAGCAGCAGCGTTCGGCCCCCGGCAGACTCCAGGTAAGGCAGATATTTCACCTATGATCTCTTCTAGAGTTTCACTTTGCTGGTTGTTTTCATCACTGTGGGAATAAGATCACCCAAGAACAACAAACCGTTCTTCATCGAGAATTGTGGTGCTGATGCCTTTGTCTCCGTCCAGCTGTTCAGGTTAAATATTGTACAAAATGTCAGCAAAAAGGAAAGAAAATCTGTTTGTGTTTGTGTGTTCCCCTACATTTCATGGGGTTGTGGTAACAATTAGAAGTGATTAGTGTTTCATGCTGTCATACAACAGCACTTTTTCTGTGCACTTTTTCATTTTCAGTCATAGAGGCACAACTGGCACTTTTTATGTGGGAAAAACAACAGTGCAACACTTGTGAAATCACTAATACACAAATTTAGCAGGTGTCATTTTAACTTAAGGTTTGAAAACAGAACAGTTAAACGCCTATTTATGGACAGTGTTTGGTTTATTAAAACACAAATTGGAAACATATTTACTTTCATACAATATTTAATCTTTGTCAATGTGTGTGTTTCAGGCTGAGGAGGACACAGAGAGTGTGTTATCAGTTCAGAGCTCCGTCAGCCACAGAGAACAGCCTGCAGCCATCAGATCCAGCCTCAAACTGGGGGTAAATCTGACCTGTGAACTAAACGCTGAGCAGCAAATCTGAACTCTGTAGCTTTTCCTCTTGTTCTTGGATTCCTCATCCAGGTGAAAACTAAGCTGATCAAGCACAGATGGCTGTGCCTGAGTTTCCAGGACTTAATATATGTTATTCCTCTGTGCCATAGAGCTCCATTGTTGTCCAAAAACTATTGAAAACACATCACTTATTGTGATTCAATCCCACATACTCCGTCCTGCTAGAAATACTCACTAGAGCACCAAATGTGGATTCATCTGCATGTGAAAATAGTCCCTTACAGATGCACTATTTCTGTCTCTGTCTGTCTCTTTGAGGAATGTTTGCCAAAAATTGAAGTGTCTAGCTGTTTTAGGACAATACTGGGCCTTGACTGACTTTACTGAGGTTTAAAAGATTTATGAATAAAACTGCTCCTATGATTTCACACAAGGTGCTTCGGAAATACTTGGTGTTGAACGTGTCAGACTATCTCAAGAAAAACTTGACTTGAATTTTTTTTAAATTCAGTTTTATCAAAAATCCTGACCTGTGTTGTGTCTGCAGGAGGTGACTCCGTTGGAGGAGGTGCTCAGTGTCGAAAGGAGAGAAGAGCAGAGGAGACGCTGGCTGGAGGAGCTCGACCGACAGAGAGAGGAGACGACTGAACGCAGGAGACGAGAGAAACAGCTTCAGTGCCAGGTACAGTAGAAGACAAGTACAGCAGAGACGCAGAAGAAACTGGACAGGAAAGATTCTGTAGTTCACATAATAGATTCCACCATTTTCCTGTTTATGTCTTTGCTTTTTAACGTGTATCTGCAGACAGAGGACCACGAGCTCTGGGTCATACACTTTGACTCTCTGCAGAGAAGGCCTCCTGTCCAGACCACAGCTCCATCAGCTCCACCTCCACCCCCGTCCAACAGCTCTGAGCGAGGGGAGTGGGAGCCCTCGTCGAGCCTGTCCCTGGTCTGGGAGGCCATGAGCAGCTGTGGAGCGGAGAGTGTCGGGGGAGCCAGCCTGGATACAACCAGCGGACACCCTACCAGAGCCAGGTAGGAAGGAGGAGTGAAAGATGAGACAGCAGGGGGTACAAGTCAACTGATGAATTTATGTTTACAGCGCTCTCACAATTTGAATGTATTGGATTACAGTGAGAGGTGTTTCTGCCATTTAGTCTACCCTCACTGATGTAAATCAGTTCAGCAGCCCCCAAAGTTTCCACTTCTAAATGTAACCATATTACCATGCTAATGTTGCTTAAAGGCTGGGACCCTATATGAAAACATGTTACAACAGTTTTGGTACAGTTTCACATGACAGATTTCTGTATTTCTTTTTGGTTTGAAATGTGCGGGGCTCAGTTGGAAAAAGGTGATGTGACGTACTTGCATGCACCAATCAGGATTCACCAACATTTGAATCAGAATTTGATGAAGGTTGTTTGGTCACCGCCGATCAAATCTGTTCAACCACACCTGCAGAGTCCCGATGAAGTAAATATATGATTTTATAAAAGGGGTAATTAAGATTTGATAAGTTTCTAGGGGCTTTAAACTAACTAACTAAACTCTGACAATATAGAGCTGGGCCCTACAACCCTAAAGTAGCCAGTGGACAGAGGACAAGGCTTTTGATTTCCTTATAGTGTCGCACGCAGGACAAGACTGTAGCACAACATTAGTGGTACGAATCTAAAAATACCAAGTTTGTCTCTCCATTCTTTATCTATCCAACAGTTGTGTAATGAGCTGAACAGATGCTTCCCATCTTAAGAAATATCTGGCTCTTAGCAGCTAAACGCTCCACACCAGCTGGTCTCTGTTTAACTGTGTCTGTCTGCTGTTTGGTGCTGAGCAGGTAGTGTACAGTGGGCTTTTAGAGCTCTTTCACTGAAAACATGCTGTGGCTGAGAGCAATGCTATGAGAGCAGTGAGAGTGAACTCAACAGTTAAGTTGCAGGCCGGATGGCTAAACTTAGAATGCTCTGTAAAACCGAGGGGAGCTTCAGATTCAGGTGATAATTCTCACTCCCTTTTTTACTTGTTACTTGATATGTTGTCGTTATAAGAATATTGCTGCTACTGCTTTAAAATGGTATTACCTTTTTGTAAAGGGAGCA
Organism: Pempheris klunzingeri; assembly: GCF_042242105.1. Taxonomy (NCBI): domain Eukaryota; kingdom Metazoa; phylum Chordata; class Actinopteri; order Acropomatiformes; family Pempheridae; genus Pempheris; species Pempheris klunzingeri. Next base: position 22,375,297 of record NC_092013.1, read on the forward strand.
TAATGACTCCGGTAAGCACATCACCCAACTGTGTTTCTGTTGGCTAACACATCTAAAATGTGGGCAGTGAATCAGAGGTCTGGAATTAGGCTAGCTCCACATGTATGAGTCAATGTTAAGTAATCTTTGTTTTGTCCAGCTATCTAAGGACCATGACCGCCCTGCTGGACCCCGCCCAGATGGAGGATAGAGAGAGGAGAAGGCTCAAACAGCTAGAACAGCAGGTAGGAAGATGATGATGAGGAGGAAGTGGAGAGGGGAGGAGGAACACAGCGAGGGAGATTTTATCGTTTAGCTTCGGAAATGTTTTAATGCCTCCACTGCTCCCGTCTCCCACAGCGAGCGATCGAGGCTCAGATGGAGGAGCGTCGGCAGCAGAGGGACCGCGACGAGGCAAGGAGGAGAGAGGAGGAGGAAGAGGAAGATAGGAGAGTAGCACTGGAGAGAGAGATGCTGGAGAGACGGTACGAGATGGACACGCAGAGGGAAAAGCACAAGGTCAGGACACAACACACACACACACACACGCAAATCAGTGCAACTACAGCAAAATGCCGGTGTGGAGGAAATGACTCTGAAGTATCTTTGCAGTTCCATCAGTGTTTGACTCCTGTGTGTGTTTGCAGCAGAGCCAACAGGCTGAGCAGCCAAAGAAAGGCCACAATGACGGCAGACATCAGGAGACACTGGAGCCCAGCAGTGAGCAAAGATTTTGCAGTACTACTGCAATATTACTGAAATACAAACCCAAACAACTGCACCATGAAAAACTGACTATAAAAAAAGCACACGCTCAGGGTGCTTTCACAGTGAACCTGTTTCACTCTGGTGTGTTTAGCTGTTTGATGCGGTTTGCTTAGGCTGGTGTAAAAGATGTCATCAGCGGTGAAAGCACACAAGTGCCAGCACAAAAGTGTAGAAAGGCTCTATTCCATGTAAATGTACTGCGTTCATAATCCCATTTAAGTAAAAGTGCATATATTATTATGTATTATTACATATATGACATCATTAGGTTGTTAATGACTGATGAATCAGTGTGTAAGTCGAGGTTGAGCCACTCTACATACAGTGTGGTAGTTCAGTCCAGTGGCTCCTAACCAAGGGGCGAGTTCCCTTCAAAGCTACACAAGTTAAATCTGATGATTAATAGGAGAGGAAAGAAGACAGCAAAGCTCTGCGACACAAAGTTGCATTTATGTTTTCAGATTTTTCTATAATCTTATCTTTATTTCTAAAATATTAGAAATGTTGAGTCAGTCACCAGAAATTTGATTTCCCCCTGTGGGTCCATGTATCTCTGAGGAAGAAGGATGACAGACGGAAAAACGTACCTGTCAGTCCTCATGACTTCATGTTTAACGTTCTTGGTTTGTTTGTAAGTAGTCAGTGTGAATATGAAACAGATCAGATGAAACAGAACTAAAAGGCTGTAACATTTGTATTTTGTAGGCACAGGTGTGATAGTTTGGGATAACTCCTAATTGTTTGTGTGTGTTCAGCAGTTATCAGACAGAATGAGTGTTTGGAGAAGGTGGAGGTCGACAGTTCAGCCTCCCCATACAAAGACACTGCTGTACAGACAGGTAACTCCACTACTACGACTACTACTAGCTGTGCTTTGTGATCAGATATACTGACACTTAGAATAAGTGATCATAGAGAAAGTTTTGAGGCAACAGTAGATTCGGTTTAGTATTTGATGACTTACTGTGGATTTACTGCTAAGTGTAGAACATCATCTGTGTGTGTGTGTGTGTGTGTGTGTGTGTGTGTGTGTGTGTGTGTAGAAGCAGCTCCCTCTCTCCCGCTTGGAGCCGACAAAGTGCAGACTCCTGACGTCTCTGCTCAGTACCAGCCACCTCCCTGTCTGTCTGCTGCTCCTCCAAACAGCAGGAACCGAGCGGTCAGAACAGGCAAGGAAAACATCTGTCTGCCAGGAGGTGGTGGTGGAGGAGGAGGAGGAGGAGGAGGAGGAGGAGGAGGAGGAGGTGACCCGTACGAGGCGTTTGCCAGGACAGAGAGGAGAAGGAGAGACAAGAGGAGGCCGGAGTGGAACACACAGAGGTAGAAACACGTGTGTGTCAGGTGGTTTGGGCTTGTGCTTCATTAAATAGACAGTATACAAATATGATATCTGGTTAAATAACTCTGTATCACCTACTACTTGGTTAAACTTAAACAAAACAAGAAAGATCTTCTTTGTTAAAGCAGTTTCTTATTTTACATTTCCTTTTTACTGCTTTTATCTGACAATTGCAGTTACTGGTTACTGGGCAGATTAAGATTTTACCAACAAAGTATATGATGATTTTCTAATATTTGATGTATTGTTATAGATTAAACTGCCATCAGTATACAAAAGTGTAAAAATTAGCACAGCCTCGGGCAACCACAACAGTGAAATGCTATTTCCATTATATATTATTGTAAACTCACAGGGGTAGTTTTTCTCCATTATGAGGACTTTTGATACTTAAAGTACATTTTATTAGTAACACTTGAGGACTTTTACTGAGGTAATATTTTAAATGCGGTGTCCAGTCTGGTGTTTCTGAACCAGAATACTTCCTCCACTGTCATTAGATTAGACTCATTTATTTGTTCATTTTGGTCGTTTTTAAGAACAACCTCCTATCGCAAAACTAAAGCCAAAGCATGGCAGAGTGTAAAACTCTATAAATGAATCCCAAATCCTCACCACAACCTCCGTATTGTCTTCAGGAATGAAGAATACAAACAAACAGCCCAGTCTCCATTTAGTCATCTCTTACTCTGATCCCGTTCCTCCAGGCCCAGCCGTCGGTTCGTTCCAGCTTCGGAGCGTTACCCAGCCTCTCTGCAGAAGAACAGGCAGGAGAGTCGGCTGAAGAGGCAGGCCGAGCTCCTCGCTCTGCAGGAGAAGACCTGTCTGTCCAGGACCGACCCCCCGGCTCTTCCTGCGCACCAGGAGCCTCGTCTCTGCACCAACCCCACACAGACCAGAACCAGTCCCACGAGGAAGGTACCCTGACAGCTGACTCTGTTAACGCTGTAGACCTTCACACTGGATTTCTTTCTTCTCTTTTTAAAAATCGAAACCTTTACCATGCTCTCAAGGTCCAAACTGTTTATCCACAAACCTTGGTCTTCTTCCTTACTGCAAAATAATTTACAATACACATTGGGTAGTTTTTCTGCAGGCTGCTGATCCTTTCTGTCCCTGCCAGCTGTGGTTACATGTGTGTTAATAACTGTTGCTGTCTCAGGTGGAGAGTGTTTCCAAAGGACACTGCATCTCTGCAGCCATCAGCACTGAAAGGTGAGCAGCACTGATTCCAGCTGTCCTACTGTTAATCTGTTGAATACTTTGAAACTGCAAAAACTCAAAATATATAGATGTATGTTACATGTGACTGTAATACATGTATGTAAGAGAGTCTCATCTATAAAGAAGGTTACTGTGGCAGGTCTTTACTGGCAGACTGACTTTCTATAATGGCAATAAACAAATAGCTACCAAACTGAGGAAAGGAAAAAAAAAAGAAATGTACCATAAACATTTATATTATCACGAAACATATAATTCAGAAAGAACAAGTAGTTAACTGCCAGCATTTATCTGTGGAAAGAGCCAACACATTTTTACTGTGTAAATAAAAACCAGTGCAGTGAGCAGCTCTGCCAGTCAGGATGATGAAGTTTAGTTCAGTGAGCTGATCGCTCTGTGTTGACACCTCGTCTCTCCCAGGGGGCGCTCTCCCCCGATCCCTGCTGTCAGACACAGAGTTCAGAGTCGGCAGGCCCCGACCTCCTCCACCCCTCCTCCTCTGGTCATGGACTTCATTCCCTATGTTCGGACTGATGAGGTCTTTAACCTGGATCCACTGGAGCCCGCTGACACTCCCCCACCTCACACACACACAGGTTAGACACACACACACACACACACACACACACACTCTGACAGGAGCTGTACATTTTACTGATGATGCTTAAAACTTTGCAGTTTGCAGTTTGCAGTGATGACTTGCTTTAGGGTATGCCACACTTGGGTCAGTGTCCGTCCTTGATCCAGCCCTGCCCGTACTCTCTCACTGTGAGAATCCTCGATGTCGATGTCTTCAAGCACTAGGTGCTCGTAGTGTTGCTGGGCTGGTTCCTCTGGGCCAATAGGCTGAGATATCACATGTGACAAACAGCCTTCGTACGTTGTCATCCGTGGTGCTGAGCTGGAACAGCGGCCATACCTCCTTCATACCCTTGTCCACTGGCTCCAGCCTGAGGTCTAGAGCGTCTGTTCTCCCCTCTTGATGTTCTTCCTCCGCACCTTCATCACCCTTATCTTTTGAAATGTCTTTCCGCAGTTCTTCTTCACAGCCTGTTTCATTCTCCTCAGCATAACATCACGTGTGACTGCAGTTTGTGCCGATCTGAAGTTGTTAGTCAGCTCTTTACATGCCACCAGCGTAGAATAAGTTGGCATCATCAAAATGTTAGCCCACTCCCCAGTGGGTGAAAGAGAGAGAGTGAGCAAGAACGGTTTGATCGGCCTCTTCAACCTTCTCAGGCTGCTGGATAAAGACTCACAGAAAAACTCCCGACTCCTGAAGGTTATTTATGATCCCTACGTCGTCATAGCAACGCGAGCGAAGAAACTCCAAAATTTAAATTATAATCCACAATGGCTTGGAAGAAAAATGGTTAATTCCCCCAAACCCCAAATCTTGTAATCCACTGCAGATCCTTTCGAGTTACTTCCAGATGTTGGGCTGCTCAGCAAAACTTACTCTCAGATGTTCATCCAAGATCAGAGTGCAAATAATCCACACACAGAGGAAGGAACCTCGATCCTTTGTTCCATCCCCTCGTACAATTTAGTTTACGGCTCTCTCCGACTTATTCTTACACAGGCGGTATGTTCTTGTGTATCACGTACTGTCCAGGTGTCACGCCGTCTGTTTTCATACTGTTCGCGTTGTCATGACAACTTCTCTATCCTGCGTATGGTAAATGAGTATGCAAGGGCAACATCCATACTGGTGTGTCTGAGTGCACAAGTGTATGTCCATTTACTAGATTAAAACATTTCAAAACATGATCATTGTTTGATTAAACTTGTCAAATAACATCAACACAGAGCATTTTAACTTTATTGTCACTCATCATAAATCATCTTCCTTTAAACATTCCTCTCTCCACTCTCACCTCTAACACTCTGGTATGTATCTGCTCTTGGCCGTTTTCCTGTTTTCCACTCTTGCTCTGTCTCACATGATTACATTATTCTGATTCACTGATCAAAACCTTTTAACACACATTTCTTCTTTTAAACACTACATTAACCAACTTTTAATATAAACCAATTTACATTCTGATCTTACAATAGCATGTGTATTTTTATTCCTGTGTATTACAGACTTACAGTGGTGTGAAAAAGTATTTGCCCCCTTACAGATTTCTTCTGTTTTTCCTTTTTATCAAACTTACATGTTTCAGATCATCAAACCAATTTTAATATCACACATAGATAACCTGAGTAAACACAAAAAGCAGTTTTTAAATGATGATTTCATTTATTAAGGGAAAAAAGCTGTCCAAACCAACCTGGCCCTGTGTGAAAAAGTAACATGTAAGTGTGACAAAAAAGCAAAAACAGAAGAAACCTGTAAGGGGGCAAATACTTCTTCACACCACTGTAGATGACAGTCTCTTGCAGTTCTGTACATGGCAAAAAGGCCACAGGATCTCAACTCTGGTGACACATGCAATAGACGTCATACATACACAGTAGCCCCAAATGACAATAGTACAGTTGCAATAAGAAACAGATTGACACCCGTCTCTCATTGCTGACATCTGCACAGTAAACTGTACTTTCTCCTTGTGAGAAGCTCCTCCTCAGAGCTCAGCGTCTCCTCCTGCTCCCTCACATCGAGATCCGCTCCTCCATCCTGAGCTGCTTCGTAACACACACCGACAGCAGGAGATCCTGAGGGGCCTGGCCCAGCTCCGGCAGGTAACACACACACACACACACAGACAAATACAGGTGTCCAAAGTTTCACAACCTTCACACTGTCTCATCAAACTGTACTCTGAGGCCTGAATGTTTTGAATCAGTATGTCAGAGTTGGGCTTAAATGATCATTATAGCCCTAAATCTTTTGATAGTATGACAGCATTTGGTTTTCCTTTTAACCGCAACACAAAAAGCAAACAGATTACGACCAGTTGAGCTTCTTTTGTTACTGTGTTTACTAGTAAAGACAGTAGAGTGACTGCTGGTTAAGTCAGGCACCAGTTTGGTGTCACTCTTTGATAACACTGGGGAACTTGTGAGAGACATTAAAAAAAACTATGTTCCAACAGAAGCAGCAGAGACAGAGACGTCCCCACTTCTGGTCCCAAGTACAGGTCCAAATAGCAAGACTTCTGTATTTCCCATAATTCAACTCGGTAGCATCTTTTTGTTAAACCCTCTTTGTTAACCAAAACTGGGATGACATCACTGTGACATCATCAGACTTGACGAGGCTCCCCCACGGTTGCAGAAGACTTGATACAGCTAAGCAGCACTAACCACCAGAGCTTAACAGAACACTGAAACGACTGGCTGACTGATCGACTAGTGGAGCTGAGCGCTGAAAGGATGCTAATGTGCATGTAAACTCTCTCAGTGATGATCCTCATGGGTACAAACCAGTGCTGGTGTGTTTTCAGGGCTTATTGCAGAAGCAGAGGGAGCTGGAGACGGATCTGAACCCTCTGCTGAAGCGCCATGACAGCGAGCTGCGGTGACCCCTGAGCCCCTGAGTGTGTGTTGGCTGTGATCGGAGCGTTCTCAAGTCAGGATGAAGCAGAAACACCACAGTGTTTCACCCACCAGCTGTCATGGAGAACATTTAACAGAAGGACCTCATTCAGTCGTCCACAACACTTCAGTGTGCCACGATGTGGAGTTTACTTCTCATCAAGTTTCACATTTCAACAAACACTTTTGGGGGGGAGGGTCTCATCGTGAAGCTGATCGTACCTGTGTGAATTTGAGGGATAATCTCGTCCCACCTGTCCTGATTGTGATCACCACCAGGAGGCAGAAGTGCTTCGTTGCATCATTGTTTTCTTTCCCCTGTCAGCAGCTCAGAAAGTCCAGCAACACAAAACCACTCTCAGTACTTTCACTGCTGAGGACACACACAGCTCATGTACCATAAACACAGACATTAGCTGTAGCTGTGGTTGACTGGCACAGCTTCAGGATTAATGCTGGGTGTCTACATTTGCAAAAGAAAATCTGCATCTATCTGCAACTACTGACGTCTTTCTATAGACTTTTTATGCAAATAACTGATCCCAAGCAACAACGCACCAATCAGAGCTGAGTGAGGATCCATCTTTTCTCTGCTGTGCTACGTTGTGGCTGCTGGAGACTACAGCTGTCACTTTTGATCTGAAATGCACAGAGAATAACAATGTAAATATTCAGTCTGTAAAGACCACAATTCAGTGTGTAACTTTTTTTTTTTTTTCAAACTGTCCATCATCAGTCTGACAGTTTTACAGAGGGAAACATAATGAGCGATAATCATGACAGCAAATCATCTGAGAGGTAATCTCAGACTGAACACACCACACACACATGATGTACAGTGGTGTTGTGACGACAGCAAATATTTGCTCAAGCACTAAATTTAAAAATCTACAGACACGTCTGAATTTCTTGGTTTTTGTTACTGATGAAACTGAAATGTGAGTTGCAGGTTCAACACGAGCACTTAGGAGTCTTTAACTTTGACTGTTTGACTCCAAACACCTCAGTGTTTTTCTGCTCCATCAGTTCTACCTCAGATCAACACCTTTTGTAAGACAAATGCTCCTCTGAAACTAAAAGACTTGCTCGTATTTTCTCTTCTCTCCACCGGGGACCTAATAAGACAATTGTGTTTTCTGCTGCCCATGAACTGAATTTACAAAAGCAACACGAAGATTGTATTTTGAAATTCTGGTTTTAATGCACTTTCCATAAGAATGACACTGTACCAGACAGGTATTGAGTTTTACCTTGTTTTTTTGCTTCTGCTTTGGAGGCACCTCACTCCCTTTCTTCAGAGGAGCACAGTCGACTTATTTAAATCACGAATTAAGGTTTTTTTTTCTCTCTTCAGCTTCCTGCTGGCCAAGAAGCTCCATCTTAGTGTTTTTGCTTCTGTGTTGTGTAATTTTCCCAGTTTGATTGTATCGGTATCTTTTATTTATTGCAAATGAAATAAATAATGTGAAACATTCATTTTATTTTGGCGTCCCCTGATCCTCCCTACAGTGTGTTAAATTCAGTGTCCCTGTCTTTTTGATCGATGTGAACACAGTTGAACTGTTGAAGCCACAGAACGCTCTTTACCTCCAGCAGAGATGATGCATGTGCAGAGTCTAACACTACAAGTCTGTTTCCACATTCATCACATGAAGCAGCATTTGGTGACATTTGGTGGACTTTGAGGGGAGCTGTGGCTCGGAGGTAAAGTGGGACCTCGTTCAGTTCAGTCACAGCAAATGGCTTCAAACCCCCGTGTTAGTCCTGGAGTGACTGCTCACTTACAGTCTCTCGGGGGGAGCAAATATGTTTGCAAAGAAGTATTTTTTTTAGTTTTATATTGTATTTTGTTTCAGTGTTTTTCACTTTGACACAGTTTAAGCTGCCTCACCCTTTACAATAGTCAATAAAATCAGCTGCAACATATAAGTGATGCTTATATAATAATACATCAATAATTCAAATCCCATAATACATCTACAGCTCTAAAATGAGCCCTTCTGCATAATTTCAGTATATTTTGATGTGAATATGTCTACTTTAACTGAGGTAAAACTTTGAATGGCATCGCTGAGTGGCCACAGATGGATGGGAGACAAGATATTAGGCAAACAGAATATTATCTTGCATTTAAAAGCTTCATCTTGTACGCACAGCATATCTTCTGTGGACAGGAGAACAATCAAATCTTGCAGGATTTCGGGAGTTCTGTGTATCTTACATAACCAGTTGAGATCAAACTGGTAGTGAATCCAAAACACAGACATTTAAAATGAATGTGAAATCGGGCCAATTTAAGTTCCTCAGTTCCTCAGCTGCAGTGAAGCGTCGTTATCATCAGCAGTTCAATCAAGAAAATCTCCAGGCAAACTTGCTGATTTAAGCAGGCAAGTTTTAATACAAAAAAACTCTGATGTAAAAAAAACATAAAAATGACTTAAGTTAAAACCAGTCTGTTACAGAGTCACTTCTACTGTACATACAACTAAACACAAACAGTTTCCAAGTAATAAACCAAACATTCAGTTCAAAAACCATTTTTTACAAGACATAAAAATTGTCCACTGGAAGACGTGTGAGGCAGCCCGTCCATCTGATCTCTTTAGAGGTTCTCGTGAAAGTTCTTCCACAGTCTCAGTTTCCACAAAGAGAACAAATAAAAAGCTCATTTCCTTGAAATTCCTCAAGGATCTTTTTGTCGGGAGGCTGGAATAACTACCACAGGTCCCCCAGAGCCCGAAAAACACAACGTTTAAACTTTTATTTTCCCGACTGTAGAAAACACAGTTGGTCAAAAACTGGCAAAACAGTGGTGGCGCCTTCAAGAAAGCTGGGAGCCAATCAGAGGCTTTTAACATTTTAGTTGCTGCTCGTCCACAAAGCAGCGCTCAGAACAGATAAATCATACTCAAGGCTCTTGAACTGATTTAACCTGAGACCACAAACACTTCCAGAAAGTGACTTATGTACAAAGTGAGATTAAATAAAACTTTTTTCTTTTTTTTTTTTTTACATGTCCATAAGGGGAGATATGGCCTTTTCCTTTTGACTCCTTAAGTACCAACAGGTCAGTTACAGCAGGCAAACAGAAGGTTTTACCCAGCAGGCAGCAGGTTTTTATTCCAGCCAAACAGCAGCTGATTTCTGCTGTGTAAGCACTTCTTTTAGTCCACACTGCATATTACACAAAGAGCATTTTCGCCTGAAACCAAGGTGATGTGTTTGGGACATTCAGGACTGTTTTCTTCATTAGAGGGTGACGCACTGTTTCAGTGTGCCACTTCTTTAAAGAGCATGTGGGCGGAAACATCGACAAACGCTGACCCATCGTCACACTACACATCACAGTCCTGGATCGCCGTCTGTTGGACCTCCGGGACATTTCAGTCACTCAGAGGTTTGTAAAAGTTACTGGAACAATACTGAAATCACAAATTCACCTGATAATCTTCTTAGTGGCTTTAAAGGAGGGAAAAGTGAACAAATATGAAATCTTTCCTTTTTTCAAATGTGACAAATACGTTTTTGTGGGTTTTAAACTGGATTTTTTCACTATAATCTGACATTTTATAGACCAAACAATCAATCAACAATCTGATGAACCCCAGTGGCTGACACATCCAGATTGTTGGGGACGGCCATCAGGGACTGTGATACGTACAACAATGCAGGTTGGGCATCACCTGACTATGATAAATAACATAAATAGTGTCGTCCTTGGTGTAGATAAACTGCCGCTCTACATCCCGTTAAAGCCTCCTCCTCTTTGCCCACCTCTGTACCTGTTGCTGCCCTGACCTGCAAGGTTGTGGTACCCCCCCATCAGACTAGGACCAGCGAAGTCCCCGCCGGCATGTTGGAAGCCCCAAACCAGAGCAGCAGTGCCTGCTGGGCCCAGGCCCCCTGACCAGACGCCCGTGGGCCCCAGGAGGCTCCTCATCCCTCCCATGGGCCCCAGCATGGGGGCGTGGGAGAGAGGCTGGCTGTGTAGTGGAGGCAGGTGGGGGGGGGGCTGCATGAGGCTGAGGTGAGGTGGTCGTTGTAGCTCCGACGGTCTGTGCTGGAGCGGCTGCTGGTTGTTCAGTTGCTGATGCTTTTGGGGCTGCTGGATCTGCTGGAGGCGGGGTAGGCCAGGATTTGGGTCGTCTTCCTGGCCTGTTACCATAGTGATTCTTCCTGTTACCTTGGTGCTACTGGTAGTTCCCACCGTGATGTTGCCAGGAGGTGTTCCTCCTCCTCTAACTGGCTGTTGCTGGACTGACTGTGTGTCTCTATAGGAAGAAAACAAGAGGTTGAGCAGCACCATACAGGCAAACTGCAGGACTTCATTTTGACAACACAGCTAAGATGTACGGCACCAAAACCAAACATTTCTTTTGCTCAGTTTCCGGTTTTACCCAGATCCTTTTCACATTACTACAAAACAATCATGTCCTTCCTTGAGAACTCCTGATTCTGCACAAAGTCAACTAAACAAGGAGAATCGAGGAGGTCACTGTGCTGTTAGCGTTTTCAAAACTTTCCACCAAAGGTTCGGTGTAATCGTCTGCTCCACATGCTCAGGTGTATCTTGCTGAAGCATACTGTTAATTTTTAGGCGTATACATCATCCTCTGCCAGGGAGAAAGAAGTAATCAGTTCCTTTTTACTAACCTTGATCTGTCGCTCTCTACAGGATACGCTGTGGTACCCGAAGACGCTGCACCATGTTTGGCTGCTTTGGGAAATGCAGGCTCTCCTCGATGATGTGCCGTCTCTCTCCCATCACTGGATGAGTTCGTCTGGTTACTTGGTCCCGTCACTGCAGCTGCGTTTTGATTGGACGAAAAGGTCGATGTGTCGCTATTACTGGGACCTCGGTGTCCTCCCTGTAACCCCACCACTCTTCCTGGCGTACCATCTCTGTGATCCCTCGACCCCGGTCCTCCTCTCCTCCACCCCTCTGCCCCATCCTCCCTCCTCTCCTCCTTCCGCGGCTCCAGCTGCAGTTCTGAGTGAATTAACTCCAGAGTGGCTGCCACGGCATTCTCGCCAGGATTGTGCTGGCCCACCTCAGCGGGAGCTCTTTGGCCTAAAGGAGGGGTGGTGTGACCGCTACCTGTACACTTAGGAAGGAAGCTTTTAAGGGGGTTGATGCTCAGCTCTGCCTGGGAGTCTAACTGCTGCTGCTGCTGCTGCTGCTGCTGCAACTGCGCCTGACGCTCCGCCCGTAGCTGTGAGATGGCCAGACGAAGAACCTCGTAGTCTGTCCCTGAATGGTGCGGCCCAGCTTCCTTACAGGAGGCGTCTGGGACGAGCTGGTCGGAGAGGTGGGAGAGGGGGGAGAGGCCGGAGCCGACCTGCTGGAGAAGATGTTGGGGTTGGTCACGGGAGGAGAGGGGAGAGTTGTTTTCTGGGAAGATGGAGGGAGAGCCTTCAGAGCTCTGCCTGCTGAGACCTGAGGACACAGGAGAGCACAGAGTAGAAACGCACCGGAGCGATCTGGACTAGATGCTGCCAGCTTTTTTTGGCTTAGGACTCCATTTAATATCCGTTCTTTTGTAACAGCAGCTATTTCACCTTTTTATTAAGACATTTATTTGCAATTGCGTACTTTTAAAACTATTGACGGCGTTTTTAAGAAAGAGTTCAGAAAGAATATTGCAAGTGTACAGATTTACACATCAAAGTCTGTTTACAAGTCTGTCTGAAACTACACATGTGGAAAAAAAGTTGTATGAAGCCTTGTGGGTAATGTAGGAGCCAGACTTTAGCAAGGAAGAATGACTAAAGAATAAAAAAAGAGGATCTCTCTCCAGTGTTTTTTGATACAGAAATGAAACGTTGAATTGGTCTTTTAACTCTGGAGTCCTTCCATTACATGTCGACACTGATGTTCATTTAAACTCAGCATGTCTGATTAGTCAGTTGTAGCCTAAAATAATGGGTGCGGTCGAGCGCACCCTCATCTCATCGGTCATGTCAAGCCTGGACCGCTACTTTGATTTAGTTCCAAAAACAGCACTAATTCCAGCTTCAGTCAGTGATTCTGAAGGAAAGCAAAGGTTTTAAAGCGTGCAGTGTCACTTTAGGTAATCTTCTCTTTCTCTGAACCACAGCTCGACTGATCACATCAATTACATGAGAACTCTCATGTCTCAGTGCATCAGTTAGGCTCACTTCCTTTACTCTATACAGCAATGAACAGCAGGTCACATGAACGCTCTGTGTTGTGAAAGTCGAGGTTTATAAAGTTTAAGGGTCATGCAACCTGATCCGAGCGCTTTCTTTTTAAAAAGGATTTTAATATTTTCTGATTGAAATGAAAAATGTCGACCTGCCAAAACTGACCTTTGGGAGCCAGCATGTCGTCTATGATTGGCTGCTTGTTCTTGAAGTCATGGCAACCGACCAGTCTTGTGAAGTCGTGCAGAATTTCATCAATACTGGCCACAATGATGCCACTACTGGAGTACGCAGGGAAGTTCTTCAAATTGTGTTCTGAGTTGAAAAAAGGAGAAGAAGAAGAAAAAAAAATAAAAAAATCAAGCTTTCAAATCAGATCATCAGGTAATCACAGCTGGTACTGATCATTCCCCCGAGAGTGATGCGCACGTACCAGTCAGGAAGACTGTGTGTCGGTACTGTGTGTATCGGGCCTGGAGCTGCATGAGACAGCCGAGGTCAGGTGCCTCATGGTTCATCATGTCGCACTCATGATACGGGAGGAACTCGATGATATGTCGCTTCTGATAGGCTGACAACACGTCCAGCAGATTGGCTGCATCTCTCCTGAACCTGACGGCCAAACACCGCGCAGACATGTTAAAATACCTTCTTTACTGTAAGTAGCTCTAAACAGAGCCCAGGATGAAGAGGAGAGAATGTTAACTTGTAAAAAATATCATGCCTCATAATCAAGTAGACCAGTTCAAAGTTGTTATGTTGGTTATGGTGCAGTCAGGAACTTGCTAGTGGCTAAAGCACCATTTTAAAAGGTGTATTTGTGCCACAATGTAAACAAACGTAGTGTAAAAAGCAGGACAGGCAGCTAACTGACTAACTGAGTGACAGAAACTTAAAATATCTGAATCTAAATCCCATCAACGTGGCACCAACATATAAATATACATAAATATTTCTACTGTCTTACAACCAGTAGACAGGAAAAAATAAAATTAAATAAAACTGTCTCACGTCACGGACAGCAGCACTGACATGCCAAACAATTACAATGATAGGATTTCTAAACAGCTGGACTCATTCTAAAAGTAACATGTGCCATGCCTTAAGCCTGCAAAACAAAAGGAGAGAAAACCAAGCAAAAGCAAAACAGTTAGTTACATTTACATCTCTATCAACTGGGAGAGTGAATCTATTCACTTATAAGTCATTAAGCATTGTACAGTATAATCCTGTATCAGTTGTGCTGTAGTGTGTGCCACTACACACCACAGACACAGAACTCAGTACCTGGCTTGTTCTTTTAATTTCTTCTGGGTTTTGCAGTGAACCTTCCACCTCCAGACATTCTCTGGAGAGCTGTTCTGCTCCAGGACCATCAGCAGTGCAGCCAGTTGATCTGCAGAACAACATCTCATTAGTCAACACGTTAAAATATAAACACACAACAAGCCCGCTGCCAGCGATGCGTTAGTCTCATCATTTACAAAAAGATTCCCAAAGTATTTCTAATATTAATAATACATTATTGATGTAAATGATGTGTATTTCCTGAAAATAAGATTGTCGATGCAATGTGTTAAATGGGATAAGCAAGAATAGAAAAAGTGAAAAAAGGTGCAGAAATGTTTCCATTACAGTGACTTGAAAATACAATTTACTGGATTTTCTCAGCCCCGACCTACCGTGAGTGATGAAGTCTGGATTGAGGACCAACTCATCCGAAACGATGCAGCCGCCAGAAACAAAAAGTTCGTTGTAGCTGTTGTTCCTGATGTCGTCCAGCGTGTCGATTCCCACAAACACCACGGACGGGTGTCGCTTCAGAGACACGAGCTCTGGGATCTGATGTGGACACAGACACGTAAACACATCCCCTTTTCAGTTTCGGGAAGACGACTTATTGTCCTGTGAAACAGTCAGTGCATCTATCCAGCATCAACAATCACTGGCTGATGATGAATTCCTTCCAGTGGCAGAATACAAAGTCTGCGTGTCTCCTCACTCTCCAGATCGAGATCTTACATGAACAAAGTCACTTGCAAGACGTATAGTCTTCATTTGATGGGTTCAATAACTCAGTAGACAGTAGAACAGCCTTTGCTTACACCCTCCGATATCACTCTTCGCTTTGATGGAAACTATTGGACACCTGGTGACATCTGTGCATGAGTATACACAAATAAAACCCTCACCACCAAGATAGAAAGTAAGAAAGAGAAACAAATAGGACAGAGTGAGAGAGGAAGAGGAACAAAAAGTGCAAAGGGGATGAGGGGAAATAAAAAAACAAGTAACCTGAAACCAAAATAACTTCAGTATTTAATAGTGGCTTCAGGTAAAACTCTTCAACACTGAGTTGGTGCCCACAAAGATTTACTACTGTGACCTGTAGCACATCGAACCAAACTCCCCACAAAGGTTTGTTCACTGGTTTGTGGAGTGATGTTACCTTTGACTGAGAACATGTGGCAACCAGAGGAGCTCATGCCACACAAGAATGTGACTGTCATGTAATATCCATACCTGGGGAGTGTATGTAGCCTTCAGATCACACAGTGACTTTGTTCGTGTAAGATCTAGATCATCCACCTGGTTTACTGTCACTAGCAGCCAGGACAGACAGGAACACAAGTAGCTGTTTATTAGAACTTATTATTCAGAGGTACCTTGTGTACGTGTCCAGCTATGTCTTTGTTCTTAATGATGACCAGCAGTTTGTTATCGGGGTTTTCTTGGTTTACAAAGGCCACAGGACTGTGCTCCACATTGCCCTGCTTCAACAGGTATTCCTACAACAGTAAACACAAAGATATCATAATAATCAATAAGGGCTGATTTTGACACTTTATTTTCATTGATGAATGATTTAACTGTGGAAAGTAAAACATTAACATAAGTTTGTAAGTATTTGTGAACACTGTCGACTATGCCGGTCGTGAAGTTACCTTGACGTCTTCATAGACCTGGTCCTGGTCCTGGTCCCCAGTGCTGTGGACGTAGAACTGCAGGGAGTTTCTCTTGACGTCTTTGATGATCTTCACCAGGCTGCTGAACACTTCTGGCTGCAGCTGGCTGATCAGGGAGCTCAGGGCTGCGGGTGGGGGGGCTGGGTCCGCGCCAGGCCCGGTGACGGATGCAGAGGCCGGACTGGAGAGCGGCTGAGGGGGGTGTGGTGGTTCCGTTAAGGGCTTGGAGACACCGCTGAACGCTGGCAAAGTCACCCCACCGCTTACACCTGCAAAACTACTCCCAGCTTCAACACCAGTGGTACAATGTACAGTCCTGGTAGTGCTGCTCTGGGCAACTGGTCGGCTGATCTCCAAACTGTGACTTGGCTGTGGTTTCCAGTGGCACTGTGGGGACTTGTTAGGAGGAGAAGTGGGCTTGTAGACAGAACCAGAGGCCGAGGTAGTAGCAGGTAAAGTGACGTGAGAGGTTGGGGGATTCCTGCTGTTTGCACCATCAGGAAACTGTTTGGTGATTGTATGTGGCTGCCGCACTTCACTGGCGTCAGCGGCTGTCAGTTCACCACAGGGACCATCATCGTCTCTGCCTGTTTTAACATTAGCTGCTCGGATTCTGGCCACGAAATCACTGACTCTGTTTGCCAACACGGTATCAGTGTTAGTACAGCTGGTGGCAGGCCTGTGGCTTGGCCAGCTGTCATTGAACTCCGTTAGCATGCTGTTAATGCTGTCCTGTAGTGAGCTAACATAGTCCTGGACAGGGGGGCAGACGTTATAGAAAGACACGTATTGTGAAAACTGAGATAAGGGGGTGTGTGAGAGGGTGTGTTGAAGTGCTGCTGTTTCTTTGTTTGAAGTGGAGTGTGGGGTCTGTGGGAAGCTATACTGAACACTCTCCTCCTGCAGGAGGAGCTGTATGTCAGAGGAGAAATCACCAAGATGTTTGTCCACGATGCTGTCAACATCTCTGAGGGGAAGAGAAGGAGGTGGGGATACGGACGGAGAAAAGCGCTTTTGCTCCTCATCACTAGCTACCGCATATATTCCCATCACCTCTTCCTCCTCCTCCTCATCTTCCACTCGCTTTTGCCGTTTCTCAAATTCTTTTTCCTCCTCTAAAAGTTCAGCCTGTACCACCATCACCTCCTCCGTTTCCACCCCTGCATCTTCCTTCTTTCGCTCAGCAGGTGGTGGTGAGGGGTTTGTCCTCCTCCCAGGAGCTGGACGAATAGATGGCTGGACTGATACAGAGATGGATGGCTCTTCATTCTTCTCCTCTTTCCCCTGAGGTTTCTCCTCTCTGTCCTTGGACACTCCTGCAGGAGACAGCTTATGTTAGACGCAAACTTAATAAAGAAACTGACCTGAGTGCCGTGTGCAGACTGTGGTCAAGGTACTTTGAATGATAAAACATGATTAACATGTAAAATGTAAATGAGTGACAAAACATAATGAATGCAGATGTTACACACAAGTACAACTGTGAATAAACTACTGAATTGATCTCGGTTTTTTAATGTCTTCAAAGGGGAAACTTAGTCCAGATCAGAGTGGACAATATTACAGATTTATTTGGTCTAGAGGACAGAATAACTGGTTTTTCTCTGGAAAAATGCAAAGTACTGCTGCTGCCAGTAAACACTACAGACTGTAGGAAGTGACCGCACATATAATTTAGTATTTCAAAAAAGTGTTAAATTAATCCTTTTGCAACGTCCTCTGCTATCTAACTGGGCACCTTTGGGAGATTTTGGAGCGATGTGTGTGACAGCAAATCACCAAATGGTAAATGGGCTGTATTTGTATAGCATCACATCCTCATTCACCCACTCACACATCATTCATACAGGAGGAAATGTAATTTGGAGGAGACTATTCTTTCACACACATGGCTTCAGTGTGTGAATGTGTACCAGGAGCAAGTTGGGGCAGTTTCCTGCCTCCATAGTTGCACAGACTTGAGTATTTGTCAGGTGAAGCTGCTCTAGAAACACCTTCACTAAGACACAGTGTTTTTCCTCCTATCCTGGGAAGTATTTTTGTTCAGTTAAATCTAGCATCACATATCAACAGTAATCACAAAAACTGGCATTGGTGTTCCACAACACCCAAATTGACCAACTTTTTCATGTACATACATGACATTGTGAAGGTTAAGAGCTTAAATATGTAATAAGCTAAATTAAAGGAAATAGTAGCAGTAAGATTGGTACTTATTACCAAACTATAATCAACATTAAATCAATCAGGCAGTACAAACAAAAGCCACAAATTTTCAAAACTACACAATTTGTTTGCAAGTTATAAGTTTTACTTTTAGAATGACTTATTCTTGTTGTTTGATATACTGATGTTTGATAAGGTTTCTTTCATTGTATTGAGACAAATCTCATTCCATATACGTCTACATCCTCTCAGCTTGGCTTTGGCAAATACTGCAGCAGGAAATAAAACTGGGCCAGTTTTTAAATGCTTCTGTTCTAAACTGTGAACTGACCAATATCCATGATATGGCGGTCAAAACTGTGGGCTGTATTATAGTCTAAAACCTGGCCAGCTGCAACAAGTACACTCCAGACCGATTCAGAGTGGCTGAGGTTACCTGCAAACTCCCTGGAGGCTGTGGGGGCTAACTGCTCCTCCTTAGCACCACTGCGGTCCTTGTTAAACAGGCTGAACTCATTAGGCTCTGAGGACTGGTGTCGGGAGCGAGAATGGCGAAGGTGAGCGGACTGGCGTTGGGAGGGAGATGGAGGAGGGCTGGACTGTGGCGATGGGCACTGGGAGGGAGAGAGGGGAGGGCTGGGCTCTGGGGACGGGCACTGAGACGGTGAAGGGGGAGGACTGGGCTCTGGGGACGGGCATTGGGAGGGTGAAGGGGGCGGGCTGGGATCGGGTGATGGGCATTGGGAGGGGGAGGGAGGAGGGCTGGGCTCGGGGGATGGGCACTGGAGGGGGGAGGGAGGAGGACTGGGCTCTGGAGACGGGGTGGGGCTCTTCCTGGGAGGTTTGGTTGTTGTGGTGATGCTCGTTGCCGTGGTGAGGTGCTGGAAGCGAGGGTCCTGAGGGATGTTTCTGTCTCTCTGGGTGTACCTCTCTGAACACAGACCTGCAGACAGAGTCTAGAGTTAACTTCAGCTTTCATTTGTGAGACTCTACAGTCTGGACAGTCAGGAGCTGCTCCCTAAAACCAGTATCGCAAGCAAGTATCACAGCTGCAGTCAACCTTTGCAAACTACATTCCACTAAACAATTAAAATATTTATAACCTGTACTCAGATCATACAGTCACATTGTAACCTGCTGTTTGATCCCTTAACTCGGTACAGGGCAGAATACTGCACTGCTCTGGAAATGGTTTGCATCATGGTTGGAATGACATTAAAAGATTGGGGGCACATTGTGTAGTGGGGGGTATGAAATATACATGTTGCTATACTGCGGTGTGATATTCCTCAGTAGCATCTAGACATTGAGTGTGCTTAGAATGAACCGCAGAAAAGGATGAACTTGAATAAAAGACTGTCTACAGTTGTGATACATGACCCCTGCAGGACAAATTCATCAGGGAGGACTCTTATCACTCGCTTGTTTTCCCCAAAACATAGGAATCATAACAGCCACCTCAAGCGTCACTGTAGAACCAAAGGTATGTTAGAAATGCAGTATTTTGCATTTAAAGGTTATTGTGTGCAAACATTTGATATTTGTCAATAATATGTAATAAAGTATTTTCTGGTTTTTACAATTTTATGTTAAGTATGTGAAATATTTCCAACTTAGAATTTAATATGTACGTATACAAACAAATGTATGGTTGAGACGTCAGTGCTTCAGCTAGACACAACCTTCTTTGACATAATTCTGATAGTTTTGGAAATGTGTCCAGACACTTATTGTGGTTGCACATCATAGAAGACTGGGTTGGAGGTCTGCACTCTCCGAGTTTTTATTCTCCCTTCATACTATTATGGTGTATTTATGTTTGGAATGGATGTAGGCTGATGTTAAATAAGGCCGTTATGGGAATATTTGAATCCAATGGCCAATAACTATTTTGGCATTTCACATAAAGGGTATTTTCCAGATGTACATCCTGACTGGGCAGGCAGACAGACAGACAGACCTGTAATGGGGATGAGGACCCACGGGATCTCCCACTCTTCCTCCTCCTCTTCGTATCCTTCTACTCTCCTCCCAAGCCCTCCTCCTCCTCCTCTACCTGCTGCTCCGTGGTGATTCATCTCCCCGCTGTGGGAGCTGGGACTGAATCCCTCCAAACTACTGACGCTGCCCGCCATCTGCTCCTACACACACACACACACACACTTGTTAACCTTACCTGTTCCATTTCAGGGAATATGCATTAGTAACCTCTAACCTACAGGAGCTTTATGAAAGAGGGCCTAGCAAAGTGAAGACGCTCAACTCAGTGATGTAGTTCGTAATCTAATAATTGGTGACTAGACCTTCCTCTGTATTTATAAAGTGATTTGTGGATCAGACACAATAAATCTAAAACACCTTGCCACCTGCCACTTGATTGGCAACAAATATTTGCTTCAAACTTCAGTTACCTCCAGATCCTCCTGCTTCCTCAGGTCAATGTCACACTTAGTGGGCAGACCCAGCTTGGTGGCCAACCTATCAAATGGACAGGATTCCCTCTGCCCCTCCTCTTGCACTTCACAAGCACTCTGACTGGCCATTCCCCTGGCAGCCTGGTTGAGGCCTATCAGTGGGAAGAGATGGGAAAAAATTTCTATTAATGAAAGTTTTCTATTAACATAATAAAAAAAAGAAAAAGAGGACTACACACGTGGAAGTAGTTAGTGTATCTGGTCTAGCAGGAAATCAAAGAACCCAGTCACCTGTCAGCAGGCCTACAAGTTTGTCAGCTAGTTCAGATCCGTCTTCCCTCAAATCAACATCCCTCAAGCCCACAGAGCCAATCACAGACGCAAGAGAGCCAGGAGAGGCAGGGACTTGGTTTCCCTCAACTAGGAGTCAAAAGCAGATAGAAAACATCACCGCACCATCACCTACCACTTGATTAGCAAAAACAGATGGAAAAAAGTTGCTGTGTGTCTGTTAAGAATGCAGTGAAAACGCAGGCATGAAGCCCTCAATGAAGCACAGTGGTGGCAGAGGAAAAGCTACTACTGTCTCCTCACCTGGAGTCTTGCTGTGTCTTCCAGGTTCCTGTGATGCCCTCAGGAATTTAAGGGCCCTCTCTGCCGTCTCCTGTTCTAGTTTCCTCTTCCTGCCTGGCGCCTTAACCCCCCCTCGTGTTTCTTCTTCCCTGTTGACCTCATTCTCTGCATTCCTCTTACAGGTCAATATCAGGTCTACCAGCTGCTGCATCTGAGCGACAAAGAAAACACGTGAGGTCACTATAAACTGGAAAGTCAGTGTTTTTCAAGAGTCATGGTTGCAAAAATGCCCGTTTTCACCTTTTGACCATTTGTCTGTCCATCTGTGGTGTTGCTGGTCGCATTCTTCCCCGTTGGCTCTCTCTGGCCTCCACAGGTCTTCCTGAGCCTGTCCTCCTGTGGCTCTTCGGGGCCGCAGTGCGCCATCAGCATCTGCCTGGCCCTGGCCACTGACAGCAGGTAGAGGGCAGGACTGTACAGGTAGGAGTGCAGATAGCCGTCCAAGTTCACCCGGTGGTGTTTGGGGGGAGGAAACAGCTTTCCTTCCTCATCCAATTTGGACTCGTACTCGCCCATAGGATACTGTCGAACCTGGAGAGCAAAGACAGGAATTGGTCTTTTTATGTTGTGAGTAATGATTCAAGTAATAAATATAAAACAAATATAGGCTAAATGTATGTCAAATTGTCATACAATGATTCAACATGATAAACACTGTAGCTCAACAAACAAAGAAAAGAGCACCACAGAAGATCTAATGAAGATCATGCCACGGTCCCATGGAAAAACTAAAATGCAAACAGAAATTTGATCTAATGGTTTAAAGAGAAGTTGGTCGTACTTTGCCGTCGTTCTGGCCTATGAGGTATTCCCGCGCCTGTCGCTCCACACCGGTAGACAGCTCAGCGGGGGGGTTAGCGCGGGCCTTGACCAGGGCATGGTGCAACGCTGGGATAAACTGGTTGAGCCGCGGCATCACCGTGCCACCAAATATCAAAGGGTCTGAGGCCTCATGGGAAGAGGAGGCACACCTTAAAGCTATGGGAAGATAATAACATCATATCATGTCAACTTCAGAGTTGCATTCTACATTCATATCATATCTACAATTTTAGACACAGACTTTATACTTTTGAACCAGAGATGAAGCTCAAATGAAATGAAAACATTAAAAATAAGATGCATTACATTTAGAAGGCTTCAGCTGTTATCAATATCTCAGACACTTTAAGTATTGAACGCATTGGCAGATACATTGGATCATTAACTGATTGGTAGCCTATTCAGTCGGGATCCCTACTGAATAATACAGAATAATACAGAAGTCCCTGTTACTCACTGGATTTGGCAACATCTCTGGTCTCTGGGAAGACAAACAAGGCCTGAAGACACCTCTTCCAACTCTCTCCCCTCTCTGAAAACACAAGATCATCATTCTCACTCTCAGTATTATGTTCTAGTACATTCTTACATGCTATATATATATACACACACATCTAAAAAACAGAAAATCTAACTTTTCTTTGTTTGCATTTTGGCCTGTACCACTTCAATGCCACCTAAAAATTTCACCTTTGCAGAGAAAGCTGCACCAAAGTGATATTGTTTGGGCTAAAAATCCACTGTCTCAGCGGTTTAATGCTTTGTTTTATGTTATTGCACATTAAGTTACATTTAATGGAGTGGTCTATAGCTTCCTTAAACTGAAAGTAAACTGTGTCCTATAGATAATTTACATCATACCAGGGGGCTTGGCCATCTGAACACTGGATAGCAGGAAGAGAAATCCTTTGTCTGTAAGTGGAGTCACCAGAACCTGTAGGGAGAACAGACAGCTGTCAGCACTGCCCTGTGATCACCTGTGGAAGATAGTTACAAATATTGATATCTTTAACACTGCAACTGTGGCACGAAAAGAAACACGACTACCTTAAACTACTTTCGATTATATGGTAAATTCAATATAATGCATATTTCCACAGGACTAATTCCATCAGTACAACAAAGTCATGTCATACTCACCACTCTGCTGGTCCCTGTATCTCTCTAACACAGACACTGCTATCAACCATTGAAGAATCACTTCTACTTTGCTGTTTTTAAATCACTGTTAAGCTACTGTCAGTGACACACTTTTCGTACATTTTTCACAATAAAAGCTAGCAGGAAAGGGGGAGGAGGCTCACACCCACTGAGCACCTGGAACGCTTTAATATGAAGCACCTGTTCAGGAAGCGTTGAGTTTCATTGACAGTAGCTTACCACTGATTAAAAACCAGCTAGAAGCAACTGGCAGGGGAAACTAGGGTCCCTCCCTTAATATAAAGTCTGTTTCAAATAAAGGCATGACTGTCTCTGCCACTTCCCTGCCGCTATTGAAAAATGCATTTGTTTACAATCTGTAAGCGCCAAATGCACTCTAATGCAAATAAAATTGATTCGCAATATTAAAATATGCCAAACCCACCACTCTTTTTATCTCCAGTTCATGCAGCAGTCTTGTCAAACTCGTCGTAGTCCGACTTCTGTCCATCACCTCTAGAAGACTGCAGCAATGGCCGTCCTTCACAACTATGCAACCAAAAAACAAACAGAATCATATTCAATTTCTGTTCTGGTTTAATGTACTCCATATTTAGGCTCTACAATAGCTATAATACAGTACAAATGGCAAAAAAACCACTTATTCTTCTTTGACAAATTTAAAGCTACAAGATCACAATACAACATAACATTTGTATCCTAATGTGTAGTGTAACATCGCTCTGTAGCTTCATTTGACTTCACCTTCTTGGCTGTTGTTGTAGAGGTTATAGGAGAACAGGTCAGGGGGGAGCTGCTTGGTCACCTGGTCAAGCCTCATCAACCAACCAATTTCCAACTTCTCTGGTCTGAAGGAGGCATGTGGTGAGATACGCACAGAGTAAAACAATTCAAAATGTAACTCAAAACAAGATAGGCTACAGGATAAAACAGGCTCCTGTATTTGAGGAGCAAATGACTAACTTCTTGTTGGTTCTAGTCCTCGTTAATTCAGTCTTTTCTGTATGGGACACATTCATTTGATTTGATCCCGTCATCTGACTTCATTTTACACAGTAAACGGGTACATCAGGGTTTCAGGGTGTTAAAATTGTGCTTAAACAGTCAGAGAAGTCAGTTCAGTACTCACAGTCTGTGGGGCAGGAAGGGGGGAGAGAGGGAGCGAAGGGAGATCTGGAAGAGAACCCGGTCACCCTTCACCAAATCTCCAGTCCACACAGTGAACTGAGCACGCTCTGAGAGGGCAAAACATGACATGAGAGAGAGAGACAGAGAAAGAGAGAGAGAGGGAGACAGAGAGCAGGGCTTTCTTTAATGTCCTATATTTTAGCTCTAAGTGTGAACCATCTCATTTAAGTCTGGCGTGCTTAAGTGAATGAGACCAGTTCTCACCATTACTCCCCTCTGCTGATTGGCTGTTCATCCTGTTCGTCAAACACAGCACAAGACAACGTGTAAATTCAGATATTTAGTGCTTGGATCAAGACTGTAACACATGTAGCACTTAGCGTCAGCTTCAACCTTCATTTGAAGGACCACGTGGATGATTTTGTAAATGTAAGCCAGTTTGTTTAAGTCCTGTATAATTTGTTACCGCAAAACGGTATTTCAAAGCAAATCATAACAGTCCAGATTTATGAGTTTTGCCATCAAGTGTTACGTCGTCAATGAAGATTAATGAGCCCGTCCCAGAAGAAGCCATGACATGACCTCCACTGTGTTTCACAGATGAGCTTGTATGTTTGGGATCATGAGCAGATCCTTTCTTTCTCCAAACTTTAGCCAAACTTCCATCACTTTGGTAAAGGTTCATCTTTGTCTCATCAGTCCATAAAACTTTGTCCCAGAATTTTTGAGGCTCGTCTCTGTAGTTTTTGGCAAACTACAGCCTTGCCTTCCTATTCTTCTTGCTAATGAGTGGTTTGCACTAACAGTTGTTTTAAGGTCTTTCTTTACAGCTCTCACAAATGTCGTCAACTGCTGCTGTTTTCCTTGGTTTACCCGTTTGACCTCTGTTACTTAGTACACCAGTGGTTTCTTTCTTCTTCAGGACATTCCAAATGGTTGTACTGGCTATGACCAATGTTTGTGCAATGACTCTGATTGATTTTCCATCTTCTCTCAGCTTCACAATTGCTTGTTTTTCAGCCATGGACAGCTCTCTGGTTTTCTTGTTGGTTACACCTCTAACTATAAATGCAGTCTGCACAGGCAAAACCCAAATCTGAAACTGAACGTAGACATTCAGCGCTATTTATTGTTTGAATAATCAATGTAATAGGACACACCAGGGCACCAAAACACAGGATAATGGGACGTGTTCCAATACTTTTGCTCACATAAAAAATGGGTGGGCATAAAAGGTGCTATCTTCTAAGTTGTGTATCACATCCAGATGTAAATACCTGGAAATAAAAGCTGAAATGTTGATCTCTTGTCTCATATTCATCTTTTGATGTCAAACCCAAATGTTTTCAGTCTACAGCAAAAATAAAGGAATTGGCCTCACTGTTCCAATACTTTTAGAGGGGAGTGTATGTGCAGCTATACTGGCAGCATAATTTCATTTGAACACTTTTCTGGAGCTTACAGACACTTTGATGGTTTCACATCACATAAATTTAGATTTCTGTGAGGGCAAGCTCTGAGAGAGAGTTAATAAAACAACAAAAGGAATAAAAAAGGACCTCCAAGAGCTCTACAACCCAGATGATAAAGTTTCAATGACCACCTAATTTCTTATGTTTAGGCATTAGGTGAGATGGCTTATTGGTATAACACAGAGTTGAGAGTTGGAGTTAAGTCCATACCTGATGGGGGCCAGGGGTTTGCTGGGAAGTGGAGAGTCTTTTCCTTTAAACTGGAAGGAGATGACAGCATACGGACAAACCTGGCGAGGTCGCTGCCGCAGCTCGTCAAATGAATACTCATAGAAGTATTGCTGAAATAAAAAAGATAATAATGAAGAAAAAACAATAGCGATCAAAGACATGCTTTTCTTATTTAAAAAGGACCACTCCACAGCTGCAGAAAAAAATCATGTTGATTCCTAAAACAGCCAAAATCATTGAAATAATTCACTTACTTAATGTTTCTGATTATGAGCCCGTAGCGTGTGAGTGTATTTACCTGCGTGAGTTCGAAGGCGCGGTACGAAGAGAGCGAGGTGACTTTGCTGGCGTTCTTGGAGATGTGGCTGTCAAAGCGAGGCGTCGGATCTAGAAGGTTCTTCATGTTTTCATAGATGCTCTTCACTTTCCCCTGAAACCAAAATCAGATACAACTCCACTGTCAAAAACTTTCTGTCACTGCATACCAAGTACAGATCCATCATAGAAGGTTTTGGTGGCCTGCAGACAGTTGACAATAAAACTACAGAGGAACAAACAGGTTTCTGTTAAAAACACAGGGTCAAGTTTAAACGTTGTAATATGATTGTTAATTGAGAATGATTTGTTTGTCACAGACCTAACATTAAGCAGGGTCAGTTTGTGACGGGGCTGTAAGTGATCCCTTTTGGACCATGGGTTTTGCTGAGCCATGTACTCAATGATAAGATTCTCCTGAACCTGTTGATGCCTCTGGCAGTGGGAGCTACTAAAAAACAACAGGGTTTCCAGTTTTGCAGTGTCCAGATGTCAGGGAGTTTTTCTTCTGTGTCACAGAAGGAGCATATTCTAATTGTCTTACCACTTCTATCTCTGATCATCTGCCACAACTGGAGTTACAAGTTAAATCATCTCCTTAGAGGAGGCTGTCCTCATTTGCGCCTTTCTTGCCTTTTTCCGTTGACTTGATCTCATTACAGTTCTTAGATTTATTAACACTTCCAGCCTCTCTTCCAGTTGTAATGTCAGTGGTGACTGTGGTCTGCGTTTATATCCATGCCAGATATCCGGCAGTGAAGTTGGCTGAGCTGATTTCGTAAACACTGCTCTCTAAGGGAGTACAGTCTAGCACCTATCTTTAGGTTTTGCACTCAGATTATCTGAGCAGGTGCAAATCCTAGTCGCAGCACAATGACTTCACTGTTTCAGTGGGTCTGGGGAAAGTTATGGTGTCATTTAGAGTTAGCTGTCCATTTAAATCATGTCGAGATCTGCTCAGCTTAACCACCTCAGCTTTTATGGAGTTCACAGGTCAACTTCTGTGCACTCCATCGTTGTGAATGAGCTCAGGGACATGGTGTCGTCCAAAGCACTGCTGTCAGTAGTCCTGCAAGTTGCTCTTTGGGAACTGGAGGCGGCTGCAAGCCGATGATCGCTGGTGTGTCGATGAGCGATGGAGTGTTTCTGTCATACAATATCCAATAACCAAATGAAGCTTAAAACTGAATGAGTCAAAGATTTTGCTGTGACAGGGAACAACCTTATAACAACCTTGTAGTTTTATAAGGTGTAAAAATGAAGCAGAGAGCAAGGGAAAAAAAAAGAGAGTCTGCAGTGCAGCGAAGCAGGAAGCAGAAAGTCCAGTTACATCACATTTCCTCTGACAGGTGAACTGACAGAGCCAGTGGTGATGATGATGACCACCAGCCAGCTGATTTACCTTCATCACTTTGAAGATGATGATCTCCCCCATGAATCCAGGGCTTAAAGTGTTAAAGTGGACCAGGTCCGAGTACCTGGACAGGCACACTCCTAAAAACACACACACACACACACACACACACACACATACACGAGGAACAAAATGAAGATCAGAGTCACCACTGGAAATTACACACTCTCCTCCTTTCATCAGGAACAAGAAAGCTCAAAATTAACAATAAATAAATTGGAAAAGGTAGGAATGAATGCTGTGTTGTTTTCAAAGTATATATATAAGTATGTATCTGTTCACTCCTACCTTTATTGGGATCTCCCAGCACTGTGATCCAGCTCTGACCCACCAACAGCCCCTTCTCACAGAGGCAGGGCACCTACAACAGTCAAGTTAGAAATTAGATTAGAAATTGGATAAAAACCAATCTTAAAGGAAAAGGCTCATTTGGTTATTCTCAGCTGATCGGCTGCTTCTGGTCCCTACCCAGGCTCTACATTACAATGGCAGTTTCAGTCATTTTGTCATTTAGGGGATGTAGTTGCTTTGTACTCTACGCCCCTAAAGATGCCACATTCTATCCTATCTAAGCCACGCCCCCCCATTCAATTAAAGCATGATGGTGTATTAATCCCATTTTTCTGATCTAGGAAATAAGTACTTAATCTAGATTGGCAGGATAAATGCCAAAAGAAGACTTTATCCTGTCCTGTTGGTACCAACATTTAATAAATTTTTTTATTTTTTTTTTTATTTTAAAAACACAGCGCAGTGTTGATCTCACCTTATCAGTATCAGCCAACAGAAAACAATAGCTCTCCTCCAGCTCCTTGTCTGTCCTCCCATCGGCCTTCATCTCCTTCCTCTTCTCCACAAACTGTAACACACGCGGTCAAGCCATGAACAAAGAAGCTCAGCTGGTTATACCGAACATGGCTCCACAGTAAACACTCTATGTCTGAATGGCCTTTTCTAGATTCTTTGGTTGAAGACAAATCTAACCACAACTACTCCTCCATAATCAGACTCCAGACACTTATACTTATTATCTTATTCAGACACGTTATTATGTATTTGTTACCTCTTCTCTATAATTAACTTCCATCTTATAGAAATTCTACAAACCCTTGTGCACATTGTGAACTTGCAGGAAGGATTTAGATGACGAGTGAACCTATCAACTCTGAGTAAATCACTACAATTTGATGGCATTTCACTTACATTTAACCCTAAAAGAAGAGGACCTGTCCTTCTCTCACCTCTTTCTCCAGCAGCTCACTGTAGACAAGCCGAGGTCTGCAGTATGTGAAGCAGGCAGCTGAGCCCGTGTCGATGTAGCTGGAGGTCAGGATGGTCATCATGTCTTCGTACTCCCTGGACTCAGTGGAGACACAATGGAACAGAGCTGAAAGGGAGACGGGAGGATAAAAGCAAAGGTCAGTATGCGTTTAAACCCGCTGAACTCTGGGGACCTTCCAACCATTTGAACTATGCAGGTTTACAGTGGGTCTAGTGTTTCACCAGTTCACTTAAACAGCATGTTACGTTCCATCCATTAACAATGGTCAAAAACTTCAGCCTTTGACCAAGACACCTGTTTCTAGCACCCACCCAGACATTACATGACCGTCTGTGGACACCTGAACAAAGAGTGCTGAAACCTGAACATTTCAGCTAAATGTTAGAGTTGAACATGCCATTCAAAAACCATGGGGATTAATCCGCTGCTATAACAGCCTGCCGGTCATCCGGGAAGGCTTTGCATCACATTTTGGAATCTGGCTGCGGGGATTTATTCCCATTCAGCCACAACAGCATTAGTGAGATCCACTAATGTTGGCAGATCAGGTCTGACTCACAGTCCGCGTTCATCCCAAAAGTGTTGGATGGGGTTGAGATCACCGCTCTGTGCAGTCTAGTCAAGTTCTCTCACCCCAAACTGGGAAAACCATTTCTTTATCAACCTGGCATGTGCACGGCGGCATTGTCATGTTGAAAAGGGGTCTTTCCGAGGCTCCAGACCGCAGACCAAAATAGCCTCATACTGTATGTTAAAATTTCACATGATTGCATTCATGCGAGTGCATTAATGTAAAAGCAAAATGAGGCAATGAGAGGTTCAGACGCCACTGATGATGAAAATGCCAACTGAGAAAGTTGGTCACACAAGTGTTATCTGTGAAAAAGTTAGTGTGCAGGCCTGGACCTTGTTGCCACAAAGTTGAAAGAACATAATTGTCTCAAATATCCTGCTGTAAGAGTTCCCTTCATTGGAACAAAGGGGATAATAAACTGACAGCAATAAGCTAATATTCTGCTTTCATTTCTTTTTTCAATGGATACCACACATATCAGAAGTCTGAAATAAATGTGTGATAAATGCCCAAACGCTGCTAATCCTTTAGCTTTCGGCACCGTTCAGGTGAGCCTCACCCACATTCAAACAGAGGGTTTGGCCATCTGGGGAGCCCACAAAAATAGTTGTTAGCTCGCCCCAATTATAAAAGGCCCATTACTGCGTTTTTTGTGCACATTCTCAGGAGACTGCAGCTCAGCCTCCTTCAGTCTGGAGGAGTGGGCTCAGCTGGAGCATCAAACACCAAGAAATGCTGCTCACGTGTAAACATATTCACTCAGAAACTGACAAGAGATCATTCTCCGTCATAATGGAATTGGCACAGAAAACATTTGTGTTTGCCACAAGCAGGAGGTCTTTTTCAGAAGCAGTGGAACAACGCTGGGCATCCAGAGCTGGTACCATTTTTTAAGGACCAGTGATTCGTTCGTTGCAGTTTGTTCATCAGTGCCTGAAAGTAAAAACTGACTGCTTTCCTTCTTCATTTTGGGTCACACTTAAGGCAACAAAGCAAGATATTACTAGTTTTTAAGTAGTAAAACTACATACAATTGGGGCTTTAAAAATCAGTTTATGGCTGCCTTTTAAGGGGCTAACTTTATACTGTATATTGTCTGCACATTGACACTGATGTATAAGAAAAAACATGCTGCACAGCTTATGCAGAAGACAAACTATATTTGCACTGTCATCTTCTTTTACTGAATATGAGGCGTAGAAGACAAAGCAGGGTCCTGATAGCCAGAAACCAATCTGGGTTCATTCTCTCCTGCTGAAGTAAATCGGTCACTCCAGAGATGGCTGATGTAGGATACAGATACAGACGATTTATCGGTGTTGGAAAAGTCACAGACAGATCTGAGCGAACACTGATGATCAGATCATCTAGCTAATATCAAAATGAATGAACGTACACATCATATCCCAAAATGAAAACAGGCTGATACTCAAAACCAGGATACCGATGTGAATGTGAGGGACGGTGGAAAACGTCCATGACATTTTTACTGAAAGCTACAGGATCATAGACGGTCCATCCTACCGCTCTCACTGACTATACTTCCTGCAGCCATCTGGATAAAGGTACCAAAGCATCTGGGCAAGATCCTCCACACTGCTGCCCCCGAGCTCAACATAACACACTCACATGCACCTGTACTAGTCTGTTTACCATCAGCTTACTGCATACATATCCTGTACAAATTAATATCCTCTGGGAGCCCTAAACTGCATTTACTGCTGCCACAGAGCTACGGCACTTTCCATCTGTTCACACTTACTTGTATTTATATTTCTATAACTACTGCACAGTTGTCATGCTTGCTGCACTACATTTTTATGCCTCGGGTTGGCATCTTGTTAGTACTGTACATCTGAATGTGTGTTTCCTTCCCACTGATTGTTGTGATACATCATTCAATTCTTTCTTTCGCACCAGGAGAGACACAGTTCAGTTCCTCTTATCTCTCTCCCAGCCATGAACTAACTTGATAAAAGGGAAGGACGAGCCTGTTCAGGGTCTTGGTGCCCTTCTGGTAACAGCTACTGCCCTCAAACTAAGAAGCAGAAAGGAGCGCGCACTCTCAACTTAAATGTAAACAAATAGAGGAGGCGGTTACCTCATGTTAGCTAACACTCGTTAACGCAAGCTAACGTCAACATGAAGCTTAAATTACTCTTAAATCACAGAACTGACTCCGCGGACATTTACCGTCACTTGCAAACAGAGCTACAGTGAGCTGCTGACAGGAAACAGGTGTCAAGTAGTGATATCTAAGCAAATAATTGATAATAATCTGGCGAACTACTACTTAGCATTCTTGACTAGCGTTAGCCTCAAACACATTACAGCGTTCACAAAACTTGATTAGTTTCCTGGCATCATAATGAATATATGGGGCAGCACAGGTAAACATACGACATACACATTAGTAAATATGCTTAATGTTAACACTGCTCCCTGTCACTAAGCTAACCCAGCAAAACAGAACTGGACTTTTCTGAATTTGATGTTTAGTTGTCCGATAATGGAACTTTTGCCGTTATTCCTCTACTTTAAAAGACACTAACAACTTTAGTGAAAAGGCGGAGGCCGGAAATAAAAAGTTAAAGTGTCCTGTTAAATAGAGACTTCGGAGTTGTGCTTTTTAGCTTGTGCAATTATTTTACTGAATTTAATGAGGGATGCGGACCAACTCGCCTCTCTTTTCCTTGGTTTTCCTCGGTATCCGTTGGAATTTGAGGGGCTCCATCGGCATATGTCTCTGGTGGACCACTGGCGGTCCCGAGTTCCTCCTCTCCATCCTCCCTCCAGAAGCACCCAGCCTGCCCAGACCCAGCAGAGGTTCTCTGGCAGACTGAACCTCGGTTACCTCGCCATCTTGCAGGCTAGCGCTAGCGCCGAGCTCCGCGGCAGCAGAGACCCTCCTCGGACGGGCTGCCTCCCTCCGGCCGAGGATGTCGTCCATTGTCGGCTCCTCGACCAAACCGAAGCCTCTCCTGCTAACCGTCACTCTGTCTCTGGTTGTCAGCAGGAGCCCCGCGGCGACACAGCTGCTACCTCCGGGTCCCGCAGCGAAGGCAGTCGGACCAAAACACAAGCCGCGCCATGCTTCCTGGGAGCGCAGCTCTTCTTCGCTGACATTTACTGCAGCTGCTGTGCTGCTCTACTGCCATCCTCTGGAAATGACCCGCTGCTGAAGTGTCAATTTGCTTATTATGGGCGATAATAATATTTTTTTTAAAAAGAAGAAAAAATAAAATGCAGGAAATGACACATGACACATCAATTCAGTGTGTGATTTTTGACGGTGGGCACGTTGGTGTGTTTGACAGTGTGATGGGAAAATATGGAAGAATTGTTTCTCACCGCTCTTTAACCGTGTCCTTGAACAACTATGTACAATGTATTGTCTTCTCTGCTATGCAGCTATACACATTCCTTGATTACCCTGTCATCGCGTGGGAGCAGTTGCCTCTGCTCCCTGAGATCCTCCCTGAAACTTCCAGCCTCTACCTCATCAAAGATTAAGAGATGAGAGGACAGACCTGGACCATCACCACTGGGATCTCAATAGAGTTGGACCACATTGTCCTTAACGGTGAGAAATCTGAAATTTCCCTGTGATTTACAATGAGTTGATTTGTTTCCAAGTCAAGTTTTTACCACCGTTTTGGCTGCTTATTTTAACCAAGGTTGTAGCGGAAACAACCTGGATTCACTTCGTCTTAAGAGAAATAGTGCACTGGGAAGATAAGACGGCTGTGACCATGGGGAATAAATCAAGTAAATTAGGACTAAATGACCAACCAGATTTAACTGCTGTAGAATCATTGAAGGTTTGGGTGAAGGATTTTGGGTTGCCTAGAGGAGGAACATTTGGTTCAAGGCAGTTAAAACTAGTAGAAGAAAAACTACAGTTCAGGATGAAGGAGAATCTGTGTTAAGGATTTAGAGGGTGTAGAAAAACAACTAAAAGCACTGAATGTGTGGAAGAAGGAAGCAGAAATTAGGGAGAGAAAGAAACATGCAAAACAAATGCCATTACAAGCAGTAAAAGATGACACTGATGATCAAAGAACAG
Organism: Pempheris klunzingeri; assembly: GCF_042242105.1. Lineage (NCBI taxonomy): Eukaryota > Metazoa > Chordata > Actinopteri > Acropomatiformes > Pempheridae > Pempheris > Pempheris klunzingeri. The sequence continues at coordinate 22,408,899 of NC_092013.1, forward strand.
ACAAAACCTCTCAGGAAAAGTCTTCTCTGTATCCTACAGTGCCTCAGTGTCTCTGAGTGGATGACGATCTCGACTGCGCCCCTCCAACGGCACCCCCACCCTAAGGTTGTTCCTCAATTTTTTGGGCTCAATCCTCGGTCCTCTCCTTTTCCACAGTAATATCCTACCGCTGTATGTTTCGAACTATCACTGCACATGTGCATGCTTGTTTTAAAAGACAAAAACATTTCGAATTTTCATTTTGTTTTATTTAAACACAATAGCATTTTCTATGCAACCAGCAGTAACCAACAGTTCAGTGACAGGCATCATTTATCACAATGTCTTAATGCTTTGGTCTTGTGACAATCCACACATGAGCTGTTACTTCAACTAAACATGAGCTTTTTATGTTTTATTCAACACAGGAGAGAGCAACTGAGAGTGTGCACAAGTTTCGTCTGGAACATTTTCCCTTGTGTCTTCTCTGAGATGTGCAAGTAACCTGCCGTTAAACATTTGGTAACTCTCTGCTAGCCTTAACACTGTGGCCTTCGTCATCATCATCATCATCATCATCATCATCATGATCACCGGCAACTTCAGCATCACAACTATCCTGACAATGGTAAGTTACACTATCAAACTGATTGTCTTGACACTCTAAGTCATATCTCACACGTAACGTGTAAGCACGTATATAACAGACAGACACCCTTGGCTTTGTTCCTACATTCATATACAGATAGACTTAATATACACTCTTTACAGACATACAGTACATACACAATAGGCTCCGTCCTCAGCACTTCTCCACTGACAAAACACACAATGGAACCTGTTTCCAGTTCACAGGATATTGTGGCAAAACTGTAGGCACAGATGGGAAAAACTGAAAATCTACTTAACACGCGTTAAATGCATTGGAAGGCTTTTAAGTAGACTACATGCTAAGATTACAATACTGTATCGGTAACCATGTCTCGCTTGAATTACGTTCATACACAACTATTTGAGATTAGTGAATTATGCTTTGAGGAAGAAGTCCTATCATGTTGAGAGCTTACATTTTTCTTCAAAATGTTAAATGTTCATTTTTCAGTCATTTATTTTCAGCAATGTTTCTGTGTACATGCCAACTGTTGCAAACACTACATTAATCAATTTTTGGCAACAAGGTGGAGAAACAAAATACGATCTGAAAGCCACAAAGCTACTCACCACCTAGTCGCCATCTCACTTTAGTTGTCATCGCTACCATGACAGCACACACAGAGTAACATCGTCCCATTGGATTTGTCTCTGTGTCCACCTGATGACTGTCAGTCCAATATTCACTATTCTTTTAGCTCTGGTTTGGTCTCCACCAACCCCTGAGAAGAATATCTGGCTTTTCAGCTTCTCAGTGCTTCACTTTCTTCACCAGCTGGTCTATAACTTTGTCTGTGTGTTGTTTGGTGCTAAGCAAAAAAGCTCAATGGCTCCCAAACGCTAAAACCTTTCACATTAGACAGTCATTTTATTCAATGCTAATATTAAAAAATATTGATTACTGCAGGTTTGAGGCAAAAGGCAATTAAAGCTCTTTAACAGAAAAACTAGTGGTCATGTATTACAGAAAATAGCGGCCGTTGATTGCAAATAAAAAACAGGATGCTGTGTTGAGGGTAAAAGTCTATACACGCCACATCCACAATCCTAGTTTATCTTATCTTGTCTTTAATAATCCATCAGAACTGGATGCATAGCTCTGTTTTCTCCAGTGTTTTCAGACATTACAAACTTTAACTCATTATTTAAAGAGTTTTACAGACAGAATAAGTTAAGAGAATTAATGAGGACCAATCAATCAACTGATCAGGATGAATGGTAGTCCCCAAAATTTTCCAAGATGCACGTTTGAGATGATTACTGTTTACTTGGTTTTATAAAGCTGTAGAGGGGTTGCACAACTGACTCCCACTGACTCACTAGTTCTTGCCTGAGTATGCATGTACTAAATCTCTTTGAGGTTTTAAGTGACAAATAATCACAAAACTAGAGTTTGGGCTGACATCTGCAATGCTCAGTTTCATATTTTTCAGTTCACTCATTGCGTTTGCATTGAGTGGTCGTTGCAGCTGCATCATTATCACGCTTTCAGATTCCAACTGATCAACTACAAGTCAAGTTATTATTTGTTGTTCCAACAACTTCGGTAAGCGACAAGACTTTTGTCAGGGACTGTAAATGCTGAAGGCTATTTTATTGTCTTCCATTGACTTTGCTTAAATTTTGTGACTATTTAACATGGTCTTCACCGTAATTATTACCTGAGAATGATGCTGACATTGTTTACAACAGAACTGTAATAGAGGTTTTATGAAGATCTTACTACCCTTAACACCCTTATGCAAACAGAAGTTCATAAACCAGGCGTCTTTTCTGTGCAAAGAGCTCACCCAAAGGCAGGTCAAGTGTAAAATATAAGTAAAGAATTTCATTCAGGGTTAAGTTAACTGGGATCAAACAAGCTGGGAAATACTTTGACTCTTGCGTGTAACAAGATGCCACTGATGTGGAACACAGTGATGAGCATGGTAACCTGACAAAATGTCAGAGCCCCAGGAACAGCATTGGACTGTGAGGAGATTTTTGGCCTTGTGGCTACAGTTTGAACTGGTCATGTGACAGCGACTGACCCCCAAAGTATTTATTCCCATACACATATATATCATGTCTAAAGGAAGAGAAACCATACATACATTTATCTGAGCATCACAAAAAGTCCAACTTACGTCTTTGTGTTCTCAGATTTTAAGCTATTAGGTCAGCTAAAAATTGAGTAAGTGTGGAAGAGCCATAACTGTAAATACTCTTTGTGCCATTAATGTGTGTTTGGAGTTGCTCTATGAGGCCAATAGAAGGAACCTTCAAATACATTTTGTTGCATGCGTGTGCCTAGTGAGCAACTTTCACTGGGAGTAGTAGTATCCAGTTCTCTTGACGCATCCATGCAGGTAGTACAGTTACACGGAGCCAGTGTTCCAGTGCTCGGGGTGACTGCTGTTGTGGCATTCTAGAACAGCGGTTACCACGGTTACCAGCAGTCAGGATAGGCAGTTACAGCATTCTGGAACATGTTGGTTAATGTGCACTGACGAGTTTGTCTGACCGCTGATATTCTTTTGAGTTGTTTTCTGACAGTGACGTCATCACGGAGTCCTCGGTGTGATTGGCTGCAGAGCCAGTCCCTCACTGTGTCATCCTTTTTTTTTGTTTGGTCCTTGCATCAGCACCTGAGAGTCAGCTCCTCGCACTGCACTGAGTCAGCCTCGCTGGTGTCCATGCCAACCTCTTCACCCTCCTCAGCACCACTCCACTCCTCCATCACCTCCCTCGCCTCTTCCTCTTGATTGGTACAATCAGAGGAGAGCAGGGAGGTGGAGACATCATTAGCACCTCCACTGAGAGACTCTCCTCCTCCTCCTCCTCCTCCTCCATCCATCTTCCAGTCGGCTCTGGCTCCTGGCTCTTTCCCCATCTCGCCACTGCCACCCTGCACTGTCTCCATCTCGCCCGTCTCTGTCTCACCCACCCTCTGCCTCGTCTCACTGTCCATCCCTGTTTCTAGATCTAATCCCAAACCTGTCTCACCATCCACACCCAAACCTGTCTCCATCTCCCTACCCGTCAGTGTCTCTCGAGTCAAACCCACCCTAGCCTCTTCCCCTAAATTGACATCTTCCTCTACACTCAGACCTCCCTCTCCTTCCAAACCAAGTCCTGTATCCATCTTCCCCCACGCCTCTTTTTCATCTTCAAGCCCTGAATCACAGCGCAAACTCAGACCTGTCTCACCAACCTGCCCCACCGGCCCACCCAGTCTTGTCTCCAGACATTGTCCTGTCTGTGGTGGCTGGTCTCCAGTCAGTGCTGCAGCTTCCTTGGCCTGTCTGATGCAGTTGATCCATTGCTGCTTGTTGAAGGCGTCGCTGGCCTGGAAGCAGTGGCTCTGCTGCTGACCTCCACTTCGGTACGAAACCCTGAAGAAGTTCTTTGCTGTGAGGACGAGGAGAGGAAGAGAGAGTAGGAGACATGGGTGGTTAATACAGTCAGACTTGTTCCAATGAGTTTTACATTTATATTTTGTAATTTCAAGTACAGACAATGAATGATATGTCTGTCTGTCTGTATCAGGTATAGCCTTACTGATACCCATATCAATATTTGACAGTTTAAAGAAAAAACAATAGGGAAGTAATGTTTGTACATCACACATGGAATAAACAGACACATTTGATGAGGATCCTTTAAAATTGATTTTTAAAGAATTATGGCAAAGATACTGTATAATCTGTTGACAGGGTAAAAATCAAACCTGTCTGCCTGGTGGACAAACTATGTGTGATTAACTATGTGAATGACATCAAACATATATCTGAGATTCACTTGTTTCAAACCATCAAGTGAGTTTTGTCATGTTGAAGCATTTGTTAAAGCATTTGTTGTCATGGTATCTGTGGTTCATTGGAACTACTGACTCCGCTCATTGTTGCTGAAGGCTCCTCTAATGGACCCGCCCACTCTCATCTCGCCGTCTGATAGGTCCTCCAGGTCCAGCTGCCGGATGGGGATTGGCTGGCGGCAGAGCTGGTAGCTGACTGGCTGGTCATTCAGGGAGACGGACCTGGTGATGACCAGGACGTCCTGGAGCAGAAACACATGGAGCTTCTGGAAAGAGAGCGAAAGACAGAGATATTATTATTATTTTTTTTTTTTTGGTGAACATTTGTGTACATACACAAATGACAGATGAAATATATGATTCTGATCAGAAAATTGGTGGGGGGTTAGGAGAGTTGGTGGGTATAAAATTGTAGAAATCTACTGACGAGTCCTCTGTTGTTCTTCAGTTCTCCGTGGCAGCTGAGGGTCCTGGACCGGTCAATGAGTTCGTCCCTCTGTCCTTCCTCCGTGTACAACAGACGGTCCTTGTAGTACTGACACTCCGACTCCCCTGTCCTCCTGTTGATGTCTGCTACCACACTCTGAACCATCAGCATCTGTTGAGCACACAGATAAAATCTAACCCCATCCAGATGTATCTAATATCATCTGATCTGTTTTCTCATTATTTAATGTAACAAATGTGGAACACTGAATTTACATCCTGCCAGACTGGTTCCTTCTGCTCTTTGTTGCTGTTTTCAATGAGGATCAACAATGTGTCAGTGCTAACAAGCTACATGCAGTGCAGAACACAGCATGTGTTCATTTATTAGATATTCCCCAAGATTGATCTGATTTTGTATAACATATAAATAAAGTAAAACAAAGGTGTACAATATCCTACTGCTGCTTTTCCTCACCGCCTCGTCCAGGTGCTGCCGGTCCGGGTGGTCATTAGGGGTGTGCTTCAGGATCTCCCTCAGCAGCAGTGGGTATTTCACTACTCGGCTGCGGGGGATGTCCAAGAAGTTCCACAGGTCCAACTTCCTGCTAAATGGTGACTGGAGACAGCGCTGCAAGAAGTCCTGGACCCGCCGATCCTGCTTCTTCTGGTCCAGCAAGGCCTTTGCCTTCACCTGGTTACTGCAGTACGGAGTGTAGGAGGAGAGACAGGGCAGCTGCAGGGACACAGAAACAGAGAACTAGTTTCTACACAGTTCTGGACTCAGTCTGCGTCGGCTGGTTTTGTCATTATTTTTAGTAAGTTGTATTATGTTGAACAAAACACTCACCCAGTCAGTCAGGATGTGTCCCACATGCTCTGTGGACCCGTCAGGTTTTCTGGCGTCTCGGAGGCGACTCAGCAGGTCTGAGGAGTAACAGGCAATTAGATCATTATAAAAACAAGGTCAGGACATAGAGCAGCATACTAAGTTTTAGTGGCAACCAGACAGCTACAACAGCAGCACAGTCCATACCACCAACAGGGCTGGTATATACGCATCTATACCAACAAAATGTTTTCTAAAAGCTTTTTTTAATATTTTATGAAAAATTAAATATGTTTTTCTACACATACATTTCCTTTAAAAAAAAAGCTGAAAGTCTCAGATATGTTGAAATTCTGAATACATGAATGAAGAACACTGGCTGAATAAAAGTCTCTTGAAAACTGGGCAAATCATTATTTTGACTAACTGATGGTACTTGACAGTTTTTGAGGCTTGGCACCATGGACACAGTTCAGTCCATTCAAAGTTCAATACATAGCCGTAGTTTCAAAGCCAAGTCCGACTTCAACAGCTCAGATTTTACATGAATACCAAAAAGCAACATCTTTTTCTAATTTCAGATCTCAGCCTTTCAAAGCATTTGGCCAAACATGCTAACATGCATCCAAACCAATACTTCTAGTTAACATTGCCTAAACACTGCATGATTACATTTTTAAGAGCTGGCAATATTCAATGTGTGAAGCACCTCTCCCTCTCCTCAGAGGGTCATTATTTCTCAGGCTGAAGTTCAGTTAGTGTGAACTAATTCAGTCTTTATGTCTGCACCAACTCTGCAGCGCTGCCTTTATGTGCAGAGAGAGGCTGTGGGTTTCTCTATCACTTCTACACAGTCACCAACAAAACATTCCTCTCTTCACAATTCTGTTAAAATAGGCTCTACATAGTCTTTTAAGTCAGTGTTACTTATGGCTTTATTAAGACATGACAGGACATTGACGGAAAGAGCTGATATTTGGCACCTGGTTTGCTATTGGGGTGAGAGAGTGCGTGAGAGAGAAATAAAAAGAGAGGAAGAGAGAGAAAGAGAGAGGCTGCAACAGGCTTCTTTAAAAATAATTTTGCAGTAAAAGCTAATATATAACAGTGCCCAAGCATTGGATAGCAGTGGAGTGTTAAAAATAGAGATATATAGAGAGATATGGTCAGATTATTTCTTTGTACACAAGGGAAAGGGAATTATCCTCCTTAACAAGGGAAAATAGAGGAATAAAGTTTTATTTGCGCATTAGAATTGTAAAAGATTGTGATAATGAATTTATCAAAGTGATCTTAGTAGGTGAAACGAGACATGCATCTCTCTCTCTCTCTCTTTACATGTTTAACCTTTATTTCATGTCACGCATGTAACATGTTGAAAGTGATGCAGAAATGTTATGAGGTCCGACCGAGTAAGATCACCATAGTGACTTTTATGTAACAGTGAACAGGGTTTTCATGCTGACAAGTTAAAGTGCCAGCAGATTAATGTGCAGGGGCGCAGGTCTGAAAGCAGCAACAGCCACTTCAGCTCTGAACCCAGGACTCATCTGTAGAGGCCGTTAGATGCTCCCTCCTACCTTCATGCAGGGGTATCAGGGAGTCCAGAGTACCAAAGATCTGGTTCAGTTCCTGCTCAGTCATGATGGACAGCTTCAGCATCGGGTCATGATAGGCCTGCAGTTTGTGGACATGCACACACACGCACAACATATTTGAAGATACATACTCAGAAAAGTATGCAGGAAAATCAGTTTTCAAAATAAATAAAGGTTAAATTTACCTTCTTAGCCAACTTGAGATCCTCGACTAAGTCTTGCTCACCCTGAGCCAACTCAAATATAGCCTGCAGGGAGAGAGGGAGAGAAAGAAAGTATAAAGAGATGGTCAAGATTTGAGCGTGTTGGTTTCTTTTCAAAATTGGTTTGATGGGTTTGTGGTGGAAAATGGAGAGTAAACTGTTGAATAATGGCCAAAAAAGTGTTATGTAGAACATTATGACGTCACAGTGAAGGTGACCGTTGACTTTTTGGATATAAAATGTCATTACTTAAATGTACCCTATTAGACATTTGTATGGAATTTTATCTAAATTAGCGGATATATTATGGCCAAAAACCTGTAGCTTTTGACTATCAAGTTCTAATTATTTCAACCTAGAGTCCTAACGGACGCTTGTGCCAGGTGCAATGAAATTCCCTCCTGAAATATCGCGTTCACAAGACTGGAAAGTACAGCTGTACATAGTGACAGACGGACGGATGGCCATGTCTCTGGCCGTGGCTGTCACCAGCGTGGAAGGCTAAACATATCTAAAATGTGATGGTGTTGTTTTTTCTATACATGGTACTTTTTTCTTAAATCAATTGCTTCAGCCCAGCCGCAGTGTGTCTCTCACCTCTTGTCGTTTTATCTCTTTTGGGCTCAGAGATTGCATCGCTCCCAGTCGGACATCGAACGTCTCACTCCAAAGCTTGCTGTCACGGCGTTTGGCGGCTGGGAGCGTTGCGGCAGAAACCCGTGTCGCAGCCATGGAGGAGGAAGGGTTGGAGACTGTCGCGGAGATAACCCGTGTCTTCATCGTCGAAGAGGAGGGAGGAGGATGAACGGCTCTCTCTATCTGACTCTCATTACGAAAACTGATGGAGCGCTGCAGAGAAGAGAGATGGTTAAACCATTCAACCAACACAGAGCTGTCTATATACTGTCAGAGCAACAAGCTGTCTCATTTTCAGCATCTGTGGAATAGAGTTCCTATGTTGGAACTAATTTTTCCCAGGGACAATATTAGGTGACTCCCAGTTGGAGCATTTTGGCACAAAAATCCTCTGGTGGTATTATTATTTTGAAACATGTGTGTTAGAAAATATCTGGTTCTTTTATTAAAATATTGCTGGTCCAAGCCTGTGGGCATAAAAACACTGCATCGGTAATGGCATTTGGAAGCTAAAGATTGATTAGCTTCCATTTGATTTTACAATTTGCAGCTTAAATCAGTTCACTTTAGAATACTGTTTTGCTGAGCCCAAAGTGTTTTTTTCAGTGAGATTTTATGGGATTATAATTATTGAGGAAAGCCTTGCGTTTCTATGTGGAGTAAAAATGAGAATATCATTAAAAATGTAATTCAAATGTGAACGCCAATTAGAGGAAAAAACACTTCAAGAACCAGTGACCCCTACAACTTAATCAACTTAATGCAAGAATAAAACAACTGGTGGAGATATTTGGTTGGCAGATCACCTGCAGCGTCTGACCTATCCTCTTCAGCGGTGCGGACTTGACGGGCGGCAGCAGGCCGGCCAGAGACGTCACCCTGGATACAAGTTTACTGCGCTTGGTGCTGGGCTCCTGGAGGAGAGAACAAGAGCCCTGTGATCCATGAGTGGCTTCACACAACACGATGTCCAAACGAAGACGCCACAACCTGATTAACTGATTGTCACACAGGCCAACTAATGACGCCAGATTCTGGAAATTCAAAAGCACACATTGTTGGGTCACACCCCCCCCAGAGGTAATATCAAAGGAGACACTCTGGCAGACAGTAATGCATCACCATCGCCCCTGAAAAAGTCCAAACATTCTGCAAACACAGGATTTAATTTCTTGGTCATCTTCATCGGTCAAAATCATTTAACTAAGATTGTATTTCTTTACAATTGAACAGACTGTAAAGAAATACAATCTGTGCTTTATGTAGAAGCTGTAACCTGAGAGCATGTGGAGTTTTCTTCATAGATTAATTACAATATAATTATACAATTAAATCAATATTAGAACTGATTGATTCATTTTCTTCAAAACAATGTTTTGGGAACAACTTGTCCATGAAGTCTACCAATGTCCAGTCTGAGCTCTGTGTGTGTGTGTGTGTGTGTTTTAGTAGTGTGCAGGAAAGTTGACTTTGTATTGTTATACGGCAGGTTAAACAATAATGTGACTCAAAGTCTGTTCCACTGTGCCAGACTCTCTCTCATGCACACACACACGTGCACGCACACACACATGCGTGCACATACACACACACACACACACAAATATCTGGCTTAAATTTTCATTTCCTTTCATTTCATTTCAGAGTCGGTTTCTATGTGTGAAAATCCCACCAGGCTGTTTGTCCTGGATACAGAGTTAAAATACATCAATACGTGTGTGTATGTGTGTGTGTGTGTGCGAGCGAGTATTCAGCTCTGCCCTGCAGCCCAGTCAGCTGACTTACTGGAACACAGTAACCATCAAACTCAGTTTCCATCAGCCAGTTGACCAAAACTAAAAAAGCCTCCGGCAGTTTTTCATCCTGGATTGCCTTTGATTCACAAAAGATGTCCAGCTTTAGCCTCAAGTTCCAAATCTGATGACAGATTGTTTTGTACAGCGATTTCTCCAAACCAAAAATAAAAAACCAACTACTTTCTGTGTCTTCCAATTGTCAGCAAAGAGGAGACTGACAATTTAAAGATGTTAGCGTCTACAGTTGCTGTTGTAGGTCTGATGAGTCTCTAAAATCTAAAATATAAACACCAGTTAAACTGTGTAATTAAAGTCAGCACGCTTTCTCTCATTTAGCTGATGATACTGCTGTGAAGATAAATAAATCTATTCGTTTTATAATTGAGAAGTTTCCATTGGACATGCTTGTAATGGGGTTCTATGTGTGACGGCACTCCAGTTGATTCAATCTGACAAAGATCAATTCAGTGCAGTTGATCAACAATGGACTGGTTATCTAATTACAGCAGCTTTATGCAGCTGACTGACGATACGGTCAAAGAGTTTGAATAACAAGGGAAAACTCTACTGTGGAAGAGCTACATCAGCCCCAGAAATAACTCTGTGGTGGTATCTAACATCACCATCACCTGAACTGGTGCAACCACTTGCACTGTCCAAGTGTGACCCGGCAGGAGACGCTCCTCAGTGAGCTGGGAGGACCAGGGCGCACAACTTTTATTTCCTTGAGACAATGAGCAAAGGCATAAAAGGCATGTCTTCCAGGTAAAAAATGTCAGGGGACTTGACATGTTATTATTAGAGTTTAGTGTGAGGAGGCTCCTCTGCAGGGGCACTGGATTGGACTGTAGTGAATAATGTATTTCTCATAATTATAGACAAGGTATATTAGTACAATATACAAGTAGTAGTATTTATCAAAATGTTTAGGTATTTATACATAAGAAAAAGTAAGAACTACAAGCACATGACAAAGAGTAGAAAAGTCAAATATACACCTGGCGACTCGAATGGCAATTCTGATTCAGGTACAGCCCTGGTGTCCTGTGTGACATGCAGGGCGTTTTCTTCACAGGACGTTAACCCATGACTTTGGGATGGGGGTTATTTAGCGCAAACCAGTCCCGTCCTTCAGATGTGAGCCTATTTTCAGTCGGCATAGACGCTGTGGTAAGTGGTTGTCCGTTTGTCATCTTTTAGAAATATTTCTCTTTTTCTGTCTCTACCTTTTTGGCTGTGGCACAGTAAGATGATGCCCCTGTAGCCAAGCTCCAAAGACCTGATTGACTGTTTTTCCATACAAAGAGACAGCTGTCAAAGAACACCGGATATATTTGAAGCACTGGGGAAAAAAATGGGAGATGGTACTGAAGGAGTGACGAACAGAGCTAAGAGGACAGCTGAAGCCTGAACACAAAGATGGAGAATCCAAGATCATGAAAAACTACATGAAGTTCTCTCAGTTATTCTTCCAAATCCCTGAGAGCAGTGTTAGGCTGAGTGGTAGGCAGCACAGGCTGTTTTCAGTCAAGTGACCTTCTGTATAAAAAAAAAAACCTTAAGGTTACAAAGGCCTCAGAAATGAAAAAGGTGGCATTAGGAATGTGGTGTACTGACAACTAATACAACAGACAACCTTGACATACTTGAAACAAACAACATACTTGAAAGCTTTAACCCCTTGAAGGTCCTCAGAAATAATCACGTTAAAGATCCTTACACACATAAATGTGTATGCATAAAAACAAGCCATAAAAATGTTAAAAATCTTTCTTTTTTTTAAATTTTTTTTAAATAGTTTTTTAGACCAGCATCAGCCCTAATCATACATATCAAATTTTAATTAGTTTTTTAAAAAATTAACCCTTAAATTGCCATGTTTTTGTCATGATGCGCATCATTTTATGGTCTAAAATACACAAAAAATACATGAAAAAAATTGAGAACTCTGAAAAATTCACCATCTTGCAAAATTATAAGCAATATGCATGAAAAACTGATAAAATATGCTAAAAATAAAAATCATAACACACTAGAAAGTGCTGAAGACCCTCAAAGGGTTAAGCATCTCAAATTCCCTTCACATCCACTGTTTTGGTTTGGTGACAGAAATCTCAGCCACAAACATCTGAGCTGATAAAACGAAACTACCTGCAGTAGCTAGTAGTAGTCTAGAGTAGATGCCAAGAGGGGTGTTGTGATTTGGGTGAGATTATCCCGAGTGAGTTTTTACAATCCCAAACTGATTCTGATATCATTGAACATTACATCTGATTAGATTACATCACATCAACCAATAAGGTTACATTAGATCTATTCAGATTAGAGCAAATTTGAAGAGATAAAATCACACCTGATGAGATTAGACCAATTCAGATTAGGACAGATACAATCATGTTAGATTAGATTAAATGGTAAATCAGGTGACAGGAAATTAGATGAGAGATGAGATTACTTGAGAAGATTAGATTAGATAAAATCAGGTTAGATCAGATTCAATTAGGTAAAAAATTAAACTAAAATAAATTAGTTTAGATCAAAAATTACATTCCATCAAGTTAGATCAGAAAAAATCTGATTAGAAAACATTGGATTAGTTTAGATTACATTACATTGGGATATGTTAGACTAGAAGATCAAGTCGAATTAGATTATATTAAATCAGATTAGATTAGATTAGATTAGACTAGATTAGATTAGATTATCTAAATTAGACTCAAATCGATTAGGTCACTTTGGATCAGATAGTTGGTTAAAAAAACATGGGGTCTATTAAGTTACACTGAATACAAACAGAGTGAAAAGTACATGAAGTTTAGCATGAACACTTTGTGTGAAACAATTAAATAGTACAAACTAATATTTCCAATGCAAAATACTAAAGACTGCATAGATTACAAACAATTAATTCACGGAGTCCTGAGATTTAAATCAACTGAGGAGAAGTGAGGAAAATGCTTGAATTTAATTAAATTTTTTGTAGTTCTATAGAGGACATTTTCTCCATCTTACCTCCACCTGTTTCCCCATGCTGTTGTTCCCTTTGCAGAACTCCACAGAGCATCCAGACTTAAAGTGGTGTACCAGCAGGCAGAGCGGCCCCTGCCCCACCACCATACTGTTCACCCCAAAGCCCCGCACAGGATGAGGACCTTTCCCGGTATCAGAAGAGCATCCAGAATTATTTTAAAACTGGTCCAGGAAGAGTTTGGTGCTTGTAAAAAAAAAAAAAGTCTGGAAACAGTCTGATTCAAGAACCTAAACCCCAGCAGAGTGTTTAGAAAGAGGCTAGTAATGCTTCCATTAAGAGACTGAAGTGTGAGACAAAAGAGAGGGATCCACAAAGTCTTTAGTGCTTTTAGTATCCAAAAAGTGCCCAATACTAGCAGAGAACCCAGACAGGAATATGTACCAGCAGAACTTACAGTAAAAATCTGGGACTGGACAAGAACACAGAAAAAGTGTGGCACCAGAAGAGTTACCTTGACAACCTGTGTCCTGAAAATGCCTGCTGCTCAAATGAAAGAATCCAGAAAAGGTTTTGGTTCAGATTTTGGCGTTTAGACCGTCAGGAGCTCTGATCTCTTATTCCAGGTTTCTGTCTGACATCTCAGATGAATAGTTGTTAAAGCATTCTCACTCTCTCAGTGATGGTTGTTCACTCATCACCCTCCTGTCTCTGTCTGAAAACTCACAGCTCGCTCGCTCTCTCTCTCTCTCTCTCTCTCTCTCTCAGACTTAGTTACTCACTGGCTCGCTCACCCACCCACTCACTTACGTCCTTCCTTTCCTTTTCCCTTTTTACTTACTCATCTTTTATTTTTATTATTTCATTACTAATGGAAGAGGTGTTCTGAGCCTTTCCTCAAAGAATAAGATATTGTGTGTTTTTTATTGTGAGCAAATCCCATGAAAATACCAAAAGCAACAATGAGCTGATCCTGCTAATGTACTAAATTATTATCTGTTTGTCCTGAGCCTGATATATCTTCTTCCTCTGTGCCACAGAGCCCCATTGTTATCCTCAAAACTATTAAAGCACATCAGTGAGCCACACTGTTGCACTGGGTGACATGCTCTTTAATTACCATGAGCACACACACTGTAGTTTGTTCAATCCCGCATACACCGTCCTGCTGCCCCAAATACTCACATGAGCGCCAAAAGATTCATCCACAGCTGAAAATAGTCCTCATTAAATAAGTAAAACTACAGTGTACAGTGAAATTAGAGAACTTTTTTTTTTTTTAGAAATAGAGACGTATATTTGTTATACCAGTGGGTTTGGCACTGACAGCCACAGACAGGGAGGGGAGGTCAGAACGTTCTGAGAGACGTTGTTGGTTTTGGTATTTCATGGGATTTGCTGACAACAAGAAAAACAAAAGACATCACCCGCAGTCTTATCTTTTAAACAGAAGATTAAAAAAATAAATGTAATAATAATAATGAAACAATTGTGGTTGGTCCAGCCACTATTAGATTTAACCACTTTTTACAGTGATCTTATTAATAACATTATTTACAAGCAAAATCAATTCTGCAAATAAACTTCCTCATCCGTCATCGTCTTTGCTCAATGGTTTCTCATTATAAATGTAATATTATATTAATTGTAATTGTAATATACATTAGAAACTACACACTATCACACCGATGACTGCTACTGGAGCTGATAGTGGAACTACTGGTGGTGCTGGGACGGGACTGTTCAGCTCAGCATCAATCAATGACAATCTGAACTGTAATTAGTAAAGAGAGAGATGCCTGCAGGCATCCAACGCTCTGCCCTGGTTCTCCACTAGATTTTCAGTCCATTACTGTGTGTGTCTGTGAGCGTACTCATATTAGTGAGGTGCTAATGTGGTAAGCATCAGTTTACAGAAACACTGTGGGGATTACAACATCCAAAGTTAGAACTGAGACTTGGTTGTTGGTTCAGGTTAGGGTGAGGGCTAGGGCAATAAATGAATCCTTAAGTCACATGTTAAGGATGAGGCTATCAGAGCAACAGTGCTTACTGTGTCATTTTTAGAAATGTCTCCAAGGTTTCCTTTGAAAGGCGCTGACGGGTATCGGAGTCAGAGCATCGTCGCTGACCTCTGACATGACATGAAAACACACGTCATGTTCAGCTAACAAAAGCTGCCCCTCTGACTCAGCTCCATTGTCTGTAAATGGAACAGTTGGGTCGTGGCCGCTCGGAGAGAGAACCAGAGCCCCCGACTGATCCGAGAACAGATTCAGATGTCTCTACTGACTCAAACAAACCCGCCTTATTTTATCTGTACCGTGACTCATCTATGTGATGTAAACAGTACGATTGTATTTATTCTTTAATATCACCAAATAGGTAATAATTCCTTTGCTTTTTGCCAAAGATTAATATTTGAGGACACAATGCATGAAATATAACTACTTGGAAAGCTTTAGTGCTAGTGCTCATATATGTTATCTCTATGATGGAGGTGGCAAGTGTGAAGTTAATTAGATAAAAAATTATTAAACATAAATTAATTTGTTTAGATTACATTACATTAAGTTATATCAAATCAGATATTCACATAGTCACATAGTCAGATTGGACAGGATTATGAGAATAAGGCTCAACCCAGGTTGAAAAATAGCTGAGTTTTTCTTTAAACTGCCTGAACTGGAAACACATGCTATGATAGAATATAACAGAATGTATACACATACTGAGGTTTTCAATAATGAATTAATAATGAATGAATATTTTTTAAAGGATGTCCATTTTGTAATCAGCAACTTCTTATAAACTTTACACAATTAAAAAATCATTTTTACTATTAGTACCAAATTACAGCTTCCTTCCACAAAATGTCGAATGCAGTGGTGGAAAGCAACTAAAACATTTTCTACTGTACTGACAACTTTAATTTATTTGTACTTACGTATTTCCATTTACAGCTGCTGGTTGTACTTGTATATACCACAACAACCCAAAGGAAATTATTGTTCTTTTCACTTCACTAGATTTATTTGACAGCTTTAGTTGCTTTGAAAATATGGATTATCAATGCAAAATATAATAAAGTAATTAATAATCACATATCAAAATTAGCTCATCCTTTACCAGCTGCAACATTACAGTGAACATAACAATAATGCATCAATAATTAGAATCAAACAATATATAACATATTATTCTGAAAAGTTTTTCTTATTGTTCTATCAGTATTTGCTGGTGAATTTTTGAATGCAGGACTTTTACCTTTAAAAGTGTGTCTTCACTGTGGCTCAGACAAAGATAGCTCTGCTCCTTAAGTGAACATGTTGATATAAAGTCTAAACCCCTGCCGTGACCTTTGACCAATCATTCAATTAAAGAAGGCTCCAAGTCCTGCAGAATAAAAGCAGAACATGACTGTGTGTGACTCACTGAGGAGTGACAGTCCAGAAACAATAGCGTCATTTATTCCAGGTTCATAGTCTGACAGCGCTGGTTTGTAACAAAATAAGAGTGACGGTGTGTTTGGGTCTGGTTGTCACACTGGGGTGTATCGAACAGGGTGGACATCCTGTGTTAGACTGAGCAGGGAGGGAAACGCCCGGGAAGGAACGGGCTGCTGGCAGAGGGATAAAAATACAGACAAGTACAGGAGACGGTGCCCAAAACGAGGCCCGAGGGCCCCTGAGATATACAATAAGCTGCAGTCAGTGCTGGAGATAACAACGTACAAAGGTCAAAACTCACAGTGTCTTATTTCGCTGGAAAAAATCCAGAACCAGTCTGTCATCCTGGATGGTTTAATGATGTCAACTTTTATTTAAAACTAGAGATAATACAATTTACCATCAGAGGAAAATCTGCTAAAACTTTAGGAAGAGCCGTTTAAATGTCTTCTTGGCTTTCACAGTGTTCTGTGTACTATATTGTTTCCTGGATACATGAGCGATGCTTCTGTTGTGTATAATTAGGAAAATTCTATAAAGAGAAATCTAAAATAAAAATGATTCTATTAAATTTCACCTGTAAATAATTAGATATAATATGTTATATGATATTAATAAGCAAACAAAAATGAAACAATAACATCTTTTGTTAACAAAAATAATATTTCTCACTAAGCCGTTATGGATGCACTTTTTAATTCTCTATAATGTACACAAATTACAATTCCTTAACCCACATTTAACATTTTATGAGTATAATTAAATGACCACCACTAAAATACACTAAACTGTAAAGAGGACTTAAATCACATTAGTCACAATGGGGGCTGTTCACGAGGAAACATGGATCCAAGCGATGCAGGTTACATCGGACTTCTAAATGTCGCCACCAATACACACAGTGAGTTTCAGACAGTAACACAGACTGTAAACATACTGTAACTGGACATACCCGGACGTGTATATAATCTGCTGAGGTGTTTCGGAATTAACATTGATATATTTGATGTTTTCAGCTAGTTCTGTGTGGATTACAGGGCCAGGTATTGTTTAAAGAAGCACTGAGGCAGCGACTGACGTTGCTAATATTGTCAGGAACCTGTTGAGTTATTGTTTTTGATGACTTTCTTGCCGTGACAGATCTGCAGTCTTGACCCCTCCCCTGCACACGCCCCATCCCCAATGGGACCATAATGGAAATAAGTCTCTGAGCTTTTTTGTGTTATCCTGACTTTTTCCATGACAGAATTAGCATTTTCTTTGAAATGAAATTGTCTGATAAAACAAACAAACAAACAAACAGGTGAAAAGAGCCGATGTTAAAGTTCTCTGCTTGCCTATCATGATTAAATATAGACCGGACACAATTGATAGTATGATTAAAATTATAAAACATAAATATAATTGCCTAACTCAAAAAAGTGGGTTTAGTGTTAACAAATAGACAGAAAATACATAACACTGCAGGAGAGTTACCATCCCAGGTCATATCTGAAAGGTGTGAACATACTGCCACCACAGAATCAGGAAGTATTAAGTCTCGCCAAAGAAGGGACATTAAGGTTTTCTGACACATTTCACCACTGTCTGCGGGAGTCTAAAACTTTTTAGCCCCAACAGAGAAGTTAGTTTAGAGGAGGTGAACTTACGTTGATGTCCAGGCTGCAGAGACTGAGGGAGTCTGCATCTCTGCTGGCCTGCTTCCTCTTCTTCTGCAACACAAGCCACAGCAAACGTAACGTTACATGGAGAACAGGTGTTATATGTTAAGAAGTGTTGACACGTTCATTTGTACATCTGATCCAGTTAGGTCTTTTAAAGCTCCATTACATGGAGTTTTAGTTTCACACTATATCAGATGACTGAAATATAATGTGAACGTTTGGTTTGTAGTGATAAACACACTGAAAAACCTGGAGCTCTACGCAGCTTTTAGCTCACTGCTTTGCTAACAGATGGGTCAGTTTGGTGAGCTCATTAAAATGTAGTCAAGTATCCAAAGTAAAAGCACTATATATACGATCGGTTATGGATAGTTTCATACTTCGAGATCAGGGGAAGAAGGAAAAGTGGGACGAGAGGAGGAAGGACAGAAAATATAGTTCAGACTGAGACAAATTCTCT
Organism: Pempheris klunzingeri; assembly: GCF_042242105.1. Taxonomy (NCBI): domain Eukaryota; kingdom Metazoa; phylum Chordata; class Actinopteri; order Acropomatiformes; family Pempheridae; genus Pempheris; species Pempheris klunzingeri. The sequence continues at coordinate 22,427,354 of NC_092013.1, forward strand.
GTTTCAATGTTTTTCTGAGCTGAAAAGTCGACAGGTTGGAGATAAAACGTGTCTGCCCAACAACAACAGTGATATTTTATGATCATATTTCATGTTCAGTAAAATACATTTCTCATAGCATCCCAACAGTAATCAATAAATGAAATAGTTTGACAAAAAAAAGTAATCAATCCAAGCTGCCTGTCTCCCTATGGATCTGCTGAAGCTGTAAGTGCACTCATTGCGCATGACCGGCGTCTTGGACAAGGCTAAAGCTAGCGAGCTAACCTAGATGGAGACAGTGTAAACGAGAGAAAGAGAAATGGTTCTGAAGTCAGTGCACTGCGACAGACTGCCGTTTAGTGAGCTAACCCTTCAGCACAAAGCACAGCCTCTGAGCCGTAGACTGGATATCAAAGTACATCAATGGGATCACGATGATTTGTTGCCTTTTAAGCAAATGGTCCCACATTCATCACTGTTCTGTTCAGACCAGGTAACCTCTGCGGTAACTATGGCAACTGCCATTCATCTGGCGGGAAGCAGCGCAGGTGCAGCTACACTTGAGAATGAGCAAAACACTTCCTGTGTGCTACCATGACAACCAAAACAGGAAGAAATCTCACTCGTAAACACCTGATGAAGCGGGTCACTGAGGGCAAACTGCTGTTTGTGTGATAGGAGGGGGAGGAGGGGGAGGAAGAGGAGGAGGAACAGGGAAAGGAGAAGAGAGAAGAAGGAAAGAGAGGAGAGGAGACAAGGAGAGAAGAGGAGAGGAGGACAGTTGAGGGAAGAATGGGAAGAGAGGAACATGGTGTGGCAGAAAAGCTTCAAACAGATGGGGGAGAGAGGGAAGAGAGGGGGAAGAAGAGGAGAGGAGAAGAAGGGGAAGGTAAAACAGAAGAAGAATCATGGGAAAAGGGGGAGTGCAGAATAGGAGGGGTGAAGTGAGATAAGTTGAAGAAATGAATAAACAGAAAAGAAAAAGAGCGGGTGAGTGAAAAGGGGCAAAAGAAGAAAGGGGATGTTCAAAGAGAGGAGAGGAGAGGAGAGGAGAGGAGAGGAGAGGAGAGGAGAGGAGAGGAGAGAAAACAAGGAAAGGAGGAGGAGGATGAGGAGAGAGACGAGGTGCAGGAGGAGGAGGAGGAGAAAGACGAGGAGGAGGAGGAGAGAGACGAGGTGCAGGAGGAAGATGAGGAGAAAGACGAGGAGGAGGAGGAGGAGGAGGAGGATGAGGAGAGAGACGAGGTGCAGGAGGAGGAGGAGGAGAAAGACGAGGAGGAGGAGGAGGAGGAGGAGGAGGAGGAGGAGGAGGAGGAGGAGGAGGAGGAGGAGGAGGAGAGAGACGAGGTGCAGGAGGAGGATGAGGAGAAAGACGAGGAGGAGGAGGAGGAGGAGGAGGAGGATGTTGGGACCAGTGTAGGGGAGAGTAACAATAGCAGGAAGTCTGTTGTTTGTTCAGTATTGTGTTGTGACTTTGTTGTTGGCCGGATGTTATATAACCTGGCAGACTTTACCTTTAACTCACTGCTGCTATAGAAACCAAAGAGGCGGAGCCTGTCCTCTAAAGGACGACCTATCAATCAAGTCTCAGGTAACTGCAATATTACAGCAGGTACCCATGAAATGCTCATGTCAGTGGCTCCAAAGTAAATCATTTCCAAATGCTACTTCTTCTGACTTTTGAGGAACAGTCTGATGTTTTGGGATACACACTTTTTTGAGTTAAATGTGAAGATTCATACCCCCCTTATGACTGTATGCTACATTTAAGTTACAGCCAGCAGAGGGTTAGCTTAGCTTAGCATAAATACTGGAAACAAGTGAAAACAGCTAGTCAGGCTCAAACTCCAGCCACCAGCAGCCATAAAGCTCATGAATCAACACATTATATCTTGTTTATTTAATCTGCACGGACACCAAAGTGTAAAAAATAGTAAGTAAAAAAGTGTTTTTAATTCAATACTATGACACCCAATGAATCAAAAACATTACTGTAACACACTGGTCACTTCTTGTGCAGCTGTAGTTGTCGGTGGTGGCTTAATTTTTTTTGGCAGGTCAATTGTAATGAATATGAGTAAGTGTTAATGCATTAAGCCAGATAATGTCCCATTTGCACTTGTAGCTGTAATGGACTGTATACTTACATTTTCCTTTAACTTCTGCCACAGTGCAGTGAATCTTTGTAACATTATAAACTTATGACTACAGATATTTTGCACATCTTGCTGCAGTTTGCACACTTGTACGCCTGTCTGTCTCTCTGTCTCTATAAAAACCCTGAGACACACAGCGCTGCCTGGACGACTCCATCAGTGCACCTGAAAGAAACTCTTCCTGAATGTGATGTTGGTAAGACATGAGAGAAACCGTTGAAGATATAAAACACAAAGCAACAAGCAGAGGGCACATCGTCATAGCTCTGAGGGGTTCGTGCTCTCATCCATGCCCATGTGATCAACCTGTGATGTCTCAGTAAACCCTCTCTGGTTGTCGCTGCAAGGCACACTGGGATGCATTAGAAATCACTCACACAGACGCAGGGACTCACCCGATAGTAAACAAACAGACAGCAGCCCATCGTCAAGATTAGATCTGCTCCTCAAACACAGTGTCAGTTAACTCTCTGTGCAGACAGTCATCTGCTGCTCCTCTTCCTCCTCTTCTGTCTTCTTCCTTCCTCTCTCCTCCTTTGAATCCCTTCTTTCACAGTCACATTTCTACTCTCCTCTTCCTCCTTTCCTTTTCTGAACTTCGACTCTTCTCTTCTCTTCTTCTCTTCCTCCTCCAGTTTGTCTCTCTCCAAGAGCCACTTCTTCCTCCTCCTCCTCCTTCTCTTTTCTCCTCCTCGGTCAAATTCTCAAAAGGTCTTGTCTCTACCCGTCTCTCACTCCCTGTATTCTCCTCCTGTTTTCTACCTTCCTCTGTTTGCTGCCCTCCTCTCGTCTCCTCAGTCACAATATGAACCTCCTCAGCACCTCCTCTCTCCTCCTCAGCCTCAACACCTCTCTGAGTGGATCTACAGACCCTCAGGAACAGGAACTCCTCACAATGTGTGTGTGCGTGTGTATATGTGTGTGTCCACTCAGTTCCCATTGGACAAACAGGAAGTGACGGCCGTCGGGGGAAACAGGCCGTCTATAATTAGGTGCTCCGGGAGACACGGAGACACCAGCAGTAGAGACGGTGACACACAAAAAGAACCTGGTCAGTCTACCGCTGTTGTCCCAAAATATCTACACATCTACATCTATATGTCTCAATATATAGATAGATAGACGAGCTGCTGGATGAATTCTCATGCAACTCCCATCAAGCACCACCATCATGTCAAAATTTTTACTTGTGCCATGCTTTGGTTAATGACAAAATACCTGCATAACGCCCAGTGGTGGAAGAAGTATTTAAAACCTTTCTTAAATAAAAGTATGTAAGAAATATTAAGTGTAATGCAAAAAAATGATCCCTATTATATCTGATGTTAATGGATTCATATTAATCTGTATGTATGTTTAAGGCTGTGCTACTATATATACTGTTGGGCAGTTTAATCTACAGCAGTGCACCATGGTCTATAAAATCTACACATGTTTGTAGTGCTGCCGTCCTGTCAGATCTCTATCTCTAAAAACTCATGAGCTCAGACAGCCTGTTTTGTGACAACGAATCTTCCAGCTAATCCAAGGAGGGTTTAAATAATGTATTTAGCTTAAGAAGCATTTTTCTCATCCTTTTAAGGGGCACTTCAACCTTCAGTTTATCAGAGAAAAATCTAATTCAAAATAACTAAGTGTAGAGATACATGGTTTTCAGTGGACAGGAAGTGAAGAATCTTAATCTGAAAAGAAGCTAAAGTTGTGAGACGTATATGCTAGAGTAAAAAATAGAATATTTGCCTCTAAGATGAGGTTGAGTAGAAGCATAAAGTTGTGTAAAACTGTGTAAAACTCTCAGAGCTCTGACTCTTCAGGGCAACACACAACAGCAGCATCAACACGCGGAGATAAACCAGCGTCCGCTTTGACAGCATTAATGCTTCAGAAAAGGAGCAATTTAATCATTTCTGCTCCTGAATCATCAGCACGTCTCGCTGCTGTATCTTATTTATCTTACTTTTTCTGTAGCACTGTAGTCTTTTTACAGCCCTACTGTAACACAACAATAGCCTAAGATATAGCTACTGTTACAGGGATGGCAGCACTTTCCACTGAGAACTTTCAAACATACAAGAGATCTGATCCTGTCTCCTAAAAATGTTCATATGCAACTAATTCACAGGAGAAATATTAACGGCCCATTATATCATCTATTAACATTGTGAGGAAATGTAAATACTGAATATGAATATGAATTTTGTACAGACAATCATGGCTCTTAGAGGTTGAATCCTCTAAGATGAAAACAGTTACAGCACATAACTCTCCCTGAACCCACAAACCGCTGGTCTCACACCCAGACAGAATAAATAAATAAATAAATAAGCTTATTCCTTTAACTGCACAGCAAAATACTGGTTTGTTAACGGAGTACTTACTTTGGGAAATTCACTTATTTGCTGTCTAATCTGTTTTTACGCCACATTACCAGTTTAAGTACCTCCCACTAGTGAAAGTAAACACGAGTAAAACTGATGACAGACACATTTATGGTGTGTGGCGTTAGAGCCATAACGCACCCGGAGGCGTAGAGGGGACATTCTGCGTCACCTCTGTCTCGTCCTCGATGATCCAAAATGGAATCATCTCGTCATACATTGCATCTTAATAAAGTTGTCGCGCTGCAGAGAATAATAGGAATCAGACTGGTTGTTTCTTACCCCTCGTAGGGACCAGCCGTCAGGGGACAGAAGAGAGAAGGAGGACGTTTCCTTCTGCAGCTTCGACCTGAAGGAGGGACAGAGGGAAGCAGAGAAAAAGAGAGAGATGAACGTTATTTCATTCTTATGAGCTCATTGATGACTTTATTAACTGTGGTCAAGTTGTTTGCACTTGTGTATTTATATGCGTGTGCAGGTTGATATGTGTACAGTTGTATAATGTAAGTTTGCATGAATTACTTAATTAATATTTGGGAATGAGGTGTTTTTCACAATTTAGATAGGCCAAACAATTAATTAAGGAAATAATCTGAAGATAGATCAATAATGAAAATAATCAGAATTCATAGCCGTAAATTTTTTGCAGTTAACTATTCTTGCGTCGTATGTGTATATGACTTTGTGTGTTTTCCTCAATAAAAATAAAAGAAAAGTGCAATATTAATAAACTTTATTACTATTTATTATTGAGGTCATGTGAAAACAATGGAAAACAAATAATTATATCTGTGCCCCTTCATTTGTTTTTACTTTTTGGGTTTCATATGGGTATGTGAGTATTCTATTAAGACAGACTTGAGAAGATCTTTTAGGGTGTATGAATCCCACAGAATGATGTTCTGTGTCTGCGCTTATTTCTTAGTTGCATATTGGAGGCAGTGTGGTTTGATTTTGACCACAGAGCCCCCTAGTGGTATCTGTTGGTCAGTGCAAGTAAACACACTATCGGCTATATACTTTTATCTGAATTATTATTTCATTTCAAGGTGGTTTTTTTGCATCAGTGCAGAGAACTAGTGCAGACTGAGAGGAAGCATAAAATCAAAGGTAAGGGATCAAACGTCACACACTTTGGTCTCTCTCTCTCTTTTTCAGTGTGTGTTTGTGTGTGTGAGAGAGAGAGAGAAACAGGCAGTGAGAGAGATCGCACCAGATGCTACAGAGAGCGAGAGTTTATTAAGGGGACATTTATGTATCACTAAATCACAACAGGGCTACACCCAATAAACTAGTTCTTACACAGAGATTATTGATTACTAAATATTTACACCTACTAGATACTTTACAGATTAAAGGCTCAGTTGTGATCACTGTCGCTGACAGGTGGGTGAGAAAAAGAGAATCAAACACACTTTGTTCTGGACTATACTTTTACATACAAAACATATGATCACCCAACAAAATATGTTGCATATTTATTGATTAAACTACCAAACAGTACGACAAGTGGTTCAGATTTAGAGCTGAGTTACTCCTTGTCACAAGCTAAAACATGAATAATACTGATTTTAATACATCAGCAATAACTAATGATAATACTGTGTAGAACTAACACTGACAGGTCTGCATAAGTACTTTTACTCCGGTAAAGAAGTAATACTGTTGACATCATCTGAACTGGCACGTCTAAATGCTGTCTAATAATGATGTAAACTGAAAAGACTTTTAACCGGACCACATTTCACAAAAATCACATAATGCATCATAACAATGCAGATGAAATGACCCAATCCTGTCGGTTAGGTTGGCTTCATCTATTTCTGTCTCACTCTTACCACACAGATTTCTTCATGAATACATAAATACATCATACAAAGTCAGACCTACATTTACAAAGGGTTGATGATTACGTTTAATGTATCATTTGGCTTCCTAAAATGTTATTTTTGAAGGTTATATCACAGCTAGTGGTGCCACAGTGGCTTCCAGTTCACACAGCGCTACAAATGGTTTCCTAGACAACCAGTAACGTCTTTGCTAGCTATGACGCTCCTCACGTTTTAATGGTGCAGCCTGATTTAGGAAATCACTTGTTTGAAACCAGCAAGCAGTCACGGCGAACTTAGGGTGGACTTAGTGAAGGATTTACAAAGAGCTGGTGCAGCCCAGTCCTGTTCTGTTTCCTGCCCTCAGTCACCTTACCTACAGTAGGAAACACACACACACACACACACACACACACACACACACTTAACAACTTCTACAGAGTTCCATGTGCTACATTGCAGGGTAATTTGAGTCCACCCTGTAGGGCATTACATGACAACATGGAGCTGTCGAAAGAGTTGAGTTTCCAGATGCTAAAACACGCTAACAGAGCGTTGGTGGGATTTCAGCGACAAATTTACCAAACAGAAACTTGTTGTGTTCTCTTTCTGCTCAAAGCTTCTGCAGCCTGGTCTCCTTGTGTGTGTGTGTGTGTGTGTGTGTGTGTGTGTGTGTGTGTGTGTGTGTGTGTGCATTACAAGTGTTTAAATATGAGTGTGACTCATTCATTCCTGGGAGTAGCACTGCTTTTTCCAATAGCACACACACACACACACACACACACACACATACACACACACACACACAAACGCACTCTCTTATTATCCAGATCAGAGGTGTGTTTGGCTTCAGGCTCCTGCATCCCTCTCTCTCTCTCTCTCTCTCTCTTAGTCTTTCTCTCTCTTTTTTCTTGTTCAATCTTTTACCCCCCATCTGTTTTCAATCTTTGTCTCTCAGTAAACATTCAGTTTTCAGACTCAAACTGGGTGTTTGGTGTGCAGAACAATGAGAAGAAGCTAAAGATTCGACACACACTTTTTTTTTTTTCACAAACTCTCGGCCGTCTGGCGATATTCTGTATTTTTCTTACTGTCAACAAAAACCCATGAAAGGAACAAAAGCAACAATGTGATCCAAGTATTGTCTCTGTCTAAAGCCTGGTACGTCTTCTTCCTTTGTGCCAAAGAGCTCCATTGTTGTCCACAAACTATTAAAAACACACCAGTGAGCCTTACTGTCGCACTGAGTAACATGTTTCTTTTTTTACCATGAACACACACGTTGGATCAATTCATTATCAATCTGCAGATGAAAATAGTCCCCAAATATACACTATAAACTACAGTGTGACTTTACCGAGCATTTTTAAAAATGAAGCGTCACGACAAAAGGAACAATAGAGAATAACGCCAGGCTCATCATCTAAACACCTACTGTTTCCTGCTGGTGACTGTGTGACGTGAACAAAAGCTCCAGAATGAGCAAGTAAGTGGGCCGTCGTTTCCAAGGTCAAGAGTGAACTGAAAATGGTGTGGTCAGGCTAGCACTGTCTTTTCTGTCAGCCAGGTGGGACGACGACGTCTCCCGCAGTGGAAAAAGCTGAACACTGCCCCTCTTTGACTCTCTCAGAGGCCACCAGCTGATCTCAGGTCAGGCCTACAGACCTCAGCTCAGAGCTCAGCCCGCTCCGCCAAACTGACACATTTTTATTTTCAAAATCCAAACTTACGTGATCACCATTATAACTCATTATAACATCATTTAGATTCTAATTTGTAATTTCATTTCATTTCACACAAACATTTACTGCTGAAACTATTTGAGAGGTCGAGTCAATTAGACAACAGACAAAAAATCAATCGACAACAATTTTAAAAGCTGATAAATCAACTGAGTTATTCATCGAGCAAAAAAAGCAAAATGTCCTCTGGTTCCAGCAAATGTGAAAATATTCTTCAGATTTTTTATTTTTTATTTTTCAGTTTTTCTTCAACACCTTACTCAGAGAAATACCTTTTTCTTTCCATGTAACGCTGTACTGTAAAGCTTTAGACTGCTGACCACCTCATGAGGCTGATCGAGAGAGTGAGCCAAGCTGTCATCAGAGCACAAGTCTGAAGAATCTAAAATATACAACGTATTCTGGTTTGTTGTTTTATGTGCTCCTTCACAGATCTGATGTCTCCAATAAGAATCTGATAATAACAGAACAAAAAACAGTGAATGAGAAGGTGTGCCCAAACTCTTACTGTGTGTTCCCACAGCATGAGTAATACAAACACACACACACACACACACACACACACACACACATGTACCCACATGCCTTGAGGAACCAGCATGGCGGCATGGCGCTGACAAAAACATGATAACTAGAGACAGAACAAAGCAGCAGAACAAACGCCACCTGAACAACATCTTCATTGTCCCTCGACAGCAGCGGAGCCACATTCCTCCAAAGACCAACTGGGACTCCAAGTCTCCTCATCTGTTGTCACGACTGTACGCTCGCACTCACGTGGAAGACTTCGAGCTGTCTTTTTTTATGAGCATTACATCAAATGACTGTGTGTGATGTGAAAGTGTCTCCGGTAGAGATTTGTAGCTCCTAGTTTTGGTTCTTCGGCACATTCAGTCCCAGAGTTTCCATTAAAACGAGCTCTGATAAGTAAAAGTGCACTTTCTTTTTTACAAAGTTGGAGAGCAGCCGGTGACGAAAGCTGAACATGTAGAAGCTGAAGAGCCAGATATTTTTCTCAGTTGGTGGAGACCAAACTGAAGCTAAAAGCAGAGTTAACATACGACTTACTTTCTTTAGGTGGACACCAACGCTGCTCCGATGGAATGATGAGTGTTTCTCAATTCAGCAGTCGACTGAAAATGTATCTGCAACTATTTTGACCCTCCGGTAAAAGATTCTGCTGTTTTTATGCAAAAACTAAAATATTTAAATATTTAATATCCAAATATCTGGTGGTTGGAGCTTCTCAAATATGAGGATATGATGCTTTTCTTCGTCACACGTGACATCTTTTGGTTTTAGATTGTTGATCTCCCTGAGCTCTGGATATTTATGATGGCATTTTTAACTTTTCTGTGGTGTTTTTTGGGCCAAACAATCCGACTGATCCAGAAAACATCCGACAGATTAATCCATAATGAAAAATAATTTTTTACTTATTATTTTGAGAGATTCTGGTTGATTTGCAGCTCTGACGTCATTTCCACAGTTCCCCTCACTTTCTCTCAGCCACCTTACCTCATTAAGTGTAAACTGCTGTGAACAGCACCCTCCTACAGCAGGAAATAGGACACCGTTTGGGTGTATGAGGACATAAAATTGAGGCAAAAAATCAGTTTATACTGTTGATGGAAACATTTTTTTTTTATCCTAGTCATCCTGAAGTATAGCCTCTTTAATATCTCTGTTTTTTTCAGTGACAGAAGTTTATTGCGTGCTTATATGATCTATGTCCATTAATGTTGTCACTATATCACTATGTTATCTTTTATACTGTAATATAACATTATGTGTACATCCCATTAGTCTTAGCCATAGAGGTGCTGTCCGGTTAGTTACATGTTGGCAAAATAATCACTGTTTTATCTTCTACATGATGAGGAGCTAGGTTTTTACTATCAAGCACAGCAGTGGAAAGCTATTGATCTCAGAATACAGACAGAAAACCACGGGAGCATGTTTTCAGAGGGGGAGCCCCTTGATGGAAAATTACACTGAGGAACAAAGGCTGGTGGAACAGACACTACATGAGATAACTCTTTTAATAACCAAGTGGCTGCTGAGTGGACAGGCCTTTTCATACTGAGGGGGAAAAGAAACAAACATCTAAAAAAAGGTAAAGATCATCAACACTATCTATGATGTACTTGTGTTTACATCAAACTGCATGAGTTACATTTCACTAAGAGGGCCTGAAGGCTGGTGGCCTACAGCGTGCACATGTCTATTTTAAGACACTGCGTGCGTCAGTCTGAGCAGAACACAGCGGACAGTCTGGTGTCTGTGGGCACTTTTGTAAAAAAAATATATAGATATATATTACGATTATTATAGAAAACTGTGTGTTTGGGTGGTTAACTGATTGCATGTAAAAACTTGTGTCTGAATTCTACTGTGAATGTCATTTGGCAGTGAAGTGTGCAGCAGCCCTGCAGTGTTTTTACTGCTGCTGATAATCGTTCTATCCCAATACTATTGTTAATACTGCTAATGTCAGTATTTCTACAACAGTGCTATAATCTTTAGACACAGTAAGTACAGTTTACTCAAGTACTGTACTTAAGAGCAATTTTGCCATACTTTACTTGAATATTTTCATTCACTTTACTACATTTCTGAGGGAAATGTACTTTTTACTCCACTACATTTGACTTTGTTGCTTTTTACACAAAAAAACCATATGAAACAGTCCAGTGTCATACTACTGATCCACCCAGTAACACATGTAGAGTTTCCACATTGAGAAACTACAACAATAAAGTGCTCTTCCATTACTGATGAGAAGCTGACAATATCCCACTGTACTAGTCTGATTCTGTGAGCCATTCTGCATGATGAGCTCTTCTACTTTGGATACTTGAAGCACATTTTGCTGATGATACTTTTGTACTTTTATTTAACACTTTGATTTCAAGACTGCACCACTGGAGGAGCCAGTGGGGTTTTAGCAAAGTAACAAATAAACATCCATTTCCACACTGAGCTGCCATGATGGCCAACAACTGTTTACAGAGGGCTGTGTGTGTGTGTGTGTGTGTGTGTGTGTGTGTGTGTTTGCAGACTATAAGTCACTCTCAGGCAAACTTGTGACTCACAGCAGCAATAAAACCTCTTTTCTTTCTTTCTTTCTTTCTCTGCAGCCCCAACTCTCTCCTCTCTCTCTCTCTTTCTCGTGTGTTTCAGGGTCTCTCGACCACTGACCACTCACTAACCAGACTTTAACGTCTCCTCACAGCTTTTACACTGTAACACACACACAGACAGGCAGACAGACAGGCAGACAGGCAGGCAGACAGACAGGCGGTGGAAGAGTTAACTCCCTGTCTGTCTCTTCACATTCTTCTTCTCTTCCACAGAAACAGAAACGCCCATTCTTATCGTCTTTTTTCTCCTACTTTAGAAAACTAATCTTTTCCACGCAGCCTCTCACCTTGAAGCCCGCTGACATCCATCACCTGCCTGCATCGGGCTGCGGCTCCTCCCGAAGAACCGACAAAGATCCACAATAAACTGATTTCAGAGGAACAAACACTCAGCCGAACTGTTCCCGGCTGCTGTCACATGAAAACAAACTTTTCTCCTTCTGAAATAAGTCAAAGCTCAGTCCGAAGATTCAGCTGAGAAACTCACTGTGAGCCGCTGTGATTGTAATGAAAATCCTCCTTTTCATCCCACCGTCAAGTCAGAGTCTGCGTCACGTCCCTCTCTTCCGGCGGCAGCTTCAAAATAAGAGCCGCGGTGGAAGCGGTATTTAGATATTGTACTTGTCAGTGGAAATGTCTGGTCGTAAAAATACTCTGTTACGAGTAAAAATCTTATTTGATTAAAGTATGAAAGCATTAGCAGCAAAAAGCACTTGGAGAATCTAAAGTAAAAGTAGTCATTAGGCAGCAGAATGTCCCTCATCAGTGCAATTTTACTGTATCATCTACTATATTATCTGAATGTTATCATAATGTTTGAATCAATCTTATAGCAGGTCAATGTGGAAATAATTCTAATTTCAATACTCTATATAGTTACTATTTGGTAGTAAAGCTCTTAGCAATATACGCTATCGTTTTAGAAACTTTATCTGAAACACAGGCTTTTAATCTGAAAAGCAATTAGCAGTTAAACTGACAGATAAATGTTGTAAATTAAAAAGTGCATTTCCCTGTGAAATGTAGCAAAGTAGAAGAATAGAGTAGCATACTTGAGTAAAGCACCAATAAAACTGTAACAGTTGCAAGTACAGTACTTGAGTAATTGTTCCGACTGATTATACTGAATGTAGCTTGATTAAAATCAGGACCTATCTGATCACAGAGTAAATAAACAAGGTTATGAATCTGACCTGGTATTTGGTGCCACCTTTCAGTAACCTAGAGGTTTGATATCAGAGCCATGGACACATTTTGGTCTGCACCAAAAAATACCTGAGCTTGAGTAACCACTTCTATACAAACAAATAATCAACAGATTAATATGCCACTTATGAATTATTAGTTGCAGCCTAACTCCTAACATTGACGAGGCCCGTGCTTTTGATTTGAAGGTTGCTGGTAGGCTGACTGTGTGCCTTTGAGCCCGGCTGTCTGTTGGTTTTAGAGGCTTCTGTTGTTTCAAGCCTTGATGCTTCACAGCTCACACACTATAGAGCTGTCTGCTGGTTTTCATGTCAGCGAAGAGTGTGTATGTGTGTGTTTGTGTTGCTGCAAGAAACTAAAACTTGTTAGTCAGCTCGAAGCAAATGAGAAACACCAGTCATAAAGCAATAAAGATACTACCCATTCTTTGGAATATTTCTTCAATAGTTTGTATTGAGCTCAAGTATTTATCCCTCTGATTACATGATTAACTACTTTTTGCAACACCCTTGTAGTTTGCTAAAACTTAACAAGTATGCATTATGTCATTTTTGTCTCGCATCCTAATTTTCTTTATTCTAGTAGTCTGATTTAAGTAACTGCAAAAAAACCCAAAAGAATAAAAAGATGAAAAAGGGGGACATTTTATTAGATGGATTTATCTATTTCCTATATTTAAGTACTATAAAACAGTACATTCCTAGAAAATGTAGAAAAAATAGTAAAACAGGGTCTACAATACAACATTGAAGCAGAACAGACATTTCCAGGAAAATACATAAGAATACTATTTACAAGTAGGAAATGCTGAATCTTCCCCTCCAAAAAAAACCCACTATGAACCAGAAGTCGATGCTCAGCCCTCAGCAGCCACTCAGAAAAATCACAAAAATAAAACTTGAGACTCTCTAAAAACTTTACAAACAGAACACAAGGTTTAGTCCAGAGGAGAGAACAAAATGACTGCAGCTGCTGATCATGAGAGAAATCGATGACTGACAGTATGTTCATGAGATCAATACTTGACAAATGTATGGAAGCCCAATTGTGCACGAAATGGAGAAGAAAAAAAAAGATAAAAAAGTTGAATGATTAAAATCTGAATTCTCATGACAAGTCACAATAATTACTAACTCACAATTTTGAGATAAATGAAAGTGTTTTCTCTTTTTTTTTTAAGCCAGAGGTCATAATTTGACTAATTTGACAGCATTTCATGTATTTATTTCCTGTTCTGGCATGAATGAGCTTCCGTTACGGCATTTCTAAAGGGGTTTAATACTTTTAAAATAATGCCCTCATCATTGCTGCTTCTTGCAACAACATTAGAAAAGGATTACAAAGCATGAAATACATAACTATAAATGTAACATTAATATTAAATACTTTAAAATATGCAACCACACGCTCAACAATGGAACCACAATATTCAATGTGTTATGGTGGAGGAGTGGCACCACCAGCCAAACTCATTTGAACTGTCTGGTCTGAATTTGTGACTTAAAATGAAGTTAACTTCAATAAAAATCAAATTTTAGTTGAACACAATTCATATAACTCTTCCACCAATATTATATCACATTAACAGGTTTTAGTACAGTTGTGACAGGTCGTGACGGTTAAATGATTTATGGTTCAGGCAGTGGCCATCATGTTACTGGCCTTGTAAACAAACATTTAGAGGACATTTCTATGTTGAAAATGAGCATTAATAAGATGTTATAAACACTTTGGGGGAATTCCCCTTTATAATCAAAAATGCTCCTCCTAAAATAGAAAAGACATTAAATGACAGAATGGCAATTTCTAAAGGACATCATTCACTGATTGATTGATGTGTGGTGTTCCCCAAAATATTGACGGTTTAATTGCTTCTGGTCCTATATATTGAGAATAGTCAGAATGTCCTCCGAGTTGGAATGTTGCTATATAATCAACGTCTTTAAGGTGTTGATACATTCAGCAGCTTTCAGTAAAAGAACCTTTGTGGATAACGGAGCCTCAGAAGCTGCTTTGATCCCGTTGGATGTTGTTGCTGGGGAGCATCTGAACGCGGCGAAAGTGGTGTTGTGTCTTCCTGCTTTTCAGCATAAAAAAAGTGCCTAAACAAACAGTTGGTTCAGCATCGTGTTTTGGTACCAAACATCAACTCATATATGAGTCAGCTGTCAAACAAGCAATCGAGACGCAGTGCTGAGGCAGTCTTTGGTTTGAGCTGGTCCACTCTGCCAGCGTCTGGAGATGCAGTCCTTCAAAATTCATCCAGGCAGGGCGAACAAAGTACCTTAGTCACTAGGGACTAGTGATCCACACACAAGGGTCACCATAGTTGCCAGGGAGTAGTGTTCTAGGGGCAGTGGTTACCATAGATACTGGAAGTATTGTTCTAGAATGCAGTGCTTCCCATAGTCTGGGGACTAATGTTCTAGAATGTAGTGGTTATTGTAATTACCAGGCACCAGTGTTCTAGAAACGCAGTCGTCACCACAGAGGTGGTGGTCTAGTGCTCTAGACCCAGTAGGTAGAACTCAGTGGCACTTACAACTCAGTGATTACCATAGTTACCATATTTAGCATAGATATCAATGTTTGAGTGGAGCAGTTACCATAGGTACCAATGATTAGTGTTCTAGAACCCAGTGGTTACCATAGTAACTAGGGACAAGTGTTCTAGAAACCAGTGGTGACCATCCTTACCAGTGTTCTCTAACTCAGTGGTTACTATAGTTACCACAGGCCAGCATTCTAGAATTCAGTAATGTTTACAGGCGGACCACCGCGGTGCCTTTTGATTAATTCCAGTTTCGTTTCCATGACAACGGGATGACAGCACTTGTAAGAGAGGGTTCAAGTCCAATCACCGGTCCGGTTCTCTTTTGATCGACAGGTGGTGTTCCCTACGATGACGCCAGAGGTGCCAGTCCGTCGCTATGCTCCAGGTGGCGATGGTGGTGCAGCTCAGCTTTACAAACTGTGGCGGCGCTGCAGCCGAGCGACGTGACGGCAGGCGGCTCCTCGTCACCTGAGAGACATACAGCCAGGTGTGTTTATTTTGCCTTTTTGGACAGTTACTAAGACAATAAGAGCAGAAATTGTCACATGACATGTAAGAAATTAAAATTCAATTGAAACAGCATAGAATAACAGAATAGAACAATGTTTTAATTGTTAAAAAAAACTTCAGGTGGGTTTTGCGAAAAAGCTGTTGTGTTTGCCAAACAGCCAGCCTTACCCAGCCCGGAAGAAGATGATTCGCTGTCGGCCAGGGAGGAGGAGTCAGCCTGGTCGTGTGAAAGTCCCTCCATTAGGGGAATGGAAAGCTCTGAGGAAGGGACAGACGAATCATAGATGCCCGAATCACGAGGAGGCGGGACCTCTGGGGGGAAGGGATGGCCTTCTTCTGCCTGGGAGGGGATGGGGCACACCCCATCCTGGAGGATGGAGGGAGCGGAGGAGGAGGAGGAAGATTCTTCTGGTCCGGACAGTCCAGAGATCCCAGAGATGGACCTGAAGGAGCAGAAAAGTAGCAGTGGTCAGACTGACATGGGGCCTCACATTATCTGCTGAGGAGTCACTCTCACCATCAAGTGTGGAGCTTTAAGCGACAACAGATTTACAGTCTAGAGGAGGCATTTCATGGTGGGTTAAAGGAAAAGTTCATTAAGTTCATTGCTGTATAAAATTTCCTCTTTTCCACTGGACTCACACTATGTAGGAAATATTATATGTTGGTCAGGGGGAGGAATGGTTACAGCCATGTGAGCACTGGATCAAAGATAACTTGAAAAAATCTGAATCTGTCTTTGAAAAATATGACCCGGAATATAACCCTGCAATGTAGCTTTATTTACAAGAAAATAAAACACTACAGTGGCATTACACCTCGCTTTACCTCGAAGTAGGTCCTAGAATGGAGAGAGAGCAGTGTGGCAGGCCTGGACTAGGACACAGACCAGGACTGGAACACGGACCAGGACTGGGACAGGGGCTGGGACAGGGACTGTGGCTCAGGCCCAGGTTAAGGTTGGGACTGGAGCCGGGGGCCAGCAGGAGCATATTTCTCCTCGGCGCTGCCTTCCCACTCTCCAGCGACGGCGTCTTCACCGCGACCTCGTTCAGCACCAAGCCGGAGGCAAACCTCTGCTCGGGTTGAGATGAAGAAGAGGAGCAGGGAGGCTTTGGAGGGGGGCTTGGAGCCGGGTCAGCAGGGAGAGGAGGATGCTTTGAGGAGGAGGAACCTCCTGAAGGAGCCAGCTGCTTCTCGAACCAGTCGGGGTTCTGGCTGATGTGCTGGTGCATGTTGCAGATGGAGACGTAGAGCGAGCGTCCAGACTTACTCCTGAAGTAGTTCCTCCTGGAGACGTTGAGAGGCTGCGACTCACGGTCGGCCAGACTGGACTGGCTGGAGTGGAGTCGGCTGAAGAGCTGAGGGAGCTGGTCCATCAACTTAAACCTAAACACAGGAAATTATTTTACACTTAAACGCCACCAACATAACCATCTTGCACATGTTGTTTGCTTTTCCAAGGATAGAAATAAAGAAAAAACAAAACAAATGGGAAAACACGAGGGGCAGTTCTTACTCTTAAGTGGTTATCAAAAAGGTCCACACAGTCTATTAATTCAGCTTCACGCTCCCTAAACGTTGTCCATTTTCTCCATTTTTGATGAAAGGCAGACATTTTCAGCCTCAAGTGATAAGTTAGTCTTTCCATGGTATAGATTTTGTCAATAATGTCCAACCAATGTTCAAATAGTGGGCGATCAGTTTTCATCCAACTCCTTGTGATGACCTTCTTACATGCAATAATCAAGACCTTGAATCCCCTTGTTCCATTTCTTTCTCAGGTACGGCTCCCAAATACATGATTTTGGGGTCTTTGGATAATATAATGCAGGATTTTCCACAGAGTCTCACTCACTTGGTCCCAGAAAAGTTGTATCTTTACACATGACCAGAAAATATGAGTATGAGTGGCGTCTCCATGGCCACTCTCCCTCCAACAATATTGTTTTGTGTCCAGATATTTACCAGTAATCTGTGGTGTCAGAAAGAAGCGAGTTAAAATCTTCCACCCAAAAAGACGCCAATTTTGTGAAGTAGTAGAGGTTTGCTGTGTTACATATGGAGAGCCACTCCTCCTCTGACAATCTTATGCTCATTTCCATTTCCCATTTAGATTTTATATAAAAAGAATTCCGGCCATTACTTTTCTGGAGACCTTTATATCATGTTGTTTGCTTTAACTTCTAAAAATGACGTGTTTCCTTAATGGCTGCAATTATTTTTGTTATCTATTAATCTCTGAATTATTTTTTTGATAAACTGAGTGTTGTGTTTACCTGGGAGCCAGACTCAGCATGGTGGGAATGTCGTTTTCTGTGGAATAGTCGAAGTAAACCGTCATGTAGCGGTTCAGCTCCTGAGCTCCAGCGCCCTCGCTCTGCTTCGCCAGTCGCAGCTTCTCTGCGATCATGGCCACGCCCACAATGAACAGGTCGCCCCCTGATCCACCAATCGGAGAGCTGCTGCTGCTGCTGCTGCTGTTACTTCGGCGACTTACTGGCGTCTTGCCTCTGCGGCTCTTCTTCTCCACGTAGTAGCTGCAGGAAGAGAACTGAGGCGGTCAGGATAGAACATCTTCAGTGAAAAAACAAGGAAAGACAGAAGGAGGAAGAAGGAAAGCAGTGAGGCAGGTTGTTTCAACGACTTCATGACATATTTTAGTCTAGATAAGGTTCAGTGCTCCATCTGTGGATCAGTTAGTAAGGTTTATGAGCTTGATGAGTGATGGTAGTGGTAATAACAATTCTAATTGTTATTGATGATATTTATTTTACTTTTTTTGTTTGGGCTATGTGGTCTGGGTCTGTCTGGATAACAAGGTGGGGTTGAACCTCGAACCCTTTTTCTGAGAATGACACTAAAAGAAGATTTTCAAAGGTAAGGGAGACGGAGAGAAGAAAGGAAGGAGAGGGAAACACATACAGTCAGTATAAAGGAATGATAAAAGGAAAGGAGACACTTAAGTGTGAGACGCCTGTCAATCAAGCAAAAAGCCCCCTAACATGTCACTCTTTATGCCTTATTTCTTCTGATTAAAACACACAAAAGTCCCTCACTTGTTACTGAAAATCCTACATATTCACCACGCGGCAGTCAAGGTGTTTTAGCAGCATCTAGTGGCCACTGGAGGTGCTGCAGCTGAACACACTCAAAACATTAACAGGAGTCTTTTAACACAGTGGGCAGTAGAGGAAGTACCGTAGGCCCTTGGAACAGACGATGATGATGAAGTTGGCTTCGTCCAGCTGTCTGCTGAGCCATGACATCTGACCCTCTCTGCACATCTCCAGGTGTTCCCACAGGTCCAGCACAACCTGGACAGCAGGGAACAGGGTTTTGACAACCAACTTGTGAAACTGGCCTTTATAATTTCATTCTTCTTCCTGATCATTATCTGCTCTGTCAGTGTCTCACCTCACAGCTGCAGAAGTCCTGCAGGAAGTAGGCAAGGCTCTGGATGACGGTGGTGTGTTTGGGACAGTCTCTGTTGGAGTAACAGATGAAGACCTTGGGGCGGGGCCACGGCCGATCGGCGTTCAATGCTGCGCTGTGATTGGACGACTCACTGCTCTCCTCGTCCAGCTGGCTGTAGATGTTTTCTAAGAGGAGAGGAGACACATGGACAAGATGGGTTTATGTATTGGAGTAGTATTAGAATAATGTATTAGAATCTGCCCACTCAAATAATGGAGCATCCTTGAATACACCAACTGCTGCAGTCTCCTTGAACCTTGCATAGTGTCAAAAACACTAAATTAGTGCCCCATTTAGTGCCCTCACCTTGCTGTTTCTTGCGGCACATGACCGTGAAGAGAGTGGCGAAGGCAGACATGATGACCAAAGGCACTGTGATGGCCATGGCACGGATAGGCCCCGCCCAGGGGGAGTGGACTGGAGGTGAGACAAACGCACCCGGCATGAGACAAAAGGATCAGATAACTGAAAGTCACTGTGTAACTATAGAAGTATGTGACAACTATGTAACAACTACACAATAACGACAAATACTAAAACATGGTGCGACAGACGCATGGGTAGAGAAGCAATAATCGTGTAATTGTGCAACTGTGTGATTTGTTGCTTATAAATTCAGCTTTTCATTTATAAAAGGAAGAATCAAATTCAAACAAATTAAAGAACTTCCTGTTTTCCTGCAGTGAAAGAGCAGCTAATCCTGCCAGCCCTGATGCCAACTGTGTTTATCTGTGCCTACAGGGACACTTGACGACCGAGATAAAGAACTGACCCCCCCAGTACAAAACCATGAAACAACAACAAAACAAAAAAACAACTCTCCCAGTTCCCACAATTCTACGCTATCTGCCAGCATGAAATGGCCGAGAATGAGTAAACAAGTAATTAGATTACAGTGTGTGTGTGTGTGCGCATCTCACCCTGGCTGACGTGGTACTGAGTTTGCCTCCTGGTCGTGTTACTGTCGTCTCTCAACTGACGAAGAAAAGAAGAAAAGTTGTGACAGAAAGGGAGAGAGAACAGAAGAGAAAACATATGAATTAAATCCACACAAATAAGGAAATCCAGTAGAACACAGTTTAACCAGTTCAGAATGGAAAACTGTGGAAATGGAAATCATTGTTGTGATCAAACGGTTTAAATGAAGCGCCTGTGCTGCGTTTATGTACCTCTATAGCGTAGGTCCCTGGAGTGACATCCTGGAGGATGCATGTAGTTCTGGGATTGTTCACGTCCTGCACACAGGAAACAGACAAAACCAACTGAAACTGCAGGTAACATCATATCTTTTTAAGACAGAAATGTACAAATCACGAGCGCTGTGAGGAGCTTTGCCCGCTGAGGTAGAGAAGTGTAACTTTGTAACAGCGTCTGTCAGCTCTTACTGGTTACTACTTACTGGTTTGCAGCGCTGCAGTTTGAAGGGGCCGTCCTGCCGCAGCTTGTAGTACAGGTAGTAGAAGTGGAAGCCGAAGGAGGCCGGAGCCTGGTCGAACACCACGTGGAGGTTCGATCCCAGCTGAGACACGTTCAGGATCTTTGGCTTCCAGACTGCACAGACAGAAACAAAACGTAACCTCAAAACTTAACTTCCACTTTAATGATGCAATTTTGATCGGTTGTACGCAACTTTCAAACTCAACACTTCCTTCACAGATGTGGCGAAACACAATCCCTGTTTTAATATGAAACATCAGCCTTTTCTGTTCAGGTGGGTGTAGAAATATCAAATATACAACTTTATATCTAATCCAACAACCAGCTTCTTCATGGTACTGACTGGATTACAACCTTTTGTAATTGCTCCAACCGCAGGGAGAGATCGGTAACTTAAAAGTTGTTTGTGGAAATGGTTTACTTACATTTAACCATTCAAACTTTGGACCAACTCTGACTACATATGGCTCTGGTTATGAAGAAGACAATATAGGAACTTACATGGTTTACAAACAAGGTTGTCTGATCCCAGGAGGACTTCACATGCTGTAAAAAGAACACGCAAACACACACACACAGTAAGACAGTTTGTTCCTGTCTGTTCTTGTGCAGCCTCATCTTCACTATAGTGATCTCACAAATCTGAAGGGACAGTCTTGACATTTTGGGTGACATACTTTTTTTTTTTTTGTTTGCAGGCAAACACTTTCCTCTTGCTCACATTGTCTGTTCTGGGTTAGCTTGCATGTGTTTAGCTTATCTAAACTTATCCAGAACAGACACTGCAAGTTAGTTTGACTCTGGGTAAGACAATAAATAAGCATTTTTCAATTCATTAGTTAACTAACGAGGATTACTGCACTCACAGTTGGTCCTGAGGAAGGACGGAGGGAAGAAGCTCTCATTCATCAGAGTGGGGAAAGGAACAACAC
Organism: Pempheris klunzingeri; assembly: GCF_042242105.1. Lineage (NCBI taxonomy): Eukaryota > Metazoa > Chordata > Actinopteri > Acropomatiformes > Pempheridae > Pempheris > Pempheris klunzingeri. The sequence continues at coordinate 22,448,700 of NC_092013.1, forward strand.
GAACCATGTAGTCGGTGTCAAAGGTCAAACCGCTGAACGGCTGACTGCTCAGCTTCTGGACGAGTGAAATGATCAGAAATCAACAACAGATGATACAAAGAGCCTGATCACAACAGTGAAATGGAGACATGAACAGCTTCTATCAAGCATCTTTGGTCACTGTGGTGAACATCAATGGTCGGGGAAGGAAACAAGGAGCAAAATTCAGAGGAAATGTTTTAGGAAGTGTAGCAATAATAATGATAATACAGATAATAAGCATGTATTGTGTCAGAAACATATTTACTCTACTTATTCATCAGGTACTCTACACATTAACAGAGCTTACTGTGATGTCATGTACCACTTTAGGCCAAATGGCCAAATTTGGAGTCATGACTGGTTAAAAAAAAGTTTTGGAACTGGTCCAGTGGATCGCCTCAGCCTGCAGCTGTGGAACGGGCTGCAGTGTCTGTAATGTAATTCTTTGGGGCAACTGCGCCAATCACAGCACGTCCACTGAAAGGCTCAGATTGTTATTCCAAGTGTCTGACGGTATTACAAAGATACACCCTTTAGCTGTATATTGATCTCTTTAAAGCCATCAGAAAATATCTGGGCTGCACTGTCAGTATTTTTGGTCCTACCGTGTTCCTGTAGGAGAAGTTGAGCTGTCGGGGGTCTTTGAGGATGAGATGTTGACACTGTTTGCCCTCTGGATTCTTGTCCTCCAGATAAACCCTGAAGCCTTTAATGTGTTCGATTCCTGCAAATACACAACAAGAAGTTCAGCTTGACCCACAATGGTCCACATCCATCTCATCTCTCCTTCCTTCTCTCTTCCCCTTGTTTCCTCCCCTCCTCCTGTCTGCTCTTTGAAAACACGTCTGTATTCTAATTACACCTTTACATCCACAAGACATGTTTTTCCTATTAGCTCTGTGGGGAACGGAGAGAGAGAGAGAGAGAGAGAGGGAGCACAACAGAGAGAGAGCAGTGGCAGAACAGGTTTTTCTGTCTTGAGGCAGATTCCTGAACTCTTCTTTCTCTCTCTCTCTTCCCCTCCTGCAGAGTTGCGGACAGACGAAGATGTTTTTGCATTTTAACGACAGCTGCAGCGTGACGGCAGCCTTGTGCTCAGTTTTTGACTCGTCCTTCCATTCAGTAACATTTCTGGTGGTATTAATCTTTCCATGCTAACACGCCAAACTAAGGTGGGTAACAGGATACACAGGATTCCTGCTAAAACATCAGCAGGCTAGTATTACCATTGTGAGCACATTAACAAAACACTGATGTGACTGTGTCTACAGCCTCATTACTTCAGCTGAACCTCTCTGGCTCCTTCATCACTTTTCAGATCCAAAACAGCAGAGAGGGCAGCTGGAGAGTCTGATACGTAAGTAAGCTATGTTGATTTCACTCAGTAATGTATTCACTCAATAATGCGCTGCACACCACCTTTCATCCACCTGGTGGAAGTCATGTCTGTAAAGGGTAAAGAGTTCAAACACACGTGGCACGTCATGTGATTCCCCAAGTGCAAATATCAGGTGCTGTAGGAAAGACTAAAACCCTAACCCTATGCTGAATGACCTGAGTACATTTGAAAATATTTGTCATTCCTTCTTTCTTAAGCATATTCAGAGTCGATCACAATCTACAGATTCATCTCATCTCCTGTTTTCCGGCTGCAGCAGGGTGGGACACCCGGAACATGTTGAGCAGCTGAAGAAAGCACTTTTCCAAGAGAAAAACTTTTCCAGCTCCGTTTGTTTTTAAGCTTCCAGCTCTGGAGATTTCCAGGGGAAGAAGCTTGTACCGTGGAGACTATCTGGCAGATAGTTTTGATTTTCAGATGAATGATCCTGGCTGCTAATCACATGTCACTGTGACATGCAAAATTTCTGGAAGATTTCTGTCGCTGTGAGAAAACAACAGGCTGTATTGTCACAGAGAGAGAGAGAGAGAGAGAGAGAGAGAGGTTCACCTTACACTGAGCACACACATTCACACACACTCAGTCATACTTGTACTCCTATCTTTGTGAGGACATAATGCATTCTCCAGCCCCTTGCTCTAACCTTAACCATCACAACTAAGTGCCTAACCCGAACCCTAACCTTAAAGCCAAGTCTTAACCCTCAAACGGCCCTTAGAAGCTGTGAAGACCGGCCAAAATATCACCACTTCCTAAAAATGTCCTCACTTTGCTGGTAAAATGTGTGTTCTGGTCCTCACTATGTAGAAAGTACAAGAACACACACACACACATTCCTTCACGGTCAAATCAAGGTATTGTAGTGTGAGATGTGATCCTCTCTTATTCTCGGACCTGATCAAAGGGACACACACACACACACACACACACACACACACACACACACACACACACACACACACACACACACACACACACACACACACACACACACACACACACACACACACACACACACACACACACACACACACACACACACACACACACACACACACACACACACACACACACACACAGAGCTGGGTAATCTTGAGGATTTGAGCACTTTGAAGGTTTTACTTTCCCGTTGCTCCTCCCTCACTTTCCCTGTTTCACTAAATTTCTCCTTGTGGAGAAGCGTGTAAACAGACAACGGACTGACAGGTAAACAGACACAGTTGGACAAACAGACAGACGGGTACCTAGAGGACTGGCAGACCAGTGGACGACCACAGCAGCCTGATCGTCGCAGGCCAGATGGCTGAAGGAGACGTTGCTGACCTCATGGATCACATGTTTCCCCAGCGGGTAGTTCAAAGAACAATCTGCAAGGCGAGAGACATGGACAGAGACACGGACAGAGACACGGACAGAGACACGGACAGAGACACGGACAGAGAGAGAGAGATCAATGACAGCATATACATCCACATTTGACAAATCATTACATATTTTAACATGTTACTGAATTACATGCAAACAGCTGTACAAATAACCACCAGTGGTTGAAGGAGTACTCAGGTCTTAAACTTCAGTAATAGGAACAACAGCACAGGGTAGAAATACTTCTTAAAATCTTAATGCATTAATTATAATCATGAATGCATTAATACGTACATCACTTTAATGCTGCAGTTGGTAAAAGGTCATGCTATATTTTTCACTTGTGAATTTCACCAAGGGATTAATAGTATATCATTATTCATTTATTGATTATACTTTGGACTATGTAATCTGAATGTGCAAAGTACGTAAAGGTATCAGTTTAATAGAAGAGTAATAAATACAATAGCAGAAGCATTAAGAAGCAGGAAATCGAAGTAGTCAAGAACAGTTACATCAGAATTGTACTCAATCACAGTCCTTAAGTAAATAAAACATTTAATATATTAGGTTGTATAATGTGTATTTCTCTAACAGTTATCTTTTTATATAAAGACAGCTAAAGTCAAACCATTCTTAGCCAACAAACTTAGGAAAGCACAAAATGAGCGCATTGTTAGCGGGAGCATTCTGTAGCAACCACATGTCCAGATTCCCCAGCTGGCAGAGTCACTTCAGCACATTCACCATGTGCACTGTTCCCCCGTCTCCTCCTGTTCCCAGCATTTCTTGTTTTATCCCATGAGGGACGAAGATAGAGGGGCAGCGGAGGAGGAGGAGGGGGGGTGGTGGCAGCCAGCCATGAACCAAGAGGGACCGGTGGAGAAAAAATGGACTTAGGGTGTAGAAAGAAAAGGGGTGTGAGCTCAGACACGACTGACTGCTCCTCTTTCCTCCTGCCAGCCACGTTTGACGTAGAGGATTGAGGTGATGAAGAGGAGGAGGAAGATGGGACAGAGGAGAGGAGCTTAGAGAGGATGAAGATGATTGAGAGGAGGTTAGGAGAGCATAGGATATGAAAAAAAGTCATTGCTCCTCTTCCTCTCGCCCACCCGAGGGGGGGGGTCATGTTCAGGGCTAAAGCAGAAGGTCACGGCTCGTCGCTCTTCTTCCTCCTGATCTCCCCCTCTTCCTCCATCATAAAGCTTCTGTCTGAGATACAAGGAGGAGGGAAAGGTCGCAGCTTGCACCTCCTCTTCCTCCTTTCCTACTCTTTGTATCAAGTTCTTTAAAAGACAAGGAGAGGAGGAAGAGGGAGATGAAAGAAGGATGAGCGGGCCAAAGGAGAAATTCCCTGCTGGAGGAAGAGGACAATCTTAACTTTGGAGATGAAGAGATGGAGGTTGCAGCCCTCACACATCCTTCTTTATCTTCTCCTCTTCCTCCTGCTCTTCTTCAAATCTTTTGAGAGATGAATCAGGGAAGGAGGAGGAGACAGTCACTGCTGCCTACTCCTCCTCTTCCTCATCAGCCTTCTAAGTGTGGTTCTGTATCTTGGATCAATTCACCACACTATAGCTTTATGTTATGGCCACCACATTTTATCATTTTAAGATTATTTATGAGAAATCTGTTTTTGTCAGCATGGTATGGTGAGTACTCTAAATACTGCAATACCCATGAGCCTTAGCTGCTGCTGGTGCTGCTGCGGTAAAGACTTAACCAGTTAGAGGCTCAATTCAGCTTCAACAAATTTCCAAATGCTTCGTTGTTGCAGTTTGGAACCAAACCGGATCCTGAATCTGATGGTGAATTAAACTGATAAATGTTTTATCAGGATTCTAAAGACAGCCATCTTTACCTTTAGCTTTTTGTTAGCAGAGCACACGACAGAATTTTAAGCTCTCTGATTGATGTCCCTTATTGAAATTCAATTTTCTACTTCTACTTTTCACCAAAATGAAAATGACAAATATAGTTTGCTTTTCCTAAGTCAGCTGGTCACTGTAGGTTTTAGCAGACACTTCTCAAATATGAGGAAACAGTGCATTTGTTGGGGACTCTTTTCAGAGGAGGATGAATCCACAGTTGGTGCTCTAGTGAGTATTGGGGCATTGGATAGTGTAGGAGTCAAAATAAACTACAGTCTTCATGGTGATGAAGGCACACAGAGAGGAATGAAGGCGTTGATTTGTGTTTTTTGCTTTTTGGAAAAGAATGGAACTTCATGACACATATATAAGATATATCAGGCTTTGGAAACATCTATTTACAATGTGGAAAATATAGAATTTCATCAGACTTAACTATTAAGATTTTCTGATTTCGTCACCTTCCATTAGTGACCTCCGGGAGGTCAAAGGTCACCTTGCTTTATATCAGCCATGGCATCGCTGCAACCATAGTGAGAGAGAGAGAGAGGAAGCCCCTGATTCTCCTTCATCCTCCAAAGCTGAGGATGAAGCTTTTGGATGATGAAGCGGAAAGGAAGCAGTGAGGTGTGTCACTGCCTCAACACACACACACACACACACACGCACACAATGAGCTGGTTCTGATTGTCATGCTAAAACATCTCAATGCTTTACTTTGGCTTAAAGTGTGTGGGTTTCAACACTTTTCATTCAACCTGTCCTTCAGAACAGGATGCATCATCGTATGACCTTCTGACCACTGACCTCCACGTTACTGGTGACCTCCTGTGTATTAAGATTAGATTAAATGAAAATGAATCGCCTTTCTTGAGTGGACCATGGACACGCCATGAATCAAGTCAGCGTCGTAGAAGACAACAACTGCCATAAGAAAAAAGAAAAAAATAATCTGTGACTATTCTCATAATCAATGAATTATTTTACTCATTTTTTAAACACAAACCGTGGAAAAAAATTCCAACACTTTCTCTGGTTTCAGGCTATACAGGGGGAGGATTTGCTTTTTTCTATCATATATGACAGTAAACTGAACATCTTTTGGTTTTGGACTTTATGGTGGATATAAGAAGACATTTGAAGACATCACTGAACTTTGGGAGGCTGTGATGGGACTTTTTGACATGTAATCAATAGTGAAAATAATTATTAGTTGCAGCCCTAATTGCAGTACCTATGTAAATCCATTTTTGGATTTATGTCATTTGTGGCAGATTTAATATGCTGAAAATAAAAGCGATGATCATTATAACACTGTACAATTACCTTATTCTGATCTGATTTCAAATTTCTTTCCTCTCCCTTTTCAGGAAGAAAAATAGTTTACATTTCTCACTCACACACACACTCTCTCTCACACACACACACACAAAAAGAGTAATCTGAAAGTGCTTCTCGCTCATGGTCACGGACAAAGGCAGGAGGCAGGGATCGGCTACGGCTCAGGAACTTGACTTTTAGAGAGAAAGGAACAAAAGATGCAGAGGAGGAGGCGGATGGTGGAGGAGGAGGAGGAGGAGGAGGATGATGGGGGTGGAGACGTGGGAGTGACGGGGCTTCAATTTTAAGGGCTGGGTAACAGAAAAATGATTTTAGGCTCTGCACAAATTGTGTGATGATTTTTAACTTTCAAGGGAGGATTTACCCTCAGAAAAAAAGTTTTTAGACAGATTGTCGGGGATCTAAATGTTGGACATAAGTAGAGACCAGCTGACATCAGAATCCCACCGCCAGCATAATAATAACTTCTATTGTTGGTTTTATTGTTATAAGTTTGATGATTAAGAATTAGGTTGCTTGGAATAATGCCGCCATCTGGGCAATTACTTCAAGTGAACAGGGTTCCAACATCTGGCAATTCAAGATGAACCAAAGCCAATATCCAAATTAACAGAATTACAGAGGAACTCACTGTCAGCTCTGAAAGTTACGGCCAACCTGCGACCTCCATCTGCAACAGACTGCACCTGAGGGAGAGAGCGAGAGAAAGAACATTAACATTCCAGTTAGACGGGTACTTTTTGTTTGTTAGATTATTTAGACAACCTAAGATCATTTAAGTCACATGTGGGCTACCATTCATATTCAGGGAAATCAGATTTTGTTCTTTATTAGTGACATAGCATCACATGGTAGTTGACATTTTAAGATACGACATATTTAGGGGATGTCAAGAATAACAACTTTGTTGAACAGGTGAATCACATCTTAAAAAGCAGAACAGCTGCATTAAATCCAAGCTGCTATTTTCGCTTAGACTGCCAATGGTCTGTCAAACTGTTACTGCTAATTTTGCTCTGCATTAGGATACACAGTGGTATATGTGCAGCTAATTAATAGCAACTGAGGCTGCAACAAATGGGCAAATAATGCAATGAATGTAATAACCCAATGATGTAAACATGAAGGAATTCATTTTGAATTTTTGGGCACCTTGGTACGCAGCCACTAGCCTGTTGCTACCACTGCAGGTGCTCCTCTGTAAGCGACTGGAGTAGGAACAACAGCCTGTAACTTCAACTCCACCGGATGGTGTCAATGGCGGAAATATTTGAGAAAACCCCACTGGATTTGGCATTTCTTGAGCGAAAAACACAAAACTACTTGAGCTGTTTGGTTCTACATTCATTTAACTGAAAGGACCTGGATATCCATTCAAGCTCCACCCAGCAGCTCTATTTAGTACAAAGGACAGCAGCTTGTGTGACACATGATGAGTTCCGAGATAAGCTGAGGTGTGAACATTGAGTCCCTTGTGAGCTTTGGTTACCCAGAATCCCTTATTCTGTGTCCCTACACAAAGACATGTATTCTCATGAGGTTTCAGCCTCAACTGTTTCAGCAGTTTTACAGCTTTGACCTTGTTTTCATGTTGCCCTGCTACACACACACACACACGCACACACGCACACACGCACACACATACACCACCATCAGGCTTGTTACAGAGGTGTCAGACTGTGGTAACACGCAGCAACCACACACACACACCTGAAACCAATCAGACAGACCCCCTACTGAGTGAGTGTGTTATACAAAGTGTGCCATGCTTATTAGCAGTCACTGTACCTCAACAACCCATCTATACACACACGTTTGTAATTATATACTTGTGAAGACCCTCACTGCCAGAACACATTCCCTGGAGCTTAAAACAAAACTAACAAGGACCCTAAAACCAGGCCTTCATCATCAATGGCCTTTTGAGGAAGTGAAGATAAGACAAAATGCTTCCAAAAATGCCTGGAAAATGGTCCACAGTTTGACCCTAAAATGTCTTTTTACTGATGCATTTTGCCTTCAGTTCGCCTCCAGTGCTGACCTTTGACCTTTAGAGGGTTACATGCTGCTGTGTGCCCAGATGTCCCACTGGCAGCATGAAATGGGAGGCTAATTAAAATCAAGGGAAGGTTCTCACTGACAGCACAAAAAAAACCAGCAAAGGTCCTGAATGGTTGCACTGAGACACTACCCTGCCCCCCGTGTGCTACCCTGTGGTTGGACATTCTAGTTCTTGCTGAGCTAACCCACGCTTAACGATCCACCAGCTTGGCACCCAGGAGGCCTCTCTACGTCACAAAATCTGCGTATTCTCACTGAGGAGCAGATTACTGAGCCTTTTTTCAGCGTGTTCCATGTTGTCTTCCTTATGAACAATCCACTGACTTCAGAAATTTGTTGGAGAAAACACAAGCTGACTAAAACACGTTCTCTACGTGGTATCGACACAGCGAGTGCTCCCATGGTGACCCTGCCCACCGCCACGAGACAGACCCTCAAACTTTACAACTGACAATTTTTCAAACAGGCAGAGAGAGAAAGGCACTTTTCTTCCTTCCTGTTGCCAGGTGTTTCTCACTAGTAATAATCATTATCCCCCACACACACACGCACACACACCCTGAGGCCTGAACCAACAGTCACATCAGTAAACAACTGAAGAAAAGTTAAAAAAAAAAGAAAAAAAAGAAAGTAGAAAAGTAAGAAGAGAAAACAACAGTTCATTATTGGCAACAAAAAAGCAGCTGTTGGACATGAACACAGGCACACACAGCAGGCGCTCTGGGAAACGTCGCACGTTCAACTCCTTGCCGTGGTTCACTTTTTAAAATGACAATAAAGAACAGGGCAGAAGTGAACTACAAATAAGTTAACACTGGAAAACAAAAAAAGTTGATCCTTGAAGAGAGCAGAATTTCCCCCGGGAATCCCCGAACACACACACACACACACACACACACACAGTTCCTGTGGTAATCAGACAGCTAATTGCAGGCTCACTTAGCTGAACATCAAGAGCAATTAATCACAGTGCCGCAGGGAAGGAAACAGAGAGGGAGGAAAGGATACAAGGAGAAAGGAAAAGACGCTGGAAAGAAGGGAGGATACAGAAAAGGAGGATTCAGGAGGGGGGGGTGAAGGATGATGGGAGAGGTAATCACCAACCCTGCGGAGAAGGAAGGAAGTAAGGAAGAAGAGAAGGAGGAATCTGATTAAACAGGAACTCCTTCAATTACAGCTTTCAAGGTTCATGTAGCAGACTTCTCCTCTCCCTCATTTTGTTTGGGGCGACCGGACCAGTTCCAGATGTGGGACAGAGAATATGGGACGCACTCCCAGCTGACCTTTAATCAACAGACTGCTCATGAGCAGAGAAAAGCTAGAATTTTATTAGAACTGGGTATTGAGCTTTGTTACTTCTTTTGGCACACACCAAATTGTATCTGGAATAAAGACGATCTGTCAACTAGCAAAAAAGTCCCAATTTAGTCCAGATAAACTTCATCAGAACTAGGGATGGAAATCAAGAACTGGTTCAAGTTGGGAACTGGGTCCAAATTGTCCGCTCCATTCTAATTGAATGCCCCCGAATGTATCAGTTCCTTTTATCATTGAGTGTGTGTGCTCAGTGTAAAATAATGATGTCACACTCATGCATCTATGCTGGAGAAAACGTGCAACAAGAAGGAGCGGTTAAATAAGAACGTCAGAAATAACAAGTTACTGGTAAAATAAACTGGAAGCTTAGTATTAAAGTCTGTGCAAACAGGAACAGGTTCTTGTTTCCTGCTTTGAAAAGGACTATTGTAATTTATTCCAATGTTACTAGGCCTACATGCCTATTGTTCTTGTTATCAGTCAGTTTCTATGTTGTATCCTTTAAAGAAAATGAAAATTGTCATTTACTTTAACATGTTATTGGGGAGACATGGTGGTCACACTGACTCAGAGATGATACAACAGTTGGTTGATAGAGGAAACCTGTGTAGATCTACTTTAGTACCCCACACTGAAACCAATGCCATTATCGATGCTGGTTATTGGTCTGAATAAAATCTAATCAATCCCCATCCCTGATCAGAGCTGCTTGTCAGATGGTTTAACAGCTGCAGAAATCCCTCCATCCACATCTTTACAACATCACAGCTGGAGGTCCCATGCTGGACAACTTCTGCTACATTTCATAACTGATAATCCGACATTCGCTCCCACTTCACGCTGTGACTGGGCGGCTGTGCAGAGGTGAGACAGTGAGCAACACTTTGGATTTCCAGCACGGACAAACATCATGTTGTGTCGTGTTGTGTCAGCCACAAAAATTCACCAACAAATCCTGCAAGTTGCCGAACATCCTAAACTTATTTCTATTCTTAAAAACAATATGAATTCTGTTCAACAGCCACAAAGCACAAAGGCACTACACTCACTGTGTGTGTGTGTGTGTGTGTGTGTGTGTGTGTGTGTGTGTGTGTGTGTGTGTGTGTGTGAAGTTGATGAGGGTCTTGTTCTTACAAAGGCCTTGGGGCTAAAAACTCAGTCCTGTTCCTCTTAATGTCTTCCTGTCTCTTAACACACAAACACACAAGCACACACCTCCAAACACTACCATATGGGACGACATGGCTGCCCAGGAATGTGCGTGACTGTGTATTTGGGGGGAATTAGCTAGCCGGTACAACATCGTGTTCATGTGGTCCGATCAGCTGCTAGTAATCAAAACCCCGGGTCAAAGTCATATCCAGTCTGCTCAGGTCTGGTGGGGTCATGCTGTATTAAAAATTTAGATTCTTTTCAGCTTCTATTAAACCACTTTTCTCAGTTGTTTCTGTCTGTATGACCAAAGTTTTCTACGCTAAGAGTGCAGCAGTGTTTTTTTTAATCATTTTGGAGTTTCGGTGCCGACGGAGAGTTCGTAACAAATGAGCTTAGCGTCGTCCCCGCATGTCGAGCCGATCTGTAAATCATCTGAGATGCACGCTGATGGAAAAACCAGATACTGTTTAATGGACTGCTGACACACAGGGAAGACTGCTCAGCCAGTGAGTCTGTAGACGCATCAATCCAGACGATGTGAGATTTCCTGTGTCTTCACCAATTATTCACGGTTGGAATTTTTGAAAATCTTCCATCTAACTAACAGTCCTGGAAGTGACTTTAACCAACTGTATTAGATTAACTGAACCCCTGTCAAAATGTTATCAGTGCCATGATTTCGAATGCGCTGATTTCAGGGTTGTTCTTCCTGTTTGTGTGTCTGTAAAGTGCCTCAGGTGACCAGGTGAGATCAGATTTTGTTTCTCTGCGTATGTGTGATTTGATCTGTCGATCGATCTGCAGCTGAAAATATACATAAAAATCACGTCTCCAGAGGAGGAACAAGTCCAAAGAGAAAAATCTGGAGACAAAAGTGAGGTGCAACAATGCAAACTCTGTGTGTGGAGAACTGTGTGTGTGTGTGTGTGTGTGTGTGTGTGTGTGTTCGAGAGCAGCCAACCAGAGATTTCCCACCACAGGAACAAAACCTGCAGCTTCCTCCTCCTGCATGACTGCTCCTCAATGACCCCCCACCCGCCCACCCCCCCTTCTTCATCACAACTCCTCCTCCTCACCCAGGAGGAGTTACTCCTCTCCTGCTGTGACAGTTTGTCCTTTAAAAGACACACTCTCTCGTTACAGAGACAGGACCGGGACAAACCACGACTTTCCCTGAAAGGACACAAACAAACATCGTTCTCCCCCAACAGTAAGGTAAAGTCGATGTCTAACGGACCAATCCAAGAGAACTGAGAACTGTGGTCATGTGACCTGGACCTATGGCTACCAACCGAGCCACCAAGGGTGACCATACTAACACTGACATAACACAGACATATGAGCCTCACCTGAAGGTATACACTCAAAGCGATATCTGCAATAAGCTGCAGGTGATTTATTGGCTGGACTCTAATATTTACATGACCAACATTTAAAAAAGAAGAAGAAGAAGAAGTAGGAGGAGTGGAGAAGGCTGATACCAAAGTTTTTACTACTTTAAGATAAAGTAACAACAACATAACAATATATGAACAAAAGTAGCCAAAACTCAAATGCTAAATGTTTTCTGGATTTAAGCAGCTGTAGAAGAACTTTACCTAAATAAAATACAGCCCAAATTATACCATATAATTAGAAACTGTCTGATCAAAGAAGAAGTAAACAAGATCATGAACTTGACCAGATATTTGTGGCCAGCTTTTACTTCAGTTTGTGTCAAAAACAAATTGATGTTCAACCTTAAAACAGGTTTTTATACATATTGACCCTTTTTTTGCTGTGACTCCGACAGCCTGTACACTCATACAGGCTCAAACACTGCTGAAGCGACACAATGTGACTCCTTGTGAACGAAAGCTTGAAAACCATGCGAGCACAGCCCACCACAGCACTAAAACTCCAAAGTTGCCCTGCAGGGGGACACGGGGAGGCTGAGAAAGATTCAACTTCATGCAAATGAACTCTGATGTGTGGGAGCAACAACCCACTGCACTTGTTTTGATTGTCTTGTGACTTTTCTATATCCAAGAACTTCAAATTAAAAAGGGAAAATGGCTGTTTGCCGCAGTTAACGGCTTCACATTTCAACATGACAACAAGCCACCGGGACATGTTCAGGTACTCGGCGAACGAACTGAAACTCAAGAAGGTACCTGACATTGTTCTTCCTTATTTTTTTATTGGTGAAGGCAACAGGAAGCAAAGTTTAAAGAATATCTTTGAGCCCAAAACCATATTTAGAGTATTGTTAAGGACATTTTCTTGGAAGACAACAAGGAAGAAAATATTTCCCTGAGATGTTTTATGTGAAGAGGTGAAGTTCCAGCATCGATCCTTCACTTTCCACCTGATTCAGTTACCAGAAAGCGAGAAAACACACGTGTTTCACATCGGACGCCCACCCAGCCGTGACGCCCTCTGTGGCTCTCTGATGCCAAAAACACGCCGGAGCCTTGGCGGATGATGGTATCCGTGACATAGTTACAGAGTGGAAACCTGCTTTTAGATGATGGGAGAGAGAGAAAGTAGGATGAGGAATCCAGAGCGGGACGAAAAGAGGAGGAAGCCGAATGATTTCCTAGTGCGTCTTCCTCCGCTGAGACAGATGTGATGGCTTCAGCAGATGTGTTTAACCAGCCAGAGAGAGAGAGTTTACATGGACCTAAATCATCTATCACTGTGGCCTTCAGCAGTAACCTGCTTTCTGAAATATCCAGCAACAAGGAACTGTCTCCTCCATCAGGCTCACGGATTAAGAGAGCTCTGTTTTTAACGTACCTGCATGTTGGACCGAGGACTACAAGTGTGGAAATGATCTGTGGGTGTTTAGCTAGAAGGATGTGAGTTTACCAGACCTAACACTTTAGGATCTCCAACCAAACTGTTGACAGACAGGTTGGATTGTGGGTAATGTAGGCGACAGGCTTTGATAAGGGAAAAAAAACCAGAAACTCTAACTGCGCCTGAAATTCTGACTAAAACTGAAAATTCTAAATTGAAAGTTTAATTTCTTACAAATGTTTAGAAACATCTAAGTGTCAAATAAAGAAAGAACAGCAGGTTCTGAGTAAGTGGCCAAAGGACTTCAAATGTTCCTTCTTGAAATGCTCTATTTTGCTCTATTACTTTTGGTATCAAATCAAAACTCAGGTATTCCATATATATGACTATTGAAAAAAGTAAGTCAAGGGGTGATGACTTCAAAAGTCTTGTTTTGTCTAACACCCCAAAATATACAGTTTACTATCACGTCAGACAAAGAAAAGCAGCAAATCATCACTACGGTGAAACTAGAATCAAGGAATCTGCAGCACTTTGCTTAAACCACTGAACAGTTACCAAAATGATTAACAAAGAAATCAGGTAATAATTTCAGCTCTGCCTAAATATACCCGGCCCTACTCAGGACCCTTTTCAAACATGATGCTAACATGTAAAACCATTTACAGGCCTCACTCTCACACACACCAACACCCCCCCACACACAGAGCTCTAATAACCTCACACCTGTAGAATAGCAGGTCCTCACACCCCCATCCAGCAGCCTTTGATGTGTGTGTTACTGAAAAGAAAGGGGAAGCAGGGGGGGTGGGGGTAGAGAGAGTGTGTGTGTGTGTGTGTGTGTGTGTGTGCGCGCGTGTGTGTTTGGGGGGGGTTGCAGGAAGGAATGTTTCAGCAGAGTAAACAGTGTGAAGCTTCCTGTAGAAAACACTTCAAAGCCAGGGAGAGGAAACCAGAATACACACACACACACACACACACACACACTGCATCAAAGGCAGGTAGGAGTCATCTATCAACACAGGAAAATTAAAACCTGGACCTAGAGTCTGCACACGTACACACACACACACACACGATGAGATAATTCTACTTTTCTTCTCAACGTTAAAGACATGGAAGAGAAAAATCACATCTCTCCCTTTTTAAACAAATTTTTCACACGCTTAATAGTCGACCTCAAACGATTGGAAAAACGATTGAATCCATTAGTCGAAACGATTATTAATCCGATTATTAATTATCATTTCATTTTTCAGCCAAAAATGACAAGTATTAGCTGGATTTCCTGCTTTTCTTTGTCAAACATGATGTTGAACTGAAACAAACAAAACAAGACCTTTGGTGAAGTCAGTTTGGGCTTTAGGGAAATAAGCAGTTTTAAAATATATTATTTGAATAATCAATAAAGCCAAAAAAATATAATTAGACAATGCAGATTAATCTATAAGGAAAGTACCTGTTGATTGAAGCCATGCTTAATTGTGTTAATGTCTACACTCACCTGAGCTCAACACTACTCTGCTCAGCTGTGGTACAAAAAAAGTTTAAAAGCTTGTTGCTATGGTGATTATAAAGTCAGTGAGTAACCCCTACACCAGCTACTGGCAACGACATCAACTCTGCTTTTCTCAATGAATACGGTAACGTGAGTGTTGAGTGTTGAGAGTAAAGAATCTGAGGTGTGGTGTAGCAGTGATGTGGACCCAGGTCTCTGTGTGAATGTGAGTAACCAGGGATTATACCACAAAACAGCAGCAAAACCAATAGAAAAGATACAAAGTGCAGACATTTTGAACTCAAATGATGGTGGAGGCTAAATAGTGGTTCATTCATGGCCAGAGACAAAGCTGCCTGTGAAGTGCAGAAGCAGTGCGGAGGCGGTGCGTCGCTTCACATATTCCTGTTTTCCACATCAAATGTTTCTAACAGAACACACAAAAGGCAGGAAATCAGCTTTACTACCTGCAATTTCCCTCAGCCACATAACTCAAATGGAAACGAGAGGAAGCTCTGTGTTTTATCCTTCTGCCATCACTTAAATCAGCATCGAGCAGAGGCTATTTCTTATCATTCCTGCTTTAACTATTGTCTCTCCAACTTCCAACCACTGATAGTTTTGTTCAGCTGAACAGATAGCCCTCCACCGTGGCTGCTGGAGTCAAGGTTTTATTGCAGTTATGTGCTCTAGATTAAATATATGCCGAATGTATCTAAAGATGTACCACATACAGAAAAAATACTTTAAAGACAGTAAGATTAGCTAAAAAGGGAAGAAACTTCTAATGATCATTTTCTTCTTTCTTTCAGGAGTTTGCTTCAATGCAGCAGGATAGGACAGGACAGGACAGGACAGGACAGGTGGGACAGGACTCTGACTTTAAGGACATTGTTAAATTTATCTGTTTCGGATACATAAAGGTTATATCCCATCCTTATTACAGTTTAAACAAGCTGGCATCTCAAGATGTTTGTCACCAAACCCAGTAAATCACATAAGTATGAGCTTTGGGAGTCACTTCTCAATCCAGCACAGATCTAGTAGTCAATAGTGAGCAAATTTACTTAAAGTTAACCATAGTAATATGCTGCCATCTCCCATAATGCAATAATGTGAACCACTTATGAAATTGAGCTTTTATTAGATATAAATCCTCTATGGTAGGTTATATGTGTGCCGAATTTAGTAGGACACCTGACCTCTTCTTTAAAATGTTAAATTCAGTTCTCAGACGTCTGCAGATTTACAGTGGAGAGCGTGATCTTTAAATCAGCACTTATTAAATTGGAGTTTGGTGTCTAACGTTACGTAAACATGGGCCGAGCAGGAGCTACAGCTTCTACACAGGTGAGAAAGGTGGCGTGACTGACGCAACCTGACTTTAAAACCAGTGCGGACTTCAGGCTGATACAGAAGAAACTTTTCATGTCGACTTCTTGCTTAAGTAGAAGAACTGGCTGAACTTCTACAGCAGAAGTGACACAAACACGATACAGACGGAACCATTCATGAAAACTAAACTTTTTTGGGGGAACTCGAGGCGACGCGGAGCAGCAGCAGCTTTCCACTGAGCTAAACATCGTTCAAACAACGCGGTAACGTTCAAAGTGCCATTTTGTGTTTTACCTTGAAGCCACATCGCTCATGGTTTGCTCTTTTGTTGTTGTTTGGAGTCGTAGATCCACAAGAGAAGTATGAGAGCAGAAGTAAACCCGAGAGAGAGATGAAGAAACTCCGAGGGGCCGCCATTCCTCCCTCAAGTCTGAACAACTCTGAGAGGAGAGCAGAGGGAAGGAGGTGGGTGTGTGTGAGGGAGAGAGAGAGAGAGAGGGGGAGAGAGAGAGAGAGAGAGAGAGAGAGAGTGTGTGTGTTCGCTGTCTTTGTGGGGACCAGATTTGAGTTTGACACCGCGGAGGTGAGAACATTTTGTCCGGTCCTGACCGCTTCAAAGGGCCGTCAGAGGGTCAAACCCTGTACGGAAGCCCACACCCACCAGGAGGAGGATGGAGAACACTACGAACAAAAACTGCAATAAACAAAAATAAAAATCAGAATTATTTTCAAAATCATTCTGACTTATTGAATCAGTGGTTTGAGAATGAACACCAGGGGATTATTGAGTGAACTGAACTTGTGAGGCAGGCTCCTCATGGCCTACTTTTTCATGAAATGTTGAGTATTAAAATACACATTGCTACATTTATTGTTATCATGGTGTGACTAAATCCAGTAATTAGCTTTTAAACCAATGATTTATGTGAAAAATGTTATCTGTCTTTCTTATCTTTACATAGATGTGTTCAACTATCATGTTGTTTTCATCAGAAATATCATCACTGCAGAGATGCACACAATTATCTTCACTCCATACTGAAGCAGGCTCAGTCACATATTGAGCAATGCCTGAATATAATTCACTTTCTTGACTGATTACTCATCGTTTTGAGTTCTGCCCTCAAAATCCTACTTAAGTAGAGGTCAAACTTATTAGCATTAAAGTGTACTTAAAAGTATAGTCATGCAGAATGACCCATTTCAGAATAATGTGTGTTATATTATTGGATTATAATTATTGATGCAGCAGTATGTTCATTAATTAATATAGTGGGGTAAAAGTACAGTATTTACCTCTGACTTGTAGTGGAGTAGAAGTAGAAAGTAGCCTCAAATGGAAATACTTAGGTAAAGTAAAAACTGCCTCATTATTGTATTTAAGTACAGTACAGGAGTGAATGTAATTTCCACCACCGGTCTCTGTGCAGCACAGTAACTATTAAACCTTTAAAGGACATTACACTCATTCTTCACTTACTGAAAGCCCACATGATGCCATGGTGTCACAATAAATGAAACGATGTGCTCCCTACACCAAGAGACGATCAAATACAAAATAGATCCATCATTTCACAGAGTTTTGTTCATCAATAAATCTTGAAAGAGATGATCATGTAAATACAAACAAATATAATAAAATGAAATGAAATAAGCTTTAAGCTTGTGTTGTGGAGTATTAGTATGACACTCAGTCGCAGTACAGACACCTTACATTTGTACTTGTTCCTTCAGCTCTAGAATCTAAAGAGATTTACGTCATAATAAAACACTCTAGAACCAGAGGTGTCAACAGGTCCGGAATTCTGACATTCTACAACTATCTGGGGAAAACCAAACGTTTGAAAAGCTCTCTATGGACCGAGAGAGCAGAGAGAAATATTACTGACTCAGGTGTCAAAAACAAGAGTGAACAAGGAGAAGCTTTTGCCACATTAAGTTATCACAGAAGAAAAATTGTGACAAAGATGAGTGACATGGCATCTGCAGTCTTCAATGAGCTCCGTGTGGAGAGAAAGCTGTGCGATGTAGTGGTCAAGGTGGGTGACGTTGAGTTCGAGGCCCACAAGATCATCCTCTGTAGCTGCAGCTTGTACTTTCGGTGAGTAGGTTACCTAAGCTAAGCAAACACGCTAATGTCAGATTCTTCACACAGATGCAAACTTCCAAAATGATCACTGGTGAGGATCTGCATCTAAAAGAAAATAGTGTTATTCCATCTTTTTTTTTTTTTACTGAATTACGTGTCAACCCACTGTTTTTAACATCCCTTAAAAGCAATGCAGTGTCTACTTGTGACTCATCATCACTAGTGGAATTTGGTCAAGCAAGATTTTTTTTTCACATATTTTACTTGAAGAATATCGGGACCTGTTCGTTGTACTTTTATATTAGTTTCACATGTGTCACAGCATATATAATAGTATAATCAACGTTTGGTTTATGTGGTTTACCTTGATAACTCTTTGCCATGATATAGTTGTGACCAAGCAGGCACTTAGGGTTTAGATTTGAGGACTTTCACCATGCCAGCTCCAGATAAATCTTACGGCAGTTTTGAAGAACTGAAAAGTCCAGGCTTGTTTCAAATAATCAATAATTAAATCAGGCCAACTCAGTTCTCTACATATGAAGACCAGGTTCAGCTTTCCTGGGACTGTGTGATCCAAAAGGTCCAGATGTTATAACAGTGTTCTAATACCCTGATGTCCTCTGATGTCCTCAGCACTCTCTTCACCGGTGTCTGGTCGACCTCAAAAAAGCAGATCTACACCATCCCTGGGGTGTCGCCGGAGATAATGCACCACATCATCAATTATGCTTACACCAACTCCGTTCCTCTGACAGAGGCTAATGTGGTGGAGGTTTTGGCAGCTGCTGACCAGTTCATGGTCCCAGGGATCCTTCAGACCTGCTGCTTCTTCCTGGAGGATCAGATGTGCGTGACGAACTGCATCGGCATCTTTAGGCTGGTGGACTTCTACCACTGCCCTGATCTGAAGCGCAAGGTCTTCTTCTACATCCTCAACAACTTTGAGGAGATGGTTTGCGTCTCACACGAGTTCCTGCAGCTCTCTGTGGAGCAGCTGGCTTCCATCATCGAGAACGATCACCTCAGTGTGAAACGAGAAAACACGGTGTTTGAGGGTATCCTCCACTGGATTAACCACCAGCCTGACCAAAGACGAGGCCACATCTCTGTGCTGTTGCCCAAGGTAACGAAACAGGGAGTCAGCTTAGCATAGCATGCATTTGGGAAATTGTTGGTGGAAGTGATGAGATGTAAAACACTTCCATAAAATGTCTGAGGGAGTGGGTCAGGGTGGATAATTGGATGTACTATTTTTTTAACCTTTGAACTTTGGACACAGCTAGGCAAGCAGTTCACCCCTGCCTCCAATCTTTATGCTAAGCTAAGCTAACCACACTTTTACCCCGACTTTCAACTGCTGTCTTCTCATATGTGTCCAGGTGCGGCTCGGCCTGATGACTGCCGATTGCCTCAAAAACATGATCAACAACGCTGTGGTAAAGGAAAGCATCGAATGTGTGCCCATTATCAAAGCTGCAGTGATGGCATTTGTGGATAGGGCCAGTGGATGCTCAAAATATGTCTACAATAACCTGCTGAGCCGCCCACGCTTTCCTTCTGCCATCTTACTGGTGACTGGAGGCAATAATGGCCGCACTGCTGTGACCAGCCTGGAGGTGTATGATGCCCGAACTGACTGCTGGGCCACTGTGAGCACTGAGGGGATTCCACGCTCACACCACGGTTCTGCTGTCCTCAACAACTTTGTGTACTTAATCGGTGGCCGCTGCCGTGTAGCTAACCTGAACACCGTGCACAGGTTTGACCTCGTCACCTGCTCGTGGCACCAGGTAGCATCCATGAACTGCTGCCGCTGCTATGTCAGCATTGCTGTGCACAATGGGTGCATTTATGCCATGGGAGGCTACGATAGACAAAGTTACTATAAAACAGTCGAGTGCTACAAACCCCAGACTAACCGCTGGACCATCATGGCGCCCATGCGTTCAAAGAGGTGTGCGGCCAGTGGCGCAACTCTAAATGGCAAGGTGGGTGACGCAGAGATGACTGAAACACTATCAGTTTACTACCAGACCAGCCTGATAATCAGACTAAATGTTGTTCTTGTTTCCTTCAGTCTGACATGTTAGTCGAGTTCTTAACATTAGTCAAGGGGGTTGTTTTATTTGGTTGCAAAGCCTTACTTGGTCTGCTATGACCAGGAGTTTAAGATAACACGCAACTTTTTACCAGGGTATGTTTGATTTAAAATCTTTTTTTTTTTTTACAAAGAAAATACTTTTACAAGCACACTCCGATTAGCATTAGCAGATAACTGTTCAACAACAAAGACATTTAAAGCTGTGAATAATTTTTAAATTACACAGTCATTAATAACTAAATCTGTTACTATTCTGTTCATATTATCTTCAGTGATACGCAATGATCTGTGAATTTTCAATTATTTTTTCAATTACAATAACTCCAACTCATGTAACGCCAGACACACATAGCTCTTATCTTAAAAAGTTGAATCAAAGTATTGTATCACATTACTGACTTTGAACAAGCTATAAAGTATGATACAGACTCTCTAGCTTTTATTTTGCCTGTGTGTGACGTGGAATCCATTTTAACTGTCCCAAACCTGTCTGCCTGTAGGTCTACATATGTGGGGGTTACAACGGGCATCGCAGCCTCAGCTCAGCTGAGTGCTTCGACCCAGATATGAACCAGTGGAACATCATCGCCCCCATGAGGTACTCCCGAAGTGGCCTGGGGGTTGCTGCCTGCAGGGGCCACCTCTATGCAGTAAGTGTGTGGCACCGATAAATAGCTCAGAGGTTTGGTTGTACAATTTTAGTGCCACTGAAGGACCGTCAGGGGCTGTTTAAAGAGATTTGGTCACAAAGGTCACTAAGTAATAAACCATGGGACCATAAACAAGCATTTAGTTAGATTCTGATTTTAATTTTGTAAATCTAGAAGAGCCAGCCATCATTAAATTGTTTTATGCCTCTCATGTGTGCAGGGAGCCAGCAGGAAGTCCATCGCTAATGCAGTCTCAACCAGTGAGCCTGTAGTAGGGCAATAGTGTGCATGCTCTGTATGCACTGGGGGCTCCACATCTTAGCCTGGGTGTATATTTTCTTTAACTTATGGTGTGAGACTTATTCAGGGTGACCTCCAGGCTCAGTACGCGTTTCCTCACTCTACCATCTCTCTCCTAGGTTGGTGGTATCATTAGTGGAAACTCCAACTGTTGCATTGCTGAGGCCTACGACCCCCAGACCAACACATGGACCTCCGTGCCATCCATGTACACCCCTCGTAGCTACTTTGGCATTGAGGTGGTGGATGACTTGCTCGTTGTGGTCGGAGGATATGACAACGCAAACATGTCAAGTGTGGAGTTCTACGATGAGGAGGCTGGCATGTGGTGCAGTGCTTCTTGCATTAAAATGCCTCGCAGTGGTCTGAGCTGCAGTGTGCTGCACGGACTCAACAGCGTGGTGGAGAACTTGTTTCCTCGTGGTTCTGTGGCGTTCCCCAATGAGGAGAAAGCGGCAGGAGGATCCATCAGAACCTAAACCTAGTCCGGACTCATGCCAACCATCGTGGCATGACAACTGACATTGTTGAGTAAATAAAAATGTTTCTGCATCTTAAAAGAAGTGTTGTTATATATTCCATTATAGAAATATTTTTCTAAATACTGTATATTTATATTATGGATACACACAATGCCACTGCCTTTCTACTTTTTGTGTCTGTGTGACTGATAACAGGCCACTGCTTTACCTAAAGGGTTTTGGAGCTGCACTACTGGATTCATTATTTTAGCACACACACATATATATGTATCCACAAAAATGTTTGCAGAAATATTGTATATCATATGGTATTACCATATGTATATATGTGTATTACTTTTGAGTGCAATTTCTTAATTTATTTTTATTCTATCATTTCATTATTATTATTTTGAGTCTGTGAGTTCACAGACTGAATAAATTAATGAATTAACAATAAAGTAAAAATATGGAAACCCATTGAGTTAAATACTATATCTCTAAAAAGACATTTTGAGTATTGGTAAACCTTACAATCTGTTAACATGTAAATGTATGACAGCCTATATCACACAAAAATACATTAAACCAGAAGAATCTACTCGACTATTATGATTTAAGTAACCGTGTAAACCTGATAAAATTATAAATAACGTTTTCTTCAGGTCGCCATTATGGCTCTTTGTCGTACAAGAGTATAGCGGAAGGGCGAACCCTGTCAGAGCCAAAATGGCGGCTTTTCCCCTTTAAACAAGAAACCAATCAAATTCGTGGACGTTTATTCTAACCAATCAAAATCCATTTGGAGGGCGGGACCTGCAGAGCCGGGAGGAGCTGTTTTGGGGTGTTGTGAAAATTCGTGTAGCCAAGAAATCTTGAGTGGGAGTTGTCGGGTCGTTTTGGTTTGTGTTTCTCCGTGGATTCGCACCAAATACCGACGCGCCAGTCGCAGCCATGCCCGGGATAGAGAAACTGCCGATAGAGGAGACGCTGGAGGACAGTCCGCAGGTAACAGCTCCTTTCCCTGCAGGTTTCAGCTAGCATGGTGACGTTAGCCACTTGGACGGCTAGGCTAACTGTCTTTGTGGGCTCAGTGTTTGCTATCAGCCAGCGAAGATTTGCCAAGTTCAAGCAGCATGCTAACCGCTAATGGCCCAGCTAACCGCAGCTTGTCAGCAGACCGCTTAGACAGGATACACCAGCTGTGCATCAGTATCAAGATGATCAGCTGGTGGGAGTTTCTGTCAAGATGCGAGGTCATAATGTCAAACAGAGGCACTTCATTCAGTGTTGGTTTGCACAGAAATGAACTCGTTAGATGAATAGCAGGGTACTTCCTTAGCCACTTAGCTAGCTCCCCTCTACTCTCCCTTCCTTTCCGTGATAACTTAGCCAAACAGCAGTGTCATCCCGCTGCTTTGTGTTATTGTTAAATGGCAGAAAGCTGCAGCTGCACTGCTCAGATGAGCTCAAACACCCCCCAGCAAGTGGTGCTGTTTCCTGCGGCAAATCCAGGGCAAAACGCCTGCTGTGACTTCACTGATTGGGGTGTGGCCATAGCGCCAGAAAAGGGTCAGTCTGTAAATATAAGTATGGATAATGTTTGGATGTTTTGGTTTAGTTCGTTTATAAAGTAAATCGTGGGCCTGTGTCATGCAACTGGGTCCACTCAACCTTACAGCTGTGATTCTGGACATCACAAAACAGGTTCCCACCAGGATTACACCAAGATTCAATACTTATCTTAATGTCTCACAAGGACAGATAAGGTGAGAATGACAATAACGGACGAGCTTGCTGGCATGCAGGTGAGACACACCTTGAAAACGGTGTGGACACGCAGCAGGTCTGGGTTTACTTGGATAGGTGTAGGTGTGGTTTGATGTGGGGGCCATAACTTGCTGAGGTTTTATGGATTGGCGAAATGATTAACACTGACTTAATTTTCACCAGTTTTCTGATGTATTTTGCATGCAGACACGCTCTCTGCTGGGAGTGTTTGAAGAGGACACTGCAGCCATCTCCAACTACTGCACACAGCTCTATCAGGCCATGCAGAGGATTTATGATGCACAGGTACACACACACACACACACACACAGTGCCAATGGCTATGCATGCAGAGTCAGAACATTCTCACGCCTCCAGCTGCTCATTTCTGTCTGCTGTTTTTCAGAATGAACTGAGTGCTGCGACACACCTGACCTCCAGACTGCTGAAAGAATACGACAAACAGGTACGACATACCAGTCCGAACCATGCGACGCTAGCCATCCTGCTATAACCGCAGACATTAGCTTTATAGTACCACTCACTGGCCGTTTAACACTAGCCACTAACCTCTAAACATGAGCCATCAGCTTGATGACAGAAGCCACTTCTTTTAAAACACTTGCCATCGACCTCATGACCCTTGCTATTAGCTTTGCAATCTTAGCCATGACCCTGTCACACTAGCTATTAAAACTTTTGACAATGATGATGATAGTAATGATACTACTACAAATAATAATGATAATACATTTATTTGTACAGCACCTTTAAAAACAGAGTTTACAAAGTGCTTTGACAGTCAAAGTAAAACACGATCCTCACGGAGCAATAAAACATCAGAGAGCCGCACAGCGAGCCATTAGCCATTAGCCTTATACAGCCAGCTATGTAACATTAGCTATCAGCCTTAAAACACCAGCCACAGGCCATAAAGCACCATTAGCTACTGGCCTTGTAACACTTGCCACTGGCCACGTCACACTAGCCATTAGCATTAGAAGACTAGAACGGATGCCACAAACGTTAAAACACCACACGGCAGCTTTACAACACTATCATCTGTCTTATGGCCCCAGCCATTGTCTCATGAACCTAGCAACAGGTTTATAGCACTATCCGCCAGCCCTTCAAACTAGCTACAGGCCCTGTACTGTAACACTAGCCACTGGCCTTATCTGCTACTTCACACACATATTCCCTCACTATACCACTGGGCATTGGCTACACGGTTAGATTTTAAGATAGGATTGAAATTTTGGCCCATCTGTCTGTGGTCCAGAACAAGATCTTGACAGCTCTGTAATTATTTTGACGACCCCTGACCTTCCCCCTGGAGACAACCTCAGGCCAACATTTAACCAACACTTGTTGTGAGGAGCGGTATACTGAAAACTGTCAGGAATTCATAGACTTCTCTGCTGTGCCTTTCATGCTTATTTGCTGCTACAGCAGCAGCATACTGCCGCTGTCTCAAAGAAATCGGTTTAATCCATTCCTCCATGTCGGCAGCGTTTTCCTCTCGGGGGCGATGATGAGGTGATGAGCTCCACCTTGCAGCAGTTTGCAAAAGTCATTGATGAGGTGAGAGAGATGACAAATACAGCTGCCGTCTCAGACCAGTTTGTTGTATCGCTCTGGATGTGCCAAACACAGAGATTATTATTATAATTGATTTACTATTAATATTTGTGTTCATCTTCGTTTGTCACCCTGGGGTTTTTTCAGCTGACTCATGGTTAGGAGTTTCTTTAACTTCTTCTTCTTTCTTTCTCTCTCTCTCTAGTTAAGTTCCTGTCATGCTGTCTTGTCCACCCAGCTTGCAGACGCCATGATGTTTCCCATAACTCAGTTTAAAGAGAGAGACTTGAAAGGTCAGAAGCACGCACACAAAACACACATGCAGTGCAGTTGTAATCAAACCCTGCTGCAGCTCTTGCTCATAGAACAAAGACTGTTTCAGGCATACTGGTCAGATTAGCAACCGACAAGGGTTTTGTTCTTGGCAAAGCATGGGCACCACATGGCCAAAAGTAGTAGGCATGAAAGCGTCCGTGAGGTCTCTCACTGATGTCTGGAGATGCGGTCTGGCTCATAGTCGGTGTTCCAGTTCATCCCGGAGGTGTAGGATGAGGTTCAGGTCAGAGCTGCGCAGACCGGTCAAGCTCTTCCACACCAAACAGAGAAAACAGTTCTTTATGGACCTGGATGTGTGCGTGGGGGCACTGTCATGTTGAAACAGGAAAAGGGTTTCACTAAAATGGCTGGTCCCACAAAACTGGAAGCATACTGCTGTCTAAAATGCAAGATTTGTGGCACTAAGGAGCTCAAACCAGGAAAGCAGACCTAGACAAAAAGTACACTTGTACTAATATGTGTTGTCCCCAGAAACAGAAACAGCACAACATCACTTGTACTTAAACTTCCTGTCCTTTTTGTCTCTCTCCAGAGATCCTTACTCTGAAAGAAGTCTTCCAAATAGCCAGTGATGGTAAGTTAGAGCTGCTACTTTAGGCTACAATTAGTTGCTTTGTCTTTTTTGAAGTCCCTTAACCTCAGTGAGCCCTCCTTCACTTGAATCGCTAAGATTAAGTTAGTTAATGTTTTTGACAACTCCAGAGGCTAAGGATTGGTCAGTAGCCCATTTTATGTCAACAGCACTTATAGTTATAATAATTTTAGTAATAATAATAATAAAGCTGCAGATCCTCCTGTTATTGAAGCTGAAATTAACAAATGTTTGGTGTTTTTATTCGTCATTAATGCGATCAAATCAATTAACATTGTTCTTGAACATATATTTTTGTTTGTGTGGATGGAGGGCAGTCTGTCCTAATTTGAATGAAGCTAGAAAGAAACACTAACTCTGACTGAGACTTGAGCTTCAGCTTGTGCCAGATGAACACCTGAACATTTAATCTGAAAGAACAACCAGCACAGTATTTTAGTCTTAATTTGCTTTATGTTCCTTTCTCACCTGTGTTACTGTTGAGATAACGAAAATATGTTCAACCACCAAAAAAGTCTCACCTCCCAGCGTGGCTGCTTCTGTCTGCAGATCACGACACAGCCATTAACAGATACAGCCGCCTATCCAAGAAGAGAGACAACGACAAGGTAACCAGAAACACTGTTCACACTGGGTTCATCAAGATGTGCGAAACTTCTGGTTACTTCTTTATAATATAAATCACTTCCTGGGAACTTTCCTCAAAATTGTCATTTGTGTACAGGCCAAATTCAGATTAAGCACTGACAGTTTGTCCGCTAGCAATTGGTTGGAACTTATCACTGTCTCTGTTTTCCCTATGATTTGTATAAAAGTACATTTAAAGGGGTATCTTGCAGATTTGTATCATTCCAGCGTGGCTTCCTCCATGTTGCCTGCTCCCAGAGCTCCCCACTCATTGGCTAGCAAGCTACTGATTGTTCCTCTGCGTCTTTTGCATGCGCGCTGTGAGAAAAAATGTTTAAATGTTTAATGCTGTAGTCAGACATTCAGTGCCACTTATAAGCCAATATAGAGTGCGGAGGAATTACAGCGTATGAAGGAGGAAGAGGATAGCTGCATAGCATTCTGGTTGTTGTAGGCTCACAGTCTGTTTTCTCTGTTTTTTGCTGGTCATGTAGCACTGATTTCAAAAACTAAATGAAATCCTACACGCCTTTCTGCTGCATAAACAACCCATTTTCAGGAAAAGACCATCTTTCCTTTAAATGTTGGTTGATTTTGATAGAAGTAAACTCAAACCAGAAGCTTCCTTAAGGTGTCTGAAAATGGTCAGCAGGAGTTATGTGGCAATATGAAAAGTTTCATAATACAACTATCTTGATGAACAGTTATATGATATTATCTCAGTACATGATATTACTTTGTGTTGCAGCTGCGGGCGGAGGCCGTGGAGGACGTCTACACCTCCCGCAAGAAGCAGCACCAGACCATGATGCACTATTTCTGCTCGCTTAACACGCTGCAGTACAAGAAGAAGACGGCTCTGCTGGAGCCGCTGCTGGGCTACATGCAGGCACAGGTGAGCGCGCACACACACACACACACACGCACGCACACACACACCCACGCACACACACACACACACACACACACACACACAGATTTCAGGCCGGTGAAAATGTTTGATTGGGCCCAGGAAGGGCAAAGAAAAGGACTGGAAACATGATCATTACATGTGACATCCTTTGCCAACCTAGTTCAGAGCTTCTACCAAACCTGCTGATATGTCTTTATCTTTATCTTCATCTTTCTTTGCTCTGTGCAGATCAGCTTCTTCAAGCTGGGTTCAGAAAATCTCACCCAGCAGTGGGAAGAGTTCCTGGGAACCATAGGAACCAGTGTCCAGAAGTAAGAGTCCTACCCCCCCCCAAAAGTTGTTTATTCTTCTTTACAGTCCAGGTCTTAAATACTTTGTTTTATTTACTTTGACTCAGTTTTAAAGTTTAAAGAACTTGCAGATGGATGGAAACTTGCTATGAAGACATCAGCAGTGAATGACAAGTGTGTGTGTGTGTGTGTGTGTGTGTGTGTGTGTGTGTGTGTGTAGTGTGCGGCGTGAAATGGAGGAGGAGGTTGGGCAGATGCAGGAAACCATCCAGCAGATGGAGAGAACATGTGACCCGCTGTATGCGCCGTGTGACCCTGACCCCGCCCACTCACCTGTGTGTCGCAACCTGACCAGGAAACAGGGCTACCTGTACATCCGCAAGTAGGACGCACACTTATTTGAATGCTTTTATTCAATCTATCAGTTCTATCTGATCACACCATCATTGAAGCCATTCTCATGTCTGAAATCTTTGGCTATAGAAAGATGACCCTTGTTTGAATTTACCATTTGGGGCACCAATGTTTGAATTTTTCAAATCCAACAGGAAATAGTTTTAAAGGATAATTCCAGTTTAATACAACTTTCCTTTGTTTTGGTCACCAGTTCCATCAATAATAGTGGTTAAACTGTTTAAGTTTAATTGTAAGATATGTTCTGTCATTGCTGTTTTTGCTGTATTCGTATCCGGCATTAAAGTGGAAACACGTTACATGTTTATTTGTCGTTCGTTTATTTGTCCAAGCAGTTAAAGTGTTTTTTTTCTGTCTGTCTCTCAGTAAGACGGGGCTGGTGTCGTCGTCCTGGGAGCGTCAGTACTTCTTCACGCAGGGCGGTAACCTGATGCAGCAGGGCCGGGGCGAGGTGGCGGGTGGGCTGGTCACAGACCTGGACAACTGTTCTGTCATGGCGGTGGACAGTGACGACCGCCGCTTCTGCTTCCAGGTCACCTCCTTCGATGGGAAGAAGTGAGAACACCTCTCTCCATTTTAAAGAGTTATACAGAAGTATAAATGCCACTTCATGGTTAAATGTGCTACCTTTTTCTTACTTTGTGTCGTGTCAGAGTGGTGACGCTGCAGTCGGAGAGCAGGAAGGACTGCGAGGAGGTAAAATGTTTTTCTGTCACATGAGCTGCTCTGTATTGACTGTCAGCAGTTCTATTGTCTCCTCATGCCGTCTCACTGCTGCTTCCTCCACCAGTGGATCTCCACCATCAACAACATCTCCAAAAGGATCTACCTGAGCGAGAACGCAGAGGTCAGTGTCCATTTACTTGGTCATAGTGGAACTTTTAGCATCTTTCGTTAGTTTCTCCCAGCTGGAAAAACAGTCAGTCCGCTCAGAGCAAAATACACGTCCACATTTGACGACCTCATGTGGCCTGGCACTTCCACAGCCACTGCAGATCCATAGTCACCATAACTATTTACTACAATAACATGACTAGCTATAGACAAAAGTTGGTTTGACTGCCATGGGAGAAAGTGTCAGTGACAGTCCGTAACACAGTACTTTACTCTCCTGCCACCAGGGGGCCCATTAACAGCACATTAATACCATTTAAAGAAAAAATATGGCTGCAATGTTCAAGTGTCCACATACTTTTGGCCACTTGGTGTGTAATAATCTAATATAAAGGTTTTACAGTACCAACATATACAGTATGAAATAGAAGTCGGAAGACACTGCAAAAAAAAAGTTGCCAACAACTTTCTTGAAAAGCTATTTGATTTTATGCATTCAAAGTGTTTTCCTACTGGTTAATGCTGACAGCACTGTCGTCCTGTTGGCAGGAGCTGGCAGCCAGAGTGAACCAATCAGCTCTTGAAGCTGTGACGCCGTCGCCATCCTTTCAGCAGAGACACGAGAGCATGAGACCCAGCAGGTGTGTCTGTCTTGTCTTCACCACACATGAAAAGCAAACACTTACCTACACGCTGTGATCAGCAACCTCAGAACCTATCAGCCGCCAGATATGATGGAGATGGACCCTTGGTGGCCAATCAGATTTCTGTGGTAAAACTGTGCAAGTCAGACCTCCAGCAGCAAGACGTCTCTCTCTCTCTCTCTCTCTGCTTTCCAGTAAAGGGCGTGTGGGCCGAGCGAGCAGTATCAGCTCTGTGGGCTCGGAGCCGTCGCCTGCCCTCTCTGTGCTTTCATTGGATGCTTTGGTTGCCCCGGATACGCCAATTCAGTTTGACATCATTTCCCCCGTCAGCGACGAGAACTTAGGACAGAGCAAGACCGCAGCACAGTCCGGCAGGTGTGTTCATGTGCACGGCAGATTGTTCCGTCAAGCTGTTGAGCTCGAGTGCAAATGACTGACTGGGTGTTGCAAATTATTTTAAAGGATCAGTTCACCCAAATTGTTAAAAAAAAAATATATTGTCTGACTTGCGTGAAGTGGCATCTCTTCAGGCAAGTAGATTTTTTTTTTTTTTTTATGCAGACGTCTGTCTCTAAGATTCCTGCCTCCACAGTACAACTGTGAATGGAGCTTAGTTTGTGATGCTCAGTTTATAAAATCTAAACAAACTCAACAGCAACCTCTCTTTCCACACACAGAAGCTATGTGGGAAATCACTCCCCGTGTTCTTCTATTTTTTTTCTGTGGATATTAAAATTGAAATAAATGAATATTGGCTGATGAACAGCACCTATTCGATCAATCATGATTTGTCATGATGTGTGTAAGTGTTGGCCTGTATGTGGGGGGAGAAAGCTTGTGTCCTGTCTAGATATTGCAGCAGCTGCTGGTTAGTGTTTAATATCCTGTGTGTTTCTGTGTGGCCACAGAAGGAGTAATCCATTCGGAGAGTCAGGAGACGGCACATCAGAAGACAGTGAAGGTATCGTCTCTCATGGTTTCTGTTGCAGGGACTCATTTCGGTCTGATTTTGTCACCGTTTCAGTTAATGAAAATGTCAGAGTAAGCTTTCAAGTCCAGTGTCATCTCTGCTCTATTCTTGTACGCCAAACTTTGTACACTGCTGCCCCCTTGTGGATGGAGGGCAGAACGTCTCCACTTTAACTATGAAGTGGATGTTTTTTTACCTCATAAGTCACAGAGGGCAGCACTGAGACCACTTCACACTTGAACACACACTTGGACACATGAGAATTAGGCTTCATTGGGTTTATATTTTGGGTTTATAAGAACCTCAGCAGTGAGGACATCCTGGTTGTTGTTTTTTTTTATTTGCGATGTTTCTCTGGTTAATATTCCCTCATCTGCTGTAAAGACTCGATCCTCCACCAACTCTTCATCGTTCGCTTCCTGGGCTCCATGGAGGTGAGGACTGCTGAGTCTGCAGATGTCATCTCTGAGACCATGAGGCAGATCCTTGCAGCCAGAGCCATCCACAACATCTTCAGGATGACCGAATCACACCTGCTGGTCACCTGTGACTGCCTCAAGTAGGGACCACTGTGTGTGTGTGTGTGTGTGTGTGTGTGTGTGACAGAGATTTAATGTTGTAAAACATTTCTGCTTTAGCTAATGTTTCCATTAAAGTGCCATTGGTTTGGTCCCTGAATACAAAAAGGTAATATAAATGATAAAGCAGTACCTCACATTACTTTTCCATCAAGTGGGACAGACTGAAAAGGATATTAATAACTATTTTTCCATAATATTTCATTTTAGAAACTTTCCATTCTCTGCAGGAACAAGTCTTGATATCAATGTACGCATTTTGCTTTTCAGGCTCATTGATCCTCAGACACAAGTCACCCGACTCAGGGTAAGATGGCCTCTGTTTCTCTGCTCAGATAGTTTTGGTCTCAGATGTGTTTCTAATGATTCATCATCTCCTCTCCTCTCCTCTCCTGTAGTTCCCCCTCTCCAGTGTAGTTCAGTGTTCGTCCCATCAGGACAACAAGAGGCTGTTTGGTTTCGTTCTGCAGGCGGCAGGCGGGCGGGTTGACAGCCGATTTATCTGCTACATCTTTGAGTCCAACAACGACGGAGAGAAGGTAGCCGGCGCGTCCGTCTGTCAGTGTCGCGCTCTACCGCTCCGAGCGGCCTGTCTGACCCGTTTGTCCTCCTCGTCTCTTTCAGATCTGTGACAGTATCGGCCTGGCCAAGCAGATCGCCTTCCACTCTGAGATGGTGAGAACGACGTGACACTGAAGCTAACGCTAACGCTAAGGCACTCACACTTTGGTGATGGTAATGGTACCTTCAGGTGCTGTTGTACAAGTCATTCTTTGCGCCGTCTTGTTGTCTCTGTTGTGCAGGACCGTAAGGCAGTGGAGAAGAGGAAGGAGCAGGACAAGGCCAAAGAGAAACAGCAGGAAGAGCTCAGCAAACAGAGACAGATAGAGAAGGTGACCTTTAATCTCACACTAAAACATAGTTGCTTATTTGTACCCACAATTCACTAATACATTAAGTGGCCTTCAACCCCTGAGCAGACATGTGCCTTTATTTTGGGACCGACTTAACTCGAGTGCTGTCATTTTCCCCGTCTGGGCTCCAGGATCTGGAGGAACAGAGCCGCTTGATCGCCGCCTCGAGTCGCCCCGCTAACCCGTCTGCCTCCGACGGACAATTCTTAGTGCTTAGCAACAGCCAATCGGAGGACAGTGATGCCGGGGAGGAGGGGAAGAAGAAGGGCGAGTCTGAAGCCTAACCCGGTTAACGGAGGACGCACGTTTTAGCCACCCAGGCGAGTCCCAGCTGGTACTGCTAGAGCAAACAGCTCAGGAATCAGAGGAAGGGAAACAACACCCGCCCGCCGGGGGCTGCCTAGGACTGAAAAACATGCGCTCCTTCTCTGCCAGACTCTGTTAGAAGTTTGTGGTGGAGCCTGCCACTCTGAAAATGGACGATAAACTAAACGCAGCCTCGCTATAAGAGGAGGAGGGGAGTAGGCGCGGAAACGTCTCGGCATGGACTTGTGTTTCATTCTGTGTGTAAAAAAAAACAAAAAAAACAAAAATGCTGCTTTTTATACCGGCTCCACTAATATAGATTTACCTGTAAGTTTTTGTTTTTATGTTTATTTTATAAAAAGAGCTACCTGCAATGACGGAGCATTTAAAGCAAAACAACACGAGAAGAAGATGTGGGAGAAAAAAAGATGTGGGAGAAGGCAGACTTGGACAGTGTCCATGTCAGCGCTTGATGAAGGGCTCTTTGACTGTAGGTGAAGTTTTCCCTGGCTACCTGGATCAAAGAGTCCTTCCTGTTGTGATGTTTTTTTTTTTTTAGAGCATCCTGCAGTGGTTTGGATTTTTTTTTTTTTTTTAATTATAATCTTTCCATCCCTCCAGGCAGTTGCGGGTTTTCATTCATTTCACCGCAGAATGAAAATCACCTTGCAAAGCCCTGAAACCTGAAACTGAAGAGAAAAAGGAGCACTAATCATTAAGTACATTTTCAAGCAAAAATGGTTCCCGCTTATAATCCCGGGTCCCGTCGAATAATCAGATGTGCGGTTGCCAACATGTTGGTTGTCATTGCTTTCCAAAACACCTCACATTAGCATTACGACCTGTTGACGGCTGGGAAACATCAGTAACAACATCAGCTGTTATAAAGACATCACGTCAAGCTTCTTCCTAATGGACGAGTGAGAATTCTCTCGGCCTCTAGAGATCCCTGTCAGGCTAACGTTAGCGTAGGTCAAAGCATGTGAACATACAGGAGATAGTTTTTCCTGTGGGGACAGTCTCCAGATTACATGTGCACATGTATCAGTCTAACTGTAGTTTCAACACGTAGTTACGAGCTGCTTTGCAGTGAAATACAGTTATTTAAATGCTGTTAAAACAAAACTTTTAACCCGGTTTTTACCAAATGTTAATTTATTGACCTGGAAATCCTAAAATCCGAGCTCCCCGAGTGTGTCATGACTTGGAAACACAGATACTGTTGGACATAATGGCTGCGATTTTATGCAAAAATGTTATCGAAGACGAATGATGTGCTGTTGTAACCACGGCACCACGTTTAGCTTTAATCGCAGTAGCTATGAATGAAAAGACCGGGGTCCTCTGGGGTCAAAGGTCAGTTCTGCCTTCAGTGACTTCCAGTGCCAAAATTAACTTCTTTATTTTTCAGAATTTGCCTTTTTCTGTTCTTTATTTGTTTCGGTCATTGTAGAGAAATGACATTAGCCACGATGTGTAAAGCATCCCAGCATTTCATTGTGTTTGTATGCACTGTGCATCAGCATGATGTCAGAACTGGAGCCAACATGGCTGCCACGGGAGACCCCGAGAGTGGGAAACTAAAATCTGATTTTAAACCCTTTTCATTTGAAGATGATGATGATTATTATTATTATTATTATTATTATTCCAAAATTAGACTTCTAGAACCAAGTCTGATCACTTTTGCTGTATTTGTTGACAGTTTTGCAAATAGAAAGAAAATTTGGGAAGTTTGGGCTCAACTTTCTGATCAGCTGAAATCTATGGAAGGGTCATATTTCCTGAAGACAGTCCGACATCATCTCTGCCAAATCATCAGCTGAGTCAGGCTGTTTCTCCTGACATCACAGTATTTATCTCTGCTTTCACGGATGTTTATCTGGGTCGTTGTTTGCGTCCTTTTCAGTTTTTCACAGGTTTTAATCATTAACCTGCCTTTAACCAGAGTGATTCCCAGTGATTATCTGTAGAGAAACAACTGAATGAGCTTCAGTTCCATCATGGACACGGAGGCCTGTCCAGCAGACGAGCCGTCAGTTTTTTGTTTTTAGTTTTTTTTGGGAGGATGTTTTCTTGCTGTAACCAGGTGAAGGATTGGAGTGAATGGAGGTGCACTTTACTGACACAGCAAAACACAATGGGATCGATGATGTTGAGCTGTAAATATGTTTCAGTCATAATTGTGTCAGTGTCATGAATAATAAAAAGGCTTTTCTGTGGAAAATAAAGCACTAACTCCACCTGTCCGAGTCAGACTGCAGACCTTCTTAGATTAAACCAACCTCCACGAGCTACGAGACTTCCAGGGAAAGTTTTCTATCTGTGAATTTAGAATGCTAGTAAGTGGGTTTTTATAGCATAGTTTAAGAAATGGATTCTCAGCTGTCATTTTCAGGACCTCAAACTGTCACAGTTTTTGTAAAATTATATTGTAGAATTTGTGTTGTAAAGTACATTATTGATACTGGAAATAAATGTACAAAAACAAAAATATAATAAAATACAATATATAAGAAAATGAGAGATACATTAATAAAATACATAAATATATAATTAAATGTATTTAGATTTCAAAATAAATCTACAAATAAGGAGAATTCTGACTTCTGTGCTTGAAATAAAACTTGGGAAAAAGTTCAGATCCACAAAGTGTGTCTGTCCATGTCAGAAAGTCGCTAAATCAGCCCAAAATATATTCAGAATTGATACAGATTACAGGTGTGGTTTTGTTCTAGAAACAGTGTGATGATGAAGAAACCATGCCTGCCTTGTTTCTGATCTTTTCCCCAAAAACACATTATTGGAAAAAGCTATTTAACCCAAAAATGATTGTATAACAGTGGAATTTATGGAAAAAAAGGTAATTTGGCACTATAGCACAATGCTTTGGTTTAACTGGTGTCAGTATGAACTGTGTCGATGACAGCTCCATTTATTCATCACAGTGGTGGACGTGAGGCAGCAAGGAACAGGACCCAGATGTGAACCAGTGAGCTTCTGGAAGAGTTCAGGGATTTAGTGACCAAAATGGAGCTAAATCTTACTGTATCATGAGACGGGCAAGGGTCAGAACTGGGAAGGCCGTCTGAACGGCAGACAGGCAGGTACAGATTTCAGGGTGATGGGTTCAGGTTCAAGTAACCAGGAAAAGGCCCAGGTTTAGAGTATGGGTCAGAGCCAGAAACAGGTTCACACAGCTGGAGAGCAATGGCACAAAGCAACAGAGTCATTTTACATATTTTTCACTCCTAGCTAACTGTTCATCCATCAATTATAGCTTTTTCACACTTTCAGCTTTTCAAACTGATTATCTACTTTATACTAAGTCTGTATTTAAAATAAAACAAGCAAACTGGCCACTATGACAACTTTATTATAAAATAAATACGAACAAAAGGAATTATGAATATAAAAATTGACATGTTTATAAAGACGCATTGTCTATAACATTTGCAAAAAATAGAACATGACGTAGTGTTACAGAAATACCTAAGCTAGTTACAGGAACACAAAAAATGTGACAAGAAATGATAAAAGTACAAAACTTGTGGGTCTAAAAGAAGGAACAGGGTAATAAAGTAATTAGTGAGTATGTGAAATCATGGAGAGAATCAGTGCAGGTAAATTGGTTTCCCATAAAAATGATCCACCTGGTTGTTAAAACAGCGGTTCCCAACATGGGGGTTTGGATTTTGGTTACTTCTGACTTGTAAAGCCAATTATGACGTCAGTAGGAATGCTTTAAAGGCACACATATCATTTTTACACCATCCGCTGCAGTGTAACAGCTGTTGGGCGCGCTAAAATCTTCTGAAGAGACATGAGTGCGGCACAAACTTTATATTGCACATGTTTTCCAGGAGAACGCTGAGATCTACGGGACTGTCTGAGTACTGTGAACGCAGCAGTAAGATGATGGGAAATGATCGAAGTCCATCGAACAAGTCGAAGCTAAGAGGGATCTTTCATGTTTTTCTCCTGGGCTCAGCTCAGGTCATAGCATGACATGACATGTTTGAAGACTCAGCAGGAAACAAGACAAAGCAGCAGGCAGCAGCATCTCGTTGTTCTCTGTGCTTAATGTTTCATAATCTGGTTGGACAGCCAGTCCAGACCCTCGACCAGACCTGTACCGCTGACGGCACAGGACGCCTGGACAAACCACTGCACAGACACACAGAGGGACAAAGACGTGAGCTCAGCCGCAGTTAAAACCTGGACTGATTGGAAAAAAACTATTTCAACCCAATCAATGCGCCTTGTAGTTAGTCTAAAAACAGCTGCTGCAACTCGCTGCAAGCCGCTGTATGTGTGAGACTCTAAAACCTTTTGCCAGGGCTTCTGTGTTCAGAAACATTTTTCTGCAAACGGTGTGCGACAGGCTTTGGGGGTACACTTCCTCTCATGTGGTGGGTTTGTCAGTGGGTTTGTCAGAGGCCAACAGTCACATCTATAAAATTGAATATACTGCATTGGACACCTACCGGCTGTGAGACTCCTGATAGGCCCAGGGCCTCGGTGATGTCACTGACAGACATGGCTCTGGGCAAATCCTGTTTGTTAGCGAGCACCAGTAAGGCCACGCCCCTCAGCTCGTCCTCTCCCACCTGCAACACAAAAAAACCCAGCATGATGAGTTCCAGGGGAAGGATGGAGGAAGGGTCGGATGAGTTTCTAACTCAGATATCAGCCGATGAGGGACGCACTCCTCTCATGTAATTCAGTTTAATCAGTAGAGCTGATCAATGTCTTGATCGTGGTCGGAATGAAGATCATCAACTGAACTGACTCTGAATCCTTTTGATGACATTCAGAACATCTTCTCTGCACTACAGTGCTGTTACAGTAATATTACTAACTAGCTCTAATCACACAGCTACTAACTACAGAGGTAAGCTGGGTACCATCCTGTGCAGCTCGTCGGCAGCGTCTTTAATCCTCTCGGGGTCGTTGCTGTCCACCACAAATATCAGACCCTGAAGACAGAGACAGACAGACAGACAGACAGACAGACAACATTATAGCAAATGTTCTACCCTAACCCAGCTTTTAGTGGGTCGTCGTCATCGTCGTGGTAACAGCAGTAGTGTTACCTGTGTGTTGGTGTAGTAATGTCTCCACAGAGGTCTGATGATCGTCTGGCCACCAACATCCCAAACTGTAAAGCTGATGTTCTTAAACTCCACTGTCTCTACATTAAAACCTGCACACACACACACACACACACACACACACACAAAGAGCGTTTCAGTTCTGATTCTGTATTATCTAAAGTTTCCATTTAATGTGTGCATTGATATAAACAGATCAAACTGACCGATGGTCGGGATGGTGGTGACGACCTCGGCCAGCTTCAGTCTGTACAGCAGAGTGGTTTTACCGGCTGCATCCAGACCCACTGCAGCAACACACACACACACACACACACACACACACACACACACACACACACACACACACACACACACACACAGACACACACACACATAGAGAAAACATGCAACTAAGTGGTAAGTAACGCTAACTCTAGCTGTGGAGGGAGTATTCACATCCTTTACTGTGGTAAAAGCACTGACTTACTTACTTAAGTCTGAAAATGTATTAAAAGTAAAAGTACTCTAAGCAGACTGTTACACTGTTCTATATTATATCATTAGATTATTATTACTCATGCATTCATGTAAAAGCAGGATTTGACTGGTGAGGTGGGATCAGGTGGAGCAGCTGCATCCAACTGCAACTAATAATTATTTTCATTATAGATTCATCTGCTGATTATTTCCCCCGTGACTCAGTTGATTGAGCCCAGAGTGACACCTTTCCAATGCTCAGTCCAAACCTCTAAATGATCAAACTACAGTTGGCTGTGCTTGTATTAACTGTTGGGTAGTTTGATTTATAACGCAACATCAGATTTTAAGTTTTACACATGTTTTGGATGCAGAACACTTCATTCATAAAGTAACTAAAGCTGTCAGATAAGTGCAGTGAAATAAAAAGCACAATATTTCCCTCTGAAACAACTATTGATACTTTTTATTATAATATAATACAATACAATACAATACAATACAATACAATACAATATGATACGATACGATACGATACGATACGATACGATACGATACGATACGATACGATACGATATAATATAATATATAATATAATATGATATAATAAAATACAATATAATATAATATAATATGATATAATAAAATACAATATAATATAATATAATATAATATAATATAATATAATATAATAATAAACGTTACTAGAATAAAAGTTATCAAATCTCACCCATTAAAATCCTGACAGGCGTCTTGGAGGTGAACCTGGAGAAGATGTGTGAGATGATGATGCCCATGGTTCAGGTAGAAAGCTCCTGCTGTTGGCTGTGTCTCTCCGTGTGTGAGTGGTTTTATAGAGCAGCAGCTGTGTGTGTGTGTGTGTGTGTGTGTGTGTGTGTTGTGTTGTCATCCTGGCTGCTGTCAGCTCGGTACACGGTGGCAGCGGAAGCGCAGGCATTAGACACAACTGCTCTTTCACCGTCACACACACACACACACACACACACACACACACACACACACACACACACACACACACACACACACGGAAAACACTACGCCCGCTCACGGAGCCTTCAAAATAAAAGCACGCTTGTTGATTTGTGCGGACATTTAAATGTAGGGTAAATAGTAGGACAGGACTGTACAACATAGTATACTACAATGAAAGTAATAGAAAACATATACATTTTTTGCAAATTGATATTTTACAAATGTGAAAGTGGCCACATAGAAAACTGCAATACAATACTGGAATATATGAGATGATCATTTTGTGTTTGTGTGAATATATGTGACATGTAAGTTGCTCCTTATTTTCTTTACCTCCTTATTTTGTACACTTGGCTTTGTGATATAAGTTATTGTGACTGATATACAAATAAGGAAAACAAACTAAGAGTTTTTAGACTACAAAATAATGGAGGGGCTAGAAAATGGCAGGACTCACTTGTGTGTAGATAGATTCATTGGTTGATTGTGAGAAGTGTGTATCTGTAGTATATGAAAAAAGGAGTAACAAATAAAAGAATGTATATCCTACGATAATAAGATGAGCTATAGCTGAAATATGTAGTGTAATAGAAATAGGGAGTGCCGTCAGTTTTCCTGAAAGTATAAATACTGACTTTAGTTTTGGTCTGAGAGTGAGCTGAGCTATTGTTGTATTGAGTTTTATTTTGACGGTACGACCTTGGTTCCTATGTGGTCCTGCAGACAGCAGAGTTGGAGGAAGTGCTGCTCCATCTCTTCCTCCTGGTGCTGTTTGCAGAGCTGACACAGACGGTTGTGTCTGGGTTGCATTTGGTCTGCGTTTAGTTTCTGTTTTCTCACAGTCTGCAGCTCTGTATCTTCAGTTTGCTGCCAAATAGCATTAAAGCTTTTCACTTGTCATGTGTGTGTTGATGTTGATTAGGTGCATTCATCTCATAACTTACCTTATTCAGAATCAGAATCAGAATCAGAATCAGAATCAGAATCAGAATCAGAATCAGAATCAGAATCAGAATCACTTTAATAATCCCCAGGGGGAAAATGCTTTTTGTTACACACAGCTCCAAAAGAATAAGAATAAGAATACACTTCAAACACAAGTAAAATATAAATATATAAAAGTATGAATAAAAAAAAAAAAAAGATGTATCAAAAATTATTATTACAAATTATTACACAGAGGTAAATTATTAAGCATTTATGAGCAATGTATTAAGTATAAATGATGTATAACACAGAACAAATGTCTTCATATTTTATTTTAATATTAAGTAGGAAGTATTTATTTGTCATATTGAGTAATCATGTGATCATAATTGATTCATCGTATGAATTAATGAGCTATTTATCATTCCTCTGTACTCTCATGAAAACTGTCCTTCCAAGAATATAATAAATATCATTATATTATTAGTCCTCTAGCTGCCATAGTCATGATGACTCCTGTTTGTTGGGAGGAAAAGAGGGAGAATGATGTTGTTAAATGGCCACAGAGGGGATGGATGGATCAATAAAATGTCTCTTCCATTCTTGACAACATTTTTTTTAACCAAGTATATTTTTAGTCAAACAGTAACCACAGATTTGCGACTCTCACAGGATTTGTGCACGTCGTTTCTTCATTGTGACAATGTGAGGGGTTAGTGGTATCCCTAACCATAACCTGCCCCTAAACCTAACCGTAACCCCACTTGTTGTGCATCAATACAATCAGATCTTTTCTTTTAAAGATCAGTTTTTTGCATTTTAATGCTTTATTAGATCGGACAGCTTGTGAGTAGCAGGAAAGAGAGAGGGAGACGACATGCAGCAAAGAGGCACAGGCTGGATTCAAAGCCAGCCTGCTGCAGTATAACGGACAAAGCCTTGATGGTACGCACTCTACCAGGTGAGCCCCCAGGGTGCCCCGACACAACAGAATTTAAGGGAAAAGTTAGGCATTTTGTGTAATTCGCTTGTTCAGCTGATACCACTCTCACATCTGTGAAGCAGCCACTTTTACTAAGCTTAACACAAAGACTGGAAATGGGAAAACAGCCGGCGGTGCAAAGGTAACAAAATCAGTTTAACAATTAAACTACTAATCCCATTCACATATATATTGATATTCTCATTTAACTGTCTGCAAGAAAGCAAATAAGAAAGAATAATAATTCAATGTTGAATAAGAGAAAACATTTCATACACGTGGTAGTGGAGGGCTGTTACAAAAGACATTTTTTGGTTTAATTTGGCGGCCATGGGTCCAAATCCAGTTTTAATATTTCTGGTGATAGTCGCTAACATCTACATTCTTAAACATGTGTGTCAAATTATCACAAAGCTCAGTTGACATTTGAAATATGGCAGGTTTTTGGAAGTGAAAGCTGAGATTTACTGACACAGTGAGTTTTTATGTCTATTTAGTTCTGGGTTGTGATTGTGTGTGGTTTCTGTACATGTCTGTAAAAAGGGAAGTGGACACAGCAGCAGGTCATGAATCAAAACCATCCCAATCCCCCACAAACAACATCACTGCATTTTTAAATTCTTTTTAAATTTCCTTCTTTATTTTTTCTCCATTTAACTGTTTAATTCTATTTTGCAAAATGAAAAGTCTCTGGCCCCACAGAGAGCACACTGGTGTGTTTGTGCTTCTGGGAAATCACAGCAGAGTGAGACATCACAAAGCCCTCTTTGCTCCACACATCATTCTTGCTGAGTTGGTTTCCTGCATGTACGTTATTACAACACGGTCAGTGACGATTGTTCAATACTCTGTGAACTGTCTCTGAACTCTCAGTCTACTTCGAAGCTTTGTCTGGTTTATTGATGGGTCATAAATAATATCCACAATAAAAACAAGCAGATACAGTTTACAGCGCTTGTTAGTACATGAGAAACTTAGCTTAGGTATTCTGTGGCACAAAAAAAACCAACCACCCCATCCTCCTCCACGCGCAGACTTTCTCACTCTTTACACCACATTAGCATTTAGCATCTCATACAGGCCGAGAGTTCGCCAAAGGTGGTGACTACCTGGGGAGGAGAGCGGTCTGGTTTTCCTCTCACACTCGTTTACAGAACATGATGTATATACAGTCCATGCTTCAGACCCTCTCCATATATGCACATACACAGTGTGGTCTGAAAGGTCATTTCCCAGCCAGACAGCACAAACCAAACACTGGTTTGTATATGTTAATGTTACACTAGGCATGCTTCCTGTTGACCAAATACAGGTATATATGCAACCAACCTATTTGTATGTGTCTTTTAATACATTTGAAAAAAAAAAAGAATAAATAAAATGATATAAAATGAAATAAAAAAAAGTCACATCCCAGTTCGCACACATACATGTCAGAGAGACAAGTAAAAAATAAAAGTAGGCCATTGCAAGTAGTAGTCCTGCATTCAAAGTCTTACTTAAGTAAAAGCACTGGCCATTACCAGGATTATACGTAATGTAATACAATTCATGTTTTTTGTGTCACCACTAGTGGGTGAGTCATGGAGGAGTGTCTGAACACAGAAACGAAACCTAAAGCGGCTGCTGATCAGGAAGTGAAAGCAGCCTTTATGAGCTGAGGTGCAGCCTGCTCGGACACACAGTGCCTGCAGAGACAGCTGAGGATGAAGACGAGGAGCAAGATGCTTTATGTTGCCATGGTGATGGTATCATTGGCGGTCGCGAATTCAGAACTCGCATTGAGTCCTACCCAAAGACCAGAAAGTACTGCTGCAAAACAATGGCCGAGGACAACAGGTGCGTGCACACACACACACACACACACGCACGCACGCACGCACACACGCACACACACACACACACACACACACACACACACACACATCGCACAAATATCTGAAATAACTTCCTGCTAGAACACCTTTATTCAGAAGAACTCTCATGGTGTAACATGTTCAGCAGTGACACAACAAGTAGTGTGTGTGTGTGTGTGTGTGTGTGACAGATACTTCAATCAAGCTTTTGAGCTCTGGTACACACCGATTGGTTGTTGCAATTGATTGTAAAGGATCAGTTCACCTAAATTATGTAAAAACATCTCTTCAAGCAAGTAGATTTGTCTTTTTTTTTGGTTTGGAGAGAGGCTGTGTCCCACTTCCACACTCCATACTGACTGTATGCTTGTTAAACACTTTCATTATGCCATGCCTTCACCCTGAAAAAAAGACTTGATGGAAACCATTGCCTGACAATTCAAAGCACAAATTTATAAAATAAATTGTGAATGGTGGTAAAGCAGCACTAACACAAATGACTCAGAAGCAAGTTTAAAAAAACACTTAACATACCCTGCTTTGCTTTGCTTTTTGTTCAGCTGCATTCAAATGCTGCAATTTAATGGACGTATATGGATGTTAGTCATGGTTTTCAGTCAGTGTAAAGTGGTAAAGTAGATGGATTTCTCATGCACTAAAAGTGCTAAATGTTACCAGACAATCAACTGGACACAGTTCACTGTAGTCCAATGTTTAGTAGAAATGTGATGCATGAGGATTTTATTTAATGTGTGGTATCATTTCCTCTTTGTTTCTCCAGGACTTCCGGAGCAAAATCTGAGAGGGAAGATGTTCACTTTGTCTTATGATGGTGGAGGAATATCCTTCTTCCCCCCGTATTTTTCTCCTGCCTCATCATCCTCGCCTTACTCTACTTCCTACTACACAACCACCCGACCCTACCCCACCACCACATACCCCCACTGGACCACACCGCCTGTCACTAGAGGTGAGTA
Source organism: Pempheris klunzingeri (assembly GCF_042242105.1). Classification (NCBI taxonomy): domain Eukaryota; kingdom Metazoa; phylum Chordata; class Actinopteri; order Acropomatiformes; family Pempheridae; genus Pempheris; species Pempheris klunzingeri. The sequence goes on from NC_092013.1 coordinate 22,492,525, forward strand.
CATTCACAAACTGCATAACCATAATTTCTTTCCTGTTAAGAGGCGATGCTATTAGTGGATACAATTTAGATTTTGGTAAAACAGGCAGAACAAGAATAGAATTCTGTACATTGTTCACTCAATTTCACATCTCTACAAATCTCTACAATGAGATTCTTTATGTTTTGCATGTGAAATTATTTTGGGTCTTTGTGGTCGACTTAAGTATTTGTGTGGCCATTTTTAAAAAATGTGTTGATTGAATGTGTCTCTGTGGTGATCCATCCTTCAGAAATCCATTCATGCTTCAAGCATCTTTAAAAGGAGACATAGCTGTCTCTCTCTACTAAATGTTTCACTTAACTTTATAATATATTAATATTATTATTGAACATTTATGAAAAATGTAGGCCTATGTCTTTTTTTTAAATTCATGTACCACAACAACCAAACAGCTGCTCATGTATGTGTTTGTTATCAACCTTCCCCATGCGAACGCTGATCCCTGCAGGTGTGTCCGTGTGCGTGCGTTTCCTGACCGACTATCAGCGAATGAACTACCCTACGATCTTCACACTCAGTCCATCCAGCACAAGCTCTCTGAAGCTGGGAATCAGTTTCCCTGGTCCATTTGTTCTGGGTTTAAACAGGTACAGTTACTATGACCTGTATATAAAACCTAACATAAGGTTCTGGTCAAACATTGAACCGGAGATCTGGACCAGAGTGTGCCTCACCGTGGACTCTGTGAAGAGAGTGGCTCAGGTGTTTAACGGCTCCAACATGAGCATCAGGAGGAGGATGCCCTTTCAGGTGAGGACAGAGGAGCAAATGCTGATGCTAATTTTACTTTGATTTGAACAGCTTAGCAAACTGGCGATGTGGGCAGCAATGTGGGCTCACTTAACAGAGAGATGAAGGCTGCAATGTGACATCTTCCATGTCTGAAAAGGGCTGTAATACAGCAAATACTTAAAGTACTTGTTGGATTTTGAATATAATCATCTTTAATCTTCATCATTGTCTCTAATATTGTCCATGTTTGTGTGTGTGTGTGTGTGTGTGTGTTTGTGTGTTCAGTATGTGTGGTCAGGTGACCCTGTGATTGAATTCTCAGGTTTTGATGGTCAGGTGACAGACGTCCAGGTGTGGGATTATCCTCTCAACTACAAAGAAATCTTCAACTACATGACCAACGGCATCTATGCGTATGTGTGTGTGTGTGTGTGTGTGTGTGTGTGTGTGTGAGATAGTTCTTTTACTTATCTATAGTCAGTTGCACCAGTAAGAATCAAGTCTGTTCATAAAGGTGCAACGGAAAAGCAAGTCCAAAAAGTACAGTAACAGTAAAATCTTGCATTTCATTATTTCATCATTTAATTTCCAACAAGTTTCATTCCTGTGTGCAATTTTAGCTCGCCAGCTAATGCAGTTATTAATGAGTCTTAAGTGTGTTGGAAGTGTGGGTCATATAATTTGTATAAATATATTGACATTTTTCAAAAAGGGTCAAAATATGTTTTAAAAAGGGTGACATGCAGTGACCACTACTATTTTTTAATGGATTATTTACATGGACACGCTGAAATTTAGATTCAGCCAGAACTGCACACAGCAATTGAACTTTTGTTTCCTTTGTTTATATTAGCTTTTTGCATCATGAAGTCTGTTTTGGAATGTGTGAATTTTCTATAGGATTAAATCGAGCATCAAATACCCTTTCATGCTGTTGTTGTTGTTGTGCTTGTGTTTTTAGGCCGTACAGAGGCTCCATTCTCACCTGGTCCTCAATCAGCTACTCGGATGGAGGAAACGTACTGTTGGAGGACGTCTATGAGGGGCGGGCTAGACAGCCAATCAGCAGCAGGAGGAGGGGGCGCCAGCCAAAGGGAGAGAAGAACACATGGGAGTTTGCCGATGAGGGGGAAAGGGAGAGGAAGGAGAAAAAGAGAGAGCAGCTTTAAAGGAACATTCAGAGGTATATGTATGAAAAACTGTACCCTCCATTCTTCATTTAATAATGAATGAATAAATGAATGATAAATGAAAATCCAATCACTGATTTACTCCAACCATGTGATTATATTTACTATAAATGAAAAACTAATGCCAGTAACAGAATTCATTTTGCTTTTCACTTTGACTTTATATTCTTCACTTTATTGTACTCGTGTCCTTGGTTTTGTATGTAATTAAAAAAACAATAAAGAGATGACAGACACAATATTGCTATTGATTGTACATTACATACAAATCACAAATTACTTACAAGTCACATAGCTGATTTCAGTTGTTTTGTAAAGATGTGCCGTCACTGATGATGTGGTTTTTATTGCTTTCTAAGGCCTCACTGTTCACAGTTATAACTGTTATAACATTGAGTTCGGTCCAAAATTAGCACTGTTAATTATAGAGGACTAAAGAGTCAAGGAAATAGTTATAAAGTGTTTGATTAATTAATTGGTTAATTGATTAAACTAATTGTAGAATAAGGATAAGCATTCATAAATCTGTTTAAAAATGAATGTATTAATCCATCAATAAATAGGGATCCCCCAACACTACACACAATATGAAATAGTTATTAAGTACATCATTTTGAAATATATTACTGAACTCATAAATAAATAATGGAACTTGAAAACCTATTTGAAAATGCAGTTTAAAAGGAGAAATAACTGGATTCCCAAATTAAATTAAGAGTAAAGATTTGCATTTCCTTTTCCTTTTCCTCATCCTATTAGGTAGTTATCATTTAGCTTTTACATGTAGCCTTGCTGTGACACCACCCAAACATTACTTTCTGTCCAACTACTTATGGTTTTAAAGATTTATTCCACCCAAATAGGACTTTCTGACCATGACTCTCTTCAGCATAGCAAAGCAAGAGTAGCATTTGCAGTCCCTAGATCTAAACCAGAGGTGAGACACAAGGCTATACGTACAGTCCACAGTAGTCTTAGGCAGGTGTGAAGAAATGCTGTAAAGTAAGAATGCTTTCAAAAATATAAAATCTAGTTAAATATCAATTTACAAAAAGTCAAATCAGTATTTAGTGTGACCACCCTTTGCCTTCAAAACAGCATCAAGGTACACTTGACACAAAGTCAATGATTTTGTAGGATCATAGTCAGGTGTATGATTAACCAATTATACCAAACAGGTGCTAAGGATCATCAGTTTCATATGTAGGTTGAAACACAGTCATTAACTGAACCAGAAACAGCTGTAGGAGGCTTAAAACTGGGTGAGGAACAGTCAAACTCTGCTCCAAGGTGTACAGTTCAGTTTCATGTCACTCTGTTGAAACAGATACAGATTAAACTGTTGGCCATTTTGGGAGATGCAGTTTGTGCTGCTGTTGCACTGTGCTGTGATATTGTGGCAGGCATTTGTCTTATTTTGTCTACCCCATTTAAATCAATGAGGGTAGGCTAAGTAACAGAAACACATCTGTATAATGCAGTGCAGTCTAATATCACCACTTTGAGACTCTGACTGACATACAGGCTTTTATCTATCAACCAAGGAAGGAAGGTGTGACTGAAGGCACAGGGGTGACAGAGTCAGCTGCACAGATCCATGGCATTGTTAACTCTGAGGTATCTATTAATTAAAAAGATGCCTAATCCCTAACACCTTTTCTCCATTACTCTGCCTGTAGGATCCCCCAACTTCGTGTTCTTAGGTCCGTCCATCCATCCATTGCATGACCCGGCAGTGACAATGTTTTTATGCAGTAGTGTCAGGCGAGATAGATATATCATCATGGTTTTGGTTAAATTTATATTCCAATTGTCGATTTGAAGTTGAAAATGAAAAAAGAACATAATGGATGGTATATTTGTTTATCCTGTTGTCAAATAAATTGAACCCATCTTTAAAGTGAGGGCAGTTCTCCCTAACTGAATCTACACGGCGTTGGATATACTGTAGAACTGACAGTTTGACGTCTGTGCTATAGTTTTCAGCATAAAAGGTAATAATGGCTGTTTAGCTGTGCACAGATTACATACAATCATGTCCTCTCCACGAAAAAAACCAGGTAAGAGAAGCCATTAAAATAGAAGTTGTTTGTTTAATGACAAAAATAACCAGCGTGGTCAAAGTAATGTCAGCCGTTACCATCAGTGCAGAAAACAGAAAATTATAATTTAAGAATACAATCGAGGACAAAGGCCTCACCAGAACCTGAAATTTAGCATTAAAAAAAATCCCCTCTGACCTTCTTCTCACAGCAGCCTTTTTGAATATGAATTCTTTTTTTATCAGAAACTACAGTAAATATATAAAGCAGGATAAAATGGTGTTATTTTAACTACTAAGAAGCTACTGTAACAACTAGCTGGGAAGCTAACTAGCTCGCTTAGCTTAATACAGCATGAGAACGCAGATAGCTAATGCTAACTCTTCCAAGCTAACACTCGCTAACATTAGCTACGGGCCAAAATATGAAGATATGAACAGATATTCTTTAGGTCTCTTTGTGTGTGACATGTTTTTAAACTTTAAAAACAACACGTGTGGAGTTGTGTGACGCAGACTCAGCTCTTCAGTCTTCTGGACAAAACCTCCCAAATGTTCAAAAAGGCAGCTGTGTGAATTTATTCGTACAATACTGGATCAAGCAAAAGCAAACACTGTCATGAAAGACACTCAGCAGTGAGTATATTCCAAAAAAGGTTCAAGTTACAATAAAGTTAACATAAGACCGTGATAAACTTTAAGCATTTGCTTACAAAAAAAAAAATAAAATAAATCCAACTTCAAGCCATCATATGAAAAAAGATAAATCATTTCCTGGTAATGCTCATCAGTACTTTAGTGAAAACTGTAGTTCTTCAGGCCGTCGGAGTGGTTTTAGTGTAGTGGTTATATGGCTTCAATAGAAACAAACACTGTGATCGTGTCAATGGAGAAAAAGATGTGAAGCTGTGCACCATAATGACTGTATGCTCATGTTTGCCAACGTTGACATTTTGAATTTGTCTTATTTTTCTTCCAGGCACTTATTGTAACGACGGGTCAAATATTTTGGCACTTTAACAGAAACATCTCTTTGCATATGTTTATCTGTCAATGTACTGCTCATCTTTTTTTTTTTTTTCCCCCCCATTCTGGCAGTGTTGGAAACTTACTGAGTTCATTTGTTCAAGTCGCCGTATTTAGTTACAAATTTGAGGTTCTTTCAGGGCCGTAAGTGGACATCTGTCAGATCACATAAATACCTCAGCCACTGGTTATGTACTGGGAGGCCCTCTGCAGAATATTTCTTCATTAAAACCAGTGATTGACAGACGGTAAAAACGCCAGCGAGATGTGTTCAGGGTCATGAATGAGAAATGTTAAAGCTTTCCACTCCCAAAGTGTCTGTTAACAAACAAATTACAAATTCAAAATGTCAAGGTGTTTCATCATCATTGTAATTAGTCAAAGAAATGTATATTATATGGAGTAATTCTTATTCATATATCTGTATTTAGTACATCTGTTGTAATAGCAAAATAATTATTGAACATATCACATCTGGGCCATCATTTCACTTTACACCATTATGTACAAAACTCTTCATTCTCTACAGAGTGGAATATGAGAATAGCCCTCCTTGAAAAAAATAAAAGTTGTTAAAATATATTTTTTTTTTTTTACAAATATAAAACTTACATGGTTGCCCAACAACCAGATGTCACAGGTTTTTCCAACCAGCACACATTTTTGTTATTCTTCTTCAGCATCTATACAACACGTGTTACATGATGGCTGAAAGGAAAATGACCAAAACACCAAAACACAATCCATTATCTGACAACAGGTCCATTTAACGTTTTTCATCAAATATTTGTGCAGTTATGTGTAACCACTAACTGCCACACAATACAAACTACAATAATAAGTTAAATGACCTGTTGTGCTGTTATTGCTGTCGTCATATGTGGTTTTGTGCATTTTTACATTGTTAGGCGTCCAGGTATGTTGTCATTCAACCATTTGACCCCCGCTTTGAGATGAATGCTTTTAATTTGAAGGACCATGCTGGTGACTTTGCATGTTTTGGCCCTTTAACTTTGAAATTTTAAACTTTAGCTGGCTCCTTAAATAGAACTTTTTTTTAAAGCTAATGGCTCTTGGAGGGAGAAAAATCTGTCTGAAGTGGAGTCATGTATTTTAAACACAATTCATAGTTAATGGGCTAAAACATGCAGCAAAACAATGCTTCGATAGGCCCAGCAGTGCTTATTGTCTATTCTAATCTCATTTCATTTTACAGCAGGACTCTGTGACGGTGTAGGTTTTGAGTTCGGCAAAGCATCTGCATCTGCAACAACGAAAACAGACTTCAGTCATGTTATTAGTCTGAAGGCAGCGCAGAGGCTCCTGAGCACGATGCTCTTCAGAGTTCAGAAGTGGTTCTTAAACAGTAAACTGAGTTTAGTGTAAGGTCAATTGTTTAGCCATGAGATGCAGTTAAAAAATAAGCACTGCTGTTATTATGTTTGGAAGAACTAGTCTTCACTCATTCAGACTGAGACCAAGTCAGTGAGTCTATTGTTCTGGTTTCATTCCTCTACAAGACGCCAGCATCGCTTTAACCTAAATCACAACGCTGCCGAAATATCAGTTAAAACGCCGCTAGCTGTAGTGTTGAGAAACACACACACAAACATACCGCCGCCGTCCAGCTTCCTAAACACTACCAGACTGTGAGGCCACCAATCATCTAAAGGAGCTCTCCTAAAAGCACACAGGTTAACACAGGTGTCTGGTTATCAGCTGTTAGCCACTGCTGTGGGACATTATCTGTTTTCATTATCTGTTGTAGAGGTGGGACTAGCATTAGAGCTGGGTTTTCACCGTCATACCCATCACTGAACTATGGAAGCACATTTCTGCCAGGGAAATAAAGTAGCTTAGAATGACAAAAGTCATAATGATAGTCCATAATACAGACTGTTTTAAGGCCTCATTATGACTCCGTAAATTATTTAAACTTGTTAAATTGATACAACAGAAGTCAAACTTATTCTTTTTTCTAAGTCAAAACTGTACAATTTATAAATCTAAATTTTGACATCAAAACTAAAACTAAAATTTGCAATAACTAAATATAACAATACACTATTAAATAGTGACTTTTTATGTCAAAAGTAAAAAAACTACTATGGATATTATGTTACCATTGCTACCTTTCCCCCCCCCTGGCAGAAATGGGCTTCAATACTTAACTTCATATTTGGATTTGCAATGTTTCACTTCTGGTAGATATTTTGAATTTCTACAAATACATTAGTGTTTAACTGTTGTCAGGAACGCACTGTACGAGCCATATTTAACACTTTCTCACTCTGATTACGGTGCAACGCTCACACTTGATTTTGTCACATGATGACATTATTTATGATTTAGCTCAGTCTTTCTGTGGTGACTTGGGGAAACAACGCTGAACCTGTTTGTTAAGCCAAAAAACTGCTGTGCCAGGCAACACAAGTTAGTCAGCAATAGTACCTGCTATTACTAAGCAACCAGAGGACAGGCCCTACCCGTTTGTTCACATTCAGAGGAATACATACCAGCACACATCCAGTCACAGCTGTGGCAGACACATCATGTGTGAGGTTAAGATATCAGTTGCTGACACTCACATGTGTGGATTTAAAATGAAAACTGTTGGCTCTGCATCGTTTATGTCAGGAAGTAGCCTTTACACCAGCCTTTACTCTACTTTGCTTTAGCATCACTGTCCCAAATACACGTACACGTGTTAAAGAGCTGCCCTTGAACTGGGAGTGTGTGGTCGTCTGTGTGCATGAATCGTGTTTTAGTGGCAAAGTTTAGACACCAAAGAAGTTTGACTTTAACCATAAAATCATTCCTCTTCATCTGAAACAAAAACCTCCTTTTACAAACTCACGCACAAAACTAATTATTGTAACTTAAAAGACTTAAAATTTAAATTAATTCAGTTCGATGAGTTTTGCACTGCGGACTGGATTTAGTCATTTAATACTTTAAACTACAAACTGTTACTGTCTAATTTTTACGTAGTATCTCATAACTTTTTGTAATCTTTTCAGCATTTTGAACATTTGTGACTGTTCTTCTTCCTTCCTTGGCAGACACGGGTCTCCACAGATTCACAGTCTAGCGGCTCAAAGACTTTCCTTAACACAGTCACTCAGGTTTTCACACAACAAAAGTCACGTGCGAGTTTTGGATTCAGTCTTGAGAAAATACAAATGCAATGGCAACCCCCGCATCTCAGGACAATAGTGAATGTTTCATTAGACCGTTATGATAGGCTACACAAAGATCACGTCACATGGATACTTGGATGTAAAAGGCTCCTGAGTACGTCAGGTAAGAGCCGTTTACTGCACTGACAGTTGTTACAGGATCACTGGTACTTAATGCTCTGTGTGTGTGTGTGTGTGTTTTATTGAATAACATTATAGTAAAATTTGATTATAAAGCACTGCTTGGCTCTGCTCTTTTCAGTTTGTGGTTTGTTTGCATAAAAGTGTGTGTGTGTGTGTGTGTGTGTGAGAGAGAGAGAAGGGCACACTGGTCCTGTTAGCAATGAAGTGCACTTCTTTTAAAAAGGTTTGTTAAAAATGGATGAAAAACTCCAAAGCCAGTTCCACCGGAGAGCAGCAGTCCATCGTCAAGTTAAAAAAGTAAAAATTAAAAACAGCTAGAGGTAAAAACGCTGAGGGTCAAAGGTCAGCTTGGTTCATCCTTCTGCTCTTTACCTCCGAGGTGATGACAAACCCTTGAGCACACAGGCCAGCACGGGCTCAGGTGCTGAGCTGCATGCTGGAAGAGCAAAGCTGTGCAGAACTGAAGTGTGCATCAACTGCTTCTTTCTTTACTTGAAGAAAAACCTCCTCCATAATTCGCCGTGTGAAACCCACTCTGAGGAGTTCATGTCGGGTAGCTCCGGCCTGCTGGCCTCCGGCTGGTCGTTTGAATACAGCACCATCACCGTTGGTCTGAATGCCACTGAGAACAGTGAAGGTTTGGGGAAAAACAGTAAATATAGCTGAAGTTGGATCAATCTTTTGGGAAATAAAAAAAAATGTGCCATGTGCTTTCCTTGTCAGACCAGATGAGGTCCTCATACTGGAACTTAGTCTGACTAAATGGGCGTCCCCCCATCTGGGGGCCAACTGGAAGGACACCAACTACACCCCCAAACTTTAAAACAAGCTCAAATTGGGGTTGGAGTTGCACACTGAGGGGTTAAAGGTCAGGGCGTGGAAGGCTTGTGGAGGATGCCCTGCAGGTCCTCTGGTAAGGCCAGGATGACGGCCTCGATGTGGGCCCTCAGCTTGGCCAGAGTCCCCGGACGCACTGGGAGCTGCTCCTTCTCCGCCTGATTCTGCACGAGGGAGTAGATTCAGCGTTCACATTTTGCTCGACTTCTGAACTAAGACTTTTTATTAGTTGCTCATGTAAGCCCCCTGTGACACATTCATATGAAGGAATGCATGTCAACATGTTGTGACTAGTAGAAGAAGTGGATTTAAACGATACGTCTTGTTCATTCGACCCTGGGTCATATTTTTGTCCTTCTGTGCAGCTGTACTGTACTGGTACCAGTGCTCCATTTTACTATTAGCAATAGTTGTGGCAGCGTGAGTCGTGATCCACATCACAGTAGCAGAAGAAGTAGCAACAGCAGTTCATAGTGATGGTCGGATCGGTACTCGTAGCAATATAAGTAAAAGTAATAGAAGCAGTATGTTGGTCTAGTAATAGTAACATTAGCGGTAGCAGCAGTATAGATACTAGTAGTTGCAGAGGCAGTATTAGAACAGTCTTCACAGTACTCGCAGTATAAGCAGGAATATTTTCAGGACTGATGCACAGTTTATGAGCCTTGGATGAGTTTGGACTGACCAGTTTGTCTTTCAGCTTCAGAACCAGATCAACTGTCTCCACCTCTGAGTGCTTCTGGACTCTCTGCTGCAGATCCTACAGACACAAACAGACAGACACAAACAAAGGATGAGAGATTTCTGAGCCTCATCATGAACTCTGAATGAAGTAGTTTGTTGTAGTTACTTTTCAGGTCAAGATTTTACATTTTTAAAGAAAGAAAGTTTATAAAATGATCAGTGAAACATCAGTAAAGATGATTTGAATGAAAGTATTTACTTTTGATGGTGCTTTTTTTTTTACTAATAATACTGCGTTTTGATTTAAGTGGGATCTTAAATGCATGACTTTTCCTCGTAATGGCGTGTATTTTCATAGTATTGGTGTTTCAGATTTACAGTCACTCTGACTGTACCCTCCCTCCCTCCCTTCTCACCTCCTCACATAGCGCCTCAAGGTGCAGAGCCTCCAGTTTCTGGGTCATCTCTCTCCTCCTGTTGCGGAACCAGCCGTCAAAGTTGGGGGACTTGAGGAAATGCCTTCAGACGCAGAGAAAGCCACAGGAGAGGCCACATGATGCTCAGAATCATGTGTGTTTTCCGCAACACTGAATCTTAAACTGATTAAGTCCAATCACTGATCTGTTCCTTCTGTTAACTGTTCTATCAATTCCACTTAACATTTCCTGTTGATATTTCCTTTTCTAAGCATACCAGCAGAAGGAAGGAAATGTCCCATTCGTGTGTGTGTGTACCTGTAGAGTCCTATCCAGTCTCCTTTGAGTCTGGATGTGAGCTGAGGTCCAGCTTTCTCCAGTGTCTTCATGAAGTCCTGCTGAATGAACGGTCGCAGTTGAGGAGGACTCTTCCATGGACTGATGGACTTCTGGAGAGGCATCAGACTGGCCACGTACCGCTCCTGTAACACACAATCACACACACACACACACATCCAGTTCAATTATTTCAGTGGCAGACAGATGAAAACATGAAACAGTTGATTTAGAACTGTGCTTCTTTAGAGGCACGGTACACACTAGACTGGGCACAAGTCAGTCAGAGGGATGATGACCTCTCTCACTCACTCTCTCTCGCACACACTCTCTCACACACACTCTCTCACACACTCTCTCACTCTCTCACACACACTCTCACACACACACACACACACTCTCCCACTCTCTCACACACTCTCCCACTCTCTCACACACTCTCTCACACTCTCTCTCACACTCTCTCTCACATACTCTCTCTCTCACACTCTCTCTCACACACACACACTCTCACACACACTCTCACACACACTCTCACACACACTCTCACACACACTCTCTCACACTCTCTCACACTCTCTCACACTCTCTCACACTCTCTCTCTCACATACTCTCTCTCCCACACACACACACACACACACACTCACACACACTCTCTCACACTCTCTCACACTCTCTCACACTCTCTCTCTCTCTCACTCACACACTCTCTCTCTCTCTCACTCACACACTCTCTCTCACACACTCTCTCTCTCACTCACACACTCTCTCTCACTCACACACTCTCTCTCACTCACACACTCTCTCTCACTCACACTCACACACACACTCTCACACACTCATACCCGTCCCTTTACCTCTCATAGTTTTTCAAGCAGATGTCATTGAGACATACAGACAGAATCTTAACAGCATCATGTGACTATCTTAAATAATTTACCAGTGGAATGATGAAGCTCTGTGTAAGCTCTAAGAAGTAGCGTCGAAGAATTGCATTTTGGGCCGCTGAGGGTCTCTTCTGTTGGACACCCTGAAAAACACACAGTCATAATTGAGAAGGACTTTCAAACATTAATCTGCTCTCATATTTGTGGGGGAACATTTTCACACATGTGTAGCAGCCAACCAGCAATGCTGGGGAGTAGCAATGCTAGTAGTTGTTGTTTCTCAATAGTAGTCTGGTGGCCAGCTATTTTCAAAAAACATGTCTTGTTGTCAGGAACGAGCTATTTTTTACAGTCAGAAGCCAGGTATCACAACCAAACGCTACATCACTATATTTTGACTGAAAGCTCACACATTGTATCTTTAAAGCTGCCATAACCCTGGCATGTAGTTCTATTTTTGAGGCTGTTCACTTCACCTATGGCGGCTCAGTAGTTATGCTGAAACTCCTTAATGTACAACTCCTCCAGCTCAACAAGAACCACAAAAGCAATGAAAAGGTCCAAAAACTGATACTAATCTCATATGCAATTTTCTATCACTTCATCGGCGCTGTTCTGAAAATTCAGCCAAGAAGTGGTTTAAAGTAACAATACTGTACATTTTCCTCTTTAATTTGGAACTTCCATACAAACAGAAACACTCGACTCACGTGAGGCAATACTTGAGTTAAAAGACTAAAGCCTCAAAACAGTAAAACGAACATTCTTTCAAAATGGAAACTTTCAGGTTTACAATGAGAATAATTCCAGGAGCCAAGGTTTTTAGGGTCGACAGGTGTAAATGAAGGTCTTCCTGACTTCAGTCAGTGGGATGTCTCCTGCTCCTGCTCTGTGTATTACAATTTCACTCCTGCAGCTGGATTCGGAGGACCGTGTGAGAATCGCGAGATAAAAATACTATGTGTCCTTTTAAGCATTATGGGCTGGAGGACCCAAGTGAGAGGCTCCTATCAGTCAATCAATAAAACAAGATGTGCAGAACATTGAGAGGAGACCCAGTCTTACCTTCTGAAGCTGTTTAATGATTTCTTCATCTTTGTTGAGATACTGCTTATATGCTGTGTACACACCTGCAAGACAGACACACACACACACACACACACACACACACACACACACACACACACACACACACACACACACACACACACACACACACACACACACACACACACACACACACACACACACACACACACACACACACACACACACACACACACACACACACACACACACACACACACACACACACACACTCTGATCAAGAAACAGAAGTTCATCCTGCTGACCATGTACAGCTGGTCAGATGGTGACTAAACAGTTCCCCCTTGTGGACAATCTGCATGAATGTAGTTTTGTCAGGTCTGTGAGGTGATTCACAAAAAAACTGAAATTAACACAAGAATGAGTACAAAACATTTACCAGGTTTAGAGTCCAGAGTTTTGAGGTTTTTCAGTTTCTTTACTTTCATCTGCTTGGCCATCTCTCCTAAGAGGAACAGAGCGATGGAAGGAGGAAAGATCAGATGTACAGTCCCAGCGGGTTCCACTTAAACGTTACCTGATGTTTGACTTACAGCTATAACATAATTCAAACAGACCCAAACCAAAAGTACAGTATGTGGACGGGGGCTTCCACACAGTTCTGGCCATGTAGTGTACACATCTGAGGTCATGACGTCACATTTGACTGAAGTCGAATACTTAAAATCTTCCCGACTAGTAGCAGTACTGTACGGTACCTGCTTGCTTCATGTCTCCGATGCGGATGATGTGTGGCCAGTGCTGCAGGGTTTTAGCAAAGAAGGGATTGGTCACTCCTAGAATGACTGACGGCCTGTAGAAAGAGAGAGACGGACCACATGTGACTTCACTTATCAACTTAAGCAAATACTAACAACTTTACAAAAAGTTACAGGAATGAGGAGCCATGTTCAGAAAGGAAAACTGAAGTTTTCTTGAGCAAGACACTAAATTTCAAACCTTCCCAGACAGCATTGCTGTGAAAACATCCATCAATCAAAAAATGGTTAAAATCCCCAGATCAGCAGAATGTGCCTAAGACACTCCCTCATCCTTTGACCACCACTGAAGTGCTGCTAAGTGAGGCGCTCAACAGGCAACAGATCACGACTGTACATCCAGCAGATGCAGATGGGAAGTCACTGATTTGCACAGTAACCCATGTGCTGCTTCGTCTTTACTCACGGAGCTTGTGTCCTGGTGGTGTACTCCTTAAACTCGCTGTCGTGGATGGTGAAGTATGGCCGGAAGTCGCTGCAGTAACGCAGAGGAGAGATACAGCTGCAGAGAGACCGAGACAGAGAGAGAAATCTTAATGTCAGCAGCCTGAATAACTTCTGCACGTCTATAGAACTGGTGCCGTCATTAAAAGTAAGGCTCCTGTGCCTGCTGGCACAATGAACTACAACCAACTGTCTCCAACTCACCTGACCAATGCCAACACTGTATCCGACGACTCAGCCGGCGACGGTGCCATGACGACAAGTGCCTCCCCTAGCAACACCAACTCCCACAGCATCTGGATGTGGAAGAAGACCGGGTAGAAACACCTAGAGAGAGACAGACAGACAGACAGAATGAGTGTGTAGTAAAGCTTAGGAGTGAATGGTGACATTACTGGAGGTTTTGCAAAGGTTATTTGAATAGATGTTGTTGTTGTGGACCATATTGTTGTTATTCTCTCATTTACCAGCAAAACGACACTGACAGAGCAAATATTTGTAAAAACACAATTTCTCTGCTTTGCTCCTTTTTGGACTGGGGATTGTCTGAAGGCATTAAAGACTGATCAGACTGTCTGAGTGAAAAGCAGAATTTCCTCACTTGTTTTTTTGTTTCCAAATACAGTGCTTTATTCTGCTCTGGTTTTCATTTAATACATCTGCTTTGATTATTTTCTTTCAGTTCTGTTTTTCTGCTCTTAAGAGTCCTCCTAGAGTCATCTGTGATTCCAGACAAAGGACAAAACAAACTAATGAATCTGAACATGAGCAGGAGGCGTTTTTTTGTTCTTTTTTTATCTGTATACAGAATATGCAAATTAACACAACAGGGTGACAGTGCCGCAGCAAAAACAGCAGAACTGACCTTTTAATGTTTACATGACTATTCATGTAGGCCAGACTGACCCTGTGGGTGAGTTCTGTGAATAAGGACGCTGACTGTACAAGTGAGTAATCACGTTTTAGAAACACAAATGGAAGTGAACTAAAGTGAAAGTTTTCTAGGAAAGATCAGTGTTTATTTTGTCCTGCACCAACTATTTCTGGCAGGTAATCTTTTGGGGAGATCGTGATTTTGTTCATCAGGCGTCAGCAGGTGAGAGAGTGCAGAGGAAAACTGCTTCAGTACCATCACTGACCTGCAGGGGGTGACAGTGTGTAACACAAGCATATCTATAGTGAGGGGGGTCAACATCGTGCCCTGCACGGCTCACCTGAAGAGGTCGACTTCATGGATGGTTGGGAGCACGATGGACACCTGACTGTCGCTCTGAAAAACAGACACACTATCCTTCATCCCAACAGTCACATGCTCAACTTATGTTCCTTAATACAAAATAGCAAAGGTTAAAAAAACACCACTATTTTACGTGTGTGTGTGTGTGTGTGTGTGTGTGTGTGTGTGTGTGTGTGTGTGTGTGTGTGTGTGTGTGTGTGTGTGTTTACCTGGGCGGACTGGACCAGCTGTGAGGTTCCCGGTTTGTCGTAACAGGTTGGGATGCGAACCTGCAGCAGCACACAGACTGAACATAGTCACAGTCTGAACACTAAAAACCCAACCCAACTTAATCCAGGTTATTACTCCCAATACGGATGTGCTCTGCTTCTGCTTGCTTTAATCAAAGACTGGACTAGTGTACTCGACATAGCTGGTTTTGTCCAGATGATTATTTGCGATTATTATTATTATTTGTGTGTGTGTCAATCTCAATCAATCAATCAATCTTTATTTATATAGCGCTGATTCATAACAGCATTATCTCAAGACGCTTTACATAAAGAGTAGGTCTAGACCAAACTCTTTAATAAGAGAGACCCAACGAGTCAGGAATTCAAAATTAAGACTTCAAGAATCCCCACATGAGCAAACATCAGATATTATATTAGGCAACAGTGGCAGGAAGAACTCCTGTGTGTGTGTGTGTGTGTGTGTGTGTATACCTTGATGACCACACCCATAATAGGCAGCGTGAGGATTCGTCCAGGATGGGGCGTCGGCCAGCGGTCTATGTCATTACAAGCTGTCGATCAAATGCACAAATAACCACTTTATAGCGAACAAAGAGTTCTCACTGAGGCCACACACAGCTTTACATGAAGTTCATCTAAACTCAGTTGCTGCTTTATTAGGTACACCGAGCTAGAAAGTAATACAGTCTAATACAACTGCCCTGCAATAAATCCTACTTTCATGTTATAATTTAAGCTACAATAGTTGTTTAACCGGAAATAAACAGATTCAGGCTCTGTTGAAAACAGTTTAGAGGTGTTGAGTGATAAAAAAAACCCCATTAAAATCCAAAGTAGAAGCACTTTTTGAGGAGTTTCAAGGTACCTAAACCAAAAATGGCCACACTCTAGTTATTATAATATAGTAGCAATAGTGGGATATATAGTAGTTGCATCATAGTTAATAGTTTATAGAATTCCTTTATACCCACAGCAATCAGTGTGTGATGTCACTTTATTTTACCAGCTGTTCATATTAACTTTGATTGACTGGATCGTTATCATTATCTGGTGTGAGACGGCAGGAGACGAACAAATATGACGACAGGATTGTTTCAATTCAAATATTAAAAGATTTTCAGTTTACATCAGTGATAATCTAGTGTTTCATCTATTCCAACTATGTTGGAAATCAAGTCTTTTTCAATGAGTACATTGAAATTCAGACGTATTCCTAACCTTGAAAACACATTAGTCAAAATGAAGCATTTTACAAACTTTCAAGAGTTTGTAAGAACCCTGCAGATAGTTTGGGTTTTATTTGTCCTGGTTTTGAGAAATCCTCCACCCTGATACAACCGAGGTGAACTGAATTTTTTTGTGCTGCTCGCAGTGTAAAAAAATGTCACCCTAATAACAGAAATACCATCCTTGACAACGATCCACAAAACATACTGGACGGTTTTCAGGGGGACTTTTTCTTCAGCAGAAATGATTTCTCTCATGGTTTGAGTTGCAGGGATTCTTTTTCTGAAAGCCGTGTTGCTGTTGGTTTTTCAGTTAAGTAACTCTTCAAGGCCATGAGCACTAGAAATTTAATTCCTTTCACCTCGATTGTACTGTGGTGGAGACGGAAACCATCAAGACAGATTTCTTAAAACCTGGACAGACAAAAGCAAAACTATCTGCACGGATAGATAACACCAAAGTTAAATAAAAACAAACATACGTTTTGTAATGCGGGTGAACTCTCCCACTGAGATGCTTCTAAAAATATGCACGGAGTCTGTGTTCTGAAGACCTGAGGCACCTATCAGTGGTTAGACGACATGACGCTGTCTGTACAGTGGCTGAGCATGTGATGCCATGTGTGTTAATATCATGATGGAGAGCCAGTGGAGGGAAACTAAAACTGGTGTAAAGTGTGTCCTGAGGCTTGTTTGTGTGATAGAGTTTTCTAAAGGCCTCTGTGCCTTGACTGCAGCTGGTCCAGTCTCTCTATGTGAGCGTTTGCAATACAAAAATTCATATTTTGGCAGTTACATATGGACAGGTGGAGGCAGACAGACAGGCAAACACAGAGAGACAGGTAATCAGACTGACCAGCCTCCAGACAGGGCTCCTGTTTCTCAAAGTATTCTGGAGCCATGATCTTCAACAGGGAGTGGAAGAAGGTCACATAGGGCAGCTTACTGATCAGGACCAGAGACTGGCAAAGAGACAGTGAGACACAGAGAGAGAATTCATATCTTTATATAATTTAATACTATTAAATATGACACCATGACATGTCATATTATTAGGAATATCCTGCACTATATCATTATTGATTAATGTCTTGATTATTTCTTTCAATTAGTCTATATAATGTAAGAAAATGCCAATTAATGTCCATCTCAATTTCCCAGCGCCCAGGGTGATGTCTTCTAATGTCTTATCTTATCCCGCCAAATATATTCAGTTTACAATCATATTAACAGAAAAAAGCAACAAAACCTCACATTTGAGAACCAGAGAACGTTGAGCACTTTTTCCTGATAATGATTTAAATTCATGCCGTTAACAAAAATCATTACAGACTGCACTATTATCTCACACTACTAATAAATGAGCAGATTTATGAGCATCGTGCTGTTCTGCATTGATGGTTCCATGTATGTTGTTAAGTTTTTGGTGCATTGACACTGAACTGCAGTTTGACACTGACCTTCTGGAAGTATCCTCTCTTCAGGGATTTATCTCGCACCTGACGGAAGTACACATAACCGTAGTAGTGGCCCTGTTCCCTCTGTAACACACACACACAATCAGAACTTAAATTCATATTGCTTAACCAGATAATTCAGATGTATATGTGGGTCTGTAGTGCTGTGTGTGTGTGTGTGTGTGTGTGTGTGTGTGTGTGTGTGTGTGTATCAGGCACAACCTTAAGACAGGGCGGGGCATCGCGGTCGGTGGTTTCCAGGAAGCAGCCAAGCGACGACTTCCTGTTAGAACCCTGACGAAAGCGGAAGCAGAACTGGGTGTCGCCGAGGCAACCTGAGAACACAGTAGAGTAATGGTGTGGTTACTATGGGAACACATGACCTGGCTTAGGAACTTTTTGCCCCTTAGCTGTAGCCTACTGTGCTACTGGGTTAGCTCACTGAACGAATCACTCACATGGACTAACATGCAAGCACGTGGCTGTCACGGCAACCAAAACAAAGAATAGAGCAGCTCTGATTACAAGTTAAATTAAATTGAGTTTCTTAAAAATATGGCTGGTATTTTGAGAGAAGTACAGACAGAGTGAACCACAAATATTTATGAACCTCTCAACAGTATCAAGTCCTGCTTGGTAGAAATAATCATTTCTTTAGTCTCATCAGCATCAAACCAGGAGAGCTTGGCTTTGGTCCAGACACTTAAGAGATCTGCTGTCTGAAGAAAGCCAACTGCCATGTCATGTATGTTAAACAAACACAATGACTTTGAACCTCAGCAACCTTAAATATGAAGCAAACCAAACCATTTTGTTGCTCTAGGACACAAACCCAGACAGTCTCCTAAGTAATAAATGAGGAATGTTTTCATGTACATATTCATAAACTAACCCTTTATAATGTTTTACTAACTTTTAATAAACTCTATTGCTACAGTTACTACTGCTACTCCACATGCCTTTAAGTTCTGCTATCGACTCAATCCAAGCTACTGAGTGTTTTTACCAGATGAATTTCAAACATTTTAAGAAACAGAGACTGTGACAGTTTTCAGATTTTCAGTGTGCATCAGTCTAGCTGTTCAGTGTCTTCCTGGTTTTTTGGACAAACAGGAAAAGGAAACGGAAAAAAAAGAGGAAATAGGAAGTGCCTATGAGTCACCGACCAGCCTTTAACCTCCTCATGACCTCCACACATCCTCCAGCAGACATGCCAGAGTGTGAGAGAGAGGATTAGATAATGATAGAAAGGGAGTTTAAGGCATTCAAGGCACACACACTTCAGCTCACACTCACACTTGTCATACTTTATGGAATTCCACTTCACAGGACACACACACACACACACACACACACACACACACACACACTTCCCAGGGCTCAGCCAAGACTCCATGACATCATGCAGTCACGTTGTGTTTGAGACCACCCAGTGTGAAGTGGGCCATTGGCAGCCGAGCCATAACTCTGATTCTCAGTCTGAATGGACTTAAATGAACTTAAACTCTCTTAATTTTGTCTCTATTTGCTTTAATTAGAGTGTGTGAGACGCTACATCTGATCATATGACCCTGTCAGCAGTGTTTGCCATGTTGAGGTTATTAAGAAAATGGAAGTAAAGTGAAGAAGCAATCAAAGGAATTTACTTTATCATCACAAAGTTTGAAAGAACTCTGGCCTGTTTTTCATGAACCATCAGATGTTGGTTTTGTTGTTTGATGTTTGCATTGTACTTTGGTGTCATTACCTGCATATCATTTTATAAATGAATTGATGCTTGATACACCCATTGGCCTTCAAAATGAAAATCACAATTTCCCAGAGCCCACAGTGACGTCTCCAAATGACTTGTTTCATTGTAGAAACAGTCAAAAATAAAAAACCCTGAGGATATTCGGTGTCCTTTCATATATGAATAGCAACACATGTTCACAAATAAGATAATAAGAGACTTTTTTCATGATTTTCATGAAAAAAGATTAGGTGGTTCAGCAAAATGAATTTTCTGTCAATCAAGTATTGATTAATTGATCTAGTTCTAGATACAACACTGATATTTTGCTTTTAAACTCTGACGTATTATCACCTCATGAAGTTGCTACGGCTAACCTGCACTATTTCCACGTACAGCACACACAAAGCAACATTACCGTCCTGTTTCGTGGCTCTGGTTTGGTCTCCACCAAGGAAAGTCTCTGCCACAATAGCAGCTAAATGCTCCCCTTTCTTTACCATCTAGTATCTGACTGTGTCTGTCTGCTGTTTAGTGCTGGGTTGGTCATGTACAATGATTTTTATCAGAGATCGTTTGCTGGAAACAGCTGCAGACTGAATCATACAGTAAATGTGTCGTACAAACAAAACTAGGAACTACATTAAGGCTACAAAGCTCGGTGGAGCTATAGAGTTGGTGAACCATCTGTGGGTTCAGTAGAACAAGCAAAATCTTTCACTTAAGACACAGTCATTTTAACTATTGTTAAAAGTCCATTTGTGCAGTTTAAAGTATTTGTATATTTGAGAAAAGTCTTTTTATATCGCTGATTGTATAGTGTTTAGATGCAACGCAACCGCCGTGTTTTGCTGCAAAAGATGGACAATAATCCAAAAGCAGTAGAAGATACTCATGGTAAAATTGATCTAATTGATTTTAAATGCTGTAGTGGTTCAGGCTCAGTTGGGTCAAAGATGTTCCATGTCTGCTGGCTTGAGACCAATTTAAAGACCTGATGAAAAGCGTGAGAATCCTTAGTTTTCTACTCTAATTCTGTCACTATTTTGCTCCTATTCCAGCCCCTAACACAGCTGCTACAGTTTCTCCACTCTCCATCTGATGTAAACACCGTCAGATTAAAGCTGAGAGACAGCATTTAAACCTCAGTCACTGTTTCACTTTGAATCTGGAGTACAGAGACAACACTACAAATCATGTGCCACTCCTCCTTTCAGAATACAGAGATTTATTATCTTTAATCAGCATCAAAGTGGATTAAATATTGCTAGCTCTGATCAAGATGTGAGACAGAATTTAACCGAGAGAGAGAGAGAGAGAGAGAGAGCTGCAGAGCTACAGAGTAATGCCTCACCCTCTGACACACACCTACAGTATATATATAGAGGCCCTGTAAGCATTTTGTCCTAATCCTGTCGTCATCCTGAGGGCAGCAGGCTCGTCAGCTCTAACGCCTGCTGACTCAGTCAACAAAAACACACACCTGCAGACAAACAACCACACTCGATTCTCACACACACACGCAATTCCACATAAGTGTTCGTATAAACCAATACCTACCCCACTCCATCTAAGGTCAATTTAGATTTTCAGTTCAAAATAGGCTTTATAGGCATGACATTTGATGTGTGTTCCCCAAGCATAACCACGACCATGAAAGACAACGCCAAGGACAGAAATCAAAAAGAAAGATAAGAAATCAACACATTGAATATCTTGAATTTCTTCTGTTTGTCCCACATTGTTAGTGGGGGCAACACAATATATTCCTGACATGACAGACAACAGAAGAAAATCTACTGGTAACAGAATAAAATAAAGAGATGAAAAAGACAAAAGGAGATGGTGGCAGTAAGTAGAATATGTTAAGTTCAGACTAGTGTTACACCAGGGTTCCTGACTGTAGTGAAACTAATGCTTCCAGGTTATGTTTCAGAATCAAAACAATCTTATTCAGAATCACAATGACACTTGTAATATGGCAAATTGCTAAAAATCCAGGCCTCCAGTGTGTCTGGAAAGGAACAGAAACATTTTAAAAATATGTGATACTGTAGTTTCTGTCAGAGTTTCTGTTTTTAGCAGCCTATGATGAACAAGATTTACCATAAGCCCAGGACTCTCAAGAGTTAGAGGTCACCAGCACGTCAGGAATCCAGAAAGGCGACGTACAACCCTCAACGCAGTGATTGGGTGTGGAGGTGTAACAGTAGGTGAGGCTTGAACCTCCCTCTCCAGCTCTTTCCCCATTCTACACACAACTTGTTAGTGACTTTATATATGTACAGTAGACTGAAGCACCATGCATGCCTTTATCCCCTTTTGTAGGCATTCATTTGTATCTCACTCATCTTGATTACAGTAAGTCTTTCGCCTACATGCAGATAAAGCAGAAACACTTTTGCTTTCAGATGCGTTCAGACACACTAGTTCCTTGGGAGCTTAATACAACAGCCCTGAAATAAATCCTACCTACACAAAAGGTTGTAATGCTTTTTTTCTTCTTCTTTTTTTTTTTTTTTAGAAAGGTGTTGATTCAATTTTACCATCATTTTGGAGGCACTAACACACACACATGTTTATGACGTTCACAAAGTTACAGGAATCATCTACTAACTAACAATCCAACATCCACACCCACTTCATGCAGCGACTGGCCAGCTATGTGGAGGTGAGATGGTAAGCAGGGTTTGGACTTCTCTCTCAAGCTCTTTTTTCAGTCCTTACACTATTTCTGCGACTATTTCAACCATTTCCAACATCTGCAACACTATGAATGTCTTCCGGGATGGAAAATAATGTGAACCATTATATCCGTATTCATATGATTAGAACGTCTCCTCCTCTCTGTGATGGCCAAGCTTTTAACTCCATCTCTGGTTGCCCTTTACAGCTATGACCACTTGTAATTTCCCACATAAGACATTGAGGGAAGTAAATCTTTTCTAACATAACCTGAGATTAAATCGGACACATCACCACATACAGTTATTAAGTAAAAGTCTTCACAGTGAGCTGACTGTTCTGCTGCATTTAGGAAAAGTTTAAAAGGCTGACACGGGAACTCACCTGAGTTGGAATCAGGAAAGGAAAGGTAGCAGATGCTCGTTTTCTAAAAAGGAGAAAAGATGTTTTTGTCCTCTTTATCATAAATAGCAAACAGCAAAATGACTATCGTTACAAACACATGAAAAATATTACAAATTCTACCCCACTTTTAGGGTCTTCTAGGATTTAATGTACATCTGATAACTTTATTCCCCCCGAAAATGTTACATATGTTAACATTAGACGCTTCTTTAACTCAGATAATCAAAGGTCAAAGTCAGTCTGACTCACCTCTTTCTCTGACAGTTTGGAATGATGAGGATAAATAACCTGGAAGAGAGATGAACAGAGTTACCACACAGCAGGAGCTCATCATCCCACATCTAATAACTGTGTTCAGCTGCTGGGAAGCAAAACATCAGCACTTGGACGACTTAACCTTAACATTTATCTGGCTCTCTCTAATAACAGTGGGTGCCTTACTTTCTGTGACTGCTATCTGCCACTTTGCTGTACTTGATAGTTAGCGGTCACCGCATTACAATATACACATTTCTTAGTTTCATGATAAATGCTAATAGACTGACTGTAAGTGACTGATGCACTGTACATTTTAGCATTAAAAAGAACATTCACATGTTAACTGAAATGTGTCCATCGATCAAAATATCCCAAACTGTTAAGTACTCAGAGGTCAAATGTCTGGGCAGATTCGTAGTCTTGTTAACTTTTAACTTTTAATTCTTTAAGCAGATTTTGGACACTGTAATACAGAGCTGTCAAACATACGGCCCGCGGGCTATAACCGGCCCACCAGAGGGTCCAATCTGGCCCGCGGGATGACTTTGCAAAGTGTAAAAATTACAGAGAAGACAAATTTCAGATCGTTCATAATGTTTTGTAAAAAGACAGTTCATTAAATGTGAACATTTTCAGATGTTCAGAATTTGGAGTCGTTGTTATTTAAAGGTTTTAATGCTGGGATTTGTACTGTTCCGGTCCACTTGAGATCAAATTGGGCTGTATGTGGCCCCTGAACTAAAATAAGTTTGACACACCGTAATAGGAGTGAATTTTGGAGCAGCAATTACAAGTCGATTAAGCAAAAGAGTCGATCAACAGAAAACTAATCAGCAACAACAGCAATTCTGATAATTATGTAAGTCAATAGTTTTTTTAGCACCTGGCAATTTCTGAATGGTTTTCACCATTTCCACCAGAGATAATCTGCCTGCACAGACTGATGCATCTCCAAAAGCATCATATTGAATCAAGTAAATAAAAAGGACAAATGGCCCCAATAAAAACTAAAAGCTATGTTGCTATACTCATTAGAGAAAGTGAAACATACAGTGCTGCAGGAGTCTAAACTCTACACATCCTTACTGACACCTGCAGTCAGTGTAATCTAAACTTGTGCTCAACTCATTGCTTCTGTATCTCAAAGAAATGTGAGAACAACAGGTGTTTGTTCAGAAGCTCTGGTGAAGTTTGAGGCTTAGAAGGTTCAGTGTGTGTCTCTGTCTGTTGCAGTAAAATGCCTCCATGTGAAATAGTAGACTAGTTGGGTTGTGTTGGGACAGACTAACTCCAAGAGGAAAACACATAACATTACAATACAGCTAACGAACTCGTTCTCCTACAGCGACAAAACCCCGCTGTTTTAGTGCCATTTGTGTGTGAACATGTCAGAACTAAACAAAGACCCCAAAAGGCAGCTTAATGACGAGGAGTGTGTGTCTGTGTCTGTGTGTGTGTCCAGGAATTAGTCTGAGCCTTCGATAAGTGCTAACTTAGGCATTTTCTAGCTACACTATGGAGGAGTTTTACAGGACCCAGCTGATCCTTCTGCCTCACCTCCACCGCCTGTCCCAGCTCCAGGTCGAAGCCGACCACACAGATGCAGTGCAGCCAGGCGGAGAAGCGGTCCCAGGGCAGCAGGAGAGCCTCCTCCGGCTCCTCGTCGCCTCCGGGCCCGGGGGGGAGAGTTATCTCCTCGGCCGGGGAGATGCTACTAGCGTCCTGATCGTCCAGATCCTCCGGCTCTTCGACCTGCTCCCCAAGCTCCTCCGGGCCTTGCAGAGCCATGGCGACGGCCCCACACGGACACTTAGACGCTCTGGAGAATGTTAACGGCTTTATAGATAAGTTTAGTGGAATATGCGGTCGCAATCCCCTCGGGTAACAACAACAGGAGGCGAGTAGCGGTGCAGAAGCTAACCTGTTAGCTAACACAGCAGAGGAGCAGGAGCGTACGCACGTCGTGGTGATAGAACGTGCAACGTCATCGCGTAAGGCCGAGCCTGGCACTGCGTTGTATTCAGGTAAAGATAGAACTCCGTGCTGCAGTGACACAGTACGTACTGTACGCAAACCTTCTTGTTTATACTGACGGCTGTGGAGGAGCGCGTTCAGCTGGAATTGAATAAAGGAGAAGATAGACATCATAAACCTGAAACTAATCAATTAAAATCACGAGAGGCTTAGTTAAACTTGTGACTTTTTAGGTCACACTAATAAAACAACACACACAAGTCAAAGTCAACATTATGAAAAAAAAAAAAAAAAATCGAAAT
This sequence comes from Pempheris klunzingeri, assembly GCF_042242105.1. Lineage (NCBI taxonomy): Eukaryota > Metazoa > Chordata > Actinopteri > Acropomatiformes > Pempheridae > Pempheris > Pempheris klunzingeri. Next base: position 22,517,858 of record NC_092013.1, read on the forward strand.
TTGTACACACTATCATTAAAAAAAAGGTAGGTAGGTAGGTCCATTTTTTTTTGTCTTTTCAAGTCAAAACTGTGGAATACTAAATCAATATTTTGTCTTTCCTAATCAAAATTAAGATAGTCACAATTATGTATTCATAGTTTTGAGATATCAAGTAAGAATGGTTCAGCTCAAACTCCATCCACTGATATGTACTTGAAAATAAGTAAGTGGACCTTTTGTCTAACTACATAAAATTCGACGTGGAAACTAGAGTTAATAAGAAAATGGGAAACTTTCTGACAAATGTGCTGCACTTTTCTGCTGTATCTCCACGGTTCCCCTTCAAATCCTCAGCACAGAGTGTAACTCACTGAATGAATTACTTCTTCAATTACAGCCCAACTCTCAGTCTGAGTCAGGAACAAGGAAGTAAATCAGCTTTATCTAAATCCTTTAATAGCTCCATCACTGAGCAAGCAGATGGATAAAATAGAGTGGGGGGTGCTTACAGATGGATGGGAACACCCCAGGTTGACCAAAGTGACAGAAATCTACCTTATTATAGGTAAGCGAATAAAAAAAAACATTGCTTCAATCATTAAGATTTATTTCCATACATGCAACTAATAGTTGCTAAATGATTATTATGTATATATATAATATTATATATACTCTGGTCCTTAGAGCACCAATGTTCCATTTATGGTTGAATTGACAAAATAAGCTTGAACAGTATAAACACAAACATTTATGCATGTATCAATACATTTTAAACAAATGTAAAAAAAAAACTAACCAATAAATATGTAGTCCATATAGCAACTGGTCTGAACCTTTAGATTATGTCACATGATCGCCATTGTCAATGTTCAAATTTCCATTTTTTAAAGCAGTTTAAAGACTTCTGAAGCATTTTGGCGTAAATGTGGAATCAGTGGAACAACAAGCAAAAAAAAACATACTGCCAAATAATGAAATAAATATTAGTTAGAGTGCAATAATCAATGTAACAGAACTGCCCATCGCTTCATTAGGAAATGCCAAATATATCTATTGCCAAACTAATAATAGTAATATCACACCCAAAGAAGCCATGTTACCAAGTACTTTACATAAAGCTGGAACAAATCATTAGATAACAAGAGAGCAACATAAAGCAAACCACAATATTTATAAAGATATAACAAAAGTAGTTTAAGATTTAAATGGAGCTTATCCTTTAGTGCTTCTTACCAACACACAGACTCTCTATAACTGGACACTGTGATGCCAAACTGGGCTAAGAAGCTAAACACAGTAAGATGCTCTTAAATCTCAAATAAAAATCAGACTGTTAGCACAGCGACAGCTGGTCCCCTGCTTGCTCTGTGGGAGGGCTGGGCATGGCTGCATGGGACTTGGACCAGGATCTATACCATGGCCATGACCAAGACCTTGAACCAGGACACGGCTTGTGGTCCTGACACAAAGAGAAGCAACCAACACTCCGAGGCTGTGAAGGTCTGATGTAGTTCATTTACACCTTGGGTTGATCTTGACAGTCTTGTACTTTGTTCAGTCCTTGCTTTGTCCTTCGCTCTGGTATAACTGGAACAGACTGATAATCACCCTGATCTTTAAGTGAACCCTGCATCACTGCTCAGGCCTCTCAGGTCTAAGTCCTGCTAAGACCTCCAGCAGGACTACATGCTCATATGTACTGCGTTAAAGGACCTTGTTTGCACATAAATTGTGATATTATACCAAACCTCAGTGACACAGGATTGTAAACAAAGTACAGTATGAGCGGCACTGAAAAGAAAAAGACATATAATAGTAGTAGTAGTAGTGGCTCTAATGGAATATTTGGACATTTTGGGAAAATGGACTTGCCAATTTGTTCTCTTAGTGAGAGGCTTGATATCAATCTGAAACTACAGACAGCGTCATCTAGAAAGACTGAAAATAGTCCAAATGTAACAAAATCTGCCAACCAGCTCCTCTAATGCAGTAACTTCCCGACATGTTGTCATTACTATAAGGTTGTCAGGCTCCAGGTAACTGTTCACAGCCAAGAAATTGTTCAGCACTTAACTACTCGTAAAACTACAACAGGTATTTTTTTTTAACACTTTGCCCTTTGTATAGATTAAACCAACAAGATCTAACATGTTAATTAGTGAGCTTTAGATGTTCTGGTAGGATGATTTTGCCACAGACTTGCTGTTTCCCCCTGTCTCCACTCTTTATGTTAACTTAAGGTAACCATCTGCTGGCTGTAGCTTCATATTCATATGAAGGTCATATTGATCTTCATATAACTCTTGTCAAGAAAGGGACTATGCGTATTTCCTTTTATCCTTTCTATTTTCTAACTCTTCCTTTAAATGTCCACACACTGGAGAATGACATGGTATGAAGCCCAATATCAGTAAATTCAACTGATATCATTTCATCTATTTTTTGCAAAAATACATACAAATTCAAAACATACATAAATATGGAACCTAAAATATAAAACCAGTCACGTGAAATACATATAAAATGCTTTTAATGGTAATTCCAAACTGACACAGCATTTAATGATTTAAAGAAAAAAAGTGGTGTAGAGAAATTACTTAGATAAGAAAACATAATTCAACCATATGCTGTACCATAAGAATGAAAAAGAAAGTTAATTCACATGTGATTGACTGCACATTTGAATATTTAAATGCATGTTAAGACACAATGTGGATGGGGATTTTACGGCTTTTATTCCCAGGCTTTTTAGCGGTTCCTATGTCTTTTAAAGCAGCCTGTTTGACTCTCTTTAAGAACTGGCTCAATCACTTACTTTTCCATGAAGGAAAAAACTCACTATGGCAGTCATAGCTGGGGACTGTTATTTCTTTAACTTTCCTTCAAATGTCACCAAAATGTCTGCACATTTTCTTAAGACATGGATAAGTAATTGCTCTATTTCATTTGAAAATGAATGCAAAACGTGTGCAAGTCTAATACCACTCCAAACAGTTTTTCTTTATTTTGTCTTCGCTAACTTTGGTTCACCTGTGCATGACTCTACATGCAGTGAGAACAGATTTGGATGGACTAAACTGTACACATTACCAATACATTATAAATATTTGTTTGTTATATCCCCCTGTTAAATGAAGACTGAATTAAACCAAAATGAGCAGCAGTGATGCATTGTGGTGCTTTATCCTCCAGTACTTCACTGCACTACTGTCTCACCCAGCATTGATTTGGTCTCAGCTGTCGGTTCACCAGAACACAGCAGGGACATTTCTGGAGGCTTAAGCAGAATTTGATCTCCACCCACGTCACCGGACCTCACCATGCTGTCCCAGTCTGTAAATCCAGTCACCTGGATGAAACCGTAGGATGGAACTATGGAGTGATGTCATTTGGTGATTTTTTTTATTAATACACTGCAAGTGAGACTGAAAAGTTACAGTAGTGGTGTTACAAATATAGTCTAGAAGAAATAGATAGAAAACCAGTTTAAAGGTGTAATCCCCATGTTTCTTAAAGCAACCAGTGGAGCCCCACCTCTCTAAATGCCCTTTCCTTTAAAACCTTACTATAATCAAACTCACAGAATTTTGCCATCTTGGAGAAAAGAAAAGTATATTTTTTTCTGAATGTATAATTAGAAGTGTTTATTTAAAAACAAAAGTAATATTCCAGTGATATTATAGTATTGCTTTGAAAACGAAACCTTTACATTTGTGTAGCTCTAAGACCATCTGAATTGTCAAGTGTTTTCTACTTTTCATAATAAAGGCCTACTGTCTGTGATAAATGGTGATCTTTCTATATATTGTTGACTAAGTACCTAAATTAGGTTTATTTTCATTTAGGTCTACTATAGTAGGTAAATTGTGGGTGTTTATATAACAAGTTTTTTCATAAAGATGTGACTTACATAACAGTAGTAGTCAGAAGTACCATATTTCATCCAAGATACAACCTGCGCAGGTTTATGACATCCTGAAAAGAACTAATTTTAAAAACAAGTTACTTTCTAAATATCCAGATAAGGCTATATATATTATACTGTGGAACAGAAGTTCCACCATGAATACATGTAATGTTATGAACAACAACATTAAAAAAAAAATAGCCTACATCATAAATATTAATTTGGAGTCATCATTTTGACTGAAAACTTGATCATTTTGACCAAAATCTTGATTAGATAAATCATAATTATGTGTTCTTAACCTCATGCAATCTGCTTTTATTTATCTATTTTTTTAATTTCAAACGTTTCTCTTTTATGACAGAAACTGGCCTCCATAGTATTCTTTTAAAACCCCAAATGAACTGCATATATTTTACTTTGAAATGAAGACTCTTCTTTTCACATTGAACTGCTCTTATGTGCTGAGCGGTGAGCGGAGTTGATGTGAGTCGGGCCGTGAACGCACCCCGCCTGTCTGCTCTCTAGTTACAGTATGGCGGCCAGGACTTGCGGAGGAGGACAACTTCTTCTAGATTCCTTCCAGAAAACTGTAGGAAGGCGACGGCTGTAACTTATAACCATCACGACAAACACGACCTGGACTGAGATACACGACGACAGCGCAACTTGTGGCTTATACCGAGGTTTTTCCTGGAAGATAGTCGGGCCGGTGTGATGCGTGAGGACCCGCAGTCAAGAAACTCCCCTGATTTTTCCGCGTCTGTCTCTGCCCCGACTGTCAGTTAGCCGGCTAGCTGCTTGGTAGCTCACACCACCTTCATGCTAACGTTCGCTTGCAGGGCTCCGTAGTAGCCAAAAGACGGGCTAGCTTGCTGCTTTTATTTGCTCCAGGAGACAGGGATGGCATTTCACCTCCATTCGGTAAGCGAACTGGTTGAGAAGGGCGGGGAGAAAACATTTGAGGACCTGGATGATAAGTTTGTCAGCACTCATTAGCCTAGCCTAGCCTAGCCTGCTGGTACAACGCCAGAAAACGTTGGCCGAGAGTTAGCGGTTGTGCACTAGCGAGCTAGCCAATTAGCATTTTAGTTGCACAAGAAGACCTGCTAATCCCTCGTTCATCCCGGCTGAGTGTTTTGAAGCCTCTGCAGTAACTAATTCAGACGAAGAGTGGAGGCTGAACTGCTTTAGTCTGGCGGACCTACATCGAGCGGTAATTTTTAATAACTCAGGGGTGTTCTTGATGTTCAGTCTTGCTAGGTGTCGATAGCGGTGTTATAGGTGTTCTCTGGAGGGAGTGGTATCGTTAGGCAGCTAGCTAAGGTTTCCCTGTATCAGGGCAACAATGTCACTCAGATTATGACAGGCTGTAAAGGACGACTAAATTACAGATGACACATTACTAATCGCCAAACGTGTTCAAACCGACTGGCGTGTTGCACATTGGGGTGTGTGCCCGTTGTTAGCTTGCTGCAAGACAAGAATTAACACAATTGAAAGCGCGCAATAATGTGGTTTACTGCTCCCGATAGACATTAGATGGATAGCTTCCTTTATTGATAACTCATTCTTTATCAGTGGTTACAGTTATTGACGTTAGTCGCTGCTGTCTTTTGGGACTAAAGATCAAGTCTCTGGTGGTGACTGGGTTCCCTCTCCTGCTTTAGTGCTGGAGTAGTTTGATGGACGTGGGAGGCTGTTTGCCAGACTGTCAGTGCTATACTCAGTCATGTATGTCTTGACACACGGCACCCTGGTCTGTACATAGTGCCTGCTGTCAGATGTAAGGGTCGTTATGTAGCTCTGGTGGACAGTCAGTGAAGGGAATGTCCTGTCTTTTTTTATACCTGTTGGTTTGTTTTTTATTTTCATTTTTTTCAAACACAGGAGAGTCTTGTTGAATCGAAGTGGAAAAGCAATGCAGCCTGGGCTGTGTTCAGTGGACAATGTTTATTAGTTAGTACCTAGAAGCTAAGAGGACTAACAGTTCGGCCTACGTGTAGGCCACAGTTATTGTAGATTATTCTTTGGGGATTGTAACAGAAGCCTGCCACTCTGGATCAAGAAAACCTGTCCCTCGTGTCTGGTTGGAGTAATACTCTCAAGCCAAAATCAATGCCTTCAGCGCTGGCCGTGTTCGCCTGCCGACCCAACTCGCACCCCTTCCAGGAACGGCATGTTTACCTGGATGAGCCAGTCAAGATCGGCAGGTCGGTGGCTCGGTGTCGTCCGGCCCAGAACAATGCCACCTTCGACTGCAAGGTGCTGTCCAGGAATCATGCCCTGGTCTGGTTCGACCACAAGACCGGCAAGGTAGGAGAAGATGATGATAATGAGAAGCTGATTTTATAACTGTATTTCCCCCCTCAGGATAGACGTCACTCCAGGATTTTTGCATTTCTTCAGCTCTAAATAATTCTCAGTCCTATTTGAATTGCCTGCAGTGCTGCCACAAACATGCATGTACTGTTTTGTCCTGAGAGTGAACTCTGCTCAGACCTGAACAGATTCAGTTTGTTTAAGGGTCCGTTCAACACATCAAGCATGTTTGGAGTGAAACGTCAGACTCGGGAGTGTTGCCTCCAGTAGACGTATCCAGCACTCCAAGGGCAATACATTCGCTAATCTCAATTGAGCACAGGAAATGCTCCCAAAACTCGAGGGATTATGGGTAGAAAGACACAGATGCTCTTCCTCATGCAAACAAAGTTTAATAAAAGCAGAATGAAATGAAGTCTGGAAAGGTTATGGATTTGATTTCACCCTCTGCAAAAAATGACAAACGATTGTGCTGTGAGGCTTCTGTGTGCAAAATCTGCAATCTGTAAGTGGGTAGTATGAGCCTGAATGAACAAAATAGAACAAATACTGGCCCTTCTTACCCATGTCAAGGTAAACTGGAACTTTCCATACCTGGAGCCTTTCAGGGCCCGTTTAGGTTATGATCCAGGCTGTTGTTTTCTGTTTCCACTCTACTTAAACAACTGTGAAGTTTAGGGTGTATGTCATAATAAAACCAGTACATCTTGTCTGTTAGGGATATTGTCACAGATTTAAAAGATCAAGCTCCAGTGAAAAATAAAGCAAATTTTATGTTTTACATAAACTCTTATTTTGCTATTGGACATTTGGCTGCCATTTGTACTGAAGACAAGCCCCCATTTAATTATGAGTCCTGATTCATAAAACCCGTCTTGTTAATCTGCGCCATATGATTTCCCATTTTCTTAAACAAAGTCATCATTTAATTTTTGGAAACGCCTTCAAAATCTTAAGTTAAGCTAAAACAACAAAATCAAAGCATATCAAACAGAAATTTTGAAGACAAGGGTTAAACTTAGACTTAACAAAATTCAGTGCAGTGCAGATGTCCAGTGAGGAATGCCATTAGTCCAGGACTAGACTTAATCCTTATCTGGGAAAACTAAGCAGCAATTTCTTTAAAATCCACAGGTCTAAGATCTGAAGCAGATGGATCAAACCTGTGTGCTGTAGCATCTGTCGTTGCAAGGCTTCAGTGTGTCTGTAGTTTCTCTGTAGAACAGGTTGAACAGGCTGAGACAGCTACAGGATTACCCAACTATGTGGCATGTAGGGACTTTGAAATACCCTGTGTGTGTGTGTGTGTGTGTGTGTGTGTGCGCAGCATAAGCTATTTATGACACCAGTAGCGTCATCCTTTCCTTTCTTCAGGGATAAACATAAACACATGGCTTGACCAACATGCACACGCCAACATACAAGGATGCAAGGATAATTTATTATGCTCTCATAGCACGGTGTTATACAACAAGATGCAGTTATAGTCCCCTTTGTGCTGCTGCTGCTGCTGCTGAAGAAGAATAATTATTTTTTGTGGTGGAGAGTGGACGATGAATTAAGGACTCTTGAGGTAAGAAGCTGCTCCGTAGTCTGATTTTATTACAGCGAATACTTCTGTGTTTCTTGAACAGGCTGTGGCTGGGGTGGGAATGTTCTTTTAATATCCTTTGACTCTGTGGAGGCACCTCGCCTCCCCGATATCATTGATGCTCGGTAGATGGACACCAGTGATGAGCCCTCTAGTCCTGGGCAGAGCACATCCCATACCAACTTGTGATGTTTCCAGTTCAGAGTCTTTTTAAAGGTTGCTCTTTTGTAAAAGTTGACAGGAACTTGGCTTAGGACGTTTCCTTAAGAATTGCAGCCATTTCTGTGCTTTCTTAATCATGTTGGAGATGTGTGAAGGCCATGACAGGTTCTCTGGCTTGGTGTTTTGGCCACTTCGTGGTGGCACTTGTTAGCAACTGTTGCTTACTTAAACACTCGGCAGCGACATAGCAAAATACTCGTTCATTTGGAGTCCTTTTTCTGGCCACTTGACTAACACAAGTTCAATATTCAATCTCTTTTTAGTTCTGTTTTTGATCTCTACCGATTCCCAAGGTATATATCTGGCTCTCTAGCTGCTAAATGTTCCACTAGCTAGATGGTAACTTTGTCTGTCTGTTAGGTCCTGATTAGGTTGTGTGCATTGGGTTTTCAGATTTCTGAGGGGAGATGCAGATTCAGCTGATCACCTTTTCACATTGTTTTCACATCATTATATTTCTCCATTTTTTTGTTGCTGTTGTAAGCAGCTCCTTCATTTCTGTTAAGCATCACATTGTTGGGACAGTCATGTCCTTCAAAAAAAAAACTGAGGAATTTTTGTAACATATTGTGTCATTTTTAAGTGAAGCCCAGCTGATACATTGGCTGATCTCATTGGTTGATATTGACTTACTTCAGGTGTCTTGGCATCAGTGTGTTGGTGGATAAACTGATATGACAAAAATTGCAGCACAAAATGTATGTATTTAATTTTTATTCTTGAAAACGTAAAAGGCAGTGGCTCAGTATTCACTCTTTCTCTGTCATGCAAGCAACACACACACACACACACACACACACACACACACACACACACACACACACACACGTATGAAGGAATTAAGCACATAGATGTGGCTTGCCTAACCAATACCTCATAACTGCAGGTTCCTCTTAAGTGCAGTAAGAGCATTGTTTGTCACATGAGTCTGCAGTTTACGTTTGTTCAAAAACCAGCCAGCAGTTTCACTTTGCTTCGATATGCTGAAAAAGGGTTTGATGCAAGATTTCACCTTAATTGTGCTCCACTGTGACCGAGAGCATGGTGATCAGAGTACCACTCAGGAACCAAAAGGTAAAACTGTCAGTGAATACAGTTGTAAAATATGTTTTACTGCACATGCTGACTCTTTGTCTTTCTGACGGTTGTTGCTCAGCAGTTTTCACCTCCATCTTGCCTGTATGTGATAAGTGTGCACTGGAGAGAAACAGGTGTGATTGGTCGCATCCTGTGATTGATTAACCAATCAGTTGACTCAGTGATCCAGCAGATAGCTTCATTATTGATGTTATAGATCTGTACATCAGAGGGTCGGCTCCCACTGTAATACTGGAGGAGATTTCTCAAAGACTCCTCACTCTTCTAAGGGACTGACAGCGGAGCAGTTCAGTCAGTTTTATTGTTTTGCAGCCACACTAAAATGTGATTAAGGACTGAGATGTGTATAACTGTGATCATATGTTATGTTATGTACTGTAGCTTTGCTGATGTCACAGCCTCCCGCTGGGTCTGTTGCCTTGACACTGACTACTGTGAAGGAAGGATAAACTAATTGACAAGAGCACAGCTGGTGGGATGAATATCTGAGGGGCTCTTAGAGAAAATAATGAAGTGTGTTCTTATTATGCGGCAGCCAACATGGGAAGGTCAGATCAGACCCAGCTGCTTCTCTCTTAACCCTGGAGCTCCTGGGACCTCAGTTTAGGAAACTCTGTGCTGGAGGGGCTCAGATTCAACCAATCAGACCACCTGCAGTCCAACTAGGGGAACAGCTAGACAGTTTCCTCCATAACTTGAAAAACTGCTCCTGTGTGTGTGTGTGTGTGTGTGTGTGGTTTTTGTCGACAGGACTCGACTCATCGCATATTTTCCATTTATAGTTCTCTCTTTTGATCATTACGGCTACAGCAACCATATGTCAAGCCCAGCTGAAGTTTGTTTACATTCCATGAAAACAAGACTAAAGCTATATAATGTTGCAGATGTTGGATGCAAGCTTGTTTTTGATAACTTTCTCAACATGGAGACATTGAATGCATGTTGAACTGTACTTTAGGAGCAGGTTTAAAATATTTAGATCTTCAGTAACCAGTGGGCTTGCAGCTGAGAGTCACAGACAGGGTAGAGAAGTACCATATTGTTGATTTTGTCTTTTCATGGATTTCTAAGCAATAAGAAAACTTTACAATGACAGCAGACTGTTTAGAGCTTTGGTTTCTCTCAAGAAAAGGATTTTGTGGAAAAATATGTTCTATGACAATATAGAAAAAAAGTGCCCTTTTGCCATCTGTGCAGTAATGGCAGTAGTATCAACATATTTCAAACACCCAGCCCATCTAGACCTTTTTGATTTCCATTTGTTGTAGTGGCAAAACAATGTGTGGATATAATGACACCAATGAAGGTTTACCAGTTCCAAGGCCATCGTGCTGTGCATAGCAACTCACTCGATACTCATCAGGACACTTAATGAATCTGAGCCATCATTTATGTTATGCCCGTGCTTTTCCTGTAATGACCAGTCAACATGCATATTGTGAAAGTGACTGGAAATCTTACCTAAGAAGCATCCTTATACTTGAGACAGGGCATTCATGTAGCCATGAGTAACTGTCATTAAACTAACCAGGCTTTCAGCAAGCCACTCAGGAACCTCTAAACAGCCTGCCACTCAGTTGGTGGTCTGCTCTGGCAGATTAAAACAGATTAGGACTCTCAGTGGAGATCTCTGTAATACAGCTGTATCACTTAGAGTTATCAGTCATTCATTCATCCAGCGAGTGTGTACACTGAACCATAGCACATGCCAGTTGACTGGATCAGACCAGGTTTTCCTTCTGGAGGATGTGGTTCCAACACATCAGAGCAGTGTGTGGTTACTTCACCTACAGAGCCTGTAGAGAGTCTGTCTGTCTGTAAAAACAACCCTCTTCTGGTTTCTAAGCTACAACCAAGTTTTAGTACATGTTACATTAATTCAAGCTGCTGGGCAAATTCTAGTTTTGTTGAAACATTTGGCTGGGGACCAGGTTAGTATCTGATAGTTGGAAGGTAAAATGTTGGCTTGTCTGCTTTCCTGCTTCATTAATGGTCTGCTAGCGAGTGTCTACTGCTGCATCAGTGCTGCAGCTATGTGTGATTCGATGTTTGAGCTAAATTTGTCTTCTCTCGTCCTGCTTGTTTCCCTGCTGGCGGCCTATATGTCCCATGCAATACCTCACATCAGGATCCGCAGCACTTCTCTGCAGGCCATTGTCACGTTTGGTCAGTGCTCTGTGGAGGATTTAGAGTGTAGAAGTGAAAAGAATGCAGGGGAAACCCAGACTTTAATTATAGTATGAATGAATGGTTTAAGACCTTATCAGCTTGCAGCCTCATGGTTTGAACAGGTGTAAATACCAGAAGGCAAGTAGAAGCCTGTGCTGGGCTCCTCAGAGCGAATATCCCTCCTGCCAGGTAAAAGCAGTTTATACTACTAGTGTTTTTGTCATACTGTATAAAGGTTCTAATGTCAGTTATATGCTCTACTTAGTTGCACAGATGTCAGGATATGGTCTAAATCTTCCATTACGATCGTTGCAATTTTATATCTCAGGAAGTGTATTTATCACAGTAAAGTAATTGTTATATAAATTCAATAAAAAAAAAAACAGCAGTCAAAAAGGTTATCACAACAAGTTACTTGAGCACAAATTAAGGGATGTAGTTCAGAGATTAAGATATGTGGGCTGCATCTAAAATAATTTGGAGGAATTATGTATTGGTAATGAATTATTCAAACTTGATTTGTTGAAAAAGTTTCAGCCCTATTGGTGATAAGGAAACACTTGCCATGTTTTAATCTGCAACAGTTTGGCAGACCTTATTCAGAGTTGATTTCGGTAATAAATTCTGTTCTTGTGCTAACCCCAGGAAACACTTTAGCAGAATACCAAACAATTTCAATTTGTGGTGTGTAAAGCACTTTACAGCCTGATCTAGTAGCATGGGTACATAATTAGGCTTTGTGGATTTAAGGTCGAAGTAAATTTAAGGACTTGAATGGCAATTTGTGCAGCTGTCTGACCTGGGTGTTACAATCTTTTTAAAAGCGCAATTATTTTTCCAGGATGTTTCATCAAATGGATACACAGCAGGTGTTGTTTGTGCTGGGTGAAAGATTGTTATTGCCAGTCTAGTTGATAGGTTATAATGAGAACACATGCACACACACCCATCTGGCAGTAAATGAGTCATTAGATTGCTGTAGGCCTCAGGTGGAGCTAGATATACTCGAAATCCACTCCCTATACCTTTTTAGTGTAACTGCTTGACTACAATGCCCCCCCAAACAGTGGGCAAATCTTCCACAGAAATCACAGAATACATATGTGCATGAACGCACTGACAGTTAAACAAGTAATTTGTTTGGAAAATACAGTGCCACCGCAAACTATACATATTCACTGCTATATTCACACTGCAGCGCTTCGATTACTGTATGATACAGGCCACATCCTGTATCAGCTGGGGTATCGGCTATTCAGGCCAGGGGTTTAATACAGCATCATTCACCAGCCTCTTTAGTCTTTTTCTGCACTGGAGGGTAGGTAGTTTGTGATAAAGACTAACAGGAAGCTAATCAGTTAGTCAACCAGTCAGCCAGTGGAGAGCAGTGCTGACAGCAGAGCAGAGCTGTTGTCTGGTATCAGTATTCCACGGCATGGTAATGGCCTCAATCTGAATGCCAACACAGCACAGGAACGCGGTTATACAGACAGGACACAGCTCTGTAACTCGCCTTATATTTGAGTGTGTGTGAATAGAAGTCTGAAGGAATGAGACCCTGTTGGCAGGAAAGGCGCCCTGGCAAACTCCGCTCTGACATTGTGCATGTGTGTGTTCACTGATAGGAATACTGCATCCAGATCCTGCAGCAGGACACTGTGATGGAGCGTTGGAAGTAAAGGTGTGAGTGTTTGGGAATCTCACAGCTCGATGCGGAATCAATTCGCTATTCAAAACTGATTTTTGATTCAATAGGGAGGTACTATGCTACATTATACAAGAAGGACAAGAAACTATATTTAAAAAAAAGTTGAAGTCTCCAGCAGTTGAGAACAGCCTCTCTGCTGCAATGCTAGTACAGAGGAAAGCCATTGCTACCCACAACACAGTAAGGATGCAGGGCTTTTGAGATGAAACAAACCGTGGGCCTTCCCTCGACCAGAGCTGGCTCAACAGTGCTGAAGTTCAGTGCTCCACTAACCCTAATTATTAAGTTATTAAATCCAAAATGCACCCAAAATGCTCCTTTTTTGAGAACAACTAAATGACAACACTAACATAGAGCCTCACCTTTTTATTTTTTTAATATTACAGCAAAATGTCCTGCTCCTTCTGTGACTTTCAGTGAAGTCAACACAAGAGTGTGCTTCCTATGTGAAGGTCAGAGGTCGCAGTGCCTGGTCAATAGGTGGTGATGGAGGTATTTCAATTATAATGGTATTAATAATGGCATAGTATGTACAGTGAAAACCACTTACAGTGATCAACTGCTTATGTGGATCAAAAAGCTTGGGATAGAATCATTCCAGTACAAAAGCTGTTCAAATAATTCACTTATAATGATCAAGCTTACAGTGTTCATTTTAGGTCTTTTCATTCAGTTACACTTATGACTAACTTTGTCTCACAGTGACTTGTCTGCTATCGGCTGGCTACCTGAGGCTGGTACTGCGTGTCCATTAAAATCATGACGGGAAAAAGAGTCATTTTCTCTCAATGAAGAATGTAGTCCCCATTAAGCTTACGGCAAACTGCCAAAAGGATGCAGCAGGGAAACTTAGTGTTCCTCAGGCTGTCTTGTGTAGCCGACTCAAGCAACGAGAAACTGCCATGACTGCTAGTGATTGGGACAGACAATGAATGCACACAGCGAAAGCACCTGTGGTGGAAACTGCACTTGTTAAGTTGATTATGACGCCCAGTCACATAATGCACAACGTAATAAATAACAAAGCAGTCTATTTCATTTCATATTACTTTTAAAATGATGTAACAAATGTAAAAATGTCAATTAAATGGTAATCATGGAGAGATTTCCACTGTAGCATTGTGGGTCAGTGCCCGGCCCTATGAATGAACACAACTATAATTTTCCATATTACATTAGCCTGATGTGTCTGTGACCAGTTTTTCCTCCATTTTCTGTCCTCCTCTCCACCTCCTGTCAGAGGTGTGAGCGTTTGACCCTGACCCTTTTACTATCTTAAACTTGATACTTGAACTTGCTGAGCTAGAGGCAGGTTTCATAACTTGTTCATACATGATGCAAGTTAGACGTGCTGCTTTTTTTAGAGTGCGGGGGTGTTAAAGCCCATTTACTGTTTGCACATCTGTTGCATCACTCCATTCTACACCATCCATTACATGGAGCTCCATTTCTTCATATCTTGTTGGCTGTTAAATGAATGAAAGTAACCCATAAACCTTGAAAGAGATTAACATACCAGCCACAGCTAAGCATCATCCAGTCTTGAAGGAAGGTTGTCGTCAAAAAGCCACAAGAACTAAGGTGTTGGCTACTCATATTGACCAGGACAAACTCCAGTCGACAGGTGAACCAGTTTGTTCTACTATCAGGTGAAGAAACTCATCCTGAGCCTTCAGCTTTGGAAAACTTCCTCAGTCAGGAAGGAGAATGCTGTCGACACCATCTCCCTTCATGAGCTCATTGTTAAGTCACCACAAGCCACCAGAACACATGATGCTAATTCCTGACATGTGGCTCATATGTTTAGCTTCACTAGTCGAATTATGGCAAAGTTACTTCTCCTGACACTGCAGCATGCTCTTTGTTGTTGAACCGCAGAACACATTTCAAAAAGGCATTTCTTAACAAGCTGTGAGGAGATTCAAAAACCTCTGCATCATTTAATAATACATGTTTAAGTATTTAAAATGTATTAAGTGATTGGTCGTGTTGGCAGTAGGATATTAAATGGACACAGTGGTATATAGTGTTTTAAAAAAGTACCTAGTTTTAAAATAGTAGATGAAAGTCAAACTTCATGCCCAGATTTGAGACGCAGCAGAGAATGAATTGTCCTAGAAAAGGAAACTTTGTGGCCTTCCAAAGAACGCATTTTGTCCTTTATTCAGAGTCAGTCGAGCTGGCACTGAATGATTATTTTGTGGTCAAGTGTTTAGTCACATCTTACATCAGAAGTAAAAATATCAAATATCTTGTTTTGTGTGACCAACAGTCATAAACCCAAGACATTAAGTTTATGATCAGATGCTTTATCAATTACCTTAATCATTAATTGATGATAAATATTGATACATTTTTAGTCTACTGACCAATCTATTAATGAGCAAGTTTGTACTTTCAATAATTAACTCATCTATAAAATGAATGTACTTGACAATAAAATCAGGGATAATTTGTTGACAGGTATGTCTGGCAAGCTGTTAGTAATAATTGAATTAACCAAATAATAGATGGAAGGTGAGCGCCACTGTCCGTTGTGCTCTCTCTCTCTCTCTCTCTCTCTCTCTAGCCCCCTGTCTTCAGTAAAGACCACTGAAGTGACAGAGCTGAAAATAGGCTGCTGAAAATAGGCAGCTGAAATCTGTAGCCGAAACACACGCACACCAACACTCACCTTTCAAGGAAACGCACACACTGCGCTGCAGGAATATGCTCACATGCCGACTGATAAAACCCTCTTTCTGTTTGCCAGTAGCAGTAAACGGCCTCTTTTGGAAGTGGTGGCAGGAGTCCAGCCTTCGGTCCGCTGGCTCTCTGCACCGACACACACCGGGATCAACAAACTCTCCTGCTCTGTTTCTATCCACATAAACTGTAACCTGTAAATGCTCTGCCAGTTTTACGTACCGGTATCATGTATGAAAAACCACAAGAGTAAATGTAAAAAAAAAAAAAAAAATCAGAGACCTGCGCCCTGAGGATGAAGTGCTGAAGATGAAGACCGCTTTAACGGCGCGTCGTACCAAGCGATTCTTCACCATACGCAGTTTACTTAACTTTTTGCTCTGGCTTTGCTCATGTGGAAGCTGCCAAATATCACATAAGCACTGCAGCATTATACGGAGTGGTTCCATTATGTTTGAACTAGATGTCCCGACTGGTTCCTAAGAATTGGTGTTGTTCAATTGATCCATACATGTTTTAATGGATCATTATCGGCTGAAATAAAGTTGATCACCATCGGAGGCTTTCCTTTCTGTTTTTCCACCTCCAGTCTGCTGTTGCAACTCTGCTCTCCTCTACCTCAGCTGGGCTCTACAGTGCCGGCATTTGGCTGCAAATGACACTGAAAAGAGTGTGAGAGTGTGAATGTGAAAAAATATTTGGCTGAAGCGGTGAGTGACTCAGCGCTAATTATCATTGGTAAGGAGCAATGTACAAAACATTCATGCAGCAGCTTCTCATTTTTAACGCTGACCGTCACTTTCACTGGTTAAAATGCCGAATGCTGCAGGTCAGTCAGCGTTAATTCTATGAGCAACTTGAGGCCAAAAATGAACGTATTTGTCGTTGGGTTTGTGTGCTCTCTGCACGCTGATGTCAGTACCTCGCCACAGATCATTTGTGATGTCAGAAGCTCCAATCTGTAAGACCGCTGTACAACCACAGTGGACCGAGTGTCTTTATAGTTCCCAACAAAGTGACCAGGTATTGCTAGATACACCATATTAAAGAACACGGATTTGGAAAAAATACTTGCTTGGGACAAGCCTTGTTTGAACTGTCATCATGGAACTTTTCTAGAACAGAGACGTGTGTACGTGAAAACTAAAAATGCATTGTTTGAACAGATAGAGGAACCCAGCAATACAGCAGATTTCACATGTGAAAGGTGACAGTTATTCACTGCTGTTCTCTTCCTCTATTCTCTCTCTAGCCTAACAAGCCTCTGTCCCTCTTCTTTCTGCTCAACAGAATTATTGGAACAAGTTTATTTTACCAGCTGTGACTCGCGTCCTTCAGCGTGACCGGCTCATTCATTAAGAAAGTATGGAGAAAATCTCACGCCTCAGTTCCAGTCCAGTGGTGTGACCAATCCTTTGACATGCAGCCCCACACAGGGGCCTCTTCATACTTAAACTGTCAGTGATTATTAACACAAATTTCATGGCTTCTTCTTTGTTGACCTTCCACTTGACTTCAGGCTTCTGATGGTGACCCTTAGCTGCTCTTTCATCTGCACAGTACTAAAATATATTGAAATTCCACTACATTGCCTTCCACTATTCATATAGTAGAGTACTGATGCTTTGCTTCAGTGTTTTCAGATGGGACATGAGAGTTCAAAGAACATGTTAATCAAGTTGGTGGAAAATCTATGCTGACTGATTCTCAGCGTAATAGATGTCTGATAAGAATTTTGATAAATATGTTTTATCTTTCCTGACCAAAGGAAATCCTCTCCCTCTCTAAAATGATCTTTTATATGTAGGAGGGCTGCAGAGACAGGTCAGACCAGTTAAGACCTCCCAGTTGGTAATCACTGGTCAAAAATATGCATGTTTTAGTTGAAAAGGAAATACAGGATGTAGTACTTTCTTTAAAGATATTTATCACCTCCCTTAAAGATATTGACTGCCTAAAAGGATAGGAAGTTATTTTTCAAGTCTGTCTTAAACTAATTATTACATGCCCATATGCACATTGAAAGTTTTTGCTTGCTGCTCTTATTCCTCTTGTTCATACTCGCCCCTCCTAACATGCGTCCAGAGTAAATGTTAGGGAAAAGGAATTTTATCTGAGCTCAATATGAGGTTTTAGCAGTTTTAATTAATGATGTACTGTGGTGGAGAGATTGTAACACAGAGGGAATTTCCTTCCAGAAAAATGGTAACTTTGGAAGATGCACACTTGAGTTGTCTAACTCTGGACTGCTGAAGCCTTGTGTTAGCTGCACATAAACTTTGTATTTTTCCACCGAACAAGGACTGTCTTTCTCCAGTATATTAGGAAGGGATCTCATGTGGACAAGAGGATTGATTACAGCAAAGAAAAACAGTTTAAAGTATGGGCACCAGACTATTGTTTTAAGATGGACTTGAAAAATTGTGAACGAATCCTTTAAGGCTTCTTGTGATCGTGATTTTGTCTGTGTTCATTGCCCCACAATACTTTTTGTATTTATATATAATTGGGAGCAAGAAAAGAAACGATTGATTTGAATTCATCAAATCTGATTGTGTTCACTGCAGTAAACACAGTGCTGCTTATATGATTACAAATATTTCACACAAACTGGTGGCTTAATTCCTTATGTCCATCTGTTTAATTATATCCCATTATATCAATACTCCAAGTGCAGATGAGGACATATTCCTGCTAAATCAAAAACACAATGTCTGCACATGTAAGTAGTCATAGATGTATGATCCTTTTACATTTGGGCCAAACGGTCCAGTGAGCCTGATGCACAGATGTGCACCTTGGCAGCAGACCAACGGCAGCGTTGAGAAAAGCTGCTGGATGAAAAAATCCCCAAAGTTATCACAGTTGACCCTGATGGAGACATGAATGTGTGTACTGATGCAGCTAATAGTTCAGTGGATCACTAAAGTTGGTAGGATTCATCCTCTGAGGTCCACAAATGTAATACCTCAATGTTTGGATGGATTGCCATGAAATTTTAAAGTCTGAACCAATGTAGTGGACTACCTAACAAACTGGCATCCTTTCAGCATGGCTAAAAAGCGTACTGGCTAAAAAACAGCTAAACATACAACGTAGAATTTAACTCAACTAGTATCATTTAAAATAACAGATGGGGGAAAAGCACTTGTCTGCAGCCATCAATTTGTCTAGATCAGGCTTAAGTATCATGAATGTGTTGACTTTATGGCATAAGTACTAAAACTAAAAGACTCATTCTGTCATTCATTCTGTTTTTGTCTGAGTGTAGTAAAATAGGGATGCTTCCTCAAATGAGACCTTCTTGAAGAGTGAATGGGCAAAATAATGTCAAGTCTTGCTCTGAGGTGGAAGTATTTTAAGTGGCAGTCAAGCTTTTAGTGCAACTCCTACGAGTGATTCTCAGAGTCTTGATAAACACAGGCAGGTCCACAATTTCTGTCAGCTGACTACTACTATCTGTTTATCAAGAGTGTGTGTGTGCGTGCGTGCGTGTGTGTGCGCAGCATCCACCCAAACTGGTGTCATATGTCGACCTGCTGACTGGTTAAGTGGTTGTCGTGCCTGTTGGCTGCTAGCTGATGGTTTGCACTGTTTTCGGAGGCTGAGGGAAAATTAAAATCCATGGCATTCATTTAAGCTGACTCTAATGAGGGAGGAGAGATGGATAGAGAAAGGGAGGAGGAGGACAGTGAGGGATAAAGGGATGCAGTGTTTCCCCAAGAAATGCTCTGCTGTGGGTGGAAGTGGTGCAGGAATGTCGGTGGTGGCGAACGTCAGTCGAAAGTGGAAGTGGTGGAAAGTGTTGCATTTGTGCGATATTGTATGGAGTGGAACAGTTATCTCCCCATTTCATAATTGTTTTCAGAGCCTTCTTAGTACAAGAAGCTTACAAAATGTTCTTTTTTTTTTTTTTGTCATTCATGAGAGTGACAGTATCAGAGCCTCTCCGTAGCACTTGAACTCAGCATACCAGCATACTTAAAATAATGCATGTTACCATGTGTGCATAATGTATCTCAAACAATGTTGTTTTTCATGAAATTAATAAGAACCACTGGTTTATAGGGTGGTAAGATTATTGCGGTTGCATAATTGTTAATGGGGATGGAGATTAATCACTAATGGCTGTAGTAGAGAAACTGATGAACGTAGAGGCAGAAACACAGATGGACTGGAGAGAGACGGAAAGCAAAATGGACAGAAACAGACCAGTAAATATGTGTAGAGCTGCAAGGATGAATTGATTCATTGATTTACAAAAAGTTAAGGGGCAATTATTTTGATAAATGAATCAAAAATACCAAACATTTGTTGGTTCTGGTTTCTGAAAGATGAGAATTAGGTTTTGTGATGAGCATTTTCTGACATTTTACTGACCAAATGACAGTAGATTGATCAATAATGAATATAATTAGTTGTAGCTCTAAGTAATTTGCATGAGAGTAGTATAGGTAGACGTTGAGGATAAAATCTTCTCTCTAACATGTTCAGGAAGCACCTGTTTTGACCAAATAAATCTTCTGTTTGACGTTCAAACCACCAGCCACAGACTGTTAATGTAGTGTGACTTTTTCCTGCAGTCAGTCCTGAAATGAAACAATGGAGCCTATGAAAAAGGCCTCTTTGCACATCCACACAGTTCCTGTAACTCTAAACTGTAACATATTCATGTTCATAGATTTGTCTATCATTTAAATTGCTTGTGATATCATTATACTTACCAAATTGATGTCTGAGATCTGGACACACAGTGACATCACAAAAACGTCAGATGATCAGAGGAGTTGCAAACAAACTCCCAGCTTAAACAAGCTTATTTGAAAGGGGAAATGAAGGACAATTAGGAAATTATTAGCCAAACTGTCTGTAGGCACACAACGACAGTGAGTGTGGTAGGCCAAAGTAGAAGCAGGAAGTGACTCTGTAAACTGTGATGGATGACAGCAGCGTTCTTGTACAGTAGAGATAATGACAAAAAAAACAACAAAAAGACTTGGAATGAATCAAAATGATTCTTTCAAGAGAAATTGGAAGAATTGTCAAGGAAGAGATGGAAATGGTAGCGAGCTGTCAGATGTTGGTATGTGGCAGCTGACTGAACAGGGAAGGAATCTTTTCCTCTCACCCTGTCTCACATGCAGATAATTTCATTTCCATGTTTAGTGTGTCAGTAAGTCAACCAGTCTGCTCTGCTCTGTTTTTTTTGTGTCTTCGTTTCAGTAAGTAGGATCAAATACATGTCAACTAAACTACCTGTTAATTACTACATTTGTCATTCATGTGTTCACTCTTTTGAGTTAGTAATGAGCTTTTAATCAGAGCACTTACAGAACTGAAGTCTGTCTGTCTACCGTTGATGGACTACCAGTGTGGTTGACTGCTGGGGTTGCTGCACAGTGAGGAAATGACCGGCTGCTGATGGACAATGTCTCCTTCTCATGTCTCTTCATGTTTAGCCAGACCTCTAACTCTGGTAAATGAGGAAATGAAGCAACCGTGACTCAGTGTAAACCTGCGGTTTGTTTGTGGAAAATGAAAGGGACTTCCTGTATGATTCACAAGGTTTAGGTGTTAAAATTTGTTTGGGAGATCAAACTCTGACACCCTGTAGCTGATAAGATACTGAGCAGTCCTCTGGAGGATCGAAGCGGTAGATGCTTTTGCCTGTCGGCTGAATTTATGTATGAGAAATGAAGAGATAATAATGCTGTGAAAACACCAATGTGACGGTGTCAAATAGATGCTTTCATAGATATGACACAGACAGACGATGTTCACTGTGCTGAGACTAAACCAGCAGTCTGCTGCTCACAGGGCAATGACGTCATGTTTTCTGTGTGTGTGTGTTAGAGAGAGAGAGAGAGACACACACACACACACACACACACACACACACACACACACACACACACACACACACACACACACACACAGAGTGACGTAATAGGTATGAGTGTGTGAGAGCCATATGTGATGCATAGTGTGTGTGTGTGTGTGTGTGTTGTTGCTGGGTGAAAAGCTCTATAGTTAGGTCCCTCCCACCCTGTCTCCAGGTTACCATGGGGACATGAGGTAACAGTGTGTGTGTGTGTGTGTGTGTGTGTGTGTGGGTATAGCTATCATGATTTGTGATTTGGTAGCTTCTGGTAGCATACTGCAGTCGGATAAACGGCGAACTCTCTTGTTTCTGCCTTTTCCTCCTCCAGTCCCTCCTACCTCTCCTCAGTGTTCAGTCTCTCCAGTAGATGGTTTTCAGTCATGAAGCAGAGCTGAGGGCTGATGAATGAAACTCCTGGAACGACAGACAGACAGACCTCAGGCATCCAGATCAAATTGTTCTTTGTGTGTGTGTGGTGCAATGTATACCATACCGTGTCTGTGTGTGTTCTTGCATTAGCTGTATGATTGTATGTTAGCTTTTAATCATTGTATTTGTCTGTGTCTGTGCATGTGCAGTTTTTTTGCTTAATGTGTGTTCACTTTCCTGTCTGAGATCTGTGTGTGTGTGTGTGTACACTTCATTTCTATATCTCTGGATATATAATTGCTTTAAGCGTTGTTGTGTTTTCTGTATATGTGAATGAAACAGAGTTGGTGTGATTATTACTGTTTGTATTTTACTGTTGTTAGTGGTTTGTGCTGTCTCCTCATAGATAGTGACCGTCTGTTTTTAGATAAAGTCAAATGTTACCGTCTCACCAGTATCATTGGAAACCTCATGGGCTCAAGATTAAATTATGAACTACTCACACACAACCGAGTACTGACAGGACTCCGCCTGTCAGTAGGAGTGATGAGTTGTGAATGGAGGAACACATGTTTAGAATCCATCAACAAATACAAGTAACTGCTTTATCTATTTTGTATTCATGGATATAATGTGGACCTGGATAGTCAGTCAGCACTGCTGCTGGCCAGGAGTAGTACTGCAACAAAAAACCCCAGAAAGTCCAGAAAGCATTTTCTGCATAGACAACAGGAATGACAGTTGACAGGATATATTGAAAGGTTCAGAGTTCAGTGTTCAAAAACTTTCCCAGTGCACAGAAAAGCTTTTTTTTTAATGTCATCTTGGTAAAAAGTCTATGGAACAAGCCAAGGGGTTCAGGGATAGACACACTAGTGGACATGTTTTGTGTATGTGGCACAATAAGGAGGCAAACTGGGAAAGGAGAATAGATATTGTGACCTATGTGCTTATGGGTGATAAATATCATGTTTGTCACATCAGTATACGGTCAGTGTGTTGGTGCTATATGAGCTGCGTAGCTCTTGGGGTGGTAATGCCAACAGTCCACCACTTTTGGCACAGACTGAAATAGTTCAATGACTCCTAGACGGACTACCATGAAATTTTGAGCAGATGTTCATGGTCTCCCAAGGATGAGACCAACCGCCTTTAGTGATCCTCTGACTTTCCACCTATTCTTTAATCGGTTTGAAATTTTCACTTTTCCACAACTTTAGTTTATCACCAAAAACTAATGGCAGTTTGTGCCCGGGAATAAGAACACTAACACACTAAACTGAGATGGCGAGCATGGTAAACATTATACCTGCGCCACATCAGCATGTTAGCATTGTTATGTGTTCAGCTCACATCGAGCCTCACAGAGCTGCTAGCATGGTTGTAGACTTGTCGTCTTGTTAATCTTGGAACCATGGTTATTTTTTTTTTTTTTTCTACGACAAAGAAGAGTACAGGAAAAGGCTCACACTTATGGCTGTAGTTAACCAGTTCACCTGTATACAACTGCCTACTTACAGCCCTACTAGCTGTAGTGGCTGGCATGTTAATATATCATACAAAGACAGAATCATTATTGTACTCATGAGTGCATGGTCTCCTTCCTGACAGCTGATGACAATCTGGGCAGGGCAGCTCTCGGCTGTTGTCATATGGCACGAGTCCGAGTAGTGTGATGTATAGAGATTGAAAATGACTAGCTGTGGCAGAATGTTTACTGTCATCCTGTATCATATTTTCTCTTACTCTGTGTCTGTAATGACTTATCATGTATTAGCAGTCTGTCCATGCGTGTTGTTTTTGTGACCTTGTTTTATTGATTTCTTCACATGAATCTCACCTGGTGTGTTTGTGTGTTTCAGTTCTACCTGCAGGACACCAAGAGCAGCAACGGGACGTTTATCAACAGCCAGAGGTTGAGTCGCGGCTCGGAGGAGAGTCCGCCCTGCGAGGTTCTCTCTGGCGACATCATTCAGTTTGGAGTCGACGTCACTGAGAACACACGCAAAGGTACATGCAATGTACATGAAGGTATTTCCACACATTAGCATATTGAAATTCTAGTAATTTTAGGACATGTAAACTGTTTACATTGGACACATTTTGTGGTGTGCAGAGACAGACAGACAGACAGAATGGAAAGAATCAAAGAAAGCTGGATAACATTAACAATTTTCCTTCCTCTACCTGCCTTGTACTTTATAATGCACACATGCAATCCTGAAATAATTACAGTTGACTAACCCTCAAGGATACCTTAGGGCTCATTTTGCTGAGGTCATACACTACATGCTGTGTGCAGCAGATATTGAGGTCAAATTTTCAGCTCCACTACCCCTTCTGTAAACCCAATACACATTCAACCTGCCTCGGACCTCATTCATATGTAACTACTAGTAAAGGTTAATCTGAGAACATCACTGTTTCACAATTACTCCAGTCTACAGTTCCAAACGCAACATTGCCAAACCAAATAGAATTGGACAAAATTACATAAAATAAAATAAGCACCAAATTATTAAGTTGTAACTCATTTTGTCAAAGAGAGCATGACAAAACCTTGTGTGTTGGCAGGTTTTTAGCCCTTCAGTTGCAAATCATGTGTACTTTTTGATTACATTTTTGCATTTTTTTAGATGCATTTCCCACTATCCTGGACAGCCAATGTTTTCCATTCATTTACGTTATGAAATGAATTGGCAGGTTCTTGAAAAGTGCGTGTGTTATGTTTAACCATTGCAGTAATGATCAGGTTTGCTGTAACTCTTGTCAAAGTTACCATATTGGTTTGAGCTCATGCAGTGCAGACTTTTTATAACAATCAGCACAATATAGTAACGCAAGTAACGCTATAGTGTAACGCAATATAGATTTGACAAAGTAACATCTATCTTTGATATAAAGACTAGGTGATTTGGTATGGTTCTTTGAATTGTTAAGATCTGAGAATAAAACCCTAGAGTCGCCATGGATTTCAGGATTTGTTTCTAGTTGGAGCTATTTTTAGACAAATTCTGACCTTTCTGTCACTGCAATGGTTTTCAAACATACATGATCTTAGCAAAGAACAAGAAGCGCTTGTAGTTGTGACACATAGGAGACTTACTGGAGTAGTCAGCTCTACCATCTGAGCTACATCCGCCCAACATCTTCCATTTCAAGCTAACGTCCTTAAACAAGACACCGAACGGGGATTCCAGTGTGTGGAAGAAATTAGGTCTCTTTGTCCAAAAGCGTCTTCCCAATGAATATAACATGAACAGGAAAACAGGAAAAGCTGGATGGATGGCAGTAGACACACACGGTGACTCTTTGTGTGTTGACAATCACAGTCATTGTAATAATCTTGTCAGTACACCTTGTGTGAGATCAGTTGTGAAGGTTTTGGACCCCCATATCAGACTGACAACAGTCTGAGACTAAATATGTCTTTGTACTGGAACTGGTAACCAGTACTGAAGTGTTGTACATTCATTTGGTGGTTGTTTGTTTTTCCAGTCACCCATGGCTGCATCGTGTCCACAATCAAACTCTTCCTACCTGATGGGATGGAGGCACGCCGACGAAGCGAGTAAGCACTGTCATTTTTTTTTTTTTTTAACACTAATCCATGAAGTTTTTGTAACAATCACCCACAAAATATATGGCCAGCACAAATTTCAATTTATCCATGGTTGAATCAAAGACTGTGATTTTGTACTGTTAGTCAGTGCTACATTATTCTACATGGCATTATTAATAGTCGTCTGGTAAATGTAAATCGTGCTGTTATTGCCCGTCTGGCTGCTTTTCTAGATGTGCATGCACCGAATTTCTGCTTGCATACTGATGTGATTACTGTCTAGTTGTTGATGAGGACAGCAATTTTGCTAACGAGCTGTGAGGGAAAATAAGCATTTGAAAATGTTTGTTGGTGTTGGTCAAGTGGTCATTTGATGTTCTCTTTAATTCATGCTGAGGGTTGGAGAATGAAGGATATTGTTTTCACTAATTAAAGTACCACAAGTGTATGTGTTTGTGCATAGTTAAATGGGCCATAGCAGACTGGCAGCTGACCCAGCATGGAACTTCCTACTGTACTAGGAGTCCCACCTGTGTGTGTGTGTCTCAGTTTGTAAGTGACTACTGTAGATACCTCTTGGGAATCTGTGTGTGTGTGTGTGTGTGTGTGTGTGTGTGTGTGTGTGTGTGTGTGTGTGTGTGTGTGTGTGTGTGTGTGTGTGTGTGTGTGTGTGTGTGTGTGTGTGTGTGTGTGTGTGTGTGTGTGTGTGTGTGTGTGTGTGTGTGTGTGTGTGTGTGTGTGTGTGTGTGTGTGTGTGTGTGTGTGTGTGTGTGTGTGTGTGTGTGTGTGTGTGTGTGTGTGTGTGTGTGTGTGTGTGTGCGCGCAATGCTGGGGCACAGTGCCATGGTGGGCAGTGCCATCTGCTGCCCTGCTGTCCAGCTTTCAGTCTGGAAAACTCAGGCGAGCATCCTAACCTGCATGAATGTAGACTGAAAGACTGTTCTGTTCTGCTCCTGCTGTCTCTGTTGGCAAACGACTAGTGGTTTTTCCAAAACTCGATGACCACTGCAGGGACAATGTGGAGAAAATGACACAATCATAGGCTTACATGTTACTGATGCTACACACCATCACAAATCCACATACGCCAATAACTTTCTATTTATAGTAACTGGATTGTCATTAGTCACGGACAGCCCTAATTGTCATTGTATTTTAGTGGCTACAGCTCTGCCTCTATAAAGTGCAGCTGGAGAGAGTGATGTGAAGCTAAATCAGACAGATATATTAATAGCTGAAGAATGTTTGCTCTCTGGTGTTGGCATTAGCCAAATGGAACTGTGCCAAATACAGGTTTGTACAGTCGCCCTCTGTGTGAGCAAAGCACTGTAGTTAAACAATAAACTGTAGGTAAGAACCTGAAAACTTAAGACTTTTTTGATTCATTTAAATTTGAGCTCTGTAGTTAAAATGGTGAGAGGAATTAGATGACAAATTGTTTTCTGAAGGGTTAAAGCTATAGTGGGCTGTGGTCTGCCGAGAAAACACACGTGGATGCAGTGTCTCTTAAGTAGCTGCAGCTGGAGTTCCCTACTCCAGCTTCCATTAGACTTTACGTAGAAATACATAGCAACAACTTGACAACAACTGTGTGAATGCACTCTTATTATCGTGTTTTCCATCTAATATAAAACACCTGCTGTGACCGCACTGATTGGGGTGTGGCTAGAAGTTCGAAAACGTGCAGCAGCAGCTTTCTGCTTGCGTGTGATTCAGTGTGGAGTCATTCTTTCATATTATTATTAATGTGATGACACACAGAGGACAAACATGGTGAACAACACAAGCCGAAACACTTTCTGTACACAAAACATGTAACTTTTTTTGATTCTGGTAAAAGAAAATTCTACCAGGTAAAAATATGACTAAAATAATTCTGACCAGTAGATGCAACACTTCCAAATGGTTTCAAGTTTAACCG
Organism: Pempheris klunzingeri; assembly: GCF_042242105.1. Classification (NCBI taxonomy): domain Eukaryota; kingdom Metazoa; phylum Chordata; class Actinopteri; order Acropomatiformes; family Pempheridae; genus Pempheris; species Pempheris klunzingeri. Next base: position 22,545,275 of record NC_092013.1, read on the forward strand.
TTTTTTATCTCCAGTCTCTATTTGTAACAATAGCTCTCCTTTGTTTCCCTTATCAGTCCATTATCACCTGCCATATTTCCTTAAAACACCCACATCTACACACACGCTCATGATCACGTGGTTAGAGAGGATGTTTCATTTTCAGACCCAGTGCGTGCTCTCAGGTAAACGGAGCATTTGAATGTCAGCTTGTAAATGAATGAGAAAATGACTCCACTCCCTCATGCAATGGCAGATTAGTTATCCAGCGCACCTTCAGCCTCCCACAGACCATAAAGGCAGCGAAGAGCTATAGCTGCAGCAGAGAGGGAGTGCCAGGAGGGGTGGAGCTACAGTATCTCACACAAGTTAAAGGAAGAAAATCAGCTGCTTTGCTCAGAGCAAGGGAGGAGCAAAGAGTAGACAGAAAGAAAGAAAGTTTGTGTTATGGGATGACTTCACTCATGCTGTGGAAAAGTAGAGAGGAATCAGCTGCTCTGTCTGAAACTAGGAGAGAGAATGAAGTAAGAAGAAACCATCCATTTTCTCAGGAGTGACTGAGTCAGGCTGAGATAGAGGCCGAACTGTGAACTTTGTCCTGTCACAGATCACCAGCTCAAACACGCAGGAAGAAGACCTGACAGGTAACGTCTCGGTTGTCCAGCATCGGACTCAGGATTTCTAGCCTCAGGCGGTTCTGATCAGGCCAGGACACACTGCTGATTCTTCTTCAGGTTTTATAGCTAAGTATAATTACGACAAAGATTTGTTATAACACACAGTGAGGCTTAAACTCTCAACTGTATCTGTTAACGCGGCACTGAATGATATACATAGTACCATAAAATGAACATGAAAGTCTCAAGTGCTGAGCAGTTGCTAGAGAACATACAACATGTTTTTTGTGCTATGTTCAGATGACCGTTAGGTATGTTGTTCACACTGTGTGCAGGTAAAAAAAAGCAGCAGCAGGTGTCTGGAAAGCATCCTTTCCTGTTCTGTTGTGTCTCTGTTTAGAGTAGTAGTTGTTTAAAAAGCAGGCTAGTTTGTCTGTACAGGTCTGTGAAGTAGGGAGGGCCTCCAGGGTCGGTCCAAGTGTCCTCCAGCACTAAAGCCAGGCATTGCTCGAATTTTTTCGATACTTGAGTCCATATGTTTTGGTATCTTTTGAAATGCATTCAATGATTATTTTCAGTATTGATTTCCTTATCTGTCAGTTGTTTTTATGATGAATCTGTTAATTCTTTGGTCTAAAAGCATTATAGTAAACTTCCAAAAATAAAGATACAAATGTGCTCACACTCAGTATGAGGGATAATATTAAAAGCAAACACACTGTAGTCCAGCATGGGCCGTCACTTACATTTAAGATCTTTACAAAACAAACAAAATAATAATAGATACATGAAATTCAGATTATTAAAGAGGAAGGCTAAGGTTCCCTTACTTTTGTGTTAATGTCATCCGTGTTCATATATTCACATGAAACAGATGACCACACACTATATTTTTACCTCGCCCGCCACATTCACCACATTACTGAAATGTGTTTGCTTTATATATTATGCAAAATGACTCCTTTTAAAAGAGTGATTGTGTACCTTTTGATGATCTAAGTAATCTTTTCCAGAGGTAGATGTGTGGACTGCTACAATTGATTAATTAACTTTGGTCTACCTCCAAGAGAGTGATACAACTAAGATGTAAAGATTTACATCGTAGCACCACACCCTCATTTTGAGAAGATAAAAATTGCAAATGTTCTGCATTTTTCCTCCATTAGTCATTAGTTCAGTAGTTTGATTATCAAAATTATTATTGCTTTTCTGTCAACTGACTAATTGATTGATCCACCAGTGGTTTCAGCACAAGTAGTGATGCCAAAATGAAGTCTAAGCATATTTTTCTGGCATACATCATCTTCTTAATTTAACAAAAATGTTGTCTGACCACAAAAAGCCCCACTTTATCTTAATAAAATAGTATTAAATTAGCATGGTTAGTCGTAATTAAAAGTCTGTGCTGCAGACATATTTTGGTCGGTGCCAAATAAGCATCGAAGTTTGATGCTGAGCCGAATGTGGGTCACAATGTTCTCCGAGGCTGCTTCATGGGTCCTCCACGACAGGTCTGAGTTGCGGAGGGATTGTAAAACCTATTCAGTGGTAGAAATATCTGAGCAAGGCAAAGATGGAAACTACTGCCAGTGTTTTCCATCATCAGTCTCTTCTGGACCGCATGCAAAAGACACTCCACTAGATGTGATGTGGATGACTGATTCCTGTGGACCAGCTGCACTTTGTGTGTGTGTGTGTAGGAGGCTTGATGTTCTTGTGAGGCATAGTTGAAGAGATGTGAATTTGGGTCATGTTATGCTGTGGATTTTTTCCATCTTTTTAAAATGTGTTATTTTGGAGCAGTGCTGGTCTGGCCTTTGGAGCCCGTGTTTGACTCAACATGAGTGATTTGCTTGATGCAGACAGAGCCTGCTGAAGACACCTGCTGTGGAGTCTGAGTTCAGTTTTCCTGGCACCTTGAAGTTTTGGCCTCCATGAAACAAAGATCTGTGGCCAGTTGTGGCCCTTTTCTGTGTAGATTATAAGTGACAGGATCACAAAAGTTATTACAGTTCATCCTGTGAGGAACATGAGGGACAACCCGTCCAATAGTTTGATTTCACTAAAACACTCAATGAAATGAAAGGATCTCCAAAATCATTACTTGTCTGGGAATCGTGAATGTCTGAAATATCTCAAGTGTTAAATTGGTAAGCTCTCATAAGCCTGAGCAGACACTGCCCACCAACCTCTGCATGAGCTCTGCCGTCTCCTGAGCACAGTCTCTGCTCTGAAGCGATGCCACATTAGCTGAGCAACATGCCAAGTTCATCTGACAAACCTGCCAAACAATCAGCAAAACAACATAAAGCACAGCAACACCTACAGCTTCCAAATCTGAAGTCGGATCACGGACAGCTGGTATCGATCCATCCTTCAGAACCGTTTACTGCCCTCGTTCAGAAAGCAGTCCAGATTAAAACAATGTTTCACACACACACACACACACACCAGTCATGTTTTGCAGTGCTATCCCTGTGGGTGTGACGACACATGCAGGGATCAAATCTAACCGGAAGCATTTTCACACATTTACTAAAAGATGGAACAGGGGAAAAAGAGAGAGGATGGTCTATTCTCAAATTTTGTGGGTCTCTAGGTACACCAGGGCACACATTTACGTAGAAAAGACAATTTTCCATAATATGTCCCCTTTAATGGTACAGTTGAGCAGACCGCACATTTAGCTAACACTGGTCTGAACGCAGACTGATACCTGCTCTTTGTAAAATCTACAGCCAACAGTGCAGCCTACCTCTGTGAATCATGGCATGTAAATGAAACAGAGGATATTGAGTAGTACTCACAGTAAGCATATGGCTAACAACACTGTCAGAAGGGGAGTGTACTATAGTGCAGTCATAGACTTTGATTGTTTTTGACAGTAATTGAGAGCGCAAGCTGAGACGGGCCAGGGATGCAGTCAAGTGCAGCAGCATTTGAGAAAGCACAAATCTAAATATACAGCTGTTTTCACACATTTGACTGGAGATATTTAAAACATGGTTTAACTGAATAGTAGTTTCTTAGTCAACAAGTAGGTGCAGCAACATTTAAACGTGTAGTTGTGCTGTAGTGAAATGCCTCTTTAAAAAAAGAATTTAAAGTTTTACATTTTGTATCACAAGACAAGCCCGGGTTACAGGTTGTCAAATTCCTACTGTGCAAAAGGCTGTTTAATTTACGAAAACATTTATGGCAAAAAATGTAATTATGAATGGGGGTGGGGAGGGGGCTGCTGTGATGATGCAGTTTGAGTGACTGAACTGCTGCTGGCAGTAGTGATAAACACAGTGATTTCTGTGGTGATGAAAATCAAAGCGTGACAGACTGCTGTAACTGAATGAAAGCAGCAGAAACAAATAGTTGGAATCACAAAGTAAGATGGAGTCATTAGGACCAGGAGCCCTCTTCAGGAGTCCAATTCTTCCCATCAGAAAGATGGTGGAGCAAAAAAGTGCTACAGAAAAAAGCTTAATGGCTCTTATGCAGGGTCAATGTATTAATTTAACTGCCCTGGAAAAACCATTCAGTCTATCCAGTTCTAATAACTCCTTAGCATAGTATGCTGTATGTCAATATGATTTTTGTAACATTTCTTAATTAAATGTTACCGTGTGAAGTGTAGCTTGAAATTATCTGCTGTCACAGCTCACAAAGACTCATTAAAAAAAGACTAGATGAAAGCAAAAAAGCTTTGTACCGTATGAGACAGTGAAGATTGCTTCGGAGGATTATTTTCTGGAGGGTTCTTGCAGTTCTTCCCCAGTGTCAGGTGACCGACAGGCAGGAGAGCCCAATGTAATGCAGCTCTGATATGAAAGCACTTAACTCAGCACAGTCGAAGTCACAGAAAGTCTCCTGTGTTCGCCGTGATAGATGATGTTTCTCTGTGGAAGTTGTTTGTCACACTGAAGGAGAACAGCCGCAGCAGAAACCCTGATCTCTGCAGCGAATCGGCTCTGTTGGTGCTAAATGAACAAAAGTCCTCTTCAAATTATTGGCTTATCCTTTGAAGTGTCTTTTATCCAATTCAATCACCTAAGCTTTGGCTTTGAGAGAACAGCAGCAGTCACTAATGAAAGTACTCAACCCCCCTTCATTTTCTGTCTACGTTTTCTGCCTGCTCTTTAGATTAAGAAAAACTGCCGGGGTTTTAGTACTTGCAAACTGCTTTTGCTGTACTTAACGTTCAGTTTAGTTGACATGATCTCAGCTGTTTTGTTTAGTCTCCTTCTTGGTCTCTATGGTTTTCTTCCTCAAGTGGGAACTTCTTATGCATTTATAACCAGGATTGGGTCACACCAGCTTTTTGTAAATCCATCAGTTTGCATGTAAAGTCTTTCTTAGGTATTTAGTATCTACCAGCTACAGTGAAATTAGTGATTTACTAAATTTGGTTGTTATTAAAACTTGAATGAATGTCTTGGCGAGTTGAAATCAGTTATATAACTTTCAAAAATAAAGATAATGAGTATATTTAAATCACCTGACAATCCATTGCACTTGTGAGCATGAGTGAGTTTTATGGAAAAAATGCAGTCTTATTTGGTAATTTATTTTGTTATTGGTGTAATGTTTTACAATTGAATGTATGTCATGTTCTTTTATTAAATGTACTTTAGTACTTTTACTTAGCAGTTTACAGATTTGTTGTTTTGCTAAAATCTTTGATCTTGGTTAATCAAGGTTACAGTAGACACTCATTGAGTGAGTGGAGAGTGAAGACTGGAGCCTACATACAATTAAAAAATCACATAAACTGATAGTATTGGAGTTGAATAATATTTTGGTCCCACTTGAGACATTTTATGAATAGAATAACTGAGCCACAGACAGTTGGTGCGACGAGCTCCTGCTATAGGTGGAAAGAGCTCTGACAATATGACCACAGCTGGCACAGTGGTATAGCGATGACACTGTCACCTCACATCAAGAAGCCACTGCTGCCTTTCTGTAGGTGGGTTGTGGGTTTGCTCCGGGTGCTCTGGTTTCCTCCGAGATGACCACAAGTGTGAATGTGAGGTTGGACTGACTGTATTTGTCAACCCAGTGGTAGACTGGTGACCCGCCTTTGACCTATGTGAGCTGGGATAGTTAAGCATAGTTAAATGGTGGACAAAAATAAATCAAAGTAGTGTTATTTCATTAAAGAAGTTGATGCACAAGTATTTCAAATATTTGAAAGTGTTGGGTTTACTGGGCTGTTTTCTCATGATTGTTGCAGGAGCTGTTGGAGTCTCCACCTCTCTGGCTGTTTGGTAGTTACACATTAACAATGTCAGGTTAGATTTTACCCAGAGGCAAGTAGTTTGCCTTCATTCCTGAACTCTTCCCCCACTAAAACAAACCTGTGTGACCTTGTGTTGCTGTAAGATACGATACGTTGGATAAATCTCTCCACCAAATAGCGGAAGTCATGTTCATGCCAGGTAGAATCTAAAGGTGGCCAATCTCCCCGACATTGTGACTCAGATCTGTTGTTGGTTTAGTCTTCCCGTGGATTCTGATTGGTTTTGATGCATTAAATCAGAACTACGTTGACGAAACTTTTTTCACTCTGATTTTTAGACTACTTTGTTATCTAAAACCTGTCTTGTTGCCAGTCTGACAGCCAATGCCACATATGATCAGAATTGCTTTGCACTGGTGCTTTTTTTTAATTTTATAAATTGCACTATGGCTCCAACTGACGATTATTTTCATTATCGATTATCGGCCATTTATTTCCTTGGTTAATTGATTAATCATATGCTCTATAAAACAAATTGCCTTCACAATAACCTAGAGCACTAGAGTATGTAATCAAATATCTTGTTTTGTCAGAGCAACAGTCCAAACCCCCCAAATATTGATCTAATGTAAGACCAAGGTAAGCAGCAAATTTGAGAACCTCTAGTCATTGAACATTTGGTATTTTGTTTGAAAGATGACTTAAATGATGATACAACTATCAAAATAGCTTGTGATTAATTTACTTTTAATCAGCTCATCAGTTAAGTAATTGACACCATTAAATTGCCCCGAAATGAGGAACATAACAATATAACAAAAAACACATTGACAAGACTTATTTATTAGTTAAGTTTGGTTGATCGAATATTTCTTTTTTTGTTTTCCCGTTACTGTAATTTCATGTCAACGATCATGAATCTAGTGAGGTGTGAGCAATATAACTCGAAAGCAGTTTGTGATGTATGAAAAGGACCACAAGGTTTATTGTGACTAAATTCTTCTTAAACATCATGAATGAAGATAATTGTCAGCACCTTTGCAACGGTCGATTTGTTTTTGAAATGTCGCTGCGCTTTTCTTGCTACACTTGATGATGTTAACGGCGACACACTGTGCCTGTGGACCGAGCTCTGCACCCCTCTACTGCGGATCATGTCTAGAGAGCTTTAAGTGTTCTCTTGGCTGCTGATTGACTGGTTCATTGTTGATGTGTTGTTGTGATTGGCTGAGCTAGCTAGAGGCAAACGACTTGTCGTTCATAAAACTGACGAGAGGCTTCAGGCCCGTTAGCCTGAAGCCGGTTCAGTCGGTGGTTCATCTGTGTGCATTCACGACAGCATCTCTTTTTATTAACAGTGGGGTGAACGAAATGACAACAAAAAGGTTATAGTGAGTCAGGAAATTAAACTAGTTGATTACTTAATGAGCTTCAAGGAAAAAAAATCAATGGAGAATGATCATTTTAAACAAAAGAAACCTTCAGATATTAAGTCCTTGAAGCAACATGGAGCTCAGGAAGTTGAGATTTGTGTCTCAGACTTTGATGTTCTGTGATGTGATTTATGTTTAACAAGGAAGTAAAGAAACAAGTGCTACAAGATCTTCAAGGACCATTTTTTTCCCTTCTGTCGCCTTGGTTACTCCGTGTGCCTTCCCTCCCTGCTGTTTCCATGGTGATAAACTGTTTTCTCCCCTCTCTTCCTCTTTCAGTGTCATCCAGGCTCCGTTACCACTACCTGTAGACAAGGTAAGAGCAGAATGTGTGTGCTGTTGTCCCGTCCCATATATGAGTTGGTTTAGCTCGCTCTCAGATTTGCATGTATGCATGCCCCCCTGATGGAGCTTTTGTGTGTGTGTTGGGTTGTTTTCACATGCATACGTTCTCTCTCACACAGAAAGTACACACACACGCACGCTCAGTGTGGAGTAGTCAGCTGATAGAGGAATGCAGGGATTGCTGCCAGTTTATTCTGCCGCACTACTGAAGTCTTTCATGTGAATCAGTGGCAAAGTTTTTTTTCCCACCATTCACTAAGCGCTTCATGTCTTTAGGTGTCTTCAAGTCCAACTGAAATTACACTGCATCCTTTACATTTTATCCATGTCTGCTCTATTAATCGCTTACTACTACTTTAAGAAAAAAATCAGAAACCAAAAAGGAGAAATTGTATGTTATATTTATTTTGGTTTCATGATGGTGTCCCCTGGTTTTGCATTGATTTAAGATAATACTGTTCGAGAATGCTTCCACATAGATGGAGCCCTTGGAGCGATACATCATAGACAGAACGGACAGTCACGCTGAGCCAATCAGCTGCCTGCTGCACAACACAGAGAGCCACAGACGCTGGATAACAAACACCCACTTTTCCCTCTAAACTCTCCGTATATAACTTACAAACACACGCTCTGCACCTTCTTGTTGGAAGAGCAACCAAGCATTCACTGGGCACTGTTAACTTCAGTGTGCAGGCTAATGCTAATGTCTCTAATTGCTAATAACATGCAGGTTACAACCCAAGTTTGTGTATTCTGTCTCTCGCTCCACCGACACTCCAGCCGCTTGAGACAAAAAGGAGCAGTTTAGATACATGTTGAAATAAATTTGTCTACAAAACGGAATGATTAATGTGATTTCAGTTTGGCTTTAAATGTTTGTTCATGGTCCATTTGTCTTGTTCTCTGTCCGGAGCTGAAACTGGGTGCTGCAGGAGATGTGATGTTCCCTATTGATTGGATTCTTGTTACTTTGGGGTAGCAAGAATCAGATTTGATGTCTATTTAATTCAGACAAAGTTCTTGCATGGCTGTGTGCTGTATCATTTTGTGTCATTCTGTCGAGTGCGAGGCTCATTGTTAAAGTCCATTCTGTACTTTAGCATAGCGTACCATGTTAGCTCTCTCTGCTGCCTCACCCTGTTCTGTGTCTCCCTTCAACAGTGAGAACAACAGGGCCTCAGTGTAACCTGTCTGAGGAATGTAGGCTGGAGCTGACAGTGTGTGTGTGTGTGAGAGAGAGTGTGTGTGTGTGTCAATGACGAGCTGTGATTAGATTTAAACCACTTCTCTAACATAATTAAGTGTCCGAAAGCAAGATACTTGCACCTTCCCGGGTCTCAAAAGACTCACACACACACTGAATCACATGCTCAGAAACACACACACACACACATACACCCAGGCTGTCACATTGACTTAAGGTGGAAATGTACCGAATGCACAGACAGCATTTGTGGTTTTTGGACACGAGTACATTTAGCTGTGGTTTCAGTTGTGGTTTCACCCCAGTGTGCTCAGAATCAGTGTCTGGTCAGTGTCTGGTGCTTAACGGGTCATGACACGTCTGATTTCACCACCATCAGAGTATTTCTGTACCATCAGGTGAGGAATAATTCTACGTGAAATACACTTAGATGTTCACATGGTTATCAGTCTCATGTCTGTGTGATAAGTACATACTGTTGCTGGAGTCAGGACTTGGTTAGCTAGCCTGGCTCTGTCCTAAGTTTAAAAGATAACTAAGGAACATTGTTGTCTCTTTTTATTTGATCAGAGATGTGATCAGAGTTGTGTACAGGAACTACTGTTGAACTATTCCTTTAAGATGAACACATACTTGGGGCAGATGACTGCTGTGTTGTCGTGTATAACTGCCTCACCGGTTTACTCATTGACACAGTTTCATACTGTACACTGACTGTTTGTGCGTGTTCGCGTGCGTGAGAAATTTAAAGACATCCTTGTCCATGTGTTGTGTGTTAGTACAGTGCACGGTTTTGACCTCTGTGGTTTTTCATCGGTTTGCTCACCTTCAGTTCAAACACAAAGCTGAATGAATTCAAGGCAACTGTCAACATGTTACCATGGTGTGTGTGTGTGTGTGTGTGTGTGTGTTTTCCAGGTTGCAGCCAACACTCCCAGTATGTATTCTCAGGAACTGTTCCAGCTCTCCCAGTATCTACAGGTAACACAGTGACACCTACTGGTCACACTGACGCCACACAAATACTGCAAAACTGGTTGATGTTTAAATGGTTTGGAAAATCATGACACTAACAGACGAGGAGCAGAGGTCAATTCAAATCACTACAAGTAAGCAGGAGGAAATTGACAGTCATATGCAGCAATTAGCAGGTTGACAGATGCAGCTCTTGGATGTGTAACTAATATAATTAGTTAGAGGTAACACATTGTACGACTTAATAATTATAAATTAATTTACAAATTCAAGTCCTTTTAGTTAAACGTTTACAGAAGCACATATTTTAAATAAAACTCCAGACGTGGTTCACCTCACTAGAAATCATCCTGTTGCTTTTTTTTTTTCTCTTTCTCTTATTTGAGTCATTGATCACCCACCTCTCTCCCTCCCTCTGTCTCTGTCTGCCAGGAGGCCTTACACAGAGAGCAGATGTTGGAGCAGAAGCTAGCCACTCTGCAGCGTCTGTTAGCCACCACTCAGGAGGCCTCAGAGAACAGCTGGCAGGTAGGAATCACCAGCACCATGCTTTAGCCCTGTACTTGTGACAGAGAGGTACAAATGTCAGGATACGTCCCCTGAGTTGTAACTCCACCAGTTGCCACTCTTTCTGGTAGTTTAGCCCTTGGTTATTTTCTCTGTCAGATGGCACCTGTGTACGTATAGCTGTTATTCTCTACATTAATCACTGGATGAATGAAGTATGTAATTGGTTTCCAGCTTTCTGATTTTGCCATTTTAGCTGTTTCCTGTAGTTACACAGAACGTGTTGTATCTTAAATAGTATTGTATTCTGATTTCCCACCTCTGATTGAATCCCTTACATATTTATCTTTCATAGTTAGTCTACAGTTAGCCTCTAATCTCTCAGAAGTACACAGCACTGTAATGTATAGCTGTGGGGACATCCTAGGAAAATGATGAATATTTTGTACAGTTTGTAGTTACCATAATCTCAAAATCAAAGTGATCAGTACAACTGGGGATTTTATTTTCAGTGATAAAGTGTCTGTAGAGCAAACAGTTCAGTGCAAATCTATTGTGTAAGATACCCAACGTTTGCTATTTCAGTCAGGTACTCTGTAATTTACCACCTCATTAGCAACTTTGCATCAGAGGTTTTCCCATCATCACCTTTTATCTCATATGATATTAAAGAATATGTCTAACTGCTGTAAAACATGTGCTTCTTCAATAGGCTCTGATTGATGAAGACCGTCTGCTCTCCAGACTGGAGGTGATGGGCAGTCAGCTACAGGCTTACTCAAAGGTAATACACACACCCATATGGCTCTGTCAGAACGCCTCATGATAGAAATAGCAGATCATCCTGCAATAAATGGATTAAAATTAAATACTGAATCCTCTCTCTCCCTCTCCCTCCCTCTCCTCTGTTCCCACAGTCCCAGACGGAGGAAGGGATCCGTAAGGAGCTCTTGGCTCTTCAGGAGGACAAACACAACTATGAGACGACGGCTAAAGAGTCTCTGAGGAGGGTCCTGCAGGAGAAGATCGAGGTGGTCAGGAAGCTGTCGGAGGTGGAGGTAGGACACACATAAACACACTGTATACACACTCCCTGACAGTCATTTGTCATTTTGAGGCATGGGGCCCTTGTGTTGGTGCAACCTTAAAGTGTTTTGTTCCTGCTGCCCTGCAGCGTTCACTCAGTAACACGGAGGATGAGTGCACCCACCTGAAGGAGATGTCTGAGAGGGGTCAGGAGGAGCTGAGGGAACTCGCCAACAAGTACAACGCCGCCGTCAACGAGATCAAAGAACTCACAGACAAAATTAAGGTACCTGCACTGATCCTGGGACATAGTCTGTGATGTTACTATGACTATTACTATTATTGTTACTATGACGCAGGATTTCATTTCCCTCCAATAACATTTGATTTAATGCTGAATATATTAAAACTTTGAGACTGTTTGGAGTAAAATGTATAATTTATGTTTATTTTCTCTCTCTGGTCTACCCTTTTTCATCATTATGGCCTTTTCCTCTCCTTCCTTTCCTTTTTGCTTCCTTACTTTGCATTCTGTCCTCCTTTCTCCCCTCCTGTCCCTGTTTTCACTTCTCCTCTCCTCCTTTAATCCTCCTCCACTGCTCATCTTTTCTATTTACTTGCTCCTCATTCCCCCTTTCTCCTCCCTGTCCTCTGCCTTATTCCCCTATCCCGGTTCGTTGTCGTTCCCGTTCGTCTTCCCCCTCCCAACCCCCCTCCCCTTCTCCTCCTCTAGGCGGCGGAGGGCCGACAGGAGGAGCTGACCCAGCGGGGGGCAACGGAGAAGAAGGAGTTGGAGCTGCGGATCGAGGAGATGGAGGAGAAGGAGCAGGTTCTCCAGGCTCGCATCGAAGCTCTGCAGGCTGACAACGACTTCACCAATGAGCGGCTCGCAGCCCTGCAGGGTATATACACACACACACACACACACACACACACCTGCCCTAACTTTTAACAAGCTGGCTGACACACTGCACCCTGCAAAATAATCACTGTAGCTCTCACCACATCATCACATGAGTTACCATAGCAGCCAGTGGCTGGGTCAGAACACTTCTTTGACCAATCAGGAGGCTCGGCTGGGACTTCCTGTCAGTCAACGCTTCTCTCTGCTGTTGTTGTTGTTGTTGTTTACAGTGCGGTTAGAACAGCTACAAGAGAAAAGCATTAAAGAGAACAACAGTCTGGGTGAGTCCACACTTCTCTGTTCTCCTCTGGGACACTCTTCGTCTCCGCCACCGTTTGTCTTCTGTGGCCGCTAACTTCACGTCCTCATCCTGCACTAATGATGCATGACAAGTTCCTGCATGATTTCTACATAACTTCCTGTTGCTCGCTGCTCTCTTCGCTCTTTTTGTTCATCTGTCTTTCATAGTGGAAGTCCAAGTCTTCCTCTGTTTTCGTCAACCTCTGGTAGTTTAAAGGGAAATGTCAATTTACATTTAGTCGATATTTTTCTGATTGCAAAATCCACAAGAACTGAATGTTCCTCATAGGTCCTCATTTAAGTACTGTCACTATCTGGTTTTCATTCAGAAAACTCACCACAGTCACACTGGCTACTGACTGTTACAGGAGGTCTGCTGTTCTTGGCAAAATAAATCATCAGTCCCTCTCTGTTTTGGATCAGGTGTCAGTACTATAAAAAAAACCCCCAAAAAACAGGTAACTGGAGATTAAAGACATTCATTAATGCACATTATGTTATATTCCAATATAGAAATAGAATAAACAGGTATATAATAGAGCCCCCCCCCCCTAATACTGGCTTTTTTTCATTTTGATACACAGATAATAATATACTGTCCAATGCTTAACATGAAAATGTAGTGGAAACAAATATTTTTGATAATGATCTCTTAAATTTAATTGCGATCAAGATAAGATATGCTGACTGCTTTGACTGTCAGGCTTTGATGTTTACAAGTGAATTTACAAGCAAAGTGAGGTTTCATTAAATGCATTACATTCACAGTGTGCAAAGATACCAAGGAATGTTGAGGGATTTATTCAGTGCAGGAATGGTGGGTCCACTAAAATGTGTTTAGGGGGTGTATAGTGTGCAGAAGTAGAGGGAATGGTAAGAGATCCAGCCAGTGCAATAGGTGATTTGGATCAACTGTGCATAACGTGCAGAAGTACTGATTCAGTACAGGAGTCACTGAAATGCAGTATCTCACTGTTTTCAATAAGCACCAGTAGCTGTAATTAAAGACACACACGGCATACAGGCGTCTTGTTTAGGGACAACAACTGGACTCCTTGTTCCACCATAGCATCCCATTCATTGCATTGAATATTGCTCACTGATGAATGCTGAACAAGTTCCTTAGACTTGTATGAATTTGGCATCATAGTTCATGAGAGTTAATTCTCTGGCTGAAAATACTGTACTGATACAGCTCGTTGGACCAAACTCACCAGCCAAGCCCCCAGAATTAACACCAGTATGAAGATTCCAACCTCTGATCTATGAATAATGGTTATCTAACCACAGGGTGTGGCTGTGTCAGATGAGACGGGTTGTCTCAGGGACTCTGTTGAGCCTGAACAGGGTTTGTTTGGCTTTCTGGATAATGTGGGGTGTTTCCAACTGTCCACTGCTTTGTTTTTCTTCTCCTGGGGAAAAAGAGGTTTTGGTCACTGATTGACTTCTGGTGATTGAATGACAGCACTGAATATGAATGCTAAAGGTGACTGGCTCACTGCTCACTTCGCCACAGTCGCTACCTTGTGAGGGAACCTGCCATCATTTGGACTCTCACTCTGCTCTGAACATCTGTTTGGCTGCTAGAGTTTCAACAAAATCGTATATATCTGATCTGGTCACATGACAGATGTCGACATTGTCTCCCACGGACCAGTAGAGGAGCCTGTCGAGGACAAACAGAGCCTGCAGACAACTGAGAGCCAGGAGGGAGAAGAGGATGAGGAGGATACAGATACCGATGATGGTGCAGTTGGTGAAGATGAAAATATCCATGGTAGTTAGTTTGATTATCATATTAACAGACAGTTTGATTTCTATATGGCACTGTGTAGTACAGCAGGCTTTGCAAAGTGCTGTACGAAATAAAAGTCGTTAGAATAAACTGCAGTTAAGAATAATCTGTGTAAGTTTAAAATCCAATTCAGTGAACAGATAAAATAATATAAAATTCAAACCCATAGAATCAGTTTTTACAAAAGAAAATATGGACTTTGTGAACGTGTGAGGTGATTCCAGACATTATAGTTCATCTAACTTTTTTTTTTTTTACTGAAATGTTTTCTTGTTTTTCAACAACAAAATCACTGTCGACAATTCTGAGGGTCTTTTTTTTTTTTAATCATTATTTGGAGCATCAGAAACTCTCCTGGGACTCTTCTCAGGCTTCTCTACTATACTCCTATACAAGAGCTGCAGTTGCCCACGCCTTTGCTGTGGTTGCCCCCCCCCCCCGTTCAGCACTGACAAACCAATCATTGCTGCATCCCATTCTGCTATGCCAGTGCGGGAATGCCACACCAGATTTAGAAACTCTGGTATACTGCGAAATAAAGAGATTTGCCTGGCGGTGATGGGCTTAATCAGCATTGTGTAAACTCCTAAGCTTGAATGTAACGGACATTCATTCATATGTAAAAGTCCCACTCTTGAGCTTTAAATACACTGTTATTTAAGAGTTGGTGGTTAATGTGCATTAGGCAACCAGTATGGTAGGACTGACCTGGATCATGCTTAAGAAATGACCTACCTAGACCTCCAATGTTTGTTTGCCTTAAATCAGCAAATGAATGAATAGAAAATAGATGAGATACCACTTCAAAGATGACTTTACACTAGATTTGTCTTCTAGGCACGCTGTGGTGCTGATTGAGGTTGAGCATTTGTTTAAACGTCACCCTACTTGACGTCACCCTTTGTTTTGGTCACAGCTTGTGTGGATCAGATTTCCTAAAAGTTTCCATTCTGACAACTGATTGTAATCTGTAAAGACGGACGTTTTAGTGGATGGAGTTGTGAGTCTGCGCTCTGAAGCAGAAACTCCTCAGGAAGATGTAGTGCAGTTCATTTTAAACTATTGGACTGGTTAATTGCACGTTGTGTATGTAAGAGGTTTACGCCTTAGCTGTTTGTCTGCTGTCTGCCTGTCCACATCCTGCCTGTTGTTACTGTGTTGTGGTATCTGCCCAGCACTACTATACTATACCTTTATTTGTCTGAAAACTCCTGCCATCTATGGCTTTGATTTATGCCCTATCTCTTTGTTTCTAGAGCATTTATTTGTTGGCATAGTAATCAGCCTCTTTGTAACCTGTTACAGTAGGTCTGCCATGCTCTCAACCTGCTTGTATCTGTCTGTCCTTTCTCCGTCATGACTTCTGTCTTCTCTGTCTGTCTTTGGCTATTTTTATTTCGTCATCTCTAATACAAGGTTGGGTAATGTGAGCAGATTCTGACTTGGAACAAGTTCATTAAGAAACATAGTTTTTGATTCTGCTTATCGTTTTAGAATTTTGACCATCTGCTCTTCATTCACAATGTGGCTAAACATGCGTCAGCATATGTTAATTGTCACAAAATGGCGTGAGTAGTGAAACTGTTAATTATTACAGTGAAATGATTTCAGAGAAGAAGTCCATCCAACATGAATGAGCATTTCCTGTTGTTTTGACATCACAATGCCTCAAAATCAGCTAATGTCAGAACTAAACACTGAACTTAGGCGTGGTAAGATGGAGTATATTAACATTTCTTATTACATCTCTTATCAGAGATTATCCCAAAAATGACTGTTGGCAACCTCAGTCTGCTTCAAAACGGTTTGCCCCCCAACATATTTTGTTTCCATTTTTAAATTCAGAAAAAGAAAATTCAGTCAGATGTGGCGCTGATAAGCAGAATCAATAAAGTCTGAGATAAATGCCGACTGTAGTCCTCTAAGTAATGTCAGTGCTCTGTCTTTCTATCAGACAACTGTCATGTTAACAACAGTGGAGGAGACTCGACTAGAATCCAACAGTTGATTGAGTGTCCGCGTGAGTACAAACATCGGCTGCTGCTATATACTGCCATACACACACACACACACACACACACACACACACACACACACACACACACACACACACACACACACACACACACACACACACACGTACAGATGCCATTTCCTGCCATGAAAAGGCAAAAAAATCATGTTAAATAGATCTTACATTCTCTAAAATTCCTCAATTTTCACTTACTGTCGGACGATTCTGACATCAGTTGACTTACCATGATAACTTTTAGAACTTTTTTAATTAATTAATTTATTTTTTTACATTTTTTTACATTTACATGCCATTTTCTTTACCTGGTGGTAATGTGCCTCCAAACACACATTCTCCATGCTTCCAGTGCTCTTTCTCTTTGATAGAGCAGGCTGTGGATCTTGATTGAAGAAGAATTGACTGTAGTTAAATCTGATGTACTCTTGGTGGAAGAATGTCACAAGTTTACTTTCACTTTTTTCCCACACTATCTTGACGTCTTGGCAGAACAAGTTTCTCATCAAGCAGGAAAATTGGTTCTTGACAGAAGTAGCATTAGTATCTTTTTGTCAGTATACTTTGTTTCTGCAGAATGTATAGACAGTCTGGAGGTGAGGTAGTACAGATAAACATGTCACAAGATAGATGTTATGTTACACAATTGCTTTCTCACCTGCCTCCTATAGTGTCCACCCAAGCATGTCGTTTTAATTTATGCAGGTTTTGCCTCTTAGATGTCTGCTTCCACTTGAACACAGTGAACAAGAATTAATTTTTTTTTGAGAATCTTGAGCCAGAAACAATGTTCCCATTATTCAGAATAACTTGACTTCAGTGTCAACAGTTTACATTGGAAACTGTTTTTTTATTTGAGCGAACTGACCCTTTAAACAAACATACTTGAAGTTGTACAGTCTTCTTCTTACTTGCAAATTAAATTTATTTTCAACTATGTTGGTTTTTCATTGCTGGCTGAACTGTCTTGCTGGAGACGCACATATTGTTCCACCACATGAGCTTATTGAGCCTCTTGTCTGGTAGTAATGGCTTTTACTGCTGCTTTGGTCATTTTACTGCTACGTTGTATTTTTAACCATAGCCTCGCCCGACTGGTTCTCAGCTTCTCGCACACTTTTCTTCTTCTTTAGCAGATCTTTTGCATTTTTTTTTTCTCTGCATGTGGCCTTTGTAGCTTTACACCAGATTAGTTCACTAATCTCCTTGTTTCTCTCTTTTTGTCTTTCTGCTCTCGTCCTTCTCTTTTTTTCTTTCTTGACTGCCTCCATGTCTGATACCAGTCAAACATCAGACAATGTTGATCCCTTTTCACTTCTCTTCTTTGTTTGCTGGCTGCAGTGACATTTGCTATCAGCTGCCAGTTACATACAAGTGTTGCCAGCAGTTTCTGCGACACTGTTTTCAGTGTCACTTGCTGCCATTGTGGTGGGGTGCAGTAGTAGTTGTAGAAGTCCTCCATCGGTGGTAGAAATTTTTGAAGTGGATGTTGTTATAGACTAATCTGCTGGTTGAAATACGTGTGGCACAGCCGAACTGAACACCATTTCACTGACACTGAAAGTTGTGAAAGAAGACTTTAGGTGGATTTCATAGAGATTAATTTACAATGACGTGAGTTGATTTTTGTGGTTTATTGTGGGAGAACCGTGATATGTGCAGATGAAAAGACATTGAGGTGTCTGGGCAAAATGTTGTTGAAAAGTTCAGATGATTATATAGGTGACATTTCATTGACTGTAGTTCAATATATAGTAGGTTTCACACGTTAGCCTTAACTTATTTCTTCCTGTACAAATGTGGCAAAAAAAGATTTACATTATAGTGTTCTTGTGCAGATATGCAGGTGAGATACCACCAAAGTGATGCTGGATTGTTTACTTGCACCTTGATAAGTCTATATCAGTCATTTATTTAATTTCCCTGCACAGAGTAACTACACAACTTTCAGGTACAGTACGGTAAATAAAACAAAAAATGAATTCTCTGTGCGGTGGTAGTCACACTAGAAGTTCTTTTTCACTTAATACTTGAAGCCAATCCTTTAATATGATAAACAAGATAAGTGTCACTTATCACTGATTCTTTTATGCGCAAAGTTGAAAAATGAGCACAGCCTCACTTTTTTGAACAACTTCAGTAGCTAAAGTGAAACATTAGTTCCACACATAACATCTGTACTAACCAGCCACTAACCCAGCTGGTACCTCCCCCCCAGTCGGTGTAAAAGGCTGAATAACTGCTGGTTATTGTATTAACAGGATGTTAAGTTGGCCTGTTGGCCGTTTGCAGAGCTTGGGACATATTTGAATTGATTCAAATTCAGTGTTTTCTTACAAATTTTAAGTGTCTTTCTTCACTGATTCCCTCGTTTTCTTTTTTTTTCTCCCTACAGCGGTCAAACAGCTGAAGGAAACTGTAAGTTCTTCAATCCACAAACTGGCCAACTTTGATGGTAAGAGCTCAACCGAACTTCAAGTAAAAAATACTTAATGAATAATTTCTTTAAGTCCTGGTTCAGTCTGTGAAAAAGCTAAGAAATGAGAGAGAAAACAAACTCAGAATCTGATGTAAAGTCAGTTTTTACATAAACAGTGGATTGGCGGCTGAAGCTCAGTAAAAGTGTTTGTTCATTCAAACTCTGTTCTATCCACACTATTATTCTGTTGACATGTATGAACTGAAAATTAAGCCCTCGTGTTTGTATATGTGTGTTTGTAGAAGTGATGGACGCCCACTTACAGAACAACCAGACGGCAGAGGATGACATCCTGGCCAGTCCTGATCGACTCAAAGGTAGACACACACACACACACACACACACACACACACACACACACACACACACACACACACACAATCCAGTTTTACACTCTCCATGTCCCAGCTGCTAAATATACATTAGTTATGATTGATTTGAGTTTTTCAGTCTCAGGACAACATGAGGCTCCAAACATCCCTTGATAGCCTTTTTTCTGAAATGATACATTTTCACCTTTGTTATAGAATAACCATCAGAAACTTCTCAGTAGATATATTTTGGGCCAGTACTTTATTCATTCTTGTGTTGGTATTATTGAATGCTGGAGAATATCGTGACGGATTTCTTTAGAGCGCTTGTTCATTTATCAAATTTCCGAAGTTTTAGTTGTTTTCAACAGTTTGACTTTTCGACCGACTTTCTGTGAAGTAGTCCTCACAAAGGGCAAAACTGCTGACTAGGAGACACCCTACCATAGAGACCCTTTGACCTGTGACCTGTGTGTTTGCTGTTATGAGAGGTCTGACTGTTTGTCATCCTGTGGATTCTCTGTGGACACACACAAAGCTCAGACTCATCAGCAGCCATGTGTGGGGGCTTTACAGTGCTGAAATACCTTTTCTCTGGACACTTATTTTTATATTTCTGCACTTCATTGCATATTTATATATAATAATTGCAGTATTTTACCTGTGTACTATGAGCTACACCCTTGGGATGTAGACTGCCTCTCTTTTAATCTAACCTCCTTCTAAACTAGATTCTAACCTCACCCCTAAAATCAATCTTGACCTTAAAGCAGAAAGAACAGACAAAATGTTCTTGCTCCAAATGTCTAAAGGTCTGATTGGATCCAAAAAACACACACACACACACACACACACGCACAGTAACAGTGAATGGTACTAAAGCGGCTTTTGTTGTTTCAGTTTCACCACCTGCACCCTGCTGTGCCTCAAACACTATAATCCAGTCATTCCACTACATGTACTACATGTGCCTTTCTATTTTGGTGTAATGTTTTTTTTCTCACCCTCATTTTGTCTGCTGGTTTTGTCTCTTTTGAGAGATCTCTTTTTACATCTCTTTTTATCTTTATATCTCTTTGGTTCACGCTCATTCTGTCCCCACCTGGCTAACCTTTTTGTGTGTGTGTGTGTGTGTGTGTGTGTGTGTGTTCATAGGGAGTCAGATGGATGCCAAAGAGTCGGACATGTCAGACACTCTGAGTCCCAGCAAAGACCGCAGCAGTGACGACACGTCAGGTTAGTAAAACACACACAGTCATGTTTACCAGAATTCATTTCTCATATTTGTCTTTTGCAAATGTGATTCTATTTCCGCTTCGTCACTGATTCGTCATTCATCAGTTATAATTTCAAGTTTTTTTTTTCCTTTTCATTTCAATTGCTTTTGACTTTTATTTGAATATTGTTGAAATGTGTTTTCTCATCAGTGTGCATCTGTTACATGTAGAGCATCTAGACTGTAATGAATTCATCATGGAATACATTTTAAGTCACTGAGAACAGAATAACATTTTGAATTATTTACTGTTTTTATTGATATTTCAGAAAAGCACATAAATCAACTTTGTAGGACAAGACAACACTGGTGAAAATGCTGTTATGTGTCTTTGTTAGAAAATATTAATATTTATTTATACATATATGTATATATATCTTCAATTGACATATCTGGTTGTTTACCTTGTAGCTGTGTAAGGTACTTTGTACGTTTGAATATTATAAAGTCCCTTTTATAAATTTGTGTTTTTAGAAATGTGTGTCTTTGTGCGTGTTTCAGACGGCAACATGGACGACCAGGAGCTGAATGAGCCACAGAACAGAGTAGCTCTGCTCAAAGGTAACTACGGCAGCTTGTCCCTGATCTGTAGTTCAGACTCAAACCTAGGTTATAAGCCAAGTGACAATTTACTGGCCAATTTCAGTAATGCTGCTAACTGTCCATTTGGGGGAGCTGTTCAGTTGTGTTGGCAGCTGCAGCTCCTTTTAAAAGCTTTCCTCCTTCAGTCTTTATCAACTTTATTAATTTGTATGACATGACCATTACATGACACAATGAAAAATAAAAAAATAAAATAAAAAAGAATAAAACGTTAGGTTACTGATTTTGTGTGTGTGTGTGTGTGTGTGTGTGTGTGTGTGTGTGTGTGTGTGTGTGTGTGTGTGTGTGTGTGTGTGTGTGTGTGTGTGTGTGTGTGTGTGTGTGTGTGTGTGTGTGTGTGTGTGTGTGTGTGTGTGTGTGTGCAGCTGAGTTGCATCGGGCTGGGCTAGAGCCTGGAGACACGGAGCAGATCATCCACCATCTCCACAGAGAGCTTCTGGAGGCCCAGGAATTAGCCAACACTGGCAAGCAGAGATGTCTGGAGCTACAAGGTAATTAACAGTATACAATAATCCCACTGCAATTAACCACAGATATTACGGGGGCTGTGACTAAATACCAGCTTCGTTTAGGACCCACTACTTCTTTCTTTTCCTCCCATTTCACTCGATGGTTTGAAAATCAAATGCGAACTGATAAATTTCCTAGCTGAGCAGGTTCTCCAGAAATGTTCGCTCTGTGGACTGATTTTCCCTTCAGTCTTTGACTGTAGAGTTGCTGGCATTGTTTTGAGGAAATTTGATTTCACTCTCCTTGTATGTCACATGACATCATAGCAGATTAGTGAGACCAAGATGACCATATGACCTTCTGTGTCTGTCTGTAGCTCTGCTGGAGGAGGAGAGGAGGAGTAACTCTCAGCAGACTGAAGAGTCGACCAAACAGATCCAATACCTGCAGAGTTAGTACACATACACACACACACACACACACACACACACATTATACACTTGTATGTGTTGTAATCTACCTTGCTCCCATCTCACTCCCTGTGTGTATTTGTGTGTTTAGCTCAGCTCGGGAAGCTGCAGGCTGACATGGAGGCACTGAGGGAGCAGAGGGAGAGCACCATCTGCACCACCAGAGAAGAGCTCTACTCTGCCCAGGAGGAGGTACCACTGCTGCCTATTACTCTCTGACTCCCTCTCATTTCTCCAGGCACATCTGATGCCTGATGGCTCTTGGTGCACTTTACTCCTTACGCTCTCCGACTGACACAACTTCTCCTGAAAGCCCTCTAATTCCTCCCAACTCCCCTCTGACACACGGTTACTGTTATCTGGTAATTACCAGAGTTTTTATTCAATCTTTTTTATTAGTGTGTAAGAAATGGCCTATAGTGAACTGAATTTATTTGATTTCAGGTTAAAATGTTATGAGACAGATAGACATGTATTGTACGGGCAGGCTACATTGAGCATGTTTTATTTAGAAGTGTAAAAGTGTAAAAGCCATGCACACGCCATTTGTGTTCTGCAGGTGTAAGCGCCTGCACATCAGCTTTGAGACTTATTTTAATTAGAATAAAGTAATGTGTTTTTTAATAAAATACATTAAGAATCTATATGCCTTGAATATATATATATTTTTTTATACAGCCTGCCCATCACTTGTTTATAAGCTCAATAAACACAGATAATATTTGACTGGAACTTTTTTTGTACAGGACATTGAAATCTTCCAGCACACATGAAGCGGCACTGATTTTCTTTTTCTATTGGAGACCCTCTCTGACACCCCTGTGAATCCTCCTAATGCCTCTCTGACTCTTTCCAGACTCTGAGCTTATTCCTCCTAGCCTCTGGCAACCCCCCGACTCCACTCTTCTCTTCACTGACTCCTTTCCCACTCTTTTGGACTCCTCCCTACACACACAGTCAGTTCACAATAAATCCCAGTCATCACTGACCAACGGATGGATTGTGTTTCTGCTGTCAGATTCTCGTCCTGCGGCACGCCATGGAGGCGGCCACAGCGGAGCGGGAGCGTGAGATCGCCGGCCTGCAGGCCGACCTAGGCAGCGTGCGATCTGAGTTGGAGCATTGGAGGGACACGGCTGCCAAGTACGAGGAGGAGATCAGCCGACTGCAGGAGGCCTTCACTCAGCAGCAGCAGCATCAGAACACCGCCAAACAGCTGCAGGGTGAGCAGGGAGAGAGAGAGAGCATTGTGTGGGAGCCTCAGAAATGCCATATCTGCCATATTCAGTGTCTTTCTGAACCATTAACAGTATGAAAATTATATTATAACTAAACTTCCTCTGTCTCTCTGTCTCTCTGTCTCTCTGTCTCTCTCTCTGTCTCTCTGTCTCTCTCTCTCTCTCTCTCTCTCTCTCTCTCTCTCTCTCTCTCTCTCTCTCTCTCTCTCTCTCTCTCTCTCTCTCTCTCTCTCTCTCTCTGTCTGTCTCTCTCAGTGGAGTGTGATTCGTTGCAGCAGCGGTGTTTGTGTCTGCAGCAGGACTGTGACAGCCTGAGAGTTGAACGGAAGACTCTGACAGACAAACTGCACCGCCTGGAGACTGAGCTGAGCAGGTACACACACACACAAGCACACACACACACAAGCACACACACACACAAGCACACACACAAACTTTAAATCACAGACCATCAAGGCTTTGTCCTTCATGTACAAAAACACCATTACTGTTAAATATAGCGATGTTAAATGTTACAGAACAGATCATGAGAGATATTAAGCCGCACTAGCATCTCACAGGAATGTAAAATGACGTCTCTCATCAACACCTGTCTGTCACACAAACACATTCACTCATCCACACTAGAGTACTCATAAAGGAAGGTGAAATAAATTGTCCCTTAAAGTGTAACTCTCTTGTCAGGAGGTTCAAAGCATTTTCTGAAGCCCGGATTATCAAAATAACATGGATACTCACATTTCAACCATAAATTAAGCATTTCTTTGATGGTTTAAAACAAGGTGTGCCTTTTTTTAAAATAAGTGTTCAAGCACAAATCCCTCACATAACAAGTTCTACAAACTTTGTTCTGCAGGTGTTAATTTCATGTCCAACAATGAACTCAAGTGAACATATCAGACTTTAAACTTTAAAAGTCTATACTGAAAGGTCCCCAAACTCTTCTGAATGTGAAGCTGAGGGTTAAGCCGTAACATATCAGGAATGCATGTCAAACTGCGAGGGTGGACATTAAAAAAGGACCTAAAAGTCTTTGTGACAGCCGTGATTGAGTTGCTGAATTCTGGCTCAGGATGGCTGACAGGAGCGCTGCCAAGTCCACAGGTCTTGATAGATCCAGAGTTTGGAGTCAGCATTAAAAAAAAGGACTTAGGACAAGAAGGACAGTAGATAATGTGGCGTCCAGCTGATTCAGGCACAACAGGATGAGGAGACGACAGCTGACTGAACCAGCCTGAGCAGTCAGCAGGTTTACAGACTGCAGCTCTGTTAAACATTGCTGCATGTTATCATCGGAGCTGAGAGCTCAGCAGGATTTCATCTGAGCTTCAGCTGTGCTTTCACTGCATTCCAATAGACTCTAGGTGCCACAGGCAGCACTTCCCATCAATATCTGTAACGCACCACTCCAGTACAACGGCACATGATCAGATGCAGCCTTTCTCATCTCTATTGAATTCAACGGTGTCTTGTTTTACTTCAAATATTTGCATTAACAGCTCAAAACAAAAGTTAAAAGCGAGCAGAGGGCATTTTTTCCCAGCAAAATGTGTCCTAACTGTTCACCAAACATGTAGCAGTGTTGCCTGATACAGGAACATGCATTAAAAGCCAAAACGAAGAACAAGTGATTATACCTTAATGAAATTTAAAATTAACCTACTGGATCTATTGCATAGTGAAGGCCACATATTTAATGAGTGAGGCAACTGTTAATGACGCAATGAGATGTGATGATTCATCATGTTTGCTTGGTAGTAATAAATCACAGCAGTGATGCAATGTTGGAAAAAAAGAAACGGCAGCTAGTAGAAGTTGTGAGTAGTGAACTCCATCAGTCACAACCAGGTGTGGTCTGCAGTGTTTGTCAGGATGAAGTCAGCCTTAAGCTAGATATTGACCAGAGCAGACTGTCTCCACACTTGTTACAGTGAAGTGTGTACAGTGAAGGTTGAGACCAGATTTGTGTTTGACTTTAGCGTCCAAATATTGTTCAAGACTGAGTGTCTATATATGTGTGTGTGTGTGTGTGTGTGTTTGTGCGCGCACAGCACCAGGGAGAAGAGTATGGTCCTCAGCAACAGTCTGGAGTCCCTAGAGAAGCGGGAGGAGGTTCTACAGGACAAGCTGGGTTCTCTGGAGAATCAACACCTACAAGATGCCGACAGGCTGAAGACCCAGCTGGACCAGGCTCAGGCTCACACACACACACTGCAGAGAGAGGTACACAATCCCTTGAAGTCGCATTTTAAGGATATTTATGATGACTTTTTACAGAAATGATACTATCGCGGTGTGTGTGTGTGTTATTATGTGTGCACATGCAGTATGAAGACACACAGTTGCAGCTGTTGGACCTCCGTCAGCGCTATGAGAAAACGGAGCAGGAGAAGCTGAACATCCACCAGGAGCTGGAGCAGTGCAGGAGCACTCTGAAGCTGCTGCAGGACAAGACCAGCTCTGTGAGTACACACAGACACACACACACGCACGCACGCACAAAGACCAAAGACTATGTTGACTTTTTGTGCTCTGACCTTTATTTGTATTTGCTCAGCTTTAAATCCAGATGTTATTGTTGTCCTGATGTTTACAGGTTTATTCCACAGTTTTTTTTCTTGCTTACAATATTGATGCAGGAGAAGCACCACACTTGCTTATAGACACCGTGGCCGTCTTGGACTTGTTAGTCGTAACCCACCCAGCACTTAAGTTTCACAGCGTCTCTGCTCACTGTCTTCTTGCTAACTCACAAAAACCTTACCAACCAGTGTCGTTTGTATCTCTAAATCAATCTTGAATCAGACCTTCGGTCCTGCTAACTAACACAGAGGACTGATAAGAACCTCTGTGGTGGAGGTAAACAGAATAAATAATAACTAAATAAACAGCAAGTGTGATTCCAACAGATCTATGCAGCTCAATTGATACAAAAATGAACATAGAAATAGATTTAATATTTTTTTTTACTATTTAACTACACTGACAGTAAAAGGTGACATCCTGTGACATCATCATCATTTCTGCCTTTTCAACTGTAGTTGATGAATAACAGCTGCTAGTTTGTCTCTGAAGACAGTCAGAAGATGACAGCGAGACGGAGCAGCCTCCTCCTCCTCTGTTACCCCCTTCTTCCTCTCCTCTTCTTTCTCATCTACCTGTCTTCAACTCTTCCTCCTCTTTCAGTCTTTTGTTGATGTGACAGTAGATCTTTTTCCCCAGGTTTTGCTTCCCCAGAGCTTTTCAGAGTAAGAGTCCTGATCCAGATTCACAGGACTAGACCAACAAACTTTTTTATTTTGAAAGGATGATTCCTGTTTGTTACAACTTTGGTCTTATTTTCATAGTTTTGTACATCATTGCTTTCAGTTCACTCTATGTGCCCTGAGAGTTAATCACTGAGATTTTGGTGGCATGACTAAACAGACAGAAGAAAGACAAGCAGTCAAATGATCGGACTAGAATAGAAACAAATCTACAGGTTGGACGAAGTTATTTGAAAGAGAGAATGAAGGTGAATGGTAAAATGATTCCCCAAAATACATATTGTAATTATCCATCAGAGAAGACATACCTGTTTCCATCTTCTTCCTGTCCTACTGTACTTACAGTAATTGAGACCGTTTTCCTGTGTAATGAGGGATTCAGTGGGATTCAGTCACATCACTTGAGGCACATTCTGCTGCTCATTCTGGAGACACAAAAGGCTTTATACAATTTGTCCCATATGCAGTAGCACTCCCCAAGACATATAAACAGGCTTTGATGTGTAAAAATGGTCTAGTTCCCCCTTAAGAAGCTGCCCGTGTGGACTTTGATAGAAAACAATAGGTTAGATTGTTTTGACAGGCATTATCCGCCACCGGTGTGCATTCTTTGCCTTGTTGTGCTCCCAGATCTCAGCAGCTACTGACCCTATTAGAAATGATTGATCAGACTTTGAAAATAAAACTCAACTTTTGATAATCCAGATTTATCCTTTAAGTTATTTATCTCCACCAGGCACAGCATGTCATGTATTGTTACACTAGTTTACGGGAAATGTGTGAACCTGTCTAGCATTTTGTGATATCAGCTGTGCTACTTGTTTAGTTTTTTGTTAAAGATATGATCAGATCCGACTCCACACACTTCCCTTACAAAACCAGTGGACTGTTATCTCTGCTGATGGGACGTCCTGGTGCAGAAAATGAATGAGCTGAAATCTAACAGGAAAATGTTGCTGTTTAAAAGAGCTTGGTGGCGGCTGGTGTTTGGTGAATGTGGCTGTTGAATGTGTAGAGATGGTGGTGTTGCTTTGTAGAAACAGCTGATTAGATACAAACCTGCTTTCCTACATTACCCCCCCCCTTCTCTCTTTATCTGTCTTTCTGTGTCTCTCTCTCTCTCTCTCTCTCTCTCTCTCTCTCTCTCTCTCTCTCTCTCTCTCTACCCCCCCCCCCCCTTGCTGTAGCTGCTCCATCCTCCATGTTGGTTTTGGTTGATTTGCCGGCTGATTTCTTCTTATCCCTCTCCCCCCCCCTCCCTCCTTCCCTCCCCTCTAGCCATCCATATTGCAGCCTGTCCAAGCCATATTCATTGGCCTTGTCCTGGCTCTGCTCTACTGGTGTTTCGGCCAGTTGTGGTAGAAAGGTACACACCGACATGACATCAGTCTGTCTCTCTGTCTGTCTCCTTTACCTCCATCTGTCCATCGTCTGTGGAAGGAAAGGTGAACGAGGTGAAAACATTGTCCTGATCTTTGAGGAATTCAGGGTCACATGACCAGAAGAATAAGCTAAAAACACCATACACTGGTATACCAACATTTTAATAGCATTTAATGGCATAGCATAACATTTTGACCCCACACAGTCTTCCTTTGGCTAAAATGATTATTTTCTCCAAATCTAAACCAGCATCATGAGCTTTAACCTTTCATGCACCTATAAAAGTAGTTGTCATTTCATGTGTATTTACAACAGAGTTGCAGTTAGGCAGGCAAATGTTAGGACAAGTACGTAATTATAATAAACAGTGTAAAATAAAAAAAAAAAGAAACAAATGAAAGGAAAAATGAAAAGTGATACCAGCACATCAGTGTTGCTGGCTAAAGTTATTGAAGCCACTTCTGGACACACATGGTGTTTAATATGAAATGAATTACCACCCTTAAATGCCAGGAATGTACCCAGCTCAGTTTTAGATGAACTCAGGAGGCGCCATAGTCCGCTCTCAAACCATCAACATTGTGTCAGGGGGAAGCTGGGCTGGGTACCGCTTGAAATGCTTTTATGGTAGTGTTGATATGATACCTGAGTTCTGGTGTGAACCTCACTCTCAGCAGTATTTTTTTAACAAAAGAAGCCCAAGTCTGATTTCAATCAGAAATGATCTCATTAAAGGCACATAATGTTCAGTGCAGTCACTGGTCAGTGCCAGTAACGTGTACGAGTTAAAAACCCAGCACCAGACATTGTTATGGTAGGCAAAGTTGGTGTTTGGACGAACATGCAACAGGGTTTTGTTTTACACAAGTAGCACATCTGGAAAAAAACATTTACATTAGTGTTCACCCAAATACATAAACATTAACAGATGAGAAGGAAGACGAGTTTGGGGTCTTTTTGTTTCAGCTGTGTTAAGTTATGATCTTAAGTTTTAGTATTTTGCAATTAAATCCATGATGTTTTAAACTGTTACATAAAGGTAACCAGACCGTTAGTGTTGAACCCTGAATTCTGATGAGCAGTACGCTCTCTTCACCTCCAGCACTTCCCTTTTTAAGATCATCATCATCATCATCGTCATCATCAGCAGCATCACGGTGGTCTGTCTTTCTCTTGTGGTCTGAGCAGCTCTAACTGCATGGGTATCAGTCCGCCTGCCTGTCAGTCCCACTCCTGCTTCTGCTCTGCTGCAGCTAACACTAAACTCGGCTCTTTAAAGGGATGGGCACCACCAACCAAGCCTTTTGTAGTTTCCTCAGTGACCTGTTTCAGTTTTCTTTTCGCCTTCAAATTAACATTAGACCCCAGTGTCTCAGAAGAAAAGCCCTCTGGCTTTTTTAGCATGTAGCACGGCACTGAGTATATATCATGGTTCCTTCTACAGATCGAGTAATAAGCTGTTACTGTCTGTTGGCAGCTAAATTAAAACACTTGAATGATCAGTGATCTGGCTCTCACACAGCCTGATGGATTTCTAGCAAATTTGGTCAACTGTCTTGCAGTTTGAGCAGTTCCACTGTTGGACTTCCTTCATGGCTGATGTCAGATGGCCAGTTATGAACAAGTGAGCTTGTTTTAACATTATTGGAAGAATATTTTACATGTTGTGGCTAAAACTGAATTGAGATTATCACTGGACAAAATCAATTGCTCCGCACAGTGTGAGTACACGCTAAAGTTTGATTATTTCATTTGAAAAAGGGCGGACGATAGTATATTTGATTCTTCCAGCTTAATCTTGATAATCTCTTGTTCTCCCAAAAGACAAAATTACAAGCTCTCGCAAGTGATACAGAATTCTTTTCATTTGTATTATTAAAAGCAAAACCCTTCTGGTGTCTCAGCAGTCCAAACACCAAGAAGCTGGAATAAGAAAAGTTTACTTTCACTACAGTTTTAATATGGAGACGGATCCCTTTAAAGAGACGAGCCTTCATATCTGATCTCCTCTCTATGAGAATCCATCACTAACACTTTCCTCCAGCTTCATTCATGTGCTGTCTCACTTTCAGGGTGCTGGTGCTTGTGTCTTTTTTTTTTCTTTTAATTTTATTTCATGTTATGCATCATTTTCTCAATCTCAACAGGATTTGTTTCTTCTTTAATTCTCCTCTTATTTCATCCAGTCTGCTGCTTAATCCGTTATTTTTTCATTTTATTCTCTCTTACTTTTCCTGCTCCCAGGTTTGGTCTTTAGTTTACACTGACTCATTCATCTTTTTGTCTTCTTTTGGACTCACTGCAGTTTTTTTTCCTCATTTTCAAATCATCCATCATTGTGTCCGACATGTTCGTCCTGTGTTGTGCTGATTGTGTTTGCTGCTTGTCTGATTATTTGGGAATGTCTGACCAGTGTTTCCAGTCATTTGCTGTAAAGGAAAACTGGTCTGTAACTTTTCTGTTTTTCTACCCAGGTAACCTCCTCGGCCTTCTTTACTTAACTGCATCCAGCTATGTTTTTTATTTTACCTCCTGTTTTTTACTTTCCACTACCTCTCCTGAAGTTCCAAAAGATTATATTTTTAACATATTTTTTGTTTATCTTTTGTGCAATGATTTGTGGCAACAAGATCATTTACTATGAACCCATATGCTTCTCTTCCATGCAGCTTTCTCATATTTTATGCACATGTAGAAATTCTTGCAGCTCAAAAACAAACGCTGACTGTTCTCAGCTGAAACCATCTGTAGTGTATTTTAACAGACAACAGGCCCCGCTGATAAAAGGACTACACAGATTTTGGACCTTGTTGATGACTTCATCTGTAATCACTTACATGCGCTTTGAAACATGCAGATGTTTATGAAAGGAAATGCCAGGAACGTTTAAAAAAAAAAAAAGACCAATCTATATTTGGCACATCAAGCTAAAAAAAAAAAAAAAGTCAAATAACGTTCTCCAGGTAGTTATCACACTGATGTATGTTAAAGTGTTCATTTGATGCTGTAAAAAAAGGGGGCGCGGCATCATAATTGACAGCTAATCCTAATCCACGATTGGGTCGGGTGGGTGTGTGGGTGGGACCTCGATACTGTGGCTCCACTCCCCGATCACTACCGTGCACACTCTGACTCCAAATGCGGTATTGTGGTATTTATGTAGTTAGTCTCATGAAAAAGCATGTGGCTGAATGTCTGCACATGAAGTTATTTTCGATGAGGAAGCTGTCCCAAACCTTCATCTACCTCTACATGATGCAAAACTTGACAGTACTTGTATGCAATCATTGTCATACACTACAGCTACAGAGCTGATAACTCGCCCTGTAAACAAGCAGTTAAAGTGTGTGACTAAGATGCAGTTATTATCAGAATAGTCATGTCAAACACGACTGTATTAACTGTATTCAGGTGTCGGCGCTTGTATCGTGTTTTAATGTTTACGTTTTTAACATTTATGTTTCCCCTCTTATTTTGTTGCCCCGTGTGAAGAGTTGTACCCGTTCTGTCAGTGCAGGTGTCTGTGTGGACCACAGGCCCAAACATTGAGCCCATACATTGATGTTTTCCAAACGACAGTGATGATTAATGCGCATTGTCCTCTATAGATGAAGTGTGCACTCTTTTAGATAACCTTTCCCAATTAGATCAATAACTGAAGTGTATAAAAACAAAAAAAATATAATGTTTTGGACTTCATAGGCTTGTTTTTTTTTTAAATCATCTTTTTTTCTATGTCCATCCTCTTTACTTTGTCTCTCTCTCTCTGCTCCTCTTCATCCTCTCTCTTCTCATCTTTATTCTCTCTCCTGTTTTCAGTCTTTAGTCCACTCTGAGTCAAAGCGCTCGGACATGACGATGCAGACTAACCGGATGTTCTCTCTCTCTCTCTTGGACAGAGCGGCTGGAGCCCCTGGATGCCGGTCATCGCAGTGATGGTCGCCGTGACGGCAGCCGTCCTCTACCCCAACCTCTCCAAGAGCAGCTCCACCTAGGACACACACACACACGCACACACACACAGACACACACACGCACACACACACACAGACACAGACACACACACACACGGCGCTGTGAGGAGAGCATCACTGCTTTACTTGTATAAAGTCTAATTGTACATAATTGTAGAGGGAATATAAAGGTTGTGGTTTCTACAGAGGATTCAGATGCTTCTTGGTTTATTTTGTTTTTGTGTGTTTTTTTTGTTTTTTTTCTGCAGCGGGGGACTTTTGTTGTCGTTTTTATTCTCTGCTCTCTCTCAGCTGTGGTGGGGGCTTTTTGGTTTTCGTCTCTCTGCTGATTTCCGGGTAACAAAGCGTTCTCCAGCAGGCCGAGCTTCCACACGAAAAAAACCTGCCAAAGGTGACGTTCACACCCGTCCCGTCGAAAGCGAGCGGGACGGAGGCGCACGCAACGCTTTCCAGCAGCCTCAGTCCAGTCTGGGGAACATGATCCATATTCACCACTGCAAAACTGGCAGGTCTGCATTTGCTGGAAGGAGCATCTGCACACCTTCTGATAGATTTCATCGGCTATTGGAGTCTGTTAGCAGGCAGTGTTCGCCTGTAGCTGTGTCAGAACTGGTTCGAAGCGTTGGGGCGGCCTGGGCTGCAGCCGTCCGTCCGACGGTTTCACCTTCAACACATCGTTTCTGAGGAGAGATCTACAACGTGCTCATCCTACCTTAGAACCATCTCATATTCAACTTTAATTTTACTCATTAAATTCTTCAAACCAGCTCAGTGCTTTTACCTGCCTCCTTAAAATGTCCTTTTGACATCTCCTGTCGCTTTCTTAAAATCATTGATTACTTTGGATATTAGCTGCTGATATTTGGTGCCAGTGTACTCTAATCCTGTTACTTAAGCATATTTCCTATTTTTTCCAAAGTAGGCAACTGCTTCAGACCCATAGTGGCCCCAAAGGCCCCAGTTAGTCAGTGTGGTACTATTTCTACTTTGAGGTAATTTTATTAGATGCAAATTTGTTTGGTAATATGCATGACCAAAGCACAGTAAAAACTGTTAGAATGGTAATATCACCAGTGTTTTCTACCTAATCTTTAGGCTCTGTTGTACAAGATCACGTTTTTCTAACTCTCATATTCCAGTTGACATTACACCTCCATGGTGCATATTCTCAAACAAATGTGTGTTTAGTCAAATTATTGCAAACTAACGGACATACAGCAAACCTACAGGGCAGGAAGTGTTTAGGGCTGTCGCTTTTTCTTCAGAATTCAAACCGGTTGAATGAAATCCAGCTTGACTGCAGCCACAGTGTATTTTAGGATCGGTTACATGTTCAAAGTCATTCGAACTGATAACATGTTATCTTGAATGTGTTCAAAGTAAATTTTTTTTTTTTTCAAAAAAGTGACAGCCCTAGTAACAGAACTTGGACTCTTGGGAGGAGTTCAGTAAACCCACATTAAAATACCGTGTCAGTACATGATGAAAATAAAATCTCCCTCATAGTAAATGTACCACCAGGCTGTTAGCGCACATCTGAGTGCCTCAGTTCACCCTGCTAAGTGTTGTAGTAAACAGCCAACCTGGGTCTGTTGGAAAGTGTTCACACACAGGCGGTTTCAGGAAGTCCTGCTCTCTTCTGTTCTGGTTTTAGTCGGCCATGTTGGATGTCTAACACGGCGTTTTCTCTGTGTTTTGTTTTTTTCTTTTCAGGGGAGTTCGGGTCGGGGTTGAAACTTGAAGCCAAATTATTAAAGTTCTAATCAGATTTATTTTTTATTTTTTTTATTTTCCGGGCACAGAAAAGGGGGTCAAAGTGCCTCTGATGTAACTAACACCACAGTTTGTGTAT
The DNA here is from genome assembly GCF_042242105.1 of Pempheris klunzingeri. NCBI lineage: Eukaryota > Metazoa > Chordata > Actinopteri > Acropomatiformes > Pempheridae > Pempheris > Pempheris klunzingeri. The sequence goes on from NC_092013.1 coordinate 22,578,927, forward strand.
GTGTGGGGCCAGACCCACACACACACGCACACACACACACACACTTTCTCTGATAAACACACATGCGAACACACACACACTCGGTTTACATGACTGCCAGAGAGCTGCCAGTGTTAAGAGTGTGGAGGGAAGCTGGAGGCGATCTGCAATGTCTTACTAGCTTTTTTTCAGAGCTTTCAGCTGCTGCTTCTGGCTTTCTTCAGACGATGGCATTAGCTTAGTTGTCATAGTGTTGGCTCAGAAGCAGTGAGCGGAGATGGGGGGTTAAAAGCTCTTACAATAGCTAGTGAGTGGACCTTGAGTTGATTACTTTGTCGGATTCTTTACTGTGGCTTCACCTCAACAGGCTCCATCGGCTGGCTGATGATTTGTAGCCACGTTGACGGCTCTTTGTGGGTCTGTTGGCCCAACACTTTGTTCTTTGGTCAAATATTTCTGAATGGATTCAAAGTTCATAAGATCCACTCGTCCAGTCCTGTCACATCATGACAGAACGACTGAATTCTCATCAGTAAATCCGTTGTTACCGTTAATACGTTCCCGTTAGCTTTAGCATCAGAGTAATGGAGTAGGAACCATTGCTGGCTTCATCTATCTATAAAAACTTCTTGTCAGTCAGACGTACTATGTAAAACACAATAATTCAGGCTTTTCTCACAGTGAATCTACCATTTGCTCTTTTCGTCTTGATCTATAAGTTGAAATGAGATTTCAAAAATGATCATTTTTTACAGGCCATAATGTTACAAGCTGCATGTTTAATCTCCTTCTGTACATGTTCACACTTATGCTGCAGCAGCCATTGGGTTGATCCAGACTTGTGACTTGTCAGAGCAGATAACCTTTCTGTCAGACTACAGCCTCGACTTTATCCAGAAGTGACCAGGTTTCTTATCTGACGTGTTACACTTCCATCAGATTAACAGAAAAAAAGTTAGCATGTGGTTTGCTAAACACTAGCATGTGTCAGGCGGTACTTTAACAGGCATGTTAAAGGACCCCTGTGGAGTTTGTTTTTAGTTCAGTGTTTCTGACCAAAACGCATTAAAATAAACACGGTAAATTGGAAATCCTGCATTGTTTACATCCACGATGGCGCGCTGCCAGTCTTCTGGCTGTCAGCTGACAATTAGCAGAATGGAACACCACGTGCATATGCACATGCATGACGCACAAACAAAAAGGGGACCCACTTGTGCCAAAGCATTGCGTCAGTATCGCCCATAGTGGTCAAATCCCCCACAGGGTTCATTTTAAGCGTTTAAATTAGAGCTGAGTCCCAAAGTCCTGCTCAGACCGATGAGACAATCCACCAGCTGAGTCTGAGATGTGCTAAAACTCCCAGCATACAGCAGATAATGAGGCGTTTGTCTGATCTGAGTTACTGTAACTACTATTTTTCCAACTTTCAGAAGTTAAATATGGACTCCAAAGAGTTCTAAATGAGATACCGTCTCTTTAACTTAGGGAACAACATGGCCTCTCTTCTTTCTTTGTAACGTTTTCTTCCTGTTGGGCAACGAGAGCCTCTCAGAGCTGCTAACATGGCTACAGAGTTAAAAGCTTCAGCTCAAGCAGATGTTAAACCGAGGTGTGTGTGTGTGTGTGTGTGTGTTTGCATGTGTGCGTGTGCTGGTGAACCGGGGTGTGTGTGTGGTGGTTCTCACCCTGGACTCTTGAGCAGCCTTTGTCATCGTTCGTGTACTCTGTCTTGTCTCCGTGTTTAAACAAAAAAAAAAAAAAAAAAAAAAGTAAAGAAAACAACGAACAAATATTCCTGATGTTTAAAGAGAAAAACACTACAGAGAGAGAATTGTAAAATAAAATGTTATTGAATGATGTGCTACTAGACTTATTTTGTTAAAATTGTTTAGAGATATGAGAGGGAGCTATGTAGAGGACACAGTATGATGATGATGACGATGATGATGTATTGAATATGCAGAGCAATGTTTGGATTAAAGTTGTAGCAAGCTGACCCACCAAACCAGCTTCTGTTTGCTCTTTTCATTCACAAACTCAAACACAACGAGAGCTGAACTCTGCAGGACATGTGGAGCCAGAAAACACCTGGTTACTGGTCCTATGACCTGGTTTCAACTAATCCAAGCTGATGTGACGTTATCAGGTTTGGTTTTTCAAAGGACGCTAGGGATCGACTAGACACCTAATAATTACTAAAATAGAATCTCAAATGTCGAGATTTTGACATTTGGGGTCATGAGATGATTAAGACTCTTCTGGTTTATGTGTCTGCTCACTACATCTGTGAGCTAAACTGACAGCTTTAGTTACTTTCAGTGAAATCTCCAGGTTTTGTTTTTTCTTTTCTGCTAAATGAATGTTGAAGTAGCTGGGATTGGCTCCAGCTCCCCCACGACCCTGACAGATAAGCAGTACAGACGATGGATGGATGGATGGATGAACGTTGAAGTGCTCCTTTGTGAGTTGAGTAAATTCTTCTACTTTTTTACCACCATTTATTCGAACCGTCTTTTGGATCAGCTGGAGAATGCCTCGTCACAGAGCTGAAAACGGCCTGTTTGTCAGAGATACTTGGTTCTGACAGGACAGCACAATATGATGATCTCATAGACCATGATGCATTGCTGTAGATTAGCATAAAAGTAGGTGAAATTACCTCAGACAAATGCAGCAGTGATACTATTTGCTCAGAGAATGGCATAGCCAGTGTGGTTATCTACACCACAGTTTGCTTTCTGTTTATTGTAGCTCATCTTTTAAACTTGTATCCCACATCGGCACCTCCAGCCCTGACGCGTGGAGCTGACATATGGGAGCAGTCTGCTTTCAGGGCTTTTTGCCAGAAAGCAGCTGTTCCTGTCCTGTCTGGAAGCAGAAGTTTGACTTATTCTAACCCAAAGCACCTTTTCCTAAACCTAACCAAGTAGGTGCTGTGTCTAAACCCCATCAAACCGTGACTGTAAACTGAATATCCATGTTTTTAAGGAATAAGTAAACCTAAGGCTAGACAATGAAAGTGATGTGGACTCCTTTCCTGTCTGGGTGTAAATAACCACTGGGGGCAACCCACAAACATCAGATGTGGAGATGAGTACTTTTACTTTTAATACTGAAGTACTTTTTGCTCATAATACTTCAATACTTTTTTTTTAACTTGTAGTGGGGTGTTTTCACAGTGTGGTACTTCTACTCCAGTACAGGATCTGAGTACTTGTTCCACCACCCCTGGTCTCTAACAAAGTGTTATATCTTGTAAGTTTGTCATGCTTTAAGAGCCTTAGTCTGAAACAGAGTGAAAGAGACTTAACTTGTTACTGTCTGTCACATAAATGAGGCGGAGTAGAAGTTTAAATTGACACGAAATGGAAATACTCCAAGTACATTTAGCTCCGATTAAAACACAGAGAGGAGGCGTGTGTGACGTAAAACAGACAGAGAGCCCAAGACCGCACCATTAAACAGGCCTCGACCTGTGTGTGTGTGTGTGTGTGTGTGTGTGTGTGTGTGTGTGTGTGTGTGTGTGTGTGTGTGTGTGTGTGTGTGTGTGTGTGTGTGTGTGTGTGTGTGTGTGTGTGTGTGTGTGTGTGTGTGTGTGTGTGTGTGTGTGTGTGTGTGTGTGTGTGTGTGTGTGTGTAGTCTGATATTAGCTGGATGTCTTTACACGACAAACACGCATCAATCATCCAGCAGGAGCGTGATGTCATCTTTAACAGACAGTTGAGACATGTAGAAGGAATTAACAGCTCGGCACACAGACTGTGTCTTCACGCAGAGTCTTCATGTCGAAGCAGAAAAGTGGAAAGAGAGTCTGATATTTCCGAAAAGTTTTTCATGTTGGGGGGGGGAAAGTTTAAAAACTAGTCTGGAGTGTTTTCTGATGGCAATGGACGGGTAGACAATAGAGACAAGTGTGTGTAGATCTGTTATTAAATGTTGTTAATATATCGGACAGTTTGATGTTGAGGGTTACATTCTAACAACATAAAGTCACAGATACTTGAATGTGTAAGACTCCATTTTAACCTGCGGGTTGTTTTTAAGACTCTGAATCTAAACCCATTTTCTCCAGAGAACAGAAACATTAGGTTAATAAAGATGTTAAGTTACAATTATGAGTATTTTTTAGGTCTTTAATTCAACCTTCAAATTCTGGCCTCCAAAACCTTAAAAGTCTCTAAAAGTTTAGTTAAGCATTTTAATGACGTATTTCATAGTTCTGTCCCTAAAGGTAAGAGACTTTGTGTCTCATCATTTTGTTCTACGTAGTTAAAATGTTGACTCAGGACTTAATAATTGCCTTTGGGGGTGAATTTCTTCCTCTTCGTCATCGTTTCTGGTTGTTCTACTTGTTGGATCAAACGTGTTAAGGCTTCCGTGAAACACAGAGATGGTATTTTTACTGTCAAACTGGAGTGAACACAGTCATCAGAGCTGAAATCTTATTAAAAGGGGAATGAGGTGAAGATCTGAACAGTTGCAGACGCTGACACATCCCCAGACATTAGACAGTGATTCACGGAAACCAGTTCCAACAGAGGACACTGGTGTGTAAACTCAGTGTGCAGACGTCACTGATCGTCACCTTGTGAAGGCTGATCTTTCAGACGTCTGGTTGGTGTCACGCAGCATGTTTGGCTTCAGCGAATCACATGAGTGTTTATCATGTCCTTACTTTCTTCTCTGTCTTCTGAGAAAACACAGCTACAGGGTCAGCACAGAGGTGTGTGTGTGTGTGTGTGTGTGTGTCTGTGTGTGTGTGTGTGTGTGTGTGTTGCTCTGTCTGAACAGCAGATTAAATCAAAGCTCTGACTAGAAACAAACACACACTCAGTTTGTTCCCTGTACAAATCTGAAAGTGTAAAACTGATCAGATCAACTTTATTGATCACTAACAGACAAAGTTACAGAGCAGATCAATAATCCACCTTGACAGATTCGAGATGCATCACTCTGACTCTTTTTTTTCCCAGGAGAACCAACCAAACAGCAAAATCTGAACTCTGGAACTGTCACCTTCATCCTCTGGTCTCGGACAGCGTGGTTTTGTTTATCTGCTCTCGCACATAGACGATCTTTGAGGAGGTGAATCCGGCGTCATGTCAGACTGATGCTGCATTCACGGCTTCCGGAAATTTAGATGTTAGAAATCGTTCAAATTCAGCACTGAATTCATTCTAGTACTGTGATTCTATAATGGAGAAACATTCAAAAAAGGAAATAAAACAGACAAAAACAAACCTGCCTATAGTTCACTCTGTTATGTTTCACTGTTGATCAGTGATTAACGTGTGCATGTTTTACAGAGTGTAGACCCTTGTTAAAATGAAAAATACAATAATACAATACAAACAATGTAGATATAATCAGAGGGATACAACCCTAGTACACACATAAACATAAACTATATAAAAATAAGGGCTGAGATTTTATCAAAACATACTAGACAATAATTACAAGACTGATGGATTATTAGATCATAATTTAAATAGAAGATACCCTCATCATCCTCATCATCCTCATCATTATGTTTTGTTGATTTTAGTTTGTTTTCCTGTTTGATTTGAGTTTTTACTGTATCACATTTGACTACATGTGTGCACGTGTGTTTATCTACACACACATATTTGCTTACTTCTTTTCTTTCTTTCTTTTTCTTATTTACGTTTTAGGAAACACTTTGAAATCATTTCTGTATTTCTGATCATTTATTCTATTTATCTAACAATCTGTCCCGTGTACAAGTAAACAGATGGACTTACATTCTTATGCTATTGTTCCTTTTTCAAAGATGAATTAAATGCAAAGGGACTGTAGATCTGTGGAGGATGAGGGGGTCGCCGGTTCTCCCACTCGGTATTCCAACTGTTCTCAGAACGATTACTGGAGAAAATAACAAGCAGATTATTATAATAATGAAGATGATCATTCATGCAGTTCTACACACAATAGTTCAAAATGAGCTCCACCTCAACCAGCAATAACATTAGAATTCTGCTTTTACATTCATGAGAAATAGTAATTTGGTGATAGGATAGAATAGAATAAAAGTCACATGGGACATTTTACTGCTATGAAAATCTTACTTTTAACACTTTAGGCACATTTTCAGGACTTTTACCTGTAACAGAGTGACAAAGAAACTGTAATTAGAGGATATAGAAAAAGGTTATGCTGTGTGTGTATATATATATATATATATATATATATATATATATATATATATATATATATATATATATATATAATTAATGAGTCAGTTTTGATGTGATATTGTATAAATCAATAAACCAACAACCAATCAACAAACCAATAAAGGCAACTTAATTTAACTGAACTGTTAAAAGTATATTAGAGTGTGGAGGGAAGAAATGGTTATTAGATTTTATGAGACCAAACGCACGACTTTAAAGGGAATGGACAGTGAGGAAGATCAGATCCGGAAGGAGGCGGTAATGTAATCTTTAAGATGCCGACTGCCGCAAAACCTCACAGAAGAAGTTGCAGAAGTCCGAGCAGCACGTGAAGGCAGCAGCGGCCACTCAGTCCCGGTGAGGCTTCAGAAAAAGCTCAAACCAGCTCCAGCCTGCTCCGAGGAAACACGCTCCCACCAAACACTTCCCACCAAACTCCGGACAAGAAGCGCCCCCAGAGAAGACAGAAGAAGAGGCGTTGAAGATGCCGGCCACAGAGAAGGACCTGGCTGAGGACGCTCCGTGGAAGAAGATCCAGCAGAACACCTTCACCCGATGGATCAACGAGCACCTGAAGTGTGTCAACAAGCGGATCGTCGACCTGCAGCTGGACCTGGGCGACGGCCTGAGGCTCATCGCCCTGCTGGAGGTCCTCAGCCACAAGAAGATGTACAAGAAGTACCACCCGAGGCCCAACTTCAGGCAGATGAAGCTGGAGAACGTGTCGGTGGCTCTGGAGTTCCTGGACAAGGAGAACATTAAGCTCGTCTCCATAGGTGAGTGACGGCGGCCCATTCATTCGTCCTGCCGCCTCTCTGAGGCTCCAAAACCACCAAACACGGACCCCAGAGTTAGTTTGCCTGTTAAAGAGGAGTCTATACAGGGTCTTACTAATATTACTGATCCCTGTGAAGTTTTTCCTACAGTTTACCAAGTTCATAGCCCTTTTCTACCGTGGAATGTCCGAACTGCCATTAATAATGTAGCGTTTTAAAGTCTTAACTGATTTTCCTCAGAAATTACTATATCAATCATATCATTGTTAATGTTTTTGTCGAATTAGTTGGACCCGCTCTTCTATTCGGCATACATGTAATATACAAAGCAACAAGTATACCTTGTAAAATCTCCGGTTTTTCCCAGTGGTTCACTCCGCCGCTGCCGCCCACCTGGCTGCTGTTAGCTAAGACCAGACGTCGCTGGGAACCAGCAGGAAAACACGTTTAAAAGTTGATATTTAATTGACTTTAGCACCAATGAGTGTGTAATGTGATATTAAAGTAAAGAACGGCTTTGGACGCCTCTGAAAACCTTTTTAATTGTATTTCAGAATGTTGTTTGGGCGCTTTTGCCGGAGAAGTTGACTCCGTACCTTTGTCCTTTGGGTTGTGTGCTGTTTTCCCGGGATTCCCAGATTTCCCAACACAACGTTAACAAAAATGATCCCAAGTCCTCACGTGGCAGAAGGAATAATTTCACTTTAATGACACGTTTTGATAAGATTTACTCCCATTGTAGTTTGTTTGCGTCCCGTTAGTTCCCGCAAATGCAGCCCATACGGTGCGACAAGACCTCCTCGCCAAACTGCATTTAAGAATCTTGCAGTTTAATGGGTCCTTGTCTGCTTGCGACAATTAAGTAACTGTAAATTACTTTGGAAGAATATTACTATTCACGTGAACTCATCTTCAGATCGGCACACATATAAAGTCTAATAAAGCCAATATTTGTTTTTTTTTAACTAAAACCATGCTCGCTGAAAGAACGAGTCATATCTGCAGCTACAGACTGGGCCCCACAGTAATTACTGATGAAATGCATCGTTTTGTCAACAGTAGCCTTAAACCGACAGATTTCTGAATGGAGTTTGGCATGTTGTGGCTGCAGAGTGTGTGTTAATGAGCATACACACACACACACACACACACACCTGTATTAATGAGCCTGGCTCATGTATGACAACACTTCACCCTAATGTGACCAAGACCAGAGCAGACTGGTGTTAATGTGGTTTGTCAGCTGTATCACAGTGAAGGTGGACTTCCTCCTCCTCCTCCTCCTCCTCCTCCTCCTGCTGCTGCTCCGTTATTCTGCTTCATATTTCTCTTTAACAAGCTCCTTGTTGTTGTGTCCCAAACCTAATTACCACAGGTCTGATTTTAATTAGTGTGTGGCCTCCACCCAGGCAGCGCAACACGCACAGATAATTAAAATGCAGTGATTTTGCTGAATATTTGCTAAATAACAGCATCCAGACAAATAAATCTCACAGTTTTTAGCGAACGAGGAGCGCTTTTTAATGAGCTGATGTGTTGTTGCTTGTCTGAAACAATTAGATTTCTATCAGTCCCAGCAGTAGAGCATTATGCCAAGAAGCTGTCCCTGGCACACGAGCAGACAGAAAATGAATTGATGTTTCTGTTTATTTCTTTTAAGTTCCTTTTTGCTCAGCTTTCATGACAACTATGGTGTGTTTTTAGCCTGATGAAGAAAGACATATCTGGGTTTCCTTCCTTTGTCTTTG